>NC_091744.1:11940221-12540221 GCF_043380555.1 Nothobranchius furzeri | reverse complement strand
GTTTTCTGAAATAAACAAGTCTAATATGAAATTTCAGAAATTAGGTCTGGATGAGGGGCAAAAATCTAGAAAATCATCTTTACTTCCAGATTTCCCCCTTTACATTACCTAAAACTAAAAAACTCAAATGAAGAAAACAGTCATTGTCCAGATGGTCTAATCGATTTTTACTTTCTTTATGAAGCTCCATGGCAGCCATGACACCTAATAAAAACATGATTTCTCATGTACTTTACTGGTCTTTGTAAAACGTCATTCTCCTATAAAATGAAAACAATTGTAAAACATGAGTTTTTTAAGTATAAACAATAAACAAAAATCATGATTTATATTATTATTTTGGGATTTATCATTACTTTTTGTTGATCTTTACAATTAGTCGACTCTATTGTATGTTTCTGAGTTTGTCAGGTGTGTGTGTGTGTGTGTGAAAATAGTGAATGTCACCCATAAACTGAATCTTAAAGCTGCTTTCCATCAGTGGAGGAACTCACCTCCACACTTGACTCATTGATTCTGTCAGCATGTTTATCGAAGCCTCAACAAAAGCTAATTATTCCATTTTTCTTTTTCAAAATTTTCCAGCCAAAAAGGAACCGTCTCTATCCTGGATGACATCGGCAGCATGTTTGACGACTTGGCAGACCAACTGGATGCAATGCTCGACTGATCTCCAGCCCCCCTCCCCCTGACCCATTCCTCATGACATGTAGGTGTGTGAGAAGACGCGCTCCCAAGACTAAATGCTGGCGCTTTGGGGAGCTCGTGTTTGAGCGTCTGGCCCTCCCATGTTAAGTGCTTCCTGAGTAGCCTTGAAGAGGGAGTCCTCTTTATCTGGTGCAGTAGCTCTGGCTCCTTCTCCTGATGCGAGGAAGCTGCTCCCACACAACCTCTGACCTCTGCAGCCCAGCGCGTTACCTCCACCCAGCCTCAGACTGCTGCGTGGACCGAGAAGCACAATAATTCATCCCAACACAAAAAAGGCTGGCTTAGACAAACTTTCGGGTGCAGTCTTAAGAAACTAAGCACACTAATTGTCTCAAAGGCAAGTAGACGGAGAGATGAACAAACACGACACGCTCTGATGAGGATTTTTAAAAGCACACTGAAACACAGACCGCTCTCTTTGCGTCCGTCTCTCCTCTAAAATATCAAAAGGATTCATTTTTCCAGATGCGTCGTAGCCTCCGTTTCTCCTCTGTACGAGTGGAGGCCAGTGGTTCGCTGGACTTCCTGACCCGCGTGTCGTCTCTTCTCACGTTGTTGTTGGTGCTCTTGCTGTTATTGTTGGTGTTGTTGTTTCGAGCGTGTGCGTAGTCCCTGCTTTTTGCTCATGTCAGTGTCCTCCTGCTCGTACAGTACGTAGTTACGCTAAGGATCAGACCAGCTATGAATTCTTAAGACACTTGCACATAAATCAGATCGCCGGTGTTCATCTCTACACATGAAGGTTTTATGCTTGATAATAATAATAAGAGACCAACACACGTGAGGTACAACCAGTGGCGGTTCTACATGGAATTACTCCCCGGGCGAGGCCCCCTTTGAACCCCCCCCCCCCCCCCCTCTCCAATAGATCTTTATCATGATCCATAATATTTTAGAATTACCTCTGTAATTGTAATTTAAACTGACAAAAAAACTGTAGACTACCAAAAATGCCAACTTTTACAGAACAAATCATGTAAAAATAATCAGTGCAGCCATCTGCAATAAATAAACAGGATAGTTAGTGGTGACTGGGGAGTTTTCTTCTATTCAATTCAAGTTTATTTATATAGCGCCAAATCACGACAAGAGTCGTCTCAAGGCATTTCATGTAATAAACATTCCAATTCAGGTCAGTTCATTGAGCCAATCAGAAAAAATGTTTCCTATATAAGGAACCCAGCAAATTGCATCAAGTCACTGACTAGTGTCAATGACTTTACAGCAATCCTCATACTAAGCAAGCATAAAGCGACAGTGGAGAGGAAAACTCCCTTTTAACAGGAAGAAACCTCCAGAGAATCCTGGCTCAGTATAAGCAGCCATCCTCCACGACTCACTGGGGATCGAGAACACACACACACACACACACACACACACACACACACACACACACACACACACACACACACACACACACACACACACACACACACACACACACACACACACACACACACACACACACACACACGCACACACACACACACACACACAGAGACAAAGTAATGTGTCTATAGTTATATTGTGATTTCTTACAGCACATCCACTGTCAAGGAAAGCAAAAAGTTATTATCAGGAGAGGGAGAAAGTTTAAGTGGTTAGCAGCAGTGTGCTAGACAATAGCCCCCTCCATGAGGCCACCACAGCTCAGCAGAACATTGTTGTAGCTTCTTCTGGTGAGAAAAACAGAGAGAAATAAGAAATAAGAAATAATAATAAGAAAAAATATCTACACTTTAGACAAGTGACAGATTTCTTAATACAAGTAGTGAAACACTAATTTCAAGTGCAAAATTAAATAAAATTAACTCAAAACTAGCCTGTTGGTGCTTTTTTCAGTTTTTTATCCCTCTCATGTTGAGATGAACAATCTTGGAACAAGCAACTGTACAAGATTAATCTTCTGCAATCAAGAATCATTAATAGGTTTTGTTTTAAATCAAGACAAAGAATTTATAATAAAAGAAATTAGGCACAGGGTGTAATAAACAACCTTTATTTGAAATTTCTTTTCAAATGTCAAAATTTTTTCCAAACATCGCACAGATCAACGACTTTCTTAACAAATCTTAATTTTAAGCGTATTGTTTTGTATTCCTCTAACACATGAAGAACCTCAACATTTCATATACTAAAACTTTGTTTTAAGATGAACATTTTAGACACAGATTTTTTTTTGGTAACGTATACAGTGTCAGGAAGAATCTAACAAAAAAAATTAAGAATGTAGTTGTAAATGTCTACATCACAACCTCTAAATGTTGGGTAAGAACTTTTCTGAACAAACATGACAGTCTAGCTTGGACAGTGCTACTTCTAACAAAAACTTTTCCACTCTGCCATGGCTTTGTGTATGAGCCTGTGGTGTCTTGCTCATGGATATTGTCCTTTAAAACTTCAGTCTGAATGACAGACAGAAGGGTTGCCACACACTTTGGATAAGTGAGATGCAGGGTGTAGCAGTATGCCATTAGATACAGCAAACCTTGACCGACGACTTCTTTTGCAAATGTGGTGATGGGAGTGGTTTCCAGTGCCACAAGACAGGATGACCCATCAAACAGCAAAACCGGGCCCAAGAGGGATGTCTTCTGGAGGTACATGGCTGGATCTTCTGTTGGCTAAAGAAAAAGGACAAATTATTTCTTCATGGTAGAACAGAGAATCTGAAATGTTTCTGGTGCAGTCCAACTACTTGAGACACAATTGCTGTCCCCACATGACTGACCATTTAATTTTAATTACTTAGAGACTCTGTCTAATACTAATTTTAATTACATTACATTATGAGAGAGAGAGAGAGAGAGAGAGAGAGAAAGATGAAAAGTCCCCAAGAGAGAGAGAGAGAGAGAGAGAGACAGAGAGAGAGAGAGAAAGATGAAAAGTCCTCGAGAGAGAGAGAGAGAGAGAGAGAGAGAGAGAGAGAGAGAGAGAGAGAGAAAGATGAAAAGTCCTCGAGAGAGAGAGAGAGAGAGAGAGAGAGAGAGAGAGAGAGAGAGAGAGAAAGATGAAAAGTCCTCGAGAGAGAGAGAGAGAGAGAGAGAGAGAGATGAAAAGTCCCCAAGAGAGAGAGAGAGAGAGAGAGAGAGAGAGAGAGAGAGAGAGAGAGAGAGAGAGAGAGAGAGAGAGAGAGAGAGAGAGAGAGAGAGAGAAAGATGAAAAGTCCTCGAGAGAGAGAGAGAGAGAGAGAGAGAGAGAGAGAGAGAGAGAGAGAGAGAGAGAGAGAGAGAGAGATGAAAAGTCCCCACCATCCTGTTTATTCTGCATCCTGCAGCACTACGGATCAGAACCGCTGCAGATACGAGTCACATTACTGCTACAAGTCTGCTCCACACACAGGAGCAGGAAGTACAGCAAGCCGTTGTAGTGAACATAATTTAAACTGTATTATTGCCAACCCGTACATAATAGACATGCCATCATTGCATTGTTAGCAACAGAAATTAAATGTTGTTACCATTTCCAATACAAATGCATGTTAATGAAATACATTATATTTTACTGCATATATTTATGTGTCATTTAGACTAAGATGAGTGTTATTAATACAAACCTAAAACGTTACTGAAATGTGGGTCAAATATATAAAAATATTTTAACTATAAATATCAGATGGTAAAAAGGAAATAAACACTAATCTAATGCATATTATTGAGCCTTTCATAATAAGAGTCTGTTATTTCAGCCTGATCATTTTGATGTTTTATTTCATATTTTTTAGCAGCAAACCAGTTTTGTTTCACTTGAAACGTTGTCAAATGAAATATTCAATTAATCCACAGAAGCTTAGATTCAAACACTTAACGATAACATATTTGGCTTTTGAAAAATTGAGGCAGTTGAATGCACAGAGTATGTGGTGGGGCATGGTCAGGATGGTACCACCTCTGCCTCAATTTGAGTCAGGAAAAACCCTGCATGTACAAAATAAAACCACTTGCAGACATTCAATGAGAAAACTAACCTGAAGGACATGAATTAATGCCTCACTGGCATGTCCCAGCTTCTTGGGGGGTACAGCTGGTGATGGGAAGAGCATGGAGAGTGCCCTGAACAGGGCTATGTTGTGTTTCACTGGAACACAGTAAATCAACTTTTAGTTCAACATTACTCTGCCTAAATCTGATTGACAGCTTCATCTTGAGTTCACAAATAATCCCGTGCCACCATTAACAGTCCTGTATTTTTCTAAATACCAGAAAGCATTATTTTGTACACTCATTTGACAAAAATTGTTCATCTTATATTATAGGTCTAGACATTCAAGAGTCAATCACAAGAGCATCGACTCCGCAGCTGACTGGATCTCAAGCCAGTCGGCACTTGCTTACTGCCTGAATTAAATAAAAGATTGTTTCTATGTTATTATTAAGGATTTGAGCATGCTCTCGTGTCCTTGAATGCACTGGCAGGAGATCCATCTGGAGCTATGCTGTGATTTGGGATCCATTGTGGAGCGACAGATGAACCGCACAAATCCGAATCCAGTCCATATTCTATTTTACAACTAGAACCCTCCAGAACCTCCTCTGCTCCCCAATCACACGCTTCAAGGTAACCAGACTGAATGACAGCTCAGAAGAGGCTGCACTCTCAGACATTTCCAAATAAAACAAACACCAGGCAGATCGACTTCTTAAATGTAAATAACAACTCGTTACTCTACGATGTATTCAATTCTATTTTTAATTTATTCCCGACAGGAACCTCTCATCTGTCCCGACTGTGTTTATAACCTCTGCAACTAGCTTGGTTCTTTTGCACTTTGGCAGCCAGTGTCTCGATCTCGCAAGTTTTCTTTTTTCTGGGTAGAACACAGGAATCCCTTAATGTGCTGAGGACGTAGCGTGACCAAATATGGTTAATTGAGGGTGTTTCTGTATATAAATGACTGAACAGACATGAGCACCTGGGTATGCATGTGTGATTTTTAATCAGACGAGTATAGAGGAACGTGCGTACGAGAGGCCACCGCATGTTTCATAAATCAGGATTTTGACTGTTTGTACGAACAATCTAAATTTCTTTCATAGGAACGAATTTAGGAATATTTCTACAAAGTTTTGGTGAATGAGGCCCCAGAATCCTAGCAGTCACAAAGAGCAATATAAATAAAATTATAAATAAATTTAAACACTGTAGACTATTTTTATGGGTTGTTGTGTTTAATTTTAAATGTAGTTGATGTAATGTACAGAAAGGTCAAGCTTCTTGTCCTTGTTGCCCCTCGAACTTATCAATGTTCAAGGACACACAGTGCACTGTCACATCCACTCTTGCCGGATCCACTCCCAGCAGAACCAACCGGACTCCACCTCCTATCAGGCCTCGTGCCTCCGGCACTCGCCAACGTTCCCTACGCCACTCATAAAAGCCGGAAGCATTCTTCCAGACGCCGTCAGTCATCGAGGGTTCTTCAAGCTCAAGACTAGAGCCTCTTTTACCTTAACAGACTCTAAACTCCTTGCTCCGATCCGGAGCCGAATCTCCTGCTCCTCTCTGGAGCACACTCCACCCACACCTGGAGCAGCCAGCTTCTTCCTGCCTCCCGCTCCATCGACTCCAGCCGTGGGGTAAGTCACCATCCGTGACAGGGCTCAGTCATGCTGTCACAGACGGTGAATTACCCCACGGCTGGAGTTGGAGCGGGAGGCAGGAAAAAGCCAGCTGCTCCAGGTGTGTGCTTCCGAGAGGAGCGGGAAATTTGGCTTCTGACGGGAGCAGTAGGTTCGACTCCTGGCCTGATGGGAGGTGGAGTCCGGTTGGTTCCGGCAGGAGTGGATGTGACATTGCACCCCAGCTATCATCTTTTTCTCTGAGAAAGTTTGGTCTCCTCAGCTTAAGAAATATTTAACTATATACTTTATTAAAGAGGGGTCATCTGACATTCTAACCAATATGGTACAATTATTCCAGTTTCATCAGTGTTAACAATATACATAACGATAATCATACTTATATCTGTAGCAACAGTTACATGGTGTGTGGATGACAGCACAATGACTAACCTTCATCCAGGTTCATGGGTGGCTTCAACACCTTCTTCCAAACACCGTAAAACTGAACCGTGGAGCAGAAGTCATCCCATCGCTTCTTTAATTCTGTCAGGAATGTGCAGTTGCCTTTATCCAGGATGCGCCTCAGCTCGTCCATCACCTATAGTGAAAGAAACAAAAAAGTATATGCTTGCTTTATGGGGAAGAAACAATAAAAAATAAGCCACTTACATTGTGAAGCTCCTTGAAACATGGGTATGCCTCGAGAATCTTTCCGGCTCTTTCCTCTTCTTTCAGAACATCACTGTCAATGAAGGCTCGTCTTGATTGAAACTCAAGGTCAAGGATTTGCCGGACAGCGTCTTGGTTGGGCCTTGGCTTCTTATACATTGCCTGCAGAGTCTTGTAATGCCTGGCCTGCGTTACTCGACTATCCTTGTCAGCTAAAAAAACATAACAAACATTTAAAAAACATAGGAGAATCTCCAATCTCAGAATCTATGTGAATAAGGATTACATAACATAGTTAAATTAAACAACTGTGAGCATAAACAATCCAGTTACTCAGCAGTTTACACAGATGAATATATTTTGAAACACAAGGTTGAAATACCATTTAGAATCGATACTGTAAAATCATCCAATCCATCCATGATTTCCTTGTGTTCCTTTCAACTGTGCCTTTACCTGGAGGACAGAAACAACCATCATGCTGTGCCATGCAGATAAAAACGGAAACTGCTCTAGACTGGTTTTAAAAGTCTAGTGACCACCTGTCATGGATCCAAAGTTTAGCACCAAAAGCATCAAACATCTCTTATGTTTTTTATTGGGGTTGAACTGTATTTTGATCATGTGTTTCAAATAATATTAGTAATATCAATTTCACAAGAATGACTGAAAAAAAACCTGTTGTTTTTATTCTTAAAAACAATTATGAACTGTTGATTTTCCAAATTCTTTCATTCATGATTTTTTTTTCACCAACTGAAAATAGTTCACTGAAAGCTCCATACACCTTACACTCGTGTGTAATCTTTCCGGCAGGATGAGTGACTTTCTTTATCCAGGGTTTCTGCAGAAATCAGCAAAACAAATTTAATGCTTTTTAATGCCATTTTAATGCCATTTTTAACCTTTTTAATGCCATAAACAAACACACATGAGAATCCACGGATATGTATGTACATAAAAAATCCTCTGAGAATTCAATGTATTATAATGTACCCTGAGATAAACAACAAAAAAATGTATGCCTGGAACATAGCAAATACATAGTTGCATGGAAAGTTACATGTTATTGAACATGCTACAGCATTTTTTTCACACACAACAGGATTAATGCATGTGCCTTAGCTCACTAGTTTTTGATTCCAGCTCTGACTCAACATCTGTCAGTTCACTGCATTTGTCCCTGTATCTCTTCCTTAGAGTATTAGATTTTGTTATCATTTGAGCCATGAGCGTGCTCGGTTTATTTTCTGCCTGTTCAGCTAGTTGATCAGCATCTTTCTGAAGGCTGACACACACCACCCATAATATCTCTTTTTCTTTTTCAGCTGTTCTAGATGAATGGAGCGCTCCACATGCACTCTCAGACATGTTATGGCTTCTGTTTCTATAACTTCACATGCAGACATTTGAGGTTTGCCAGAAAGGAAAGCTGGCCTGTACACTTTGCAGGGCACAATGTCATCAATGAAGAAACCCCTGTCTACCATGATGACCATCTCTAGTTGTAGCATTTTCAACACACCAGATTCCCAGGTTAGTCCTTTCCTTTCTGGCAAAACTCAAATGTCTGCATGTGAAGTTATAGAAACAGAAGCCATAACATGTCTGAGAGTGCATGTGGAGCACTCCATTCATCTGGTCCAAGAACACAAGCTTTTTGATTGTTATTCCCCTCCTTGCATTTGTAAACAATCAGCTATATGCTGTGGTTTTTCTCCTTACCAACTTTTAAAATAGCCCACTAGTGAAGGCCTGGGCAAAGACGCCTGATGTCTGAGAACCTCAACATATGTACGGCAACCACACTGTATATTTACACACTTTCATAAAGAAGCTGCATATCAAGCTTTCATTCAGATGACCTTCAACAGTGCTGCACCCTGCTGAGGGACATCCGAGTAAAACCTTGAGATGGCCATTTTCTGTTCACTAACTTGCTTTAGTAAATCATTACTTTGGTTAAATAAATCAGTTGTTGAACCCCCCACTCCTCTGTTTGGTCTCCTTTCTTATTACAGCCCACCACTTCCAGTCTGGGTTGTAACAATCTGCAGACAGATTTCTGAGTATCTCCTCCTTTGGTATACAGATCCTCACTGAGCCAAGTACTGTGAACAAATAGTTTCTCCATGATATTATCCAGCAAGGTCCCGTTTTTGTCAAAACAAGGGTGAGGTAATGAAAAAATAGAAATATTTCATTAAATTAACATTTAAATTATTTATATGAATCATTAAAATAAATAAAAAAACATGTTTTGAAATATATAAAGTGCACCAAACTTGACTCAGTCCATTCAACAATTCTAAATGGACAATTATGTAACTCATCAATTAATTATTTGAAAGGATAATTTGTCAATTAAATGCTGAAAAAAATAAACAATACATTAATGAGGCAAGAACTTTTTAAACTTGAACATACCTACACCCACAAGTCTATTTTTACCTGGAGTCTCCTCTCAAGAGTGGCTGAAGTAATATTACTACTTTGACAGAATACAAATTCTCTCTCTTCCTCTCTGGAAGCCCCACTCTAAGGGCCTTTGCAGTGTATTAGTGAGTCATATATTATACAACCACAGTCATAAAGTTTTCAATCAGTAGTTTTATTTCAGTATGTATTTTTCCAGTATCACAAAAAATATTAATTTTATATGGTTAAAATCATCTAGCTTATGTGCACTTTTTAAAACACTGCCCAGCAAACATTCGGACGTTTAATGACAGTTGAACGGTCACAACTGTAAAATAATATCACAGGAATTAGGAAAAAATTACACAACATCTACTCTATTTGCCTTGCCCATACTCGAACCTGGATCCTCTGGGGGGAGAGTCACCAGCTCTACCAGCTGAGCTATGACAACAACTACTGAATATCAGATTTCTTTATATAGATAGGTAGAGGGTAAAGTGCGGGGTAAACTAACCAATCAGAGGACAGAGAAGATCTGCCACAGGCCACGCCTCCAGAGTGCCAAAACCCCTTACAGCCGAGCGAGCAGAGTCAGAAACCGAGCACGCAGAGAGGCTGCCGAGCGCGCAGAGAGGCTGCCGCGCGCGCACGTTTTCCTCTGCCGTGTGCTCGTTGGCAACGCGCGCACGCAGGTTTGTCACTTGTGCACATCCTTGTGCGCTCACAGACACAGTTTGCTCCCTCTCAGTGCACAAATGACCTCTCGCTATGTATATTTTCACTCGCGAGTCCCGTTCACACGCGCGATGTGGACCCAATCCGCGTGCACGTGTTGTGGCACGCCTCTGACGCCATACCTGTCTGTTTTGTGTCCTGTGTGGAGTCATTGTTTCATTGTCAGCGTGCGTCCTAATAAACCTGTGAAGTTAATTCTACCTGTCTGCCTGCCTGCTTCCTCCCCGGTCTGGATCCTCGCCTTATCTCCACTCCACTCCGCAGTACGTCGTGACAGAATGACTCCACCCGAACCCGTTGATGGATCCAGCCGGGAGATTCTGCCTTGGGAGAATCTGCTCCAGTGGCTTACCCCGACCCACCAGCCGGCTTCTCCGTCTCCAGGCCCAGCTCCGCCTCGCTGCCGCCGCCGGCATCGCCGACCTTCGGCCGCGGCGTTCCTCCCTGTCCTCCCGGAACCGGAGGCATGTTTGGACTGGGAGCCGCTGCCAGATCGCTCCAGCTATGGGGGCACGAGGCTGGCGATCTGTACCCCCGGAGTCGGTCCACGGCGTGGGGAGAGACGCCGGAAGCCACCGCAGCCCTGCGCTTCTGGACGGAGCTTCGAGCCCGCCACTGGCCGTGCCCGGCGTGGCAGTTCGGACACGCCCCCGGCCAGACCACCAGTCCCGTCTCCTGCCGAACCGGAGCCTCCGTCGGTTGCAGAGGAAGGAGCAGCAATCGCAGCCCGGCTGATAGAACAACGGGCGGAGCTCGACCGGTTCCGCGAGCTCCTCAGCCGCCAGGAGTCTCACCTGGATGCTCTATCCTCCTCGTCTCTGGGCCAGAGGAGCGAGCGCGGGATTCACCCAGCAGATCTCGCTGGTCAGCGGACTGAGCTGGCCCAGCTCCGTTGGGCGCTCAGCCTCAGGGAGCTAGAGTTGGACAAGCTGACCTCCCGCCTCTCCTCATCGCTCCAAGCTCTCCTAGCAGCGGCCCTGCTACCGACCCAAAAGCAGACGGTACCGGATCCGGACCAAAACTCGGCGGTTCAGAAGTCGAGGGACCAGAAGCTGACTCCTCCGGGCCCGAAGTAGACGGTTCCGGTTCCGGTCCAGAGGTCGACCGTCCGAAAACCGAAGGACCAGAAGTCGACGCCCCCGGACCCGAAGCCGACGCCCTCGGACAAGAAGTCAAGGGAAGTCGACGCCCGTTCCTGTTCTGAAGTCGACGCCCGTTCCTGTTCTGAAGTCGACGTGTCCGAAGGCGCCTGTTCTGAAGTCGTCGTGTCCGAAGGCGCCTCCTCTGAAGTCGACGTGTCCGAAGGCGTGTCCTCCGAAGTCGGCCTGTCTGATGACGTGGCCTCCTCCTCTGATGACGTGGCCTCCTCCTCTGATGACGTCGCCTCTTCCTCTGAAGTTGGCTCGTCTGATGACGTGGCCTCCTCCTCTGATGACGTCGCCTCCTCCTCTGAAGTCGGCTCCTCTGATGACGTCGCCTCCTCCTCTGAAGTCGGCTCATCTGATGACGTTGCCTCCTCCTCTGAAGTCGGCTCGTCTGATGACGTCGCCTCTGAAGTCGGCTCGTCTGATGACGTGGCCTCCTCCTCTGATGACGTCGCCTCCTCCTCTGAAGTCGGCTCGTCTGATGACGTGGCCTCCTCCTCTGATGACGTCGCCTCCTCCTCTAAAGTCGGCTCCTCTGATGATGTCGCCTCCTCCTCTGAAGTCGGCTCGTCTGATGACGTTGCCTCCTCCTCTGAAGTCGGCTCGTCTGATGACGTCGCCTCTGAAGTCGGCTCGTCTGATTACGTCGCCTCTGAAGTCGGCTCGTCTGATGTGGCCTCCTCCTCCGAAGTCGGCCCGTCTGATGACGTGGCCTCCTCCTCTGATGACATCGCCTCCTCTTCTGAAGTCGGCTTGTCTGATGACGTCGTCGCCTCTGAAGTCGGCTCGTCTGATGACGTCGCCGTCTCTGAAGTCGGCTCGTCTGATGACGTCGCCTCGTCTGAAGTCGGCTCGTCTGACGACGTCGCCTCGTCTGAAGTCGCCTTGTCTGACGATGTCGCCTCGTCTGAAGTCGCCTCATCTGGGGATGCTCTCTGCACTCAAGAGGTCGACACTCCGTCCAGCCGGGCGTCTCCACGGTTTCCGGTTCCGATGGTGGTTTTGAGGGCCGCTCCGGCCCAGCCTGCAGAGACTTTGTCACCGGCCCAGCCTGCAGAGACTTTGTCACCGGCCCAGCCTGCAGAGCTCCTCTATCATGGACGCAGACCCTCAAGGGTCCGTCCTCGTCTCCTCCTCTGCCGCTGGCGCCGGCCTCCAAGGGCCCATCGCCTCCTCTTCTGCCGCAGGCGCCAGCCTCCAAGGGCCCGTCGCCTCCTCTTCTGCCGCAGGCGCCGGCCTCCAGGGGCCCGTCGCCTCCTCATCTGCCGCAGGCACCGGCCTCCATGGGCCCGTCGCCTCCTCTTCTGCCGCAGGCGCCGGCCTCCAAGCGCCCGTCGCCTCCTCATTTGCCGCAGGCCCCCGGACTCTGCTGTTCCCTGCCGCCTCTCCATCGGTCCCTCGGTTCCTCTGGGCCCTCCCTCCGGGTCCCCCTCCTCCCGCCCTGCTCCTTGTTCCTGTGGGTGTCTGGGATCCGCCCTTTGAGGGGGGGGGGGGGGGGGGGGTACTGTCACACCCTGTCCTGTCTCCCTGTTTAGTTCAGCTCTGTCTCGTTAATTACCCCCACCTGCCTCTTGTTTCCCAATCACCTTAGCTCCCGGTCCTCCTGTATTTAAACCCTGTCTGTTTTGTGTCCTGTGCGGAGTCATTGTTTCATTGTCAGCGTGCGTCCTAATAAACCTGTGAAGTTTTTTTCTAACTGTCTGCCTGCTTCCTCCCCGGTCTGGATCCTCGCCTTATCTCCGCTCCACTCCGCAGCACGTCGTGACACCCTCCCAGAGACAGCACTGTCCTCAATGTTAACCACCAGTCTCATAAAAGTGTTCCTTCCTTTCCCCTCTAGAGAAGACGACTATTGATCAAATAGAACCGGAAAAAGGGTTTAATAAAAGAGCTGGAAAAGGTTTAATAAAAAGAACTGGAAAAACAGTAGCAGGCTAAGATCTGTGAACAAAACACGCATTGTTAGTCCTATTCTAACGAAGCACAAAAATGCTATGAATGTTGTAAACCAGTACCTCATCGGCCGACCGCTTGCCAATGTAAATTCCCGGTTGTTCACCCCTCAGTCCTGCTCACATTTCATAAAGAGAAACCGATTAAGGAAAAAACCCTTTAAACTAAAGCAAAGCCAGATCACTCACCACTTAGCTACACCCACGTCTGCACCCAAAGCGAGGCTTTCGACTTTTGCGGCTAGACCCCAGCTGCCCTAATTATAGCAGCCCTCTAACTACACACCTGGCCTCTCCTGTGTCAGCGGCATGACACGTACAACTAGAATTACTTCCGGGAACTAAGGTGACCCGGTTACACTGGGCAAACAACACTAAGATTAATAAACAAAGAGGTCATCCAACACGTGGGTAAATAACAATAAACAATTAAACACAAAGCGCCGGGACTAAACCGGGTAAAAGGAAGGAATTTGGAGGAACACCAAAAACTCCACCAAAAGGGTGAGCTGAACTCTTTTACGAGTATGCTAGTGAAACACAACCAAGCTTGATATTTCGAGGAAGGATAATCTAACCACATAGGTATCAAACGAGACTTTAACGTCAGGTTTTCTAGGAAGGAAAAAGAGGAACACTCGCTCTAACACCAGGCCTCTTCTAAGCTTCCCTCCTCGAATGTCAGAAGGAGCTGCCTTTTAACAGGGAGCGCACTGATTGAAATGAACTGCACCTGGCTCCGTTAGAGCCAGGAGAGCAAGATGTAGCGATGAGGCCACCTTGTGGCCACCAAAATAGACAGCGTCTGTTACACCCCACTACAATGACCTTATCAGTATGTAGCACCAAATCAGATAAAAAATCAGAGATCTGATCCAAAAACTCAGAGTAAGGGCCTGGTGGACGATATAAAACTACAAACAAGAGTGGTTTTACAGTTTTGCAATCTGGATTAGGAAAACTAAGAATAAGATGTTCGAACGAACTGTAGCTATTAATTGGTAAGGGACTGATTAATAAGTCCGAATGAAAACTGGTTGCTACCCCTCCTCCTCGCCCTGTACTTCGAGCAATATGATGATTTAAATAATTTGAAGGAGTCAACTCGTTTAAGCTAACATAGTCCTCTTGCTGCAGCCAGGATTCTGTGAGAGAGAGCAAAGAGATCTGATTATCACAAATCAAGTCATTAACTAACAAAGTCTTAGAAAAAATGGATCTAATGTTCAACAACCCACATTTAATTTTTCTAGTTTTCTGCTCGGTTGAATTTGTTCTAATATTTATGAGATTTCCATGATTTGCTTTATTAAGCCTGATATTCAATCTGTGTGATTTTGGCCGTGGGCAGGACACTGTCTCTATGGGGTAGTGGGTGGGTAACAGTACAGAAGCTGCAGAGGGGTGGGTTAAACTACGACTCTGCTTCCTGGTCTGGACCCTGGGTAGTCATGGAGGACTAATAAAACTGGCCATGTTCCTAGAAAGAAGAGCTGCTCCATCGAAAGAGGGATGGATGCCGTCTCCCCGCATCAGACCAGGTTTTCCCCAAAAAGTTTTCCAATTATCAATGTAGCCCACGTTGTTTTCAGGACACCACCTAGACAGCCAGCAGTTGAAGGACAGCGTGCGGCTAAACATGACGTCACTGGTCCGATCAGGCAGGGGGCCAGAGAAAATTACGAAGTCCGACATTGTTTTGGCAAACTTGCACACCGAAGCAACATTAATTTTACTGACCTCCGATTGGCGTAACCGGGTGTCGTTA
The DNA here is from genome assembly GCF_043380555.1 of Nothobranchius furzeri. NCBI lineage: Eukaryota > Metazoa > Chordata > Actinopteri > Cyprinodontiformes > Nothobranchiidae > Nothobranchius > Nothobranchius furzeri. The sequence goes on along the minus strand of NC_091744.1, from coordinate 12,525,262 downwards.
CCGCCAGCGTGGATAACAATCTTACTGTATTTACGCATATCCTTAGTCAGCAGTTTCAGATAAGATTTAATGTCGCCCGCTCTGGCCCCAGGTAAACATTTAACTATGGTTGCTGGAGTCTCTAATGCCACGTTTCTGACTATGGAGCTGCCAATGATCAGAGTCGGCTTGTCAGTGGGTGCGTCACTGAGCGGGGAAAATCTATTAGAAACGTGGACGGGTTGGTGGTGGCCCACAGGCTGAGTTCTATGCTTCCTGCGTACCGTCACCCAGCCGGCCTGAGGTCCCGGCTGCTTGGGTTCTGCTGGAGGGTCGCTACGGGATGGTTCTGAGCTAGTTAGCCCCGCGCTAGCTAAGTAGCTACGGCTGTTTACGGGCTTTTCAACAGCGCAGAGCCGGGACTCCAATTCCGACACCCTCGCCTCCAAAGCTACAAAAATGCTACATTTATTACACGTACCATTATCGCTAAAGGAGGCAGAGGAGTAACTAAAAATCTGACACAGAGAGGAAGAGATAGGAGACGGAGAAGCAGAGACAGAAGTAGCTTTGTTTGCTTGTAGAGTTGTTTTATTTATTATTATGTGAACATGATCAACATGTGTTTGTTGTTGTTCAGGCAGGCCACAGGCCACAGCAAGCATTTAACAAATCCTAGTTTGAATCAGTAAAAAACGATTCAAGGAATTTTTTCAAACCATTTGAATATTCGTTTCAATATTTCAGCCCTATTAGCTCTGTTAGCAAATAGTTGACCGAATTTAATTGTTAAAACCCCAGTTAACTGGTTTAAAAAATTGAAAACATGCATCATGAGAGCGTACATACCTTTATCTTTATCACTTTATGTGACCACAAAATCATTGTTTTTCCTTTTTTATTTGGTCATTTCACACAATTCAGAAAAAACTGAAAGAATGATAGGCCTGTGTTTATGATATTATGAATGAAATGTGCGTTAAATAGAAGAACATCAAGATGTGATTGACTATAGCCATGTTACAGTTGATTCAGCCTCTACCTGCTCATTTCATTTGGGAAAGACCCAGAGGTGAATTCCCCCGCCGCACCCCTCCCCTTCCTCTTCTTCGTGAACATTCTCAGTCAGCAGGAGCGCCTGCAGCTGCAGGGGGCGCCAACTTGCCGTTTCCAATCCAGACACTGTGATATGACAGATAATAGAACACCTCGGTGCGGCGCAGATTTCTTTTTTTATTTTTTACTCAGCGCTTGTGCGCCCCTTTTGTGTCATGAAAAAATGCCGCCCCGGGCAACTGTCCTGTCTGCCCGTGCCTAAAACCGCTACTGGGCACAACAGTGATTTCAAAAATATATTTCTTCACATTTCAAGGCTTTATATAGCCCATCCAATCAACATTAAAACAGGCGCTCCTAAAGCGCCCTCTAGTGTTTGGTTAGTAAAATTGCCTTTAATCAACTTAACCTCCTTCTCGTCTTCCTCTTTTATCACCATTATTTCTAAATTTGGTGTTTATTCTGCAAATCTCCGTGCCTTCGTATTTATCTATTCCTGTTGTTTAACAGCTTCATGATTTCTTTGTCAACGCCCCTTTGTGTCAGTGATGTCCGAGTGATTTAACCCTAAAAGTTAACCCCCAAATGTCTGCAACCTTCTGTGACTACTGCAAAGCCTTGTATGAGCTAATATAAATACATTAAATAACAGAAAAATCTGATAAGCTGTAATAAGTTGGCTTCACTCCTCCCGACGCCCCCAGTTTTCAGTGTTTTCCCTTCATATAAGCCAAGACGGTGGATCAGCCACCGTCTTTGTTTTATGCTCTTTAAAACAAAGATATTTGAAAGACAGATAGTTCTATGTGAATAATAATAACTATGATGATAATCAAGAGGAATCTAAATGTTGAGTTGAAATGATCTGAGCCTGTACATTTCTGTTGGAGTTCTGGATGTGTTGTGACGGCTGTTGTTCCACGGTCAGGTTTAGGTTGCGTTTCTGCTGTGACGATACATTCCTGTACAGTTGTGATTAGAATAAATGTATAAATTAAACCTCGCTTTGCCTTTTTAATGCTTCATGTACGGCAATGTGCATTTTGTCTTGGGGCTGATTGGAGAACTGTAAAGGACTTCCTGCTACAAAAGCACATGTTAAAGGGGACGTGTTGCGACTATATTTTTAAAGTTAGAACAATTTTGTGGTCTATACAAAACAGGAAAATGCAATCTCACCAGCTCTTTGACATTTTCAGTACCTTTCAGAATGAGTCGTTTCATTGGGGGCTCGTTAAAGTTGCTGCTAGACACGCCCACCCATCCCCTGATTGGCTCAGCTTTTATCACAGTAAAAACTGAGAATTACTGATCACATTTCTGCTTTGTCTGCCAACAGCGTTATAGTTAAATCAGTGTATCACATCCAAATGATTCAAATCCAGAAAAGGCTTTGGGTGTGTCCTATATGCACCCATATATTTATTCACTTACAGAATAAAGCTTGTTGAGATAAAACATCCTCCTACTAAAGCTAAGTAGTTGAGAGAATTGAGAACAAAATGAAAACAATGTATAAATATAAACAAAAACTTGTCCAACCAAGTGTCATGTTAGGGGGGAAGGTGTCTGACCCACCACATGCAGAATCATTCACAGAGTCGGAGTATGGTATAAAAAAGAAAGTTTATAAAACGTGAACTAAAAGCGCAGCAGGAAAATCCAGCTGTGGCTCCGGGGGGTTATCTAGAGATGGGGGAAGAGTTAGTGGATGTTGAGGATCTGGACAAATGAGGTACAGGTCGAGACTTACAGTTTGTGATCCAGGGGAAACCAGAGAAGAGTTGTTCTGGGGGGGTAGTCCGTGAGGAGTGGGAGACAGAGACACACGCTGGATCACAGGAGACTGGGTTTCCAGGTTGCTGGAGGACTGGAGGAGCTGAGCACGGAATAGGGAGCAGGATCCGGTAAGGTAAGGTCAGTATGGAGCGGACAGCCAGGGAGCGGCTGGAAGACAGCGGGACTGGTCCGGTAGGTTGCAGGACGGTGTGAAAGGTGGTGGTGGAAATCTGGAGAAGAGGCAGCTTACAAAAATCAGGCAAGCTTGGAAAAACACACAGGAACCAGCAATCTGGCTAGAAGTACGACTTGGACGATATCTATTCGGATTACTCAGTAATCAGGCTCGGGAGTCATAGATACCGAAGTTGAGTTAATCATCCAGCGAATAAAGATGTCTCCCAGCAGCTTATATGTCCCTGGCCAACTGATGAGCAGATGGGCTGCAGCTGGTCCACTCCTTGACACGCCCACCTGCAGGAGAAGCTCAGAGAAGGTTTAGCAGAGAGAGGAGGACTCACCCCAGACCATGACACCAAGATAACTTAAAGTGATACTTTACAACTTTTTTGTATTTTGAACTCATTTTCTTGAGCCAGTATGTGCCAAAATGACCCTTTACATGGTGAATGAAATGTCACTCAGACCCTCACCGCTCTGTGGCCAGAATACCACACTTGCAACTTCAGATTGCCGGTCAGGTCTGTTGGAGTTAGTAGAGCTGATATGCCTGGTTCTGCAGCCTTAAGGTGCTTTTCCAGGAACACTACTCAGGGCAACTCGGACCGATGCAGTTCAGCCCGACCACGGTTTCCAAGGGCACGCTTTGGTATTTTCTCCCCTATTTTTAGTCCCTGCTCCATTGAGGTACCTGGCAAGGCTGAGTTGGGCCGGTATCGTGATTCTGGCCGCTGATTGGCTAGGGGCTTCATGGAGCTGGCGTGGGAACAAAACTGCTTTCAGATGGGCTGACTCAAACCACGCTGTACAGAGCTGTTTTAGGCTGAGTAGTGCTCCTGGGAAACCACCCTCAGTGTCTACATGAGTGATTCATCACTAAATTGAACAAATCAGCAGCCGCAGCTCCTAGCTGTTACTACTGGGTATGGAATGGAATATAATTTAAAATATAACTCGAGCAAAAGTGTTGTTCTAACCTACAGAACCACCCAGGATAAAAGGCTTAATTTTCCTGTGTTTAAGTTGTCCAGCAACAGTCTTGCAGTCTGTGAACAGATAAAATATCTTGGACACTTTATCACAGCCAATATGAGCGACGATGATGATATTTACAGGCAGTGCTGCAAGCTATATGTGCAAGCAAACACCATTGCACGGACATTCAGCTGTTGTTCCACACCTGTTGAAGTGGCATTATTTAAAGCATACTGCACACCACTCTATACTGCACATCTGTGGTCATTCTATAAAAAGTCTAGCTTGCACAGGTTACAAGTGGCATACAATGATGCAACGAGAATCCTCCTCAAAATTCCCAGGGGAGGCAGTGCTAGTCAAACGTGTGTTTCTGTGAGCGTGTGCACATTTAAGGCACTTCTAAGAAATTTAATGTTCAAGTTTATGAGACGGCTGCAAGAGTCTTCCAATAGTATTATAGTCGCACTCTCAAATCCCACTGTGAGCTGCTCTCGTTATATGTCTAGGCTGAGAATGCACTGGTTAAAATGTTTGGGTGGATTTATCTCAACTAGTTAGTTTTGTTGTCCCTTACCTCCACTGCAGTTATATCCTGTGATTTTATATAGGCTTTTATTGGTATTAATGTTAATTGGTATCCTTTCTTTTCTTGTGTTTTTCTTGTATCTTTTTCTTTTATCTGTATGTTTCTTTTAAAATGGACTTTAAGTCTGGCAATAAACATATTATAAATCAGCTGCGTTCATGATTTAAAACATGCAGGAGATGTGCTGGAAGCAGACTGCAGCTCCAGGTATGTCAGCTCAATATTTGCTTAAGTCCCAACAGAGCCAAATGCCAGTCTGGAGTTGAAAGTAGAACATTCTGGCCAAAGGGGTGCGATGTGTGCTGGGTGGCTGTTCATTAACCCTCTAAAACAGGAGTATTTGATTCCGGTCCTGGAGGGCCGGTATCCAGCAGGTTTTAGTGGTTTCTCTGCTCCAATATGCTTGATTCAGTGGTTTAATCACCTGTGCAGCAGTTCAGGCTCTGCAGAAGCTTAACCCCGTAAATTTCCAGCGCAATGGGGTTTTGTCCCTCGGGCGGGACGCTGGAATGCTAAGGAGTTAATCGCCTGCTGGTTGAAATCAGGTGTGTCGAAACGGAGTTAAAACTAAAACGTGCTTGATACCGGCCCTCCAGGCTGGGAACTTCATACCACTGCTGTTAACGGCCATTTTAGCACACACTGGCTCAAGAAAATTTTAAAATATAAAAATTTCATATCATGGCTTTAAAATGTGTGTAGGACTCCGACATAGGGTTCAGACGTTTTGCTGCAACTGTAAACACAATTTTCTGTAATTATTGAATATGAAGTTGATTAAAATACAGCTAATCACGACGTACTAGCGGCATGAGCTGCCCTGTAAGACATCTTTTTAGTGACGTATGACAAACAGCTCTTCACTGTTTAGAGGAATTTAGATTTTTATGATGATTTATGACAAAATTCCTTAAAATGAATAACTGAACCTAGTTTATCTTTATGTAGATGGTAAAGTGTAGTGAAACAGCGTTAGTCTCAGTCGGCATAAGCAGCAGGGCCCTGCAGGGAATCGAACCCCGTCTCATTACTGAGAGTTCCGTTACCAGAGCCTTTTGCTTTGGGCGACCGGAGACGGTAAAGCAAAACCTGCATCAACAAAGCATTTAATGTTGGAACATAAATTCTGTCTTGAAGCAGGAAAAAAGAAACCGTCAGACTAAAAAATTATTTCTAATTAAATTCATTTTAGTATTTTATAAACGTTTTACAGATTTAGAGCCTCCTTTGACTTTTATGCTTTTCGTTTACTTCTCGTTCTTTTACGATGTTTATCCGTTTTTTAGCCGCGGTCAAAAGCATCGTATTTTTGTTCTGCGGTGAATCTTAAAGTTATGTTGAATGTAAATAATCTGAGTCTTCATTGCTTTAATTCATTCACTGCCAATGACGACTAAAGTTGTCATTTGCATTTTTTTTTACTGTTTGAGCATCGGAACGAGTCGCCGCGCTGAGAGAACAAACATCTCAGCCCTGAAGTCGATCTTCATCCGCATATGTCACAGATCACATGATCAGGAAGCAACACATCCATGTGTTTGGAGATCGTTTTGGGCCGTTCCTGTAAAAAAAGTGAGGCGCGAACCGGAAAAGCGTCTGCCGATCACAATTCGACAACGGATTATGAAAGAACGGATAACGCTCGAAACACGCAGCTTCTTCCTGATGTAAGAGGTGAGTCTCCTCTTTGTTTTGGTGTTTTTGGCGTCGACATCATGCTAGCGCGCAACGTTCTGTGACTCTTAAAAAAAACAGTAAAAACGGTGAGAAACGCTGGCAGCGAAGGCCGTTAGTGATCAGGAAACGGCTGGCAGTGAATGAGTTAATCATTTACATGTTTAGACTATATTTTATTAGCCTTTAATATTTTAGTATTTATTGTTTAACTTTTGTAAAGAGCTATTTTTAAACGCGTGCACATTTAAACACTAAAACCTTTGTTTGCTCCGTCTGTGTCAGAGCTCTGCTGTTCAGCTCCTTCCTGGTTCCTGCAGGACCACAAAGCCCAGAGAAGCTCAGTCCAGCAGGACGTGAGGACACAAACAGACATGGAGAGCTCCTCCTAAACCTGGAATCAAACTTTTCTACAGATTATTTAGAACAGTTTCTTGTGACAGAACAGTTAGTGAAACAGAAAGGACATGATGAAGATGATGTTATCGTCCTTGTCTTTCATACGGATCAAAGATCACCCCAGCTTATGCTCATGTCACCAAGTAGACGTCCCATTTCTCACTAAGACCTGCTCTATCTGCTCTACCAGATTATCAGGAGCATCACTGTAGTTGTAGTTTTTCCTCCATCTTCCTGCCCTCCTTGGTCTCTTGTTTATCTTCTACCACATCTCACCATCCATCTCAGGTGGGATCTTGTTTGCTCCAATGGCCTCTTGTGTTCCAGGCTTACATCTTTTAGTGAACGTTAGAATATCATGTACTAATATATATGCATGTGTGTGTGTGTGTGTGTGTGTGTGTGTATGATGCTAAACCAGACTGCCTGCTCCATCAGATGAAAAGGAAATCCTCTCAGGACCCAAATAAAATAGAAGATTTAGCAACCAGACACAGAAGCCCAGGTGAAACCGTCCACATCAGCATCTCCAGTTCTACCAGCTCTAAAAACACACTTCTTAAATAATAAAACACTAAACTCAGCCAACGGATGAAGACGTCCTGGTGCCAGATGCTACCTAAGACATCACCAGTTCAGCTGACTTGATAAAACACTTGGTGACTAAAACAAACATCTGGTGACCTGGTAAAAAACAGTCCTGGTGCAACAAGCTACCTGAGACAAACCTTTCCAGTCGACCAGCTCAAGAAAGAAAGAAAGAAATAAATGATCTTCAGTGGTGCTGCACTGGAACAAAAAAATATCTCTAGTCCGAGTCGGAGTCGTCCCATCTTGGTCTCTTCGGTGGGATGTACGGGAAGCGCTCTCCAGTCCTCTTCTGGATGGATCCAAGGACCGAGGTAGAAGGAGTGGGTTCTTCTACATCCTGGACCTCTTCAGCGCTCCCGTGGGCAGGCCTGGGATCTTCTGGAAGCTCTTCCGGCGGGGCCGGAGGAGCTACCGCCAGCCAGAAGTCTTCTGGTGGTGGAAACTGCTGGTCTTCATCGCTATCCAGAACTGAGCTACCATAACCAGAGTCCACACTAGAAGCCATAAAATCTTCTAAAGCTGACCAATCTGAGCTACTGTCAGTCTCCTCCAACTCCTCATCTCTACGCAGACCCTCAAAAAAAGCAAACTCTACCTCCAACTCCTCATCACTACTCAGACCCTCAATAACAAACTCTACCACTTGTGCAGGAGCCTGTCTAAGATCCACAAACACCACATCATCATCAGGAATGTGAAGGGCTGGGTACCTACCTTCATCTTCATCGAGAATCCGGATGACGTCCTCAGGGACCCCTGCAGTCACGGGACGCTCCACGATGAAGATGCCTGTGAGGACAAAACAAGACACATTAAATCCACTTGTGTCATAAAACAGTTATGAAAAAGCTACAATGACTTGTTTACAATACAAGAGATGTGTGTCTGCATCTGCATGTGTGCACAAGACACACTTTACTAATCTGGTTGTTTTTGGGGTTTAACAGGTTAAAACCGAGTTCTGCTTTTACTCAAAAAGTTTCCATTTTTAATTTATGTGATTGTTTATTATTTATGTTTCATGTTTATAGCTGATGTATTTCTAAAAAGATGTAATGTTTTACAGCTTGCAGACACAACACTGCTCAAATAAAGTTGTTTTAAAATGGGCTCTATAAAAATAAACAGAAGACTCATTAAACTGGTGAAAACTGTTTAAAATAGATTCAAACGGACAGAAATGCATTTATAAACCTGAGAACCAACTCAGAGAACACATCAACGGTCTCTAGTTCACTCAGATTAATGGAAACAACTCATGTTCACCGATGCTAACAGGCCGAAGCTAAAGCTAGCTGTATGTTCTAGCATGTTCTACGTCATGACGTTTCATACCTGGTTCATCGTTGCTATGGTCACGAAAAAAATTTTCAATGTAAAATTGAACTAAATGGATTTGCTGAAACCAAATTGGTGGTTTTCTTTTAACGGTCCTCTCTAGTATGATATAGTCATCCCACCGACTTGCTGGGACTCTCAAGATGCTGAGGCTGTGTGATGAGGTTGAGTCACAGGTCGGTGCTAATGTGAGAAACCTTTTGTCTATCCCGCTAAAAGAACCACATATTCAGCTTTTATTTTGCTTGCCCAGCTGACAAAAACCAATAGGCGCTCCTCGCGCTCACTCACCTCGCGGCTGTCCATCCTCTTTTATATCAATAATACAAAAGAAACCGACATGCCAGAACAAAACTAGTAAAAATATTTGATGTGTTCAAACTGTTCCAGGGGAATTTGAGCGTCACTTGTCCACAGAAAACATGTTTCACCTCCATAAAACACCAAATCTCGTCTCGTCTTCTTCCGCTATCCGTGTCCAGGTCGCGGGGGCAGCATCCCAACTAGGGAGCTCCACACCGTCCTCTCTCCGGCCACCTCCACCAGCTCCTCCGGCAGGACCCCAAGGCGTTCCTGGGCCAGTTCGGATATGTACTTTCTCCATCGTGTCCTGGGCCGTCCAGGGGGCCTCCTGCCAGCAGGACATGCCCAAAACACCTCACCAGGGAGGCGTTCAGGAGGCCTTCTAACAAGATGCCCAAACCACCTCAACTGACTCCTCGATATGGAGGAGCAGCGGCTCTATTCCGAGTCTCTACCGAATGTCCGAGCTCCGCACCCTATCCCTAAGGCTGACCCAGCCACCCCGCGGAGAAAACTCATTTCAGACGCTTGTATCCGCGATCGTGTCCTTTCGGTCATTACACAAAGCTCATGACCACAGGGGAGGACTGGGCGGTAGATTGACTGGTAAACCGAGAGCCTTGCTTTCCGGCTCAGCTCCTTCTTCCCCACAACTGACCGGTTCAGCGGCCGCATCACTGCAGACGCTGCCCCAATCCGCCTGTCGATCTCGCACCCTCATCTCTGCTTTATGCGGACGATGTGGTCCTCCCAGCTTCATCAGGCTCCGACCTACAGCTCTTGCTGGGGAGGTTGCAGCCGAGTGTGAAGAGGCTGGGATGAGGATCAGCACCTCCAAGTCTGAGATCACGGTTCTCAATCGGAAAAGAGCGTTTGTCAACTCCAGGTCGGTGGAGAGGTCCTGCCTCAAGTGGAGGAGATCTCGGGGTCTTGTTCACGAGTAAAACACCAAATGTGATTTTAAAACACACATTCGGTCTCTCAAATACACAAATTTAACATTATAATAATGTTTCAGTAGTTTGTCCTTTAGAAAACATGAAATAAGTCAGATGGAGAATTTAACGGATGTTAGCTTACTGTGCTCCTCCCTGAAGACCAACATCGCTCTGGTAGGTTGGTTCTCGGGTCTTCTTCAGCTAGCCACAAACTTCTTCAGCGATTTCTGCTCTGCAGAGGTTCTCCAAGCTCGTCCAAGGGCTACTTTTGAAGCAAATCTCCAGAGACTCTCTCGACCAAGTGCTGCCTGCTCTAGCGCAAGTTCGAAAGAAAGACTTTTAAAAATTCGATGAGCTTTTATAGCCGAGCATGTTCTAATTCTATGACGTATACACGCACATGCGTGCAACAGATTCCTAACCCGTCTCTTTGCAGCAGGTGCACCCGAGAGGTCTCTCAGCCCTCTGGTGGACAGAAGCTATTACTGCAGCTGTTTTCGAACTGTCACTTAGCTAATTATGTAATAGCAGTGAGGACTTTTAGTGCCGTTGTGCTTTTGTAATCTCCAGTTTGAATACATCAGATGTTTTGTATTCAAACAAAAACATGTTGTTTTCGTGACCATAGCAACGCATGAACCAGGTATGAAACATCATGACGTAGAACATGCTAGAACGTACAGCTAGCTTTAGCTTCAGCCTGTTAGCATCGGTGAACATGAGTTGTTTCCATTAATCTGAGTGAACTAGAGACCTTTGATCTTTAAGGACTTCATCTGTTTTATCCAAGTAGAAAGTTTGATGTGTTCTCTGAGTTGGTTCTCAGGTTTATAAATGCATTTCTGTCCGTTTGAATCTATTTTAAACAGTTTTCACCAGTTTAATGAGTCTTCTGTTTATTTTTATAGAGCCCATTTTAAAACAACTTTATTTGAGCAGTGTTGTGTCTACAAGCTGTAAAACATTACATCTTTTTAGAAATACATCAGCTATAAACATGAAACATAAATTATAAACAATCACATAAATTAAAAATGGAAACTTTTTGAGTAAAAGCAGAACTCGGTTTTAACCTGTTAAACCCCAAAAACAACCAGATTAGTAAAGTGTGTCTTGTGCACACATGCAGATGCAGACACACATCTCTTGTATTGTAAACAAGTCATTGTAGCTTTTTCATAACTGTTTTATGACACAAGTGGATTTAATGCGTCTTGTTTTGTCCTCACAGGCATCTTCATCGTGGAGCATCCCGTGACTGCAGTGGCCCCTGAGGTCATCCGGATTCTCGATGAAGATGAAGGTAGGTACCCAGCCCTTCACATTCCTGATGATGATGTTGTGTTTGTGGGTCATGGTCAGGCTCCTCCAGTAGAGGCAGAGTTTGCTATTGAGGGTCTGAGTAGTGATGAGGAGTTGGAGGAGACTAACAGTAGCTCAGATTGGTCAGCTTTAGAAGGTTTTATGGCTTCTAGTGTGGACTCTGGTTATGGTAGCTCAGTTCTGGATAGCGATGAAGACCAGCAGTTTCCACCACCAGAAGACTTCTGGCTGGCGGTAGCTCCTCCGGCCCCACCGGAAGAGCTTCCAGAAGATCCCAGGCCTGCCCACGGGAGCGCTGAAGAGGTCCAGGATGTAGAAGAACCCAGTCCTTCTACCTCAGTCCTTGGATCCAGCCAGAAGAGGACTGGAGAGCGCTTCCCGTACATCCCACCGAAGAGACCAAGATGGGACGACTCGGAGGACTCTGACTCGGACTAGACATATCTTTTTCTTCCAGTGCAGCGCCACTGAAGATCATTTCTTTCTTTCTTGAACTGGTCGACTGGAAAGGTTTGTCTCAGGTAGCTTGTTGCACCAGGACTGTTTTTTACCAGGTCACCAGATGTTTGTTTTAGTCACCAAGTGTTTTATCAAGTCAGCTGAACTGGTGATGTCTTAGGTAGCATCTGGCACCAGGACGTCTTCATCCCTTGGCTGAGTTTAGTGTTTTATTATTTAAGAAGTGTGTTTTTAGAGCTGGTAGAACTGGAGATGCTGATGTGGACGGTTTCACCTGGGCTTCTGTGTCTGGTTGCTAAATCTTCTATTTTATTTGGGTCCTGAGAGGATTTCCTTTTCATCTGATGGAGCAGGCAGTCTGGTTTAGCATCATACACACACACACACACACACACACACATGCATATATATTAGTACATGATATTCTAACGTTCACTAAAAGATGTAAGCCTGGAACACAAGAGGCCATCGGAGCAAACAAGATCCCACCTGAGATGGATGGTGAGAGGTGGTAGAAGATAAACAAGAGACCAAGGAGGGCAGGAAGATGGAGGCAAAACTACAACTACAGTGATGCTCCTGATAATCTGGTAGAGCAGATAGAGCAGGTCTTAGTGAGAAATGGGACGTCTACTTGGTGACATGAGCATAAGCTGGGGTGATCTTTGATCCGTATGAAAGACAAGGACGATAACATCATCTTCATCAGGTCCTTTCTGTTTCACTAACTGTTCTGTCACAAGAAACTGTTCTAAATAATCTGTAGAAAAGTTTGATTCCAGGTTTAGGAGGAGCTCTCCGTGTCTGTTTGTGTCCTCACGTCCTGCTGGACTGAGCTTCTCTGGGCTTTGTGGTCCTGCAGGAACCAGGAAGGAGCTGAACAGCAGAGCTCTGACACAGACGGAGCAAACAAAGGTTTTAGTGTTTAAATGTGCACGCGTTTAAAAATAGCTCTTTACAAAAGTTAAACAATAAATACTAAAATATTAAAGGCTAATAAAATATAGTCTAAACATGTAAATGATTAAAGCAATAAAGACTCAGATTATTTACATTCAACATAACTTTAAGATTCACCGCAGAACAAAAATACGATGCTTTTGACCGCGACTAAAGAACGGATAAACATCGTAAAAGAACGAGAAGTTAACTAAAAGCATAAAAGTCAAAGGAGGCTCTAAATCTGTAAAACGTTTATAAAATACTAAAATGAATTTAATTAGAAATAATTTTTTAGTCTGACGGTTTCTTTTTTCCTGCTTCAAGACAGAATTTATGTTCCAACATTAAATGCTTTGTTGATGCAGGTTTTGCTTTACCGTCTCCGGTCGCCCAAAGCAAAAGGCTCTGGTAACGGAACTCTCAGTAATGAGACGGGGTTCGATTCCCTGCAGGGCCCTGCTGCTTATGCCGACTGAGCCTAACGCTGTTTCACTACACTTTACCATCTACATAAAGATAAACTAGGTTCAGTTATTCATTTTAAGGAATTTTGTCATAAATCATCATAAAAATCTAAATTCCTCTAAACAGTGAAGAGCTGTTTGTCATACGTCACTAAAAAGATGTCTTACAGGGCAGCTCATGCCGCTAGTACGTCGTGATTAGCTGTATTTTAATCAACTTCAAATTCAATAATTACAGAAAATTGTGTTTACAGTTGCAGCAAAACGTCTGAACCCTATGTCGGAGTCCTACACACATTTTAAAGCCATGATATGAAATTTTTATATTTTAAAATTTTCTTGAGCCAGTGTGTGCTAAAATGGCCGTTAACAGCAGTGGTATGAAGTTCCCAGCCTGGAGGGCCGGTATCAAGCACGTTTTAGTTTTAACTCCGTTTAGACACACCTGATTTCAACCAGCAGGCGATTAACTCCTTAGCATTCCAGCGTCCCGCCCGAGGGACAAAACCCCATTGCGCTGGAAATTTACGGGGTTAAGCTTCTGCAGAGCCTGAACTGCTGCACAGGTGATTAAACCACTGAATCAAGCATATTGGAGCAGAGAAACCACTAAAACCTGCTGGATACCGGCCCTCCAGGACCGGAATCGAATACTCCTGTTTTAGAGGGTTAATGAACAGCCACCCAGCACACATCGCACCCCTTTGGCCAGAATGTTCTACTTTCAACTCCAGACTGGCAGTTGGCTCTGTTGGGACTTAAACAAATATTGAGCTGACATACCTGGAGCTGCAGTCTGCTTCCAGCACATATCCTGCATGTTTTAAATCATGAACGCAGCTGATTTATAATATGTTTATTGCCAGACTTAAAGTCCATTTTAAAAGAAACATACAGATAAAAGAAAAAGATACAAGAAAAACACAAGAAAAGAAAGCATACCAATTAACATTGATACCAATAAAAGCCTATATAAAATCACAGGATATAACTGCAGTGGAGGTAAGGGACAACAAAACTAACTAGTTGAGATAAATCCACCCAAACATTTTAACCAGTGCATTCTCAGCCTAGACATATAACGAGATCAGCTCACAGTGGGATTTGAGAGTGCGACTATAATACTATTGGAAGACTCTTGCAGCCGTCTCATAAACTTGAACATTAAATTTTTTAGAAGTGCCTTAAATGTGCACACGCTCACAGAAACAAACGTTTGACTAGCACTGCCTCCCCTGGGAGTTTTGAGGAGGATTCTCGTTGCATCATTGTATGCCACTTGTAACCTGTGCAAGCTAGACTTTTTATAGAATGACCACAGATGTGCAGTATAGAGTGGTGTGCAGTATGGTTTAAATAATGCCACTTTAACAGGTGTGGAACAACAGCTGAATGTCCGTGCAATGGTGTTTGCTTGCACATATAGCTTGCAGCACTGCCTGTAAATATCATCATCGTCGCTCATATTGGCTGTGATTAAGTGTCCAAGATATTTTATCTGTTCACAGACTGCAAGACTGTTGCTGGACAACTTAAACACAGGAAAATTAAGCCTTTTATCCTGGGTGGTTCTGTAGGTTAGAACAACACTTTTGCTCGAGTTATATTTTAAATCATATTCCATTCCATACCCAGTAGTAACATCTAGGAGCTGCTGCTGATTTGTTCAATTTAGTGATGAATCACTCATGTAGACACTGAGGGTGGTTTCCCAGGAGCACTACTCAGCCTAAAACAGCTCTGTACAGCGTGGTTTGAGTCAGCCCATCTGAAAGCAGTTTTGTTCCCACGCCAGCTCCATGAAGCCCCTAGCCAATCAGCGGCCAGAATCACGATACCGGCCCAACTCAGCCTTGCCAGGTACCTCAATGGAGCAGGGACTAAAAATAGGGGAGAAAATACCAAAGCGTGCCCTTGGAAACCGTGGTCGGGCTGAACTGCATCGGTCCGAGTTGCCCTGAGTAGTGTTCCTGGAAAAGCACCTTAACCCCGGCTTTCCACAGGAGCCGTCAGCAGCACGTCATAGCTGCTGATAGGAGCCGCTGTGGTCAACAGAACCTTTTCCACTGGAGCCGTCAGCAGCCATCAGCAGTGCGAGTCAGCCGCGTCTCAGGAGCAGCATGTCGCAGCCTTTACGCGCCGGTTCTATTTTCTACGTGCGACGCCTCTGAAACGGGTCAAGTTCAACATTTTTGGGGAAGGAAAGACAGGAAATCGGATGCGGAAATGGAGCGAAGCTCCCGAGATTTTCAGAATAAAGAAACGTACTGCCTTCCGGTTGCTTTACTTTTAAAAATAGTTACTAACTGTGCGGCCCCGTGAGAAGTTATCACCTAGCTAGCGGTCTCCTTTGTTTTTCAGGTCCGTATTGGCAATTATAAAACGGACAGAACATAAAACACAAACCTTTTGGAGCCATGTTGTAGGTTTCTCCTGCTTGTTGTTGTGTTTACTGACGAAGTCACTCGGGTGACAGCTGCTCCCCTGCTGCTTAGCGTCTCGTGGGAAGGGCCAGGCAGCAGTTTACGTGAGCAAGACGTGCTGCTGCAGTAACGTGCTGCTGATGGCTCCTGTGGAAACCCGGGGGTTAGGCTGCAGAACCAGGCATATCAGCTTTACTAACTCCAACAGACCTGACCGGCAATCTGAAGTTGCAAGTGTGGTATTCTGGCCACAGAGTGTTGAGGGTCTGAGTGACATTTCATTCACCATGTAAAGGGTCATTTTGGCACATGCTGGCTCAAGAAAATGAGTTCAAAATACGAAAAAGTTGTAAAGTATCACTTTAAGTTATCTTGGTGTCATGGTCTGGGGTGAGTCCTCCTCTCTCTGCTAAACCTTCTCTGAGCTTCTCCTGCAGGTGGGCGTGTCAAGGAGTGGACCAGCTGCAGCCCATCTGCTCATCAGTTGGCCAGGGACATATAAGCTGCTGGGAGACATCTTTATTCGCTGGATGATTAACTCAACTTTGGTATCTACGACTCCCGAGCCTGATTACTGAGTAATCCGAGTAGATATCGTCCAAGTCGTACTTCTAGCCAGATTGCTGGTTCCTGTGTGTTTTTCCAAGCTTGCCTGATTTTTGTAAGCTGCCTCTTCTCCAGATTTCCACCACCACCTTTCACACCGTCCTGCAACCTACCGGACCAGTCCCGCTGTCTCCCAGCCGCTCCCTGGCTGTCCGCTCCATATTGACCTTACCTTACCGGATCCTGCTCCCTATTCCGTGCTCAGCTCCTCCAGTCCTCCAGCAACCTGGAAACCCAGTCTCCTGTGATCCAGCAAGCGTGTATTCTTAAATGTACTGAAAATGTCAAAAAGAGCTGGTGAGATTGCTTAAAGGGGTTTTGTGCAAAAATCTTCATTTTCCTGTTTTGTATAGACCACAAAATTGTTCTAACTTTAAAAATATATTCGTAACACGTCCCCTTTAACATGTGCTTTTGTAGCAGGAAGTCCTTTACAGTTCTCCAATAAGCCCCAAGACAAAATGCACATTGCCGTAAATGAAGCATTAAAAAGGCAAAGCGAGGTATAATTTATACATTTATTCTAATCACAACTGTACAGGAATGTATCGGCACAGCAGAAACGCAACCTAAACCTGACCGTGGAACAACAGCCGTCACAACACATCCAGAACTCCAACAGAAATGTACAGGCTCAGATCATTTCATCTCAACATTTAGATTCCTCTTGATTATCATCATAGTTATTATTATTCACATAGAACTATCTGTCTTTCAAATAGATCTTTGTTTTAAAGAGCATAAAAATACAAGTGGACTTTTCACTAGGATGAAAACTGGTGGCTGATCCACCGCCTTGGCTTATATGAAGGGAAAACACTGAAAAATGGGGGCGTCTGGAGGAGTGAAGCCAACTTATTACAGCTTACCAGATTTTTTTGTTATTTTATGTATTTATATTAGCTCCTACAAGGCTTTGCAGTAGTTACAGAAGGTTGCAGACATTTGGGGGTTAACTTTTAGGGTTAAATCACTTGGACATCACTGACACAAAGGGGCGTTGTCAAAGAAATCATGAAGCTGTTAAACAAAAGGAATAGATAAATACGAAGGCACGGAGATTTGCAGAATAAACACCAAATTTAGAAATAATTGTGATAAATGAGGAAGACGAGAAGGAGGTTAAGTTGATTAAAGGCAATTTTACTAACCAAAAGCTAGAGGGCGCTTTAGGAGCGCCTGTTTTAAACCTACCGTAAATCTTCTAATACAGGCCCGGGCCTGTATTTGACTCAAGCTCATCAAGCTCCAGGCCTTTATTGGAAGGAGGGCCAGTATTAGAGGCAGGCCTCAATTTCTATTTGAGTAAAATGAACTAATGGTTTGCTGGAGTTTTTGACAATTAAAATTGCGCCCACATTTTCAAAGTTAAACACATTTCTTTTAACAACAGTAGTTTCTGCTTCAGCCCTCTCCCCTCCCCCTGCGCAGTGGCCGCAAACTCACTGATGTGCCTGCAGCCTCTCGGAGTTCCTGCTGCTCTAAACATTAAAATAATTATTTCATTTTCTGTTCCTCACTTCTGATTACCTTCAATGGCGTCTGTTTGTTGCAACCACCAGGTACAAAAAATAACTTGTTTTTATTTGACTATTTTTCTGTCCTGTATCTGTTTATTATCTTCCTGCATCTCCTCTCAATCCTAAAGAAAAACTGCTACCTGGGTTCATATATATTCACCTTATGAGTTACCTTTGAACTGCAGTTCTAAAAGATCTACCGACCGCAAAAACAGCGGAGTGCTCGCCGGCCACATCAGTGAGGTGCGTCACCGAGGACAAAACAGGTGATTCGCCCTGATCCACAGCAGCGAAACGCATCAGGCACAAATAAAAGCATAAAAGACAGAAAACATAAAAGGAAATGAGCCGACATGAACGATCGCGTGTTAAATTAGTTTTTGAGGTGGCGACACCTAATTTGATAATGTTACTGTGGCCGTGCTCAGGACGCAGATGTATGGAGCGCGTCAACAATCAGAGCTTTGCATGCACAAGCTGGTTAAGGTTAGGATGGGGGTGAGGGGAAGGTTAAATTGCAAGAGGGTAAATGTCACAATTTGGTTAAATTACCGTTTTACGGCGGGTGTCAGTACCGACGCTCTGGCACAGCGCGTTGTCTCCAGACGTGCAGGAGCTCCTCACCTTCTGACAGCAGGCTGCTGTCTTTTCCGAGGACTGCATCTTGCCGGTCATTATCACATGACAGCGACTAGTTGATGACGGGCATAAAAAGTCACTATAGAGCGGTGAAGTCGACTAGTGACTAGTTCATATAACCCCTATTGCTCCCCAGAGTGTTCTGCAGCATAATCAGCACGTTCTCTTTGAACTTGATATCAAATTTTCGCCTCCTCTTTGTCTCCGCACCTGCCATGGTTAAAGTTACCCTCGCGGTCTATCACTGGCAAATCAAAAGTGAGACGGATGACACAACCGCCCCCCGTACTTGCTTGTTACCACATTCCACCTGGCCACAATAAAAAAAAACGGGCCATTATTCACCTCCGCCAACTCCGACACCGGCCAAACTGTGATACCTGGCAGTTAATTAAATACAGGCTATCATTAGAGGATTTACGGTATGTGTGAATATTGATTGGATGGGCTATATAAAGCCTTGAAATGTAAAGAAATATATTTTTGAAATCACTGTTGTGCGCCTCATGTGTGCTTTTTGTCAGTGTTGGTCTCTTATTATCATCAAGCATAAAACCTTCATGTGTAGAGATGAACACCGGCGATCTGATTTATGTGCAAGTGTCTTAAGAATTCATAGCTGGTCTGATCCTTAGCGTAACTACGTACTGTACGAGCAGGAGGACACTGACATGAGCAAAAAGCAGGGACTACGCACACGCTCGAAACAACAACACCAACAATAACAGCAAGAGCACCAACAACAACGTGAGAAGAGACGACATGCGGGTCAGGAAGTCCAGCGAACCACTGGCCTCCACTCGTACAGAGGAGAAACGGAGGCTACGACGAATCTGGAAAAATGAATCCTTTTGATATTTTAGAGGAGAGACGGACGCAACGAGAGCAGTCTGTGTTTCAGTGTGCTTTTAAAAATCCTCATCAGAGCGTGACGTGTTTGTTCATCTCTCCGTCTACTTGCCTTTGAGACAATTAGTGTGCTTAGTTTCTTCGTAAGACTGCACCCGAAAGTTTGTCTAAGCCAGCCTTTTTTGTGTAGAGATGAATTATTGTGCTTCTCGGTCCACGCAGCAGTCTGAGGCTGGGTGGAGGTAACGCGCTGGGCTGCAGAGGTCAGAGGTTGTGTGGGAGCAGCTTCCTCGCATCAGGAGAAGGAGCCAGAGCTACTGCACCAGATAAAGAGGACTCCCTCTTCAAGGCTACTCAGGAAGCACTTAACATGGGAGGGCCAGACGCTCAAACACGAGCTCCCCAAAGCGCCAGCATTTAGTCTTGGGAGCGCCGTCTTCTCACACACCTACATGTCATGAGGGATGGGTCAGGGGGAGGGGGGCTGGAGATCAGCCGAGCATTGCATCCAGTTGGTCTGTCAAGTCGTCAAACATGCTGCCGATGTCATCCAGGATAGAGACGGTTCCTTTTTGGCTGGAAAATTTTGAAAAAGAAAAATGGAATAATTAGCTTTTACTGAGGCTTCGATAAACATGCTGACAGAATCAATGAGTCAAGTGTGGAGGTGAGTTCCTCCACTGATGGAAAGCAGCTTTAAGATTCAGTTTATGGGTGACATTCACTATTTTCACACACACACACACACACACACACACACACACACACACACACACACACACACACACACACCTGACAAACTCAGAAACATACAATACAGTCGACTAATTGTAAAGATCAACAAAAAGTAATGATAAATCCCAAAATAATCATATAAATCATGATTTTTAAATTGTTTATACTTAAAAAAACTCATGTTTTACAATTGTTTTCATTTTATAGGAGAATGACGTTTTACAAAGACCAGTAAAGTACATGAGAAATCATGTTTTTATTAGGTGTCATGGCTGCCATGGAGCTTCATAAAGAAAGTAAAAATAGATTAGACCATCTGGACAATGACTGTTCTCTTCATTTGAGTTTTTTAGTTTTAGGTAATGGTAAAGGGGGAAACCTGGAAGTAAAGATGATTTACTATGGCTTTTGAATGACCAAAAAATGTCATGGATTTTATCAATATGTTTATCAATAACCCATTTCCTATAGTGAAGAGAGAAGGAGACAATGAGCAGACACGTCAAACAGTTATAACTGTGGCAAAATGCCCCAAACAACAGGTCACAGAGTTTATTTATACCAAGAGATAAAAGAGAGAGAGAGAGAGAGATTGTGTGTGTGTGTGTGTGTGTGTGTGTGTGTGTGTGTGTGTGTGTGTGTGTGTGTGTGTGTGTGTGTGTGTGTGTGTGTGTGTGTGTGTGTGTGTGTGTGTGTATGTGTGTGTGTGTGTGTGTCATGCAAAGAGACATAGAACAATACATTTACATTCAGTTGATTGAGTCCATGATCAAGAATTAATTAACATAAAGTTTCCCATAACACTTCCTCAAAAGAATGAAGCAGGACCAGCTGGCTGACCATCTGCAAACAGGTACAAAGATTAATCAAACAAATTATTTGCAGAAGTATCAAGTTTCCCGTGTACTTACATAAAATACACCCTGACATACTTTATGTTGTGTTGCATTTAGTCAACGTAAACTTAAATCTGGCCTGAAGAAGAGGTTCCAGTGTGTGTTTGAGGGGATTGCTAAAGCAGGAAACCCAACACATCTGAATGAGATCTACACTGAGCTCTACATCACAGAGGGAGGGACTGGAGAGGTCAACAATGAACATGAGATCAGAGAGATTGAAGTGGCGTCCAGGAAACTAAAAAAACTAGAAACGACAATCAGACGAGACCTCTTCAAACTCCCACCTGGGAGAGACGAACTTGTTAGAACAGTGATCTCAAAGGGAGTGGCTAGTATTGGCAAAACGGTCTTAACTCAGAAGTTCACTCTGGACCGGGCTGAAGACAACGCCTACCAGAACATCCACTTCATGTTTCCGTTCTCCTTCAGAGAACTGAAAGTGCTAAAAGAAAAGAAGTTTAGTTTGGTGGAACTTGTTCATCACTTCTTCACTGAAACCAAAAATAACAGGAGCTTTGAAGAGTTCCAGGTCGTGTTCATCTCAGATGGTCTGGATGAGTGTCGACTTCCTCTGGACTTCCACCACAGTAAGATCCTGACTGATGTCACAGAGTCCTCCTCATTGGAAGTTCTACTGACAGACCTCATCAGGGGGAACCTGCTTCCTTCTGCTCGCCTCTGGATAACCACAAGACCCGCAGCAGCCAATCAGATCCCCTCTGAGTGTGTTGGCATTGTAACAGAGGTCAGAGGGTTCACTGACCCACAGAAGGAGGAGTACTTCAGGAAGAGATTCAGAGATGCGGAGCAGGCCATCAGGATTATCCTCCACATCAAGACATCACGAAGCCTTCACATCATGTGTCACATCCCAGTCTTCTGCTGGATCACTGCTACAGTTCTGGAGGAGGTGTTTAAAAACAAAGATGGGGGAAAGCTGCCCAAGACCCTGACTCAGATGTACATTCACTTCCTGGTTGTTCAGGCCAAAGTGAAGGTCAAGTATGATGGAGGAGCTGAGGCAGATCCACACTGGAGTCCAGAGAGCAGGAAGATGATTGAGTCTCTGGGAAAACTGGCTTTTGATCAGCTGCAGAAAGGAAACCTGATCTTCTATGAATCAGACCTGACAGAGTGTGGCATCGATATCAGAGCAGCCTCAGTGTACTCAGGAGTGTTCACACAGATCTTTGTAGAAGAGACAGGACTGTACCAGGTAAAGGTCTTCTGCTTCATCCACCTGAGTGTTCAGGAGTTTCTGGCTGCTCTGCATGTCGATATGACCTTCATCAGTTCTGGTGTCAATCTAATGGAAGACAAACAGCAACATTCTCTGTGGTCTAAACTTTTCAGCGGTCCAAATCTAAATGATCTCTATCAGAGTGCTGTGAACAAGGCCTTTGAGAGTCCAAATGGACACCTGGACGCTTTCTCCTTGGTCTGTCCCGGCCGGCCAATCAGACTCTCCTAAAAGACCTGCTGGGGAAGACAGGAAGCAGATCCAATCAGGAAACAGTTGATCACATCAACAAGAAGCTCAATGAGAGTCTGTCTGCGGAGACAAGCATCAACCTGCTCTACTGTCTGAATGAACTGAATCATCTTTGTCTGGTGGAGGAGATCCAACAGTCTCTGAGTTCAGGACGTCTCTCTACAGACACTGTCTCCTGCTCAGTGGTCAGCACTGGTCTTTATCCTACTGTCTTCAGAAAAAGATCTGGAGGTGTTTGACCTGAAGAAATGGTTGTGTCAGTTTTAGTGGGAGGACATAATTGAATCAGTTAATAAAAGTATAAAAACAATAATCTCAGATAAAAAAACACAAATCTTCAGTCAAATCCAACTTATAAATTTATAACTAGATGTAATTTTTACCTGTAGAAGGTGGAGGGGCAACTGGGAGATTTGGAACTTTTAAAATCTTTATTTTCACCTCTTACATCCAAACTTTAAATGTTACTATTTTACATGTCAGACAATTGTTTGTATAAAACGCAAATAAACAGTTCACCACAATTGAATGTATCTAAGACTAATTGTTAAATCTGTGAAGATGGGGACATAAACACAGACATTTTTCCCTTATTTGTCAGATTTATTTGATTTGATGCTTTATAGATGTTACATTTCTAGTTATTAAGAATATTTAATGCTACAGTCGAAAGATGACAAGATTTTTAGGACAATAACATTTGATTTTTAACAATGAGATAAAAAATTAAATAACTTCATGAAGTTTTGCTTTTGCAAGTTGATTGAATAATTAGAAACGGACTGAGGGAAGTTATTCACTAGGTTATTAGAGATAGAAGTGTCATGTTCTGTGTCCCTTTGTTCCCCAGCTCCTCCAGTTCCCACTCCAGGTTCTCCTTTTGTGTTCTCTTAGCGCCCTCATGTGTCCTTTGTCTGCATCTCTGTTGTGTGTCTTAAGTTGTAGCCACAGCCTCTTGTATGTGTATGAGTTTGTGAGTGTCAGTATGTGTATGTGTTTGTGTGAGTCCTTCCCTTAGTCTTTAGGTTTAGTTTTGTGTTTTATATAGTGTTAGGTTTATCTGCCCTCCTCTGGTTCTCTTCCCCATCCAGATAATTGTTGTCACCTGCCTTCCTCCAGCCTCACTCCATACACCTGCTTCCTGTTTCCCTAATTGCTCCTCCCTGTCTAAATAAGCCCTCCTTGTCTCATTGTTCTTGTCGGTCCATTGTTGTTTTATGTCAGCGTTGTTTGTTGTCTCTCCCTCCTGGTCTCTGGTTCTCTGCTCATGAAGTGAGCTTTTGGATTTTTCCCTGCTTCATTTTGTTATTGGGTTTTTTGCCTCCTGCCCCTTTTGGATTTTTATTTTGTCATCCTAAATAAAGGATTCTTCTTTATTTAACATTCCTGCCTCGTGTCATCCTGGGTCTGCATCTTGGGTCCTAACCTCCTGCTCCTAAACGTGACAAGAAGTGTAGAAGAATTTCAAAGAATCATGAAGCGTTGTTATTAAGTAGCCTAATAACTCTAGGTTTGTGTTTTGAGTAGCTAAAAGTAACTCAGTGAAAATACATTTCAAGACCCTATATTGGTTTGAACTGAAGTCATAATTCAGATTCAATAAATAGGTAAATGTAATAATTTGTACAGACAGCAGACAAAGCTGTAGTGCTAGGTGTGGCGTGCTGATGTTTATCTGTAAGTAGCTGTATATATTTTATCATTTCAGGTGAATATTTCACACACGATAAACCGAAACACAAGACTGTTGTGTTATTCCCGTGCTCACACGACTGCTGTTAGTACTGCTGAACTCTTGTTGATGCAAAAGTGAAATCAAATACAGCAGTTCTGAAGTTTCATAAACATTGCCACCACCATAAATGTGAGTGAAATATAGGAAAATCATAGTGACTCACTGACTGTTAAAGTGATGAAGGAAAGCAGCTGTTGGAAAGCATCAGGAGGGAAAGTCTGTACAGGCTGATTCCCATCAGGTCATGAGGAACAGATGCCTTAGGAACCAAGGATTTAATCCAACTAAATAATTCATAAAGTGTTTTTATCCTGTTGCTAAAGACACCTGTAACTAGTGAATTTCCCCACTGTGTTAAAAATGTGTCAACAGATAGGGAGGTCTGAGGTCCACCTGCTTACACATGATCACATAAACTGATCATTTGGAGCAGTTTGAACCTGCAGTCCCTGAGAGCGACTCATATACCAGGAATTCTGAATTACGGAGCAGATCTGCTATCCAGAGGCAATCCAATCTACGCAGATTGGAGGCTTCATCCTAAAGTGGTGAATCAGGTCTGGATGAGGTTCGGTCAGGCAGTCGTGGATGTGTTTGCATCAACAGAGAATTCTCAGTGCCCACTTAAATTCCCCCTGCAGGATCGTGGCGCCCCACGGGGGGTGGGGGGTGGGGTGGGTGGGGGGTTGGGACGCTCTTGCGCACAAGTGGCCAAGGTCTCTCCTTCATGCGTTCCCTCCAGAGGCCCCCATAGCCCCCACTTTACCCAGGGTGAGGAAGCAGGGCCTGTCCATGATCCTAATAGCACCACGGTGGCCGGGGAAACATTGGTTGGTGAAGATCTCCCAACTCCTGTGAGGTTCCCCATGGCAACTGCTGCTCCTCAGGGACCTGTTGTCCCAGGCTCATGGGGAGATACACATCCCACTAACTTGGGTTGAGGCTGATGTTGGCTGAGCCGGCCATTTTGATGGAACACTTGTGGGGATGCATGCTGCTGTTTGAGTCACATTACTAACTAACTAACTATTTAACTAACTAACTAACTAACTAACTAACTAACTAACTGGGATACTAGCTAACTACATCTTGGGTTGAGGCTGATATTGTCTGAGTCAGTCATTTTGATGACATTTGTGGTGGTGCACTCAGCTTTATGAGCCACATTACTAACTAACTAACTAACTAACTAACTAACTAACTAACTAACTAACTAAGTGACTAAGTGACTAACTGACTAACTAACTAACTAACTAACTAACTAACTAACTAACTAACTAACTAACTAACTAGCCATGCTAACTATCCCACAGTGGCTGGGGAAAAATTGATTGGTGGAAATCTCCCAACTCCTGTGAGGTTCCCCATGGCAACTGCCGCTTTGCAAGGACCTGTTGTCCCAGGCTCATGGGGAGACACACCACCCACATCCAGAAAGGCTGGCCCTGTGGGCGTGGCCCCTGAGAGGCAGACTCTGCGTGAATGAGCTTTCAGCTGGTGTTAGAAAGAGCGGGTCATTTATCTTTTATCATCATTAACCTCTCAGGTTAACGAGTATTGCCTCTCCACTCTGGACAACATCTGTCCTTTCAGAACCAGATCAGTTCCTGCAGTAAACTCCCAGGCTCAATTACAGCATTTGCAGCCTGTGTATGAAAACACGTCTCCCCGTCCACATTCTGACATCCGTTAACTCTGTAGTCAGAGATGCGAGGGTTGTCTATTACTCCAACCTGGTGTCGCAGAGACAAAGTCAGTAAGGTAAGATCTAGCATCTCTCTTTCAGCCTTATCTCTCCCAACCCCAACCCGACCCATGACCCTAGAAAGTTTAGCTCGTGTTTATTTGCCTGAGCTAGCATGCCCCTTCGACACTTTCCCCTCATCTGTGTTTAAAAATGACACCCCCACTGTGGGATTAACCCTCTTATTCCCGTAACCAACTCATTGGATCTCTAACTTTTTTCTTTACATCAGCCTCTTTTGGTTGAGAGATCGGTACCTCCCTGGGAAATAAATTCATTATTCTTCTCGTCTCTGGATTAAAAGATCTTAACACAAAAGCTTCTTCTCTTTCTTGTTTCAAATCATCTTCACTTTACTGCAGCCTTCTGATGTGCCTGAGTGCAGCCATTTTTTCATCTACCTTTAATAATTTCTCGTCTGTTTTCTTTAGTTCCCCTGTCATGTTTTCACAAAAACGCATCTTTTCTTGAATTAAAATATTATATCTAGCATTATCTTTTCCCAATGCAGCCGGTTTTACCTCATTACTTTGTGTTGAGGCGTCCTTCAAAGCTAGCTGACTCATTTTATGTAACTGGCTGATCTTCCTTTCTCTATTAGTCTCAGGTCTGTTCGGAGGTCGCTCAATCTTATTTGTGTCAAAATCGCGTTTTTCTTTTAATTTTCTGTAAACGCTCAGGTTGTCATTTTCCTTTCTGAGCGCTGCTATTCGACTGTCATTCTCTAAAACGAGTTTATTTAGAGTAGAAATCTTTTGATGGAGGATTTTCATTTCTGCATCATGTTTCAAGCCTCTCTGTTGCATATTTTCTGCATGTTTGGCTTCTCGTATTTTATACTCAAAAGCAGATTTTTCTCTAAATGCTGAAATTTCATCTTTCACTTTCTGAATTTCTCTCTCAGTTTGGCTTATTTTGTTTTTCAACTCCCAGTTGTATTCTTCTATATCGTATTGCATTTTAAAATCGCGTCGAGTGCTCTGACCAACAATGACTTGTAGTAAGAAATGATGTTCTCTGTATGACGTATCAAAGCTTATGATCACGTGCTTCTATGAAGCGTTCTGATCTGCCTTGCTGACGCTTGCTCAGAGGTTACTAGAGGTCGCAACGTTCTAATTTGCATATTCATGACGCAATTGCGTTGGTTACGTGACATTTGCGCCTGGTCACGTGAGTCGAGTATGAGGAAAATGAAAGTGTGATTATCGCACAAATCTTTCGGCAAACGTGTTCTGCTGGAAATACGCGGATTAATTGCTCGGGTTGCAGGCACGGATCCCCGTTTCTGTCAACTTTGATCTCAGCAGCTGGAGCGGGGATAAAGACGCGCTTCTTCAGATAAAAGTGGTAATTACGTCTAACTTTAATATTGTTAACAATAATTGCAGCAAAGCATCATTTACTGCAGTTAGTCACTAGTGAAGCATAACTTAACTTTCATGAGCAAAAAACCCACAAAAAGGATTCAATAAATCAGCAAAGCGGGAAGAAATGTTATTTTTGTTTTTACATTCTTACTTCATTTCAAACTATAGTGTTTTTCTATGGGGTGCCATTTGTAAAGTCAAACAGTCATAATCTAACAGCAATATTTTTGGTTATTTAGCATATCATAAGAGAAAAAATTGAGAGTTCACTTTTTCAAAGTCATATTTTCACCATGTTATTCATACATTTATAAATGTTAAAGTTTCCAAATAAATATTTAGTTAGCACACTAAATATTTAATTTATAGTTAAATATTTATGTTGCAAACTAAATATTTAGGTCTGATCTAAATACTTAGTTTGTAAAATAAATATTTAATTCACTAACTAAATATTTAATTTACTAATTAAATATTTATTTTGGAAATAAATATTTAAAATTTAAATTAAATATTTAATTTGTAAATTAAATATTTTCCAAAGAAATATTTAGATCCCAGCTAAATATTTCTTTTCCATGATGTTATTTAGCTCCACACTATAGTTTATATTTTTGGGTCAGACTTAAATATTTATTTCCCAAATACTGATTTTGCAAACTAAATGTTTAGCTCCAAAATAAATATTTAGCTGGGATCTAAATATTTATTTCGGAAAATAAATATTTAATTTACAAATTAAATATTTAGTTCCAAAATAAATATTTAATTAGTAAATTAAATATTTAGTTAGTGAATTAATGATATGCTAAATAACCAAAAATATTGCTGTTAGATTATGACTGTTTGACTTTACAAATGGCACCCCATATTTGTGATGTCCTTGTGTCAAACGAAAACAGCAGGCCAGTGGAAAGCACTAGTGACTTTGCCATTGAGGATGTTAATGATGAGCATTTGGATGACTTGGCTTTTCCTGAGGTAGACAGTGTTTGTGATACCAGGCAGTTAAGAGAGCAGTTACACAAGAACTTGTCTTCATTGTTCCTGAAGATGGAAAGTATTCTTCATGTTTCTCAAATGGCATCTCAGGAAATAGTTGATACTCTGGCACAAATCATTTCATTGTCAAAGCCTCTCATTAAAAAGACTCTGCATGATGTATTACAAAGGCATCAGGTTACTCCTTCCAAGGCTATCCTTAATGATTTGCTGAATGCTGTAAATAATGCAAATATTTTTGCTTGTGCCACAGCTAAAGGGGAGGACTTTTGTTCAAATAAACATAGAAAAACGTTTATTGAAAAGAACTACCCTGTGGTAATGCCTGTTCAGTATGTATTGGAGCCTGGTTGTACAGCAATTCATGTCCCTATATTTGAGATGATCCAAAAAATGTTCCAACATACAGACATTCTTAACAGAATTATGGAAACACATATCTCTTATGAGGGTCTTTACACAAGCCACAGAGATGGGTCATATTTCCAAGGAAATGAGTTGTTTTCTTCATCAGAGCTTTCACTGCCACTGATACTGTACATTGAAGACCTTGAAATTGCCAATCCATTGGGCACTTCAAGGAAAATACACAAACTGTGTGCAGTATGCTGGGTGTTTGCTGATTTGCCAAGTAAATATCGTTCAGGTCTGCATGTCATTCAGCTAGCAGCATTATGTAAGGTACCTGATCTCCACAGGTGTGGCTATGAAAAAGCATTTGGTCCTTTGCTACAAGATCTAAAAACTCTTGAGCAAGATGGTGTATTTATTGAGTGCCTCGGTAAATCTGTTAAAGGGACTATCATGTGCATTGTAGCTGACAACCTGGCAGCCCACTCATTGGCTGGGTTTAGTCAGTGTTTCAGAACTGGATTTATTTGTAGGTTTTGCAATGCAACACGAGACCTAATTCAGTCTCATGATGTTGGAGATGGCAAGTTTAGCCTCAGAACAAAAGCCAGTTATGACCAAAATGTGCAGGAAGTTCTACATGGGGATGGTCATAGTCAGGCAGGTGTGCAACGGAACTGCATCCTGACGGAAAGTTTGCAGTATTTTCATACAACCACAGGCTTCCCTCCTGATGTCCTCCATGACCTTTTTGAGGGAATTGTACCAGTGGAGTTGGCCGTGTGTATTCAGGAGATGATCCGGCAGAAATACTTTACTCTGGAGCAGTTGAATAGAAAAATCTTGTCCTTTCCTTACCAACACTCCGATAAAGTTGACAAACCAAAGCCCATCTCAAAGAACTTCTCTACAAGGAGGACCATTGGTGGCAATGGTCATGAAAATATCACATTGCTGAGAGTACTGCCATTCATGAACGGTAATGTAGTCCCTGAGGAAGATGCTGCTTGGACAGTGTTAATGGATTTGAAAGAGGTTGTTGAGCTTATGCTGTGCCCAAGATTTGATGAAGAGTCCATACAGTATTTGCAATCAAAGATAGATGACCACAGAAAAGTGCTGCAGGACATGTTTCCTGAGTTAAGACTGCTTCCAAAACATCATTATATAGAGCACTACCCAGCTCTTATACGTGCTTTTGGGCCACTTGTTCACTTATGGACAATGAGGTTCGAGGGTAAGCATCGCTTTTTCAAGAGGGTAATACATGACACACAAAACTTTAAGAATGTGTTAAAAACATTAGCAACACGGCACCAACACATGGTGGCCTACTACCTCAGTGCACCTTCATTTTTTCAGCCGCATCAGCAGACGACACACGTTACTTCTGTCATGGTTTCAGATCTTCCTGAAGTTGCACAAGAATACATAAAGGATAAAACTGACAGCAGAATTATTTACAGCACATCAAAGATCATTGTTGATGTCACAACTTACAGCCCTGGAATGTTTGTGTCTGTGGGGGAGGATGGGGGACTGCCACAGTTTAGCGAGATCAAAAAAATCCTCCTTGTTAACAATGATGCTGCATTTCTTTGCAAAGAACACAGGTCAAACTACACTGAACATATGAGGTCATATGAACTCTACCCAAGTTGTATGGCTATCCACTGCATGTCAGAGTTTAATGACCGCTTACCCCTTTCTGCATACTACGTGGAAGGGAAACTTCTTTTGACACCAAAACGTTTTATACTTCTACACTGAAAGTGAATTTGCATTATGTGATTTACATATATTTTAAGATTTGTTCCACCCCAAAGTTTCAAAATGCAGATGCTATGTGTGTGTGCGTGGTGGTGGTGGTGGTGGGGGGGGGGTTAAGAGAGCAACATTAGACAGTAGTCTGTAAAAAGTAGTTTGCTACTAGAAGTTCTGTTTCCTTTTAGATGTATCTCACTGATTTAATATCACATGATGTGTTTTTCCAAATATTTCTCCTGCAGTTTGTCTCTGTTTTGTAAAATAATTGCTGTGTAAATTCTTATGTATTGTTTGTATGCCTGGTGAGAAAATGTAGATTATGATGTTGAAATAGGGTTAGTTTTTACCGTGACTAAATTAAATGATGGCCTGTGACCAAGGGCGTCAGTTTGTTTTCAGAATTGCTGGGGACAATAACCATACACTTGAGTGGGGTTTAAAAATTGCTGGGGACAATAAAGTAGACTAGCACAGGGGTCGGCAATCCGCGGATCTGGAGCCGCAAGCGGCTCCTCCATCCATCTGATGCGGCTCTCTGTACTTTTAAAATAATGAATGGATATTTAAATAAAATGCTTTATATTTTACTGCATTAATTTTACATCTGTATGCCAATTCTAAATGTAAAGATTGTCTGCGTAAACCTGAACAGGTCCAACCCGGTCTGACTGTGAGACCGGGTTGACGCGTCACGCTTGTGCGTAATCATATGCGCTTCCTGAGCTGGAGGATGTCAGATTCTGGGCTTCTCCTCAGACAGGCTCCTGGATGTGTCGCCACATTGGAGACAGGAACAAGCACTATTCAGCCAAAGTTTCATAATCAGGGAACATTTTCTAAGTGACAAGTCTCTGAGTGACCGGGTTTGGAAAACACTCGCTTCAGTGGGAGGAACTTTCCCGCATGCGCTCTGGTTCTGAGAGCCTGGATTTGTATTCTGAACAGTCTAAACATGTTTTAAAAAGAATCGCGTGACAAAAGTGGCACCTGCTCAGTAAAACCACCAACAGGGTGAAAAATATCTAAATATTGTAGGCAGAGACGGGCTACAACTTCTGGATCCACTTTATATAAATCGTTTTATTCATTATCGTCTTACGAAAGATAACTTTGACGTACACGAGCGACCAGGCGCGTTGCAAACTTTTCAAAAGTGTGGGGGATGTTGTCTGTGCCTAAAATAAGTTCATGCTATTCATCTTGTTATTTTAATTTCCATAATAGCGGAGCAGGTGCGAATTTTAGATGCGTCACGCATGTCTCCGCTTTAAACATGTTTAAACTGTTCAGAATACAAATCCAGGCTCTGTCTCGTTAGATTGGTGTAACTAAAGTTTGTACTGAATGAAACTTTACATTAAACCATGTTGAAAAGAAAAGGATCCCATTAAATCGTTTCCCCCTCATTTACAGTCATGACATACAGCGCAGTGCGCATGGCTCTGGGGTTAATCAAGTTTAGTTGTTTCTCTTTGCAACAATCTTCACAGGAAGGCAAAACAGTTAAATGACAGGTTACAGATATTTCCATTTGACTTTTATTTTGACGGATAAACTCAAGGATGTTCGTTGATTTCCTCCCACTGAAGAGGAAACCCG
The DNA here is from genome assembly GCF_043380555.1 of Nothobranchius furzeri. Classification (NCBI taxonomy): domain Eukaryota; kingdom Metazoa; phylum Chordata; class Actinopteri; order Cyprinodontiformes; family Nothobranchiidae; genus Nothobranchius; species Nothobranchius furzeri. The sequence continues at coordinate 12,493,542 of NC_091744.1, read as the reverse complement.
GTCTCTGAGGGATGTGTCACTTGGAAAATGTTATTTTTATGAAATTATGAAAGTTTGGCTGAACAGCGCTTGTTCCTGTCTCCAATATGGAGACGCATGACACATCCAGTCGCCTCTTCAGCTCAGAAAGCTCCTGTAGAGACATTTGATCACGCACAAAGTTCATGTGGAGCAGAAGCGGTCGGGCCACGGCAGGTGAAACGTTCCTAGCCTACATGAAGTGAAACTGTTTAATTGTAACATTAATATGTTACTGGACACGCAGGTCTGGTTGGTTAGACCAGTGTTTGAAGTGGAACACACACACACACACACCAATTAAAACAATGCTGATAGCATGGACTAGAAGACAGGTGATGGTTTACGTATTTAAATGATGATTAGGCTGCTGTAAAATGTAATCTCCATCCACATCCAGACACAATTATCCTCTATTCTTTCTCTATTTGCTCTGCTCTTGTCTGGGCTAGCGTAGCTGATGGTGCGCGCGGCACGCCTAACGGCTGATGCACATTTTACGCATTTGGAGAGATGGGCTGGATGCTTTGCGTTTACTGAAAGTTGGTCCACTTAACGCACGGGTGTAGACTAAATATTAATGACAAATGAATGAAAATTAAATTGGGAGTTTTTACTTCATATTTTATAAATAAAAAGGACGGGGGAACACATTTATGACGTCTTTTTAAACTAAATTTCCTAGCGCGACCTGCCTGCTTCACTAAGTCACTGCTTATTAAGGTCCAGAATTACCGTGGCCCACCCAAAAATGAAAACCTGGCACCGCGCCAGTTATAAACCTCTGCAAATTGTTGTTCTTCACTTTATCAAACTCAGACTTTGTACAGCTAATGTCAAGATGTAAAATTATGAATTCAGTCGAGCTCTTCCGTCCCTCCCTCTCCTGCTCTCCTGGAAACCCGACATCGGCTGTCAGAAGCGGAGGTGAAGAAGGAGATGAGGCAAACAGAGTGAGTGTGACATAAAGAAACCAGACTGGTGTGGAGGTGAGCAAAACAGCTGGAAAAGTGTGGGTGTTGAATCCCCCACGGGTGCGACGCCCATGGTACCGGCTGCTGTCACCTGGTTGTGAGCAGCTCTCTGCTGTCTGAGGGTAGGCCCTGCCCACAACGATGCGACTGCTGCGGTGTTTTCTTTACTGTGGGAAATGGGTAATAATGGCTCTTTGATGGGAACAGGTTGCCGACCCCTGGTATAAGATCTGAGCTGGTAAAACAAAAATCCTCATCAGCAGGCTTTTTTGAAAGTGGGGGGGACACAGCTGCCAATTACAAATTTTGCCGGGGACATGTCCCCGGTGTCCCCGGTTAAACTGACGCCTATGCCTGTGACTATGTAACATGTAAAATACTTACCTTTGTTCTGGACTGTTGAAAGATTGGCCATAAAATGCTAGAATGCACCCAAAGTAACCAGCATAAATAGTAAGTTTATTTTGTTATGAAATTTACAGTGTACTTTTTAAATTAAAATTGGAAAACAAGACTATAGTATATTTGACCCCCCATTTTTGACAGCTGTAATGATTGCTGAGTATACAATTATCAGACCTTGTAAAGGCTATGTGTATGCATTACCACAAGAGGTACTGCTCCACTTGTGACAGTAAATCTTTTGGGCTATTGCTTGGTACTCAGATGCCAATTCTGAGTACCACTCTGCCATAAAATGACTCATAAAAAAGGTTAATGGTATGATGTTCATTGTTTTTATATGTGTTGAGACCATTGTAGTATTTTTTAATCATCTCCATTCCTTGCTTTATACACAGGATGATGGCAGCATCTCAGAAATTCCTGCTGAGAGTTTACAGCACTACAGATGTTGTTGTGAAGGTTTCTCTAACTAAGCGGCCTGAGTCAGTGGAAGAACTAATCACCATACTCCGGGAGAAGCTCAACCCAAGGCTGGACTTTGAGTTTACCTTACAATACGAAGACCCTGACTTTGATGGGCAACTTACCTGTCTACATGATATTCAAGAGCTACTAGAGAAGAGCACATTAAAAATAGTGCGATCCGAAAGTGATGCCAGTTCTTGTGCAAGTTCTGACACAGACATCCTTCCTCATGTGCCTTTAGCTCAGCATCTGAAGTGTTGGCCTGACACTTTCCCAGTACCTACCTTTTCTTACGAAGTCGAACATGTCCTTGAGAAGGGAAATAAAGCCTACGAGATGTCTGGAAAGCAACTGAAATTGACACGAGCCCAAAAGCACAACATCTTGGAGACCATGGCTTCAGTGATGCACACCTTCAAAGCCTATCCGAGTGACAGAGATGTGTGTTTGGCAGCAAAAGCTCTTGTTACCACTCATCCATGTCTTAATGAGCCTGGAAGTTATGGTTGGAAGACCAGTTTAAAATTTAAGATGGGAAATTACCGCACCAAGCTAGCCAGAGCCGGATGCGCGGAGGTGTCCGTGAATGCTGGTAGAAGGAGTATCAACAACCCAGAAGGAGAGTATCCCCACTCCAACATAAAAAGAGCACGAAAAGCTGAGGTAAACTACCTCCCAAACTTTCCAAGAGGAGAAGATAAGGCCAGTCTGGAGGAATTGAGAGTCCAGATAAAAAATGAGGTTGAGAAGACCGAGCCCAACAAAGTAATGATTGAAAAACTGATGCAAACAACCTTTGCACTGCGTCGCCATGAGATCGTTCAAGAAAACCCAACGGTGAAGGACTTCTTAGAGAAATGGCCAGCTCTGCGATTTCACTCACAGGTTGGTGTTGCACTGATTTTTTTTTCTTATTCAATTTAACTTGAAACAATGCAAGTTCAGCAGATCTTCAGATTCAGATTTATTTATTTAACATGTTAAACAAAGTACTTCTTATAAACATTGTTCAAATAGGTAGAAAAAATATCTTAAAGCGCTACAACTAAGCACCCTATTAGTTGTGGTGCTTCAACATTAACTCATTCGCTGCCAGCCGTTTCCTGATCGGTAAATCCCTTTCGCTGCCAGTGTTTCTCACCAATTTTATAGTTTTTTTAAGAGTCACAGAACGTTGTGTGCTAGGATGTTGACGCCAAAACAACCAAAACAAAGTGGAGACTCACCTTAAAGCATGAAGAATCTGCGCATTTCGAGCATTATCCGTTCTTTCATAATCCGTTGTTGAATTGTGATCGGCAGAAGCTTTTCCGGTTCGCACCTCACAGTTTTTTTACAGCAGCCACCCAAAACGATCTAACACATGGATTTTCTACTTCCTGATCACGTCATGTGTGATATATGCGGATGAAGATCGGCTTTAGAGGTGAGAGGTTCAGTCACGATGCGGGGGCTCATTCCAATGCCCACACAGTAAAAACATTCAAATGGCGACTTAAGTCTTCATTGGCAGTGAACGGTGGGATCTAAAATGACGACTTTAGTCATCAATGACAGTGAATGAGTTAAGCCGGGCGTACACTGTGCCACTTTTTCACTCGTAGCACTCAGCTTCAGCTCAAACTGTACGACTTCCTCGCAGGGCAGATCTCACGAGTCATGTGCTCACACTGCACGACCCAGTTCTTGGATGCGATCTGACTGCTCACACTGCACGTCTGGTAGCAACACGTCGGCCCTAAAATATGCTAAAAATAGCAGTTTTTACTCAACACGTGAGACTTTTTTGTCTTGTTTTGCCTGTTGTCCTTCGGGAGTGCTGCAGGACACACAGGGATTTATGGGGGCTGGATGAGTAAAATGAAATAAAGAAAGTAAATCTGTGTTTTGTGATCAGTTTAATTTGACATGAACACGACAAACACTCTTTCTTGACAGTCTTTGTGAGTAAAAAACGTGTAGAAATTAAAATGAACAAAGTGTGTTATTAGGGAAATAGCGGGCGAGCGGTGTTGATGCAGGATTGCGTATGCGTCGTGAGCGGTTCTGATACTTTTTGCGTCGCAGCTGCTCGCAGCGCCGCTTCAAAAGTGCGATACCCTCACGAGGGACGAGCAAAATATTAAACACGCCAGAAGTTTGTGCGAGCTCTCGATAGCTGGTCATGTGGTGTTAATTGCCTCTTGTAACCCCCTGTATACTACACGACACTCGGCGCAAAACTCGCCCCGATCTTGTGGATTGTCGCACGAGTGGAAAATCAGCTCAAAAAAGTGAAAAAGTCGCACAGTGTATGCCCGGCTTTAAGTAGACAGGCAACCACAGATAAAACTTGCTGAGTCTATAATGTAGGAACTGATGTTCTCTTGAATTAAAGAGAAGTTTTCTTACATTCATTAGGCTCATGATGCCAAAAAATTTATTTCAGATTTGTGATACAGTTGTGTTGGAAAGGTTAAGTTCAAATTGAAAAACAAATGTTAAAATGACAGCATTAAGATAAAACTGGGCACAAATTTGGAAATCCCTCTTTAAATATAAGATTTCTCAATTTGGCCAGTAATTTTGCTTTATATTGGATGTTTTCATGTTCCTGTATTTTTAGGTTTGTGCGGAGTTCCACCGAGTCACAAACATCAACCTGCAGAAACAGTTCTATGCTGAACTTGACAGACACACACCACGACTTATGGCTCTATACAGACAGAAGGCCACATGCACTGGCAAGATATCGGAGGCTCTGCGAAACATTCTGAATCATTATGATCATCAGGTGAATATTGATAAAGATAAAATTGCTACCACAAATGTAAAAAGTTTCTATGTTAATCACTCAATTTTGCTTGTTTTTAGACTGCCTATGGGCTACTGTTAATTGCTGGGAACATCTGTTTTCTATATACACCAAAGACAAATATAAATGCAACACTTTTGTTTTTGCTCCCATTATTCATGAGCTGAACTCAAACATCTGAAACTTTGTCCACATTCACAAAACACCCATGACTTTCAAATACTGTTCTGAAATCTGTCTACATGTGTGTTAGTGAGCACTTATCCTTTACCAAGATAAACCATCCCACCTCACAGGTGTGGCATATCAGGGGGCTGATTAGACAGCATGAATAATGTACAGGTGTGCCTTAGACTGCCCACAATAAAAGGCCACCCTAAAATGTGCAGTTTGATCAAACAGCACAATGCCACAGATGTTGCAACCTTTGAGGGAGCGTGCAATTGGCATGCTGACTGCAGGAATGTCTACCAGAGCTGTTGCCCATGAAAGGAATGTTCATCTCTCTACCATAAGCCGTCTTTAAAGGCGTTTCAGAGAACTTGGCAGTATATCCAACAGGCCTAAAAAATGGGAGCAAAAACAAAAGTGTTAGTCTAGATAACCCTGAAAAAAAATGTTTAGGATTTTTGTCAAATGAGTAAGAAACAAGCTCTTTGTCATGAGAGACAGGTTGTGTCTCAAAATAAATGTCTCCAAAATTATGCAGAGCCTAATGTGTCATAAACATGTATTATTCCCAGGCAATGACACCTGTAAACTTAGTGTTAAATTAACTCTTATTTTCTTTTCCCTTTATAGGAAGCACCTGATGTCGATGTGAAACGGACTGCAGTGCTACGTGCCCTTCCAGTATACCTGCGGGAGGAAGACCCAGAATTCTTTAAGACATGTGATGTAAGTGTCTCTTGCATTACTTAAATTCTACCAGTGAGATAACATACCATGGATTATTTTATATGGTTTTATTACAAAGCAGCTTCACAATTGCTTTAACAAACATTGCATTAGACTTGTGTGTTGGGGGGGATCAAACCTGGGTTCAAATTAGGGTGTGTGTGTCACAAGTGGGGGTGGGAGGAGGCAAACCCAAATAGATTGCGCACACACAGAAACCCTGATTTCGCTATTGACCCTTTGCACGAGACTGCCCCGTTCTCCATGATGGTCGGCAAAAAGACCGTTTACACGTCAAAATTCCAGTGAAGCTAGTCAAAACAAGCCCGTTGTAGCCCTTTATCGCTTTTATTTACTTGGTTTCACAGTAAAATGGTAACAACTTGCTACGTGGCCAGCTGCACTAACAGAAGGATGTAAAGTCAACTCATTTCTTTATTTTTTTTTTCAAATAACGTTGATTGAGACTGAGGACGGAGATGAACTACAGCTATCAATCAAACGGACTAGCAACCCTCAGGTTTACAGCGAATGTGTTTTTACCTGGTAAAATTAACGTTTATTTAATTCAAGACGAGGACAGGGACAAATGTGATGCGTTCTTCTGATGGATATTTCACCATGGAAGACGCACGCATACCGCGGTACCGTCCACTGTAGTGAACATGCATATTACACCAGAATTCCGTCGCCCCGTTTTTTTAAGATGGCGACTGTACGTCTTATGTTTATAAATGTTCTTCTGTAGCTGACAAGCAGAGCTAAAACACGTTGTTTTACAAGTATTATTCTCATGTCATGATGTGTTTTCATATATTTATATTTTAAACACTTGTCCATGAAAAGTTCATCAACTCTGCATCAGCCAGGTACTTCCTTAAATTTGAAGCAAGAACGCGGTAGTCTAAACGCTACTCGTTAATTCTGGTCGGCGCTCATTTTCCTATTTCGCGGGGCAGGGGCACAAACTTTCTGCTTCCTGTTTTGTTGCTCTCCTGTGTCTTCGTTTTGTTTCTTTCTCACATTCTTTTTGATGTTCTCTTTTTCATGTGATGAGTTGGCATCCTGTTTCTCCGACTTATGTTTTACTGCAGTTTTGCGTTAACGCACCAACAAAACCATACCTGTTGGTAGATTTGTAGCAAAGCGTTGATGACGTCGACGGCTTGATTCTAAAAATTCGTTGACGTCAGATCCAGTAGTCGACGCACCATGCCCACTTGTTGCATCCCCAGGAGTTTGTAAATAGAGGAGGAATCTGCCTGTTTTTCCTCTAGTTCGCCCTCTTCTCCGCCTTCACTAACATCTCCGCCAATTACCGAAGACCCGGAACAATGTCCGTCCGCTACTAGATTCCTTTCCTGTTTTGCCCGCCTTCGTCTCCCGCTCGATACCCAACCCTAGTTGCTATAAACACACAAATCTAATTAATTAATTTACACATTTTCTAAAAGAATAGTAAATAGAGGACTCTTGATGTGTCACTAACGTGTTACCCACAAGACTGCAGAACATTTTGCTAGATTACAAATAATGCTTGTCACGGCCCTTCAAGTCAACCTTACTTATTGATACTGTGTTTATTCCAGGCGGGCACGCTGGATGAGACGAACCTGACTGACACTCCAGTTGCCCTTCTCACAGTGGTTGCTGACGGCTCTGCTGAGACCAGTCCAGTCCATTTCAGTCCTTCAAGCATGGCTGTTGTGGTGGAAGGCGACTTGGTGATCCGTGATATTGCCAGATTTGCTGATGCATATGCCTTATTGTTTGGCTTGATCTATGCTCTGCATTTGGACTACCCCAGGAAACTAGTTCACACATTCACCTTTGTCCAGAAAGTCTTCATGGGGCTTGATGATGGCAAACCACTGAAACCCAGCCTTCATGCTCTTAGAAATGATTTGTTACAGAGTAAGTAGTTATGAAAGATATGCAAGGCAACTGGTTGTTAGGACAGGCACACTGTTACTGAGCACCTTCTTTGAAGTATTTTATTTAAAGCACTTTTAAGTTTTCTACAGGCTTTGGGTGGATGTAATTCCCATCAGTTTACCTCATTTTTTTATACAAGGTTATTTGGGTGCCGATAAACATTATTTGAACCTGTTAAAAAATATTTATTTTATTTAATTTTTGTTTATTTAAAAAAATCTCTTTTGTGTTTGACCTTTTGTTTTTCATTTTTATATATTAGAAGAAAGATGACTTTTAGGACTGATGTTCTTTTATGATTTTATAAAAATGTTATTAAATGTTATTAGCAGCATTTTGTACGCTCACTTGTGCTCCAGTCCATGTCAGTGGTTCCATGTTGATGGTTTTATAAAAAAAAACATTTATGTGATGTTTTTCACAAGTCCATAAAAATGTTAATAAACAAAATGTTAAGTGAATCGCCATATACTTTTTTTGAGTGGTCCACACACAATTAAAAAAGAAAGGTAATTTAATTAGTTAATAATCATATTACTTGAGTTTAGGTTGTAATATAATTACATTCTGTTGCATCAAATAATTTAACTACAAGTAACACAAAAATGTTAAAATTAAAATATATAAGTTTTAAGTTTATCTTAATTATTTAAATATAGAATATTATCTGAAAATTTTAAGTTAACAATAAATACAAATTTTGAGTACAACCATAAAACATATGGTTTGTCTACTTAAAACTTTTGTGGAAACTGATTACCTCAAAAATTTTAAGTTCAGTCAACTTATTCGGGTTTACAGTGATAAGGTGAAAAAGTAAGAATCCAGGCAGCAGTTTTTCTGGAGAGTTTAGAGGAGATGCAGGAAGATGAGAGACAGACAGGACAGGAAAATAGTTCAATAAAAACAAGAAAACAAAACAAAAAGTAAAATGTAGGTAGATTTATCTCCACTACACGTTTTTACCTGTATAAAGCAATAAGTTATACACATGTCACATTTATACATCTGATACAGCTCAGATCACCTTCAAAACTCAGTCACACACCCAGGGCTGTTTCAAGACATTTTGGGGGCCAAGGCAAAATGACACCCCCCCCCCCCCAATAACTGGGCTCCCCAGAAGCCTCTGTAATTCATACCCTCTCCAGGAGTATTAGTTATACAGTGTTTGTAAAAGCTCCTCAGACATCACTGACATGTTCTAATATCATCAGATGAAAAACGTTGGTTACGTATTGTAACCCCAGATTCTATGAGTCTAGTCGCAGCCCTTAAGCGAGCTGCTATTGGAAGGGTGATCTCAGCATCAGCCAATCATGAAGAGCTTAAATGTACGCCCACCACGTGGGCACCCCTTGTGGGTTATATAAGTGGAACGACCCCACTGTTTGCCTCCGATGGCTCTTAGTCCTAACAGAACCAGTGGGGCCAGTGGCTTAAGGGCTGCAACTAGACTCATAGAATCTGGGGTTACAATACGTAACCAATGTTCTATTTCGTCTAGTCTTAGCCCTTAAGCGAGCTGCTATTGGAATAATGCGCAGCTGGATGGGTTTACGCCACACTGGTTAGCTCAACCAATGGACACACCCAACAAGTCTCCTTTTAGTGAGGGTCGCTCAGCCTCAGCCCAGGGCTTAAAAGGCTGACGCAGCCAGAGATAAGAGTGAGGCCCCCACTAAAAAATATCATCCACAAGAGGATGAAATTCATTCAAGTAAGGCTGATGTGGTGCCATAATGCATTCATTCAGCCTGCTGAGGTCCAAGCACTGAACGAGTGATGGATCCTGAAGACACATCTCATAAATAATAACAAGTAAAGGAACAGGGTGAAGCCCATGAAGCAGCCTGACAAATGACTTCCATTGACACACCACTGTGGGGCGCCATAGAAGAGGAAATCCCTCTGGCTGAGTGAGCCCTGAGTGTCTCAGGGGGATCCCGCCCTGCTGATGTGTAAGCGTGAAATGGCGTCACATAGTCAGAGTCAAAGGCACTGGGCCAACAGCGCGTGCCCAAGGGAAGACTCCCTGTAGCGCACAAACATGCTTTGTGAGCGGCGAATCCCTGAAGTGCGTGACACATATCATGCGAGCGCGTGCACCGGGCAGAGAAGATGGGAAGTCGCCTCCTCATCAGAATTATGGGGAGGAGGAAAAAGTTCAGCCAATGAAAATTGACCTGGATTTGAAGGAAGTATTAATGTTTTTGGGCACAAAGGCTGGGGCATAAAACAGCAGACCCTCCATCTTCCCGGATTCTGAGGCATGCGGGAGCCACTGAGAGGGCGAGTTAGGTCGCTCGCTCTCTTGACTGATGCCAGTGCCAGCAGCAAGGCAGTTGTGACAGGAACTTGAGTGAGACCTGGTCCAAGGGTTCAAATGGGGCTTCAAATAAGCCACGCAGAACCACCGTTAGATCCCACTGGGGAACTAGCGGGCGGGACACAGGCCTTCTGACACCTTTTAGAAAACGTTTTGTGAGGGGATGACTGAAAACAGACCCATCACCAAAATCCTGGTGACAGGATGAGATAGCTGCAGCATGTTTTAATAGTGCTGAATGCGAGGCCCCTGTCCATCAGTATCTGTAGAAACGATAGGACATCCGCCAGCTGGCAGGAGGGCGCTTGAAAATTCCGCTCTGTGCACCATTTCTGGAAAGCTGCCCATTTAGCAGCATAAGATGTGATGGTGCACCCGCGCACTCTGAATCGTGGTGACCACATCATGCGGCAGCCCAGAAACAAACCCCTAAGCGTGACCGCTCAGCGGCCAGACTTACAGCCGTTGGCCTATTTCTGGAGGATGTTTGATTATCCCATCCGCCTGGGGAGGGGCGTCCTCCCTTCGCGGGAGTCTCCACGGGGAGCCGGACAGTAGCGCTTGCAGGTCCGGAAACCATGACGCAGACAGGCGTCTGGGAGCCACCAGAATTACCGAGAGCTGTTCTGACCAAACTCGGTCCAGGAGACGGGGAATCAGAGGAACTGGTGGAAACGCATACAGGAGCGTTCGAGGCCAGGGCTGGTGTGAGAAGGCGTTCGCCCCAAACGGGGGTTGGTCCCGGGGACTCAGGGAAAACCACAGGCGACACTGAGCGTTTTCGCGAGCCGTGAACAGCTCCACAGACAGTTCCCCGAACTTTATCCAGATGTGCGGAATGCAGACGCCAGTCGGAGTCGCGGGGACCCCTCTCGACAGGATGTCTGCCGCTACATTCAGGATCCCCAGAATGTAGGTGGCACAGCAGGTGGACATGTGCCCAACACAGTAAACCTGTGGCTACGCGCAATAGTGGGAGGGATCGAACTCCCCTTTGGCGATGTATGTAGGCTGTCGCCACCTGGCTGTCTGTGTGAACTTCGACATGACGGCCATCGAGAAGGGCAGCAAAGTGTCTGAGTGTATTCCTCACTGTCATAAGCTCCAACACATTTATGTGCTCGTGCGTGTGGGAGGGCCAGCGATCTGCCGCCGTATGGGACAAGCACGTGCCCCCCACCCCAGACAGTGACGCATCCGTAAACACAGATACGTGTGACGTAGGACTTCCGATGGGGACCCCGTGTGAGAGGATGCAGGGGTTCCCCCAGTGAGCGAGGCCCCCGCCCACTGAGGGGGGAACCCTCAACATACGTCTCTTCTGACGTATCGGGTGTACCCGGAGGCGGATAAGCGTTGCAGGCGCCTCGAGCGCAACAACCCTAGTAGCACCGCCGAGTGGGCTGCAGCCATCATGCCCAGAAGTCTCATGACTAACAGGGCTCTCACGATCTTGCGGGGTTGCACGCGGGAGATCACCGTGGTGAGATCTGCCGCTCTCACGGGCGACAAACGTGCTCTCATTAGGGAGGCGTTCAGCTCCACCCCGAGAAACACAATCGACTGGGATGGAAGGATGGAGTTCTTCCCCCAGTTTATAGAAAACCTCAGGGTTGACAGATGCTCTGTTAATTTCCTGGTTTGCTCTGACGCCTCGTCCTCGGACCAGGCGCATCGGAGCAGATCGTCCCGGTAAAATAAAACCCTCGTTCCCGCCGTGCGCAGTGGCTGCAGCGCGGTCTCCAGACATTTGGAGAAAGTGCGCTGGGCTAGCGAGTAGCCGAAAGGGAGGCATTCGTGCGCGCGTTTCGACAGCGGACGTGTGCTCGAGGTCACGTGAGGATTGGGTTCGCGCCCTTACCGCCGTCGCTTGTACCAGAGAACTGGGAGCGACCCATGGAGGGCTGTGCTCGAAAGGGCGAGTGTGAAACAGCTGGAAGAGGCTGATCCGCACCGCAGAGCGTGGAGTCCAAGGATGAAGGACGAGTGGGAGCCGGGCCCGTGCATGGGAACGACAAAGTGCCAGCGGATGGAGCCGCGCAACATGCGCGCTTTGCGCCTGGTCGCGACAGCACCATGACATCCCGTCCCACCCAACGCTGTGGGGGAAGCGGGATGAGTCGGGCCCGGCCGTAGGCTGGGGCCATTGCGCAAATGGAGCGCACCCTTACAGCAAGCCGTGTAACATGACCGAGTCAGACTGTGTGAACATGCAGATGTGCTGCAGTGCTTGGTGCGGGGAACATCATGTGTGAGGATTCGGCAGAGGGTTCTGCAGAGGACTGTAGGACTGTGCTCTCGATGTGACGTTTTTTGGGTTTTATTTCAAAACCAAAATCATTCACAGAGTTAACATTAGTCATAAATACACACATTCCTCCAACGAGTCATTTTCGTGGTTGTTTTCGGCGAGATTCCTGTGACTGAGACTGCCAAGGCTGTGTCTGCTGGCTCATTCGGAACCATTGGCCGCCAACTCCCTGGTCCCGCCTCAGTGGGAGGCCGGCTCTGCGGGGCTGGCCATGCAGCTGGGCGCCTGGAGTTTCCTCGCCGTTCGTCCCATCCTCTGGGGGAACGGCCGGAGTGCGAGGCTGACCAAGAGTGGACCAGGTCTCGCACCGTGGCTGAAAGTTCAGCCGCCGTCTGAGCCCTCTCGATGACGCTCGTAAGATGGGGACCAAACAGAACGTCAGAGGTGATGGGGCCTTCCAGCATCTCCCTGTGCAGGTGTTCAGGAATGGAGGGCAGGGCCTTGAGCCACAAGGCCCGCTGGATAAGGGTCTGCCAGGCAGCAATGCGAGGAGAACCGGTGAGTACAGCCACGCACAGATTGAGGATGGCATCAGCAGTTTTAGTAATGATGGTTTCTGACTCGACAGGAGCGTCAACCTCCTCCACCATTTTGGGAACGCCAAAGGCGAGAAGGCGATGTTATTTCCTGCAGCGCCGGTCTGGAAGGCGCACTGGTGTGTGCGATCGGCGAGCTGCCTCAGCAGCTGGTCATGCTTAGAAGAGGGAACTGCTCGCGGTCCAACAAGGTGGTTCTTGGCCTCGACGCCACACAGCGAAGCCAAGTCCGGCTCCAGTGAGGGAACGGATGGCCAGCCCAGGTCGGAGAAGCCCTCAACCTTGGTAATGGGCACATATGTGGAAATTGGCGCCTTGAACCCGGCAGGCTCGGAGAAGGCGGCGGACCAGCAGCTCATGGCAGCGGGGAAGCGTGGCCAGACGGGGTCTGGACAGCGCGTCTGCGTCGCCCCAAAAATTCCCGTCAATTCATCTGCCTCAGGCGGAGCCGGTTCTGGAACGGCTAGCCCCTTGCGGGCCGCAGCCGCGGAGATGATGGTGGGCAGCTCCTGGAGCAGTGCTCTAACTGCTGGCAGGGAGGAGCGAGAAGCCACTGGGGCAGAAGGACCCGCTGAGCGAGGCTTGTCGACCTCCGTGTTGTACAGGAGGGAAAAGGGGCTACGGCAGCCAAGCTCGTCGTGCTCCTCACGAGGCTCGTCGACCTCCTTGTTGTACAGGAGGGAATAATGGCTGCGGCAGCCAGCCTCGTCGTACTCCTCACGAGGCTCGTCGACCTCCGTGTTGTACAGGAAGGAAGAAGGGCTATGGCAGCCAGCCTCGTGGTCGACCTCCGTGTTGTACAGGAGGGAAGAAGGGCTATGGCAGCCAGCCTCGCGGTCGACCTCCGTGTTGTACAGGAGGGAAGAAGAGCTATGGCAGCCAGCCTTGCGGTCGACCTCCGTGTCGTACCAGAGGGAAAAAGGGCTATGGCAGCCAGCTTCGTCGTACTCCTTGCTGTCGATGACATCGTCCAGTCGGTAGGAGCCAGCCGGCTCCTGGCCAACGTTGAAGAACTGTAACGCTTTGTCCAGCGAGTACATGCCAGCCACCGGAATTTCCTCGTCGGTGGTGGGGGTGAAGTACTCGACCCGGCGGACCTTTTCAGCCACGGGCAGAGCGGTACAAAACGGGCACGAGGCCTGGGGGTCAAGGCCAGGCCAGCGTGGTGAGCCCCGAGACAGACCTTACACTTGGCGTGCAGGTCGCAGCTGGAGATGGAGCCCGTCTGGCAGGCCGGGCAGATCCTGGCGTCGCTGGACATGGTCGGTGAGTAGATTTTTCTTGTATAATTGCTCTTAAAGGAAGCTCTTAAGCTTGGCGTGAAGAGAAAACGGAGGCGAACAGTGGGGTCGTTCCACTTATATAACCCACAAGGGGTGCCCACGTGGTGGGCGTACATTTAAGCTCTTCATGATTGGCTGATGCTGAGATCACCCTTCCAATAGCAGCTCGCTTAAGGGCTAAGACTAGACGAAATAGAACTAAATTATCAGACATGATGTCTCATCTGCTGCTTTTCTAAACTTGCAAAAAGTAACAAAACCATTTGAAAGCCACTATTTGTGGATTCTCTGAAAGTTTCCATGGAGTGTGTGACAACTTATTTTTTCATTGATCCTATCGTCTAATCTCACAGCTGAAACAAGCATCCTTAATAATCTGTGCACAGGAAGCTTACCGATGCTGTAGTAAAACAAAAGGTATAATAATTTCTTATTAATAAAACCTTTTTGCAGCACTACAGCAGAAAATGACATTTTGTAATAAATATGCTAAATATTTACACATGAATTGTTTTAGAGCCCTTTTATTGGCAGAATCTGATATTAATTTAGTTCTTACAAAAAATGGGTCCCAACATGGTTTGTGTGGCGTTGCCATAGTGTGACGTCATAGGCACAGATCCCCTGTCCTCTTTTTTGGAAATGGAAATATGGTCACCCTATAATAAACAAACTGTCCACCCGAGCTTTTGCACTGCACAGAGACGCTTCGCTGCCTACGACTTTGAACGTCAGTTGAGAGCGGTTGAGAGTCAATCTCATGCAGACTGACCAATGAAGAGAGGGCCTCAAGTTAAGAACCTCTCCTCATTGGTCAATCCACACGAGGTGGGTCAAAGGTTGGGCTGTATGGTGGCGCAGTTGTTAGCACTGTTGCCTTGCAGCACGGAGGTCGCAGGTTCGAAACTCGGCTGTGGCCTTTCTGCATGGAGTTGCGTGTTCTCCCCATGCATGCGTGGGTTTCCTCCGGGTACTCCGGTTTCTCCCACAGATCACAATATGCCCTATAGGTTATAAATTGTAAGTCGCTTTGGATAAAAGCATCTGCTAAGTAAATAAGCATAAACATAAACATACCCTGAGCGGGTTACGTGATGTCAGGCATTCAAGTATTGAGTATATTTACTGCATATTACAGTAAAATATTCTGTATGTGACCATATTATGGTGATCCTTGGGTCGTGATGATGGGGCCCTTTAATATTGTTGCCCAGGGTACAACAAAGTGTTAATCTGGCCCTACCTATAACCCAGTTGGTTTTGTTTTAATTCAATTCAAAATATTTTCTGCCATTTTCTCTGTCTAGAGCCAAAGCGCGTTCCTCCTCCAGTATCACCGAAGCCTCGCGGGCCTCCGACAGCTCCCAAACCCGGCAAAGCTGTAGCGTCTCCAGTTACCATGAGCCCGGCTGCAGCCAGTCCCACCTCGGCCCCTAAGCCTTCCTCTGTAGCCCCTCTTCCAGCTCTTGACACCCCCTCCGGCCCCTGTCTGTCTCCGGGACTCCCTCCTACTTCCCCGTCTCCAGCTCAGAGTCCCTCCACTCCGTCGCCTCACCCCGTCAAACCTCCTCGCTCCTCCATCGCTGGCCTCACTATTGACCTCCTGGCAGGAAGGGAGGTGGAGGAGGAAGAGGAGGAGGGGAGGAGAGAGAAGGAGGCAGAACCCGAGGAAGCCTTTAAGGAGGGATGGAGCGAAGGAGGAGATGGTGGGTCACGTGGAGGAAGGGGAGAAAGAGGGAGAGATTCAGAATCGTTTGGAGGAGACCAGCGCCTCCTTGGCTGCAGCTCTGCAGGCTGTAGAGCACAAAATAAAGGAGGAGGACAAGCCAAATGAGTGAGTATGAAGTCATGCTAGAGAGTAGAATCAAATAGAATCCTCTACATAGGATGTCCGGGTAAATAAAACACATCACATTATCTTTTTGTTTTCTGAAATAAACAAGTCTAATATGAAATTTCAGAAATTAGGTCTGGATGAGGGGCAAAAATCTAGAAAATCATCTTTACTTCCAGGTTTCCCCCTTTACATTACCTAAAACTAAAAAACTCAAATGAAGAAAACAGTCATTGTCCAGATAGTCTAATCGATTTTTACTTTCTTTATGAAGCTCCATGGCAGCCATGACACCTAATAAAAACATGATTTCTCATGTACTTTACTGGTCTTTGTAAAACGTCATTCTCCTATAAAATGAAAACAATTGTAAAACATGAGTTTTTTAAGTATAAACAATAAACAAAAATCATGATTTATATTATTATTTTGGGATTTATCATTACTTTTTGTTGATCTTTACAATTAGTCGACTCTATTGTATGTTTCTGAGTTTGTCAGGTGTGTGTGTGTGTGTGTGTGAAAATATTGAATGTCACCCATAAACTGAATCTTAAAGATGCTTTCCATCAGTGGAGGAACTCACCTCCACACTTGACTCATTGATTCTGTCAGCATGTTTATCGAAGCCTCAATAAAAGCTAATTATTCCATTTTTCTTTTTCAAAATTTTCCAGCCAAAAAGGAACCGTCTCTATCCTGGATGACATCGGCAGCATGTTTGACGACTTGGCAGACAAACTGGATGCAATGCTCGACTGATCTCACTCCAGCCCCCCTCCCCCTGACCCATCCCTCATGACATGTAGGTGTGTGAGAAGACGGCGCTCCCAAGACTAAATGCTGGCGCTTTGGGGAGCTCGTGTTTGAGCGTCTGGCCCTCCCATGTTAAGTGCTTCCTGAGTAGCCTTGAAGAGGGAGTCCTCTTTATCTGGTGCAGTAGCTCTGGCTCCTTCTCCTGATGCGAGGAAGCTGCTCCCACACAACCTCTGACCTCTGCAGCCCAGCGCGTTACCTCCACCCAGCCTCAGACTGCTGCGTGGACCGAGAAGCACAATAATTCATCTCAACACAAAAAAGGCTGGCTTAGACAAACTTTCGGGTGCAGTCTTAAGAAACTAAGCACACTAATTGTCTCAAAGGCAAGTAGACGGAGAGATGAAAAAACACGACACGCTCTGATGAGGATTTATAAAAGCACACTGAAACACAGACCGCTCTCTTTGCGTCCGTCTCTCCTCTAAAATATCAAAAGGATTCATTTTTCCAGATTCGTCGTAGCCTCCGTTTCTCCTCTGTACGAGTGGAGGCCAGTGGTTCGCTGGACTTCCTGACCCGCGTGTCGTCTCTTCTCACGTTGTTGTTGGTGCTCTTGCTGTTATTGTTGGTGTTGTTGTTTCGAGCGTGTGCGTAGTCCCTGCTTTTTGCTCATGTCAGTGTCCTCCTGCTCGTACAGTACGTAGTTACGCTAAGGATCAGACCAGCTATGAATTCTTAAGACACTTGCACATAAATCAGATCGCCGGTGTTCATCTCTACACATGAAGGTTTTATGCTTGATAATAATAATAAGAGACCAACACACGTGAGGTACAACCAGTGGCGGTTCTACATGGAATTACTCCCCGTGCGAGGCCCCCTTTGAACCCCCCCCCCCCCCCCTCCAATAGATCTTTATCATGATCCATAATATTTTAGAATTACCTCTGTAATTGTAATTTAAACTGACAAAAAAAACTGTAGACTACCAAAAATGCCAAACTTTTACAGAACAAATCATGTAAAAATAATCAGTGCAGCCATCTGCAATAAATAAACAGGATAGTTAGTGGTGACTGGGGAGTTTTCTTCTATTCAATTCAAGTTTATTTATATAGCGCCAAATCACGACAAGAGTCGTCTCAAGGCATTTCACATAATAAACATTCCAATTCAGGTCAGTTCATTGAGCCAATCAGAAAAAATGTTTCCTATATAAGGAACCCAGCAAATTGCATCAAGTCACTGACTAGTGTCAATGACTTTACAGCAATCCTCATACTAAGCAAGCATAAAGCGACAGTGGAGAGGAAAACTCCCTTTTAACAGGAAGAAACCTCCAGAGAATCCTGGCTCAGTATAAGCAGCCATCCTCCACGACTCACTGGGATCGAGAACACACACACACACACACACACACACACACACACACACACACACACACACACACACACACACACACACACACACACACACACACACACACACACACACACACACACACACACACAAAGACAAAGTAATATGTCTATAGTTATATTGTGATTTCTTAGTAAATATTCAATTTGGTGAGAGATAAACTTTATTATATTTATCCTAGTGGATCTATAATTAAACAGATAAACTAGTAGTAGCACATCCACTGTCAAGGAAAGCAAAAAGTTATTATCAGGAGAGGGAGAAAGTTTAAGTGGTTAGCAGCAGTGTGCTAGACAATAGCCCCCTCCATGAGGCCACCACAGCTCAGCAGAACATTGTTGTAGCTTCTTCTGGGGAGAAAAACAGAGAGAAAATAAAGTTAACAGCTGAAATTGCAGAAAATAATACAGTTAAAGAGCAGATTGTGGAAGAAAGCAGTAGAATGTGAAAAGTGGTCAGTGTATCTTCCAGCAGTCTAAAGCCTGGTTTATGCTTCTCCGTCAGCTCCGCAAGGGACAGATACGCACGGATTGACGGAAGCGTTTTGCTCTCGTGCTTCTCCGTCTCCTGGAGAGTGTTGCAAAGCAATTGCCGGGCAGGACAACAGAGGGTGCAGCGCTGTTCTGTGGTATCCTGTCATGTATCGGTCCAAGATCGTGTGTTTATATTGTGTTTTTGGGTATATAAGAGACTTTTAACACGGACATATTTGTCTCTCATTCTCCCACCTCTTCATGCGCTCCCCACCTCTAAACCCACGTTTCCTGTCATTTCCGTCCACAAATAAAACGCTTGCTGCGCATCTTTTCACTCCTCCAGTCACGGGATTTAAACGTTCATATTTTTAGAGTTTTTTCGCGAGGTATTCTTCAAGCTTCTCCATGTCTGCCGCTAGTTAAACTCGGCTCTCTTTGCAATGGCGGCGCTGTAAACAACAGCTGCGTCCTGACCAATCACAAGCTTGCGTAATCCGTCTCGTTCGACGGATGTTTAAAAAAGTGGGCTCGACTCCGTACGTACTTGCGTGCCTGCCGAAGCCCTACGCAAGGACAGATAATGGCGTTGCGTGTCTCCGCACTGACGCAGACGGAGAAGCATAAATCAGGCTTAAGTCTATAGCAGCATAACTACAGAGATAACTCATGATAATCTATCCTATTTAGATGGAGGCATGTTGGAGTCAGGACAAGGGAGAGCCGTCTTTACCGACTGTACACTCCACCTCCCTCTACTCCCCCACTTGTCCAGATTTAGGCTAACATCAGATTTTAACCATAGGCCCTATCAAATAAAAATGTTTTAAGCCTATTCTTAAAAGTAGACAAAGTGTCTGCCTCATGGACTAAGGCTGGGAGCTGGTTCCACAGGAGAGGAGCCTGATAACTAAAAGATCTGCCTCCCATCCTAATTTTAGATATTCTGGGAACCACCAGTAGACCTGCAGTCTGAGAGCGAAATGCTCGGTTAGGAACGTATGGAACAATCAGATCACTGATGTATGATGGAGCTTGATTATTAAGAGCTTTTTATGTGAGAAGAAGGATCTTAAAATCTATTCTGAATTTAACAGGTAGCCAATGTAGGGAAGCTAAGACAGGAGAGATATAATCTCTCTTTTTAATTCTCATCAGAACTCTAGCTGCAGCATTTTGGACAAGCTGAAGACTTTTAACTACATTCTGTGGACTTCCTGAGAGTAATGAATTACAGTAATCCAGTCTTGATGTAATAAATGCATGAACTAGTTTTTCAGCATCACTCCTGGAAAGGATGCTTCTAATCTTAGCAATATTCCGAAGGTGCATGGAAAAAGGAAATCCTACAAACCTGTTTAACCTGGGATTTGAATGTCATGGTCAAAGATAACACCAAGGTTCCTTACTTTGTTCTCGGAGATTAATGTAATGCCATTCAGGTCAGGTGATTGGCTAAGCAATTTCCTTTTCTGGATTTATGGTCCAAAGATGAGAACTTCCGTCTTGTCTTGATTTAAAAGCAAAAAGTTTAGAGTCATCCAATTTTTTATGTCCTCAAGACAAGCCTGTAATCTACCCAACCGATTAGGTTCATCAGGGTTAATGGATAAATATAACTGAGTATCGTCAGCATAACAGTGGACGTTTATCCCATGCTGTCTAATGATTTTACCAATTGGGAGCATATATATAGTAAAAAGAATTGGTCCAAGCACTGAACCCTGTGGTACTCCACAAGTAACCCTGGAGTATGAAGACGATTTGTCATGTACATTTACAAAATGAAATCTGTCAGACAGGTAGGATTTAAACCAGCCTAGCGCTGTTCCTTTGATCCCTACAACATGTTCAAGTCTTTCTAAAAGAACATTGTGATCAACTGTGTCAAAGGTAGCACTGAGATCTAACAAGACTAGAACAGATACAAGATTCTTATCCGAGGCCATGAGAATATCATTTGTAACTCTCACTAATGTAGTTTCAGTGCTGTGATACTCTCTAAAACCAGACTGAAATTCCTCAAACAGAGCATTAGTGTTTAAATGCTCACATACTTGGATGGCCACTATTTTGTCCAGGACTATGGATAAAAATGGAAGGTTAGATATTGATCTATAATTCATTGGGTCATCTGGATCCAGAGAAGGCTTCTTAAGTGAAGGTTTGATTACAGCAACCTTAAAATCTTGTGGTACATATCCATTTACTAAGGATAGATTTATTATATGTAGAATGGGGGCAGTAACCAAAGGAAATGCTTCTTTAAATAATTTGGATGGGATTGGATCCAAAACGCAAGTTGAAGGTTTCTTAAAATAAGCTAAAAAATAGTTGAATTTAGTCTAAATGACCTTAAATTAAGTGAAATAATCTGCCAGTGCAGCAAGATAATTGCACTTGGTAAGACTTCTTGAAATAAGAAAAAATATCTACACTTTAGACAAGTGACAGATTTCTTAATACAAGTAGTGAAACACTAATTTCAAGTGCAAAATTAAATAAAATTAACTCAAAACTAGCCTGTTGGTGCTTTTTTCAGTTTTTTATCCCTCTCATGTTGAGATGAACAATCTTGGAACAAGCAACTGTACAAGATTAATCTTCTGCAATCAAGAATCATTAATAGGTTTTGTTTTAAATCAAGACAAAGAATTTATAATAAAAGAAATTAGGCACAGGGTGTAATAAACAACCTTTATTTGAAATTTCTTTTCAAATGTCAAAAATTTTTCCAAACATCGCACAGATCAACGACTTTCTTAACAAATCTTAATTTTAAGCGTATTGTTTTGTATTCCTCTAACACATGAAGAACCTCAACATTTCATATACTAAAACTTTGTTTTAAGATGAACATTTTAGACACCGATTTTTTTTTGGTAACGTATACAGTGTCAGGAAGAATCTAACAAAAAAAAATTAAGAATGTAGTTGTAAATGTCTACATCACAACCTCTAAATGTTGGGTAAGAACTTTTCTGAACAAACATGACAGTCTAGCTTGGACAGTGCTACTTCTAACAAAAACTTTTCCACTCTGCCATGGCTTTTTTGTATGAGCCTGTGGTGTCTTGCTCATGGATATTGTCCTTTAAAACTTCAGTCTGAATGACAGACAGAAGGGTTGCCACACACTTTGGATAAGTGAGATGCAGGGTGTAGCAGTATGCCATTAGATACAGCAAACCTTGACCGAGGTCTTCTTTTGCAAATGTGGTGATGGGAGTGGTTTCCAGTGCCACAAGACAGGATGACCCATCAAACAGCAAAACCGGGCCCAAGAGGGATCTCTTCTGGAGGTACATGGCTGGATCTTCTGTTGGCTAAAGAAAAAGGACAAATTATTTCTTCATGGTAGAACAGAGAATCTGAAATGTTACTGGTGCAGTCCAACTACTTGAGACACAATTGCTGTCCCCACATGACTGACCATTTAATTTTAATTACTTAGAGACTCTGTCTAATACTAATTTTAATTACATTACATTATGAGAGAGAGAGAGAGAGAGAGAAAGATGAAAAGTCCCCAAGAGAGAGAGAGAGAGAGAGAGAGAGAGAAAGATGAAAAGTCCCCAAGAGAGAGAGAGAGAGAGAGAGAGAGAGAAAGATGAAAAATCCTCGAGAGAGAGAGAGAGAGAGAAAGATGAAAAGTCCTCGAGAGAGAGAGAGAGAGAGAGAGAGAGAGATGAAAAGTCCCCACCATCCTGTTTATTCTGCATCCTGCAGCACTACGGATCAGAACCGCTGCAGATACGAGTCACATTACTGCTACAAGTCTGCTCCACACACAGGAGCAGGAAGTACAGCAAGCCGTTGTAGTGAACATAATTTAAACTGTATTATTGCCAACCCGTACATAATAGACATGCCATCATTGCATTGTTAGCAGCAGAAATTAAATGTTGTTACCATTTCCAATACAAATGCATGTTAATGAAATACATTATATTTTACTGCATATATTTATGTGTCATTTAGACTAAGATGAGTGTTATTAATACAAACCTAAAACGTTACTGAAATGTGGGTCAAATATATAAAAATATTTTAACTATAAATATCAGATGGTAAAAAGGAAATAAACACTAATCTAATGCATATTATTGAGCCTTTCATAATAAGAGTCTGTTATTTCAGCCTGATCATTTTGATGTTTTATTTCATATTTTTTAGCAGCAAACCAGTTTTGTTTCACTTGAAACGTTGTCAAATGAAATATTCAATTAATCCACAGAAGCTTAGATTCAAACACTTAACGATAACATATTTGGCTTTTAAAAAATTGAGGCAGTTGAATGCACAGAGTATGTGGTGGGGCATGGTCAGGATGGTACCACCTCTGCCTCAATTTGAGTCAGGAAAAACCCTGCATGTACAAAATAAAACCACTTGCAGACATTCAACAGATATGAGAAAACTAACCTGAAGGACATGAATTAATGCCTCACTGGCATGTCCCAGCTTCTTGGGGGGTACAGCTGGTGATGGGAAGAGCATGGGGAGTGCCCTGAACAGGGCTATGTTGTGTTTCACTGGAACACAGTAAATCAACTTTTAGTTCAACATTACTCTGCCTAAATCTGATTGACAGCTTCATCTTGAGTTCACAAATAATCCCGTGCCACCATTAACAGTCCTGTATTTTTCTAAATACCAGAAAGCATTATTTTGTACACTCATTTGACAAAAATTGTTCATCTTATATTATAGGTCTAGACATTCAAGAGTCAATCACAAGAGCATCGACTCCGCAGCTGACTGGATCTCAAGCCAGTCGGCACTTGCTTACTGCCTGAATTAAATAAAAGATTGTTTCTATGTTATTATTAAGGATTTGAGCATGCTCTCGAGTCCTTGAATGCACTGGCAGGAGATCCATCTGGAGCTATGCTGTGATTTGGGATCCATTGTGGAGCGACAGATGAACCGCACAAATCCGAATCCAGTCCATATTCTATTTTACAACTAGAACCCTCCAGAACCTCCTCTGCTCCCCAATCACACGCTTCAAGGTAACCAGACTGAATGACAGCTCAGAAGAGGCTGCACTCTCAGACATTTCCAAATAAAACAAACACCAGGCAGATCGACTTCTTAAATGTAAATAACAACTCGTTACTCTACGAGCTATTCAATTCTATTTTTAATTTATTCCCGACAGGAACCTCTCCTCTGTCCCGACTGTGTTTATAACCTCTGCAACTAGCTTGGTTCTTTTGCACTTTGGCAGCCAGTGTCTCGATCTCGCAAGTTTTCTTTTTTCTGGGTAGAACACAGGAATCCCTTAATGTGCTGAGGACGTAGCGTGACCAAATATGGTTAATTGAGGGTGTTTCTGTATATAAATGACTGAACAGACATGAGCACCTGGGTATGCATGTGTGATTTTTAATCAGACGAGTATAGAGGAACGTGTGTACGAGAGGCCACCGCATGTTTCATAAATCAGGATTTTGACTGTTTGTACGAACAATCTAAATTTCTTTCATAGGAACGAATTTAGGAATATTTCTACAAAGTTTTGGTGAATGAGGCCCCAGAATCCTAGCAGTCACAAAGAGCAATATAAATAAAATTATAAATAAATTTAAACACTGTAGACTATTTTTATGGTTTGTTGTGTTTAATTTTAAATGTAGTTGATGTAATGTACAGAAAGGTCAAGCTTCTTGTTCTTGTTGCCCCTCGAACTTATCAATGTTCAAGGACACACAGTGCACTGTCACATCCACTCTTGCCGGATCCACTCCCAGCAGAACCAACCGGACTCCACCTCCTATCAGGCCTCGTGCCTCCGGCACTCGCCAACGTTCCCTACGCCACTCATAAAAGCCGGAAGCATTCTTCCAGACGCCGTCAGTCATCGAGGGTTCTTCAAGCTCAAGACTAGAGCCTCTTTTACCTTAACAGACTCTAAACTCCTTGCTCCGATCCGGAGCCGAACCTCCTGCTCCTCTCTGGAGCACACTCCACCCACACCTGGAGCAGCCAGCTTCTTCCTGCCTCCCGCTCCATCGACTCCAGCCGTGGGGTAAGTCACCATCCGTGACAGGGCTCAGTCATGCTGTCACAGACGGTGAATTACCCCACGGCTGGAGTTGGAGCGGGAGGCAGGAAAAAGCCAGCTGCTCCAGGTGTGTGCTTCCGAGAGGAGCGGGAAATTTGGCTTCTGACGGGAGCAGTAGGTTCGACTCCTGGCCTGATGGGAGGTGGAGTCCGGTTGGTTCCGGCAGGAGTGGATGTGACAGTGCACCCCAGCTATCATCTTTTTCTCTGAGAAAGTTTGGTCTCCTCAGCTTAAGAAATATTTAACTATATACTTTATTAAAGAGGGGTCATCTGACATTCTAACCAATATGGTACAATTATTCCAGTTTCATCAGTGTTAACAATATACATAACGATAATCATACTTATATCTGTAGCAACAGTTACATGGTGTGTGGCTGACAGCACAATGACTAACCTTCATCCAGGTTCATGGGTGGCTTCAACACCTTCTTCCAAACACCGTAAAACTGAACCGTGGAGCAGAAGTCATCCCATCGCTTCTTTAATTCTGTCAGGAATGTGCAGTTGCCTTTATCCAGGATGCGCCTCAGCTCGTCCATCACCTATAGTGAAAGAAACAAAAAAGTATATGCTTGCTTTATGGGGAAGAAACAATAAAAAATAAGCCACTTACATTGTGAAGCTCCTTGAAACATGGGTATGCCTCGAGAATCTTTCCGGCTCTTTCCTCTTCTTTCAGAACATCACTGTCAATGAAGGCTCGTCTTGATTGAAACTCAAGGTCAAGGATTTGCCGGACAGCGTCTTGGTTGGGCTTTGGCTTCTTATACATTGCCTGCAGAGTCTTGTAATGCCTGGCCTGCGTTACTCGACTATCCTTGTCAGCTAAAAAAACATAACAAACATTTAAAAAACATAGGAGAATCTCCAATCTCAGAATCTATGTGAATAAGGATTACAGAACATAGTTAAATTAAACAACTGTGAGCATAAACAATCCAGTTACTCAGCAGTTTACACAGATGAATATATTTTGAAACACAAGGTTGACATACCATTTAGAATCGATACTGTAAAATCATCCAATCCATCCATGATTTCCTTGTGTTCCTTTCAACTGTGCCTTTACCTGGAGGACAGAAACAACCATCATGCTGTGCCATGCAGATAAAAACGGAAACTGCTCTAGACTGGTTTTAAAAGTCTAGTGACCACCTGTCATGGATCCAAAGTTTAGCACCAAAAGCATCAAACATCTCTTATGTTTTTTATTGGGGTTGAACTGTATTTTGATCATGTGTTTC
Source organism: Nothobranchius furzeri (assembly GCF_043380555.1). Classification (NCBI taxonomy): domain Eukaryota; kingdom Metazoa; phylum Chordata; class Actinopteri; order Cyprinodontiformes; family Nothobranchiidae; genus Nothobranchius; species Nothobranchius furzeri. The sequence continues at coordinate 12,467,791 of NC_091744.1, read as the reverse complement.
AAATAATATTAGTAATATCAATTTCACAAGAATGACTGAAAAAAACCTGTTGTTTTTATTCTTAAAAACAATTATGAACTGTTGATTTTCCAAATTCTTTCATTCATGATTTTTTTTTCACCAACTGAAAATAGTTCACTGAAAGCTCCATACACCTTACACTCGTGTGTAATCTTTCCGGCAGGATGAGTGACTTTCTTTATCCAGGGTTTCTGCAGAAATCAGCAAAACAAATTTAATGCTTTTTAATGCCATTTTAATGCCATTTTTAACCTTTTTAATGCCATAAAGAAACACACATGAGAATCCACGGATATATATGTACATAAAAAAATCCTCTGAGAATTCAATGTATTATAATGTACCCTGAGATAAACAACAAAAAAATGTATGCCTGGAACATAGCAAATACATAGTTGCATGGAAAGTTACATGTTATTGAACATGCTACAGCATTTTTTTCACACACAACAGGATTAATGCATGTGCCTTAGCTCACTAGTTTTTGATTCCAGCTCTGACTCAACATCTGTCAGTTCACTGCATTTGTCCCTGTATCTCTTCCTTAGAGTATTAGATTTTGTTATCATTTGAGCCATGAGCGTGCTCGGTTTATTTTCTGCCTGTTCAGCTAGTTGATCAGCATCTTTCTGAAGGCTGACACACACCACCCATAATATCTCTTTTTCTTTTTCAGCTGTTCTAGATGAATGGAGCGCTCCACATGCACTCTCAGACATGTTATGGCTTCTGTTTCTATAACTTCACATGCAGACATTTGAGGTTTGCCAGAAAGGAAAGCTGGCCTGTACACTTTGCAGGGCACAATGTCATCAATGAAGAAACCCCTGTCTACCATGATGACCATCTCTAGTTGTAGCATTTTCAACACACCAGATTCCCAGGTTAGTCCTTTCCTTTCTGGCAAAACTCAAATGTCTGCATGTGAAGTTATAGAAACAGAAGCCATAACATGTCTGAGAGTGCATGTGGAGCACTCCATTCATCTGGTCCAAGAACACAAGCTTTTTGATTGTTATTCCCCTCCTTGCATTTGTAAACAATCAGCTATATGCTGTGGTTTTTCTCCTTACCAACTTTTAAAATAGCCCACTAGTGAAGGCCTGGGCAAAGACGCCTGATGTCTGAGAACCTCAACATATGTACAGCAACCACACTGTATATTTACACACTTTCATAAAGAAGCTGCATATCAAGCTTTCATTCAGATGACCTTCAACAGTGCTGCACCCTGCTGAGGGACATCCGAGTAAAACCTTGAGATGGCCATTTTCTGTTCACTAACTTGCTTTAGTAAATCCTTACTTTGGTTAAATAAATCAGTTGTTGAACCCCCCACTCCTCTGTTTGGTCTCCTTTCTTATTACAGCCCACCACTTCCAGTCTGGGTTGTAACCGCTGACGTCGTTAGGTCCGTTTTAGGGGGGCTTCAGCCCCCCTAAAATAATCACAAGCCCCCCCTATCATTTTGAGTTTTTTTAGGGCTGGGACTTTAACGCGTTAATTATGATTAATTATAAAAAAACGACACGTTAAAAAAAATCCACGCATTTAATCGCAGCTTGCATTTCGAGCACGGCGGAACCTTTGTCACTGCACGACTTCCTCGTAGACTGAATATCACTGACGCACACAACAATGCACAGTGCTAATGGCTACTAACGGAATAAAAACGGAAAGAAGTTGCCTTGCTTGGACTGATGCAGGATTTAGGAAACCCGTCCGCCTCTTTTCTTAACTTGAAAAAAAAAAACTTCCAGACAACAACGGAGTCCGTGTCACGGACATTTTTCAGAAATCGTTACTGCTGCAGCTGTCCGGTGGCACAAGAAACTTTACAAAAGTTGTGGTAAGCTATATTTTTAACATTTACGTAACATCTGTGCAGCGCTGAAAGCACCAGACAGAATAATTCTGTGCCCTAACAGTAGTTTATGAAAGTAGTCAGACAAACGAGAGGCACCTGGCTGCCGCTGGGAGAACGCTCCGTGTTTTCACTGCTCTGTAAACAATCACAAACAACGTGTCTTAAAGTTGAAAACAGAAGTTTAAGTTAAAACAGAAACACTCTGAAACTTTTCTGATGATTTTCTAAACAATTCTGTCGGGGAGTCATACGTTTCTGAGACGAGTCTCTGTCTAAACATCACATGCATTACTATCATTAAGCAGCAGGTGTGTTGAAGCTGTCATCAGCTAAGGGGCGGATGCTTACGTGCATCAGGGGCAGCGAGGAACGAGGAAGTTGTGATCAGGCTGGAGATCACACCAGATTCGCTGCTGCAGGCGTGAATCTGCGGGTCTGCAGCATCCCTGAGACAGCAGGACTTCCCATGTAAGGAAGGTCCGCTCACCTGTTCGTCAGATCATTATTTCCTCGCCATGATCTTTTATCTTCCCATCATCCTCCAGTCATCCAACTGGAACCAGTTAGTGTTCCTGACCATTCTCAGAATATGCCATGCCTGCTCTGGTGTTAAAAGTTAGCACATTTAAGTCCTAGATCATATTTGTGCCTGTTCTACTGTCATTTTGAAGGATTATTATTTATATGTGTGTTTTTACTACATTATGAGCAGAAATGCTAATAAAAACTCCCAATTATACAAACAAGTGAAACTGGAAAAATTAGAATCTGGTGCAAAGTCAAATTTATTTCAGTCATTCAACTAGACAGACTATTTAAAGGCTCAGGAACCCTTTGCAGGCATTTTCTATTTGTAATAATAAATTTTAGTTGATTTGGGTCTTGTTTCAAATCACACAGTGACATTTGATTAATTAAAATGCATTTTTTTATTAAAATCTTTAGTTTTACAGTAATACAGTTGTGGTCAGAAGTTTACATACACTAGTAAAAAATATAATATAATGGCTCTACTGAGTGTCCCGTTATTTCTAAAACTCTGATTTTTCTCTGATAGAGTGATTGGAACAGATACTTCTTTGTCACAAAAAACATTCATGAAGTTTGGTTCTTTAATGTCTTTATTATGGGTTAACAGAGAAAAGTGATCACATTTGCTGGGTCACAAATATACATACAGCAACATGAACTAGCAATTTTGGTGACTTAGAAACGTGTCAGTGAACTGAGCTTCATAGCATGGCCTCTTAACTTCTTGTGAGTGATTATGAGTGACTATGTTAACCCATAATAAAGACATTAAAGAACCAAACTTCATGAATGTTTTTTGTGACAAAGAAGTATCTGTTCCAATCACTCTATCAGAGAAAAATCAGAGTTTTAGAAATAACGGGACACTCAGTAGAGCCATTATATTATATTTTTTACAAGTGTATGTAAACTTCTGACCACAACTGTAACTATGTCTAATGTTTAATTCTCTGTCTCATAATTTTAATTAAGTTTTGCTTTGAGAGCACATTTTCCTGAACGATTACAATGCGATTAATTTAGATTAATAAATTACAAAGCCTCTAATTAATTAGATTAAAAATTTTAATCAAGTCCCAGCCCTAATTTATATATATATTGTTATTTTGTCTTGTAATTGTTAATTACATACTCCTTTATTCCATATCATATCAGTGTTATTCATATATTAAAACTGTCAACTGCACACTCATTTGGCAGAATACAAGTTTGACAATTATTCATTTGTTCTTTGTCAAATTTCAGTAACATTTATAATTAAGCAAGTTGTAATTAAACAAATGACTGCAACATTTCCCCATGTTAAGTGCAGTAAACTGAAATGAATAGCTTTATTTGGAAATATAACATATCTAATTTTTAATGGACTTATATAAAATCTTTCTTCAACATAGACCCGACCAATGAACTGATTAAGCGTTATTATTTATAAAAAGAAGAGAGAAAATGCACAAAGGTAGGAAAGGAAAAGAAAGTGATGAAATAATAGGTTTTGTTAAATGTTCTTCAGATAATGAATTAATTGACAAAGTTTTTGCAGGGTGTGAAAAAAATGTTCAAGGTCAAGCTCCTGGGGCTAAGCCCCCCCTATTTCTCAATCCTAGTGACGTCCATGGTTGTAACAATCTGCAGACAGATTTCTGAGTATCTCCTCCTTTGGTATACAGATCCTCACTGAGCCAAGTACTGTGAACAAATAGTTTCTCCATGATATTATCCAGCAAGGTCCCGTTTTTGTCAAAACAAGGGTGAGGTAATGAAAAAATAGAAATATTTCATTAAATTAACATTTAAATTATTTATATGAATCATTAAAATAAATAAAAAAACATGTTTTGAAATATATAAAGTGCACCAAACTTGACTCAGTCCATTCAACAATTCTAAATGGACAATTATGTAACTCATCAATTAATTATTTGAAAGGATAATTTGTCAATTAAATGCTGAAAAAAATAAACAATACATTAATGAAGCAAGAACTTTTTAAACTTGAACATACCTACACCCACAAGTCTATTTTTACCTGGAGTCTCCTCTCAAGAGTGGCTGAAGTAATATTACTACTTTGACAGAATACAAATTATCTCTCTTTCTCTCTGGAAGCCCCACTCTAAGGGCCTTTGCAGTGTATTAGTGAGTCATATATTATACAACCACAGTCATAAAGTTTTCAATCAGTAGTTTTATTTCAGTATGTATTTTTCCAGTATCACAAAAAATATTAATTTTATATGGTTAAAATCATCTAGCTTATGTGCACTTTTTAAAACACTGCCCAGCAAACATTCGGACGTTTAATGACAGTTGAACGGTCACAACTGTAAAATAATATCACAGGAATTAGGAAAAAATTACACAACATCTACTCTATTTACCTTGCCCATACTCGAACCTGGATCCTCTGGGGGGAGAGTCACCAGCTCTACCAGCTGAGCTATGACAACAACTACTGAATATCAGATTTCTTTATATAGATAGGTAGAGGGTAAAGTGCGGGGTAAACTAACCAATCAGAGGACGGAGAAGATCTGCCACAGGCCACGCCTCCAGAGTGCCAAAACCCCTTACAGCCGAGCGAGCAGAGTCAGAAACCGAGCACGCAGAGAGGCTGCCGAGCGCGCAGAGAGGCTGCCGCGCGCGCACGTTTTCCTCTGCCGTGTGCTCGTTGGCAACGCGCGCACTCAGGTTTGTCACTTGTGCACATCCTTGTGCGCTCACAGACACAGTTTGCTCCCTCTCAGTGCACAAATGACCTCTCGCTATGTATATTTTCACTCGCGAGTCCCGTTCACACGCGCGATGTGGACCCAATCCGCGTGCACGTGTTGTGGCATGCCTCTGACGCCATACCTGTCTGTTTTGTGTCCTGTGTGGAGTCATTGTTTCATTGTCAGCGTGCGTCCTAATAAACCTGTGAAGTTAATTCTACCTGTCTGCCTGCCTGCTTCCTCCCCGGTCTGGATCCTCGCCTTATCTCCGCTCCACTCCGCAGTACGTCGTGACAGAATGACTCCACCCGAACCCGTTGATGGATCCAGCCGGGAGATCCTGCCTTGGGAGAATCTGCTCCAGTGGCTTACCCCGACCCACCAGCCGGCTTCTCCGTCTCCAGGCCCAGCTCCGCCTCGCTGCCGCCGCCGGCATCGCCGACCTTCGGCCGCGGCGTTCCTCCCTGTCCTCCCGGAACCGGAGGCATGTTTGGACTGGGAGCCGCTGCCAGATCGCTCCAGCTATGGGGGCACGAGGCTGGCGATCTGTACCCCCGGAGTCGGTCCACGGCGTGGGGAGAGACGCCGGAAGCCACCGCAGCCCTGCGCTTCTGGACGGAGCTTCGAGCCCGCCGCTGGCCGTGCCCGGCGTGGCAGTTCGGACACGCCCCCGGCCAGACCACCAGTCCCGTCTCCTGCCGAACCGGAGCCTCCGTCGGTTGCAGAGGAAGGAGCAGCAATCGCAGCCCGGCTGATAGAACAACAGGCAGAGCTCGACCGGTTCCGCGAGCTCCTCAGCCGCCAGGAGTCTCACCTGGATGCTCTATCCTCCTCGTCTCTGGGCCAGAGGAGCGAGTGCGGGATTCACCCAGCAGATCTCGCTGGTCAGCGGACTGAGCTGGCCCAGCTCCGTTGGGCGCTCAGCGTCAGGGAGCTAGAGTTGGACAAGCTGACCTCCCGCCTCTCCTCATCGCTCCAAGCTCTCCTAGCAGCGGCCCTGCTACCGACCCAAAAGCAGACGGTACCGGATCCGGACCAAAACTCGGCGGTTCAGAAGTCGAGGGACCAGAAGCTGACTCCTCCGGGCCCGAAGTAGACGGTTCCGGTTCCGGTCCAGAGGTCGACCGTCCGAAAACCGAAGGACCAGAAGTCGACGCCCCCGGACCCGAAGCCGACGCCCTCGGACAAGAAGTCAAGGGAAGTCGACGCCCGTTCCTGTTCTGAAGTCGACACCCGTTCCTGTTCTGAAGTCGACGTGTCCGAAGGCGCCTGTTCTGAAGTCGACGTGTCCGAAGGCGCCTCCTCTGAAGTCGACGTGTCCGAAGGCGTGTCCTCCGAAGTCGGCCTGTCTGATGACGTGGCCTCCTCCTCTGATGACGTGGCCTCCTCCTCTGATGACGTCGCCTCCTCCTCTGAAGTCGGCTCGTCTGATGACGTGGCCTCCTCCTCTGATGACGTCGCCTCCTCCTCTGAAGTCGGCTCCTCTGATGACGTCGCCTCCTCCTCTGAAGTCGGCTCGTCTGATGACGTTGCCTCCTCCTCTGAAGTCGGCTCGTCTGATGACGTCGCCTCTGAAGTCGGCTCGTCTGATGACGTGGCCTCCTCCTCTGATGACGTCGCCTCCTCCTCTGAAGTCGGCTCGTCTGATGACGTGGCCTCCTCCTCTGATGACGTCGCCTCCTCCTCTGAAGTCGGCTCCTCTGATGATGTCGCCTCCTCCTCTGAAGTCGGCTCGTCTGATGACGTTGCCTCCTCCTCTGAAGTCGGCTCGTCTGATGACGTCGCCTCTGAAGTCGGCTCGTCTGATGTGGCCTCCTCCTCCGAAGTCGGCCCGTCTGATGACGTGGCCTCCTCCTCTGATGACATCGCCTCCTCTTCTGAAGTCGGCTCGTCTGATGACGTCGCCGTCTCTGAAGTCGGCTCGTCTGATGACGTTGCCTCGTCTGAAGTCGGCTCGTCTGACGACGTCGCCTCGTCTGAAGTCGCCTTGTCTGACGATGTCGCCTCGTCTGAAGTCGCCTCATCTGGGGATGCTCTCTGCACTCAAGAGGTCGACACTCCGTCCAGCCGGGCGTCTCCACGGTTTCCGGTTCCGATGGTGGTTTTGAGGGCCGCTCCGGCCCAGCCTGCAGAGACTTTGTCACCGGCCCAGCCTGCAGAGACTTTGTCACCGGCCCAGCCTGCAGAGCTCCTCTATTGTGGACGCAGACCCTCAAGGGTCCGTCCTCGTCTCCTCCTCTGCCGCTGGCGCCGGCCTCCAAGGGCCCATCGCCTCCTCTTCTGCCGCAGGCGCCAGCCTCCAAGGGCCCGTCGCCTCCTCTTCTGCCGCAGGCGCCGGCCTCCAGGGCCCCGTCGCCTCCTCATCTGCCGCAGGCACCGGCCTCCATGGGCCCGTCGCCTCCTCTTCTGCCGCAGGCGCCGGCCTCCAAGCGCCCGTCGCCTCCTCATTTGCCGCAGGCCCCCGGACTCTGCTGTTCCCTGCCGCCTCTCCATAGGTCCCTCGGTTCCTCTGGGCCCTCCCTCCGGGTCCCCCTCCTCCCGCCCTGCTCCTTGTTCCTGTGGGTGTCTGGGATCCGCCCTTTGAGGGGGGGGGGGGGGGGGTACTGTCACACCCTGTCCTGTCTCCCTGTTTAGTTCAGCTCTGTCTCGTTAATTACCCCCACCTGCCTCTTGTTTCCCAATCACCTTAGCTCCCGGTCCTCCTGTATTTAAACCCTGTCTGTTTTGTGTCCTGTGTGGAGTCATTGTTTCATTGTCAGCGTGCGTCCTAATAAACCTGTGAAGTTTTTTTCTACCTGTCTGCCTGCTTCCTCCCCGGTCTGGATCCTCGCCTTATCTCTGCTCCACTCCGCAGCACGTCATGACACCCTCCCAGAGACAGCACTGTCCTCAATGTTAACCACCAGTCTCATAAAAGTGTTCCTTCCTTTCCCCTCTAGAGAAGACGACTATTGATAAAATAGAACCGGAAAAAGGGTTTAATAAAAGAGCTGGAAAAGGTTTAATAAAAAGAACTGGAAAAACAGTAGCAGGCTAAGATCTGTGAACAAAACACGCATTGTTAGTCCTATTCTAACGAAGCACAAAAAATGCTATGAATGTTGTAAACCAGTACCTCATCGGCCGACCGCTTGCCAATGTAAATTCCCGGTTGTTCACCCCTCAGTCCTGCTCACATTTCATAAAGAGAAACCGATTAAGGAAAAAACCTTTAAACTAAAGCAAAGCCAGATCACTCACCACTTAGCTACACCCACGTCTGCACCCAAAGCGAGGCTTTCGACTTTTGCGGCTAGACCCCAGCTGCCCTAATTATAGCAGCCCTCTAACTACACACCTGGCCTCTCCTGTGTCAGCGGCATGACACGTACAACCAGAATTACTTCCGGGAACTAAGGTGACCCGGTTACACTGGGCAAACAACACTAAGATTAATAAACAAAGAGGTCATCCAACACGTGGGTAAATAACAATAAACAACTAAACACAAAGCGCCGGGACTAAACCGGGTAAAAGGAAGGAATTTGGAGGAACACCAAAAACTCCACCAAAAGGGTGAGCTGAACTCTTTTACGAGTATGCTAGTGAAACACAACCAAGCTTGATATTTCGAGGAAGGATAATCTAACCACATAGGTATCAAACGAGACTTTAACGTCAGGTTTTCTAGGAAGGAAAAAGAGGAACACTCGCTCTAACACCAGGCCTCTTCTAAGCTTCCCTCCTCGAATGTCAGAAGGAGCTGCCTTTTAACAGGGAGCGCACTGATTGAAATGAGCTGCACCTGGCTCCGTTAGAGCCAGGAGAGCAAGATGTAGCGATGAGGCCACCTTGTGGCCACCAAAATAGACAGCGTCTGTTACACCCCACTACAATGACCTTATCAGTATGTAGCACCAAATCAGATAAAAAATCAGAGATCTGATCCAAAAACTCAGAGTAAGGGCCTGGTGGACGATATAAAACTACAAACAAGAGTGGTTTTACAGTTTTGCAATCTGGATTAGGAAAACTAAGAATAAGATGTTCGAACGAACTGTAGCTATTAATTGGTAAGGGACTGATTAATAAGTCCGAATGAAAACTGGTTGCTACCCCTCCTCCTCGCCCTGTACTTCGAGCAATATGATGATTTGAATAATTTGAAGGAGTCAACTCGTTTAAGCTAACATAGTCCTCTTGCTGCAGCCAGGATTCTGTGAGAGAGAGCAAAGAGATCTGATTATCACAAATCAAGTCATTAACTAACAAAGTCTTAGAAAAAATGGATCTAATGTTCAACAACCCACATTTAATTTTTCTAGTTTTCTGCTCGGTTGAATTTGTTCTAATATTTATGAGATTTCCATGATTTGCTTTATTAAGCCTGATATTCAATCTGTGTGATTTTGGCCGTGGGCAGGACACTGTCTCTATGGGGTAGTGGGTGGGTAACAGTACAGAAGCTGCAGAGGGGTGGGTTAAATTACGACTCTGCTTCCTGGTCTGGACCCTGGGTAGTCATGGAGGACTAATAAAACTGGCCATGTTCCTAGAAAGAAGAGCTGCTCCATCGAAAGAGGGATGGATGCCGTCTCCCCGCATCAGACCAGGTTTTCCCCAAAAAGTTTTCCAATTATCAATGTAGCCCACGTTGTTTTCAGGACACCACCTAGACAGCCAGCGGTTGAAGGACAGCGTGCGGCTAAACATGACGTCACTGGTCCGATCAGGCAGGGGGCCAGAGAAAATTACGAAGTCCGACATTGTTTTGGCAAACTTGCACACCGAAGCAACATTAATTTTACTGACCTCCGATTGGCGTAACCGGGTGTCGTTACCGCCAGCGTGGATAACAATCTTACTGTATTTACGCATATCCTTAGTCAGCAGTTTCAGATAAGATTTAATGTCGCCCGCTCTGGCCCCAGGTAAACATTTAACTATGGTTGCTGGAGTCTCTAATGCCACGTTTCTGACTATGGAGCTGCCAATGATCAGAGTCGGCTTGTCAGTGGGTGCGTCACTGAGCGGGGAAAATCTTTTAGAAACGTGGACGGGTTGGTGGTGGCCCACAGGCTGAGTTCTATGCTTCCTGCGTACCGTCACCCAGCCGGCCTGAGGTCCCGGCTGCTTGGGTTCTGCTGGAGGGTAGCTACGGGATGGTTCTGAGCTAGTTAGCCCCGCGCTAGCTAAGTAGCTACGGCTGTTTACGGGCTTTTCAACAGCGCAGAGCCGGGACTCCAATTCCGACACCCTCGCCTCCAAAGCTACAAAAATGCTACATTTATTACACGTACCATTATCGCTAAAGGAGGCAGAGGAGTAACTAAAAATCTGACACAGAGAGGAAGAGATAGGAGACGGAGAAGCAGAGACAGAAGTAGCTTTGTTTGCTTGTAGAGTTGTTTTATTTATTATTATGTGAACATGATCAACATGTGTTTGTTATTGTTCAGGCAGGCCACAGGCCACAGCAAGCATTTAACAAATCCTAGTTTGAATCAGTAAAAAACGATTCAAGGAATTTTTTCAAACCATTTGAATATTCGTTTCAATATTTCAGCCCTATTAGCTCTGTTAGCAAATAGTTGACCGAATTTAACTGTTAAAACCCCAGTTAACTGGTTTAAAAAATTGAAAACATGCATCATGAGAGCGTACATACCTTTATCTTTATCACTTTATGTGACCACAAAATCATTGTTTTTCCTTTTTTATTTGGTCATTTCACACAAGTCAGAAAAACCTGAAAGAATGATAGGCCTGTGTTTATGATATTATGAATGAAATGTGCGTTAAATAGAAGAACATCAAGATGTGATTGACTATAGCCATGTTACAGTTGATTCAGCCTCTACCTGCTCATTTCATTTGGGAAAGACCCAGAGGTGAATTCCCCCGCCGCACCCCTCCCCTTCCTCTTCTTTATACACGCACGGTACACGTGAACATTCTCAGTCAGCAGGAGCGCCTGCAGCTGCAGGGGGCGCCAACTTGCCGTTTCCAATCCAGACACTGTGATATGACAGATAATAGAACACCTCAGTGCGGCGCAGATTTATTTTTTTATTTTTTACTCAGCGCTTGTGCGCCCCTTTTGTGTCATGAAAAAATGCCGCCCCGGGCAACTGCCCTGTCTGCCCCTGCCTAAAACCGCTACTGGGCACAACAGTGATTTCAAAAATATATTTCTTCACATTTCAAGGCTTTATATAGCCCATCCAATCAACATTAAAACAGGCGCTCCTAAAGCGCCCTCTAGTGTTTGGTTAGTAAAATTGCCTTTAATCAACTTAACCTCCTTCTCGTCTTCCTCTTTTATCACCATTATTTCTAAATTTGGTGTTTATTCTGCAAATCTCCGTGCCTTCGTATTTATCTATTCCTGTTGTTTAACAGCTTCATGATTTCTTTGTCAACACCCCTTTGTGTCAGTGATGTCCGAGTGATTTAACCCTAAAAGTTAACCCCCAAATGTCTGCAACCTTCTGTAACTACTGCAAAGCCTTGTATGAGCTAATATAAATACATAAAATAACAGAAAAATCTGATAAGCTGTAATAAGTTGGCTTCACTCCTCCCGACGCCCCCAGTTTTCAGTGTTTTCCCTTCATATAAGCCAAGACGGTGGATCAGCCACCGTCTTTGTTTTATGCTCTTTAAAACAAAGATATTTGAAAGACAGATAGTTCTATGTGAATAATAATAACTATGATGATAATCAAGAGGAATCTAAATGTTGAGTTGAAATGATCTGAGCCTGTACATTTCTGTTGGAGTTCTGGATGTGTTGTGACGGCTGTTGTTCCACGGTCAGGTTTAGGTTGTGTTTCTGCTGTGACGATACATTCCTGTACAGTTGTGATTAGAATAAATGTATAAATTAAACCTCGCTTTGCCTTTTTAATGCTTCATGTACGGCAATGTGCATTTTGTCTTGGGGCTGATTGGAGAACTGTAAAGGACTTCCTGCTACAAAAGCACATGTTAAAGGGGACGTGCTGCGACTATATATTTAAAGTTAGAAAAATTTTGTGGTCTATACAAAACAGGAAAATGCAATCTCACCAGCTCTTTGACATTTTCAGTACCTTTCAGAATGAGTCGTTTCATTGGGGGCTCGTTAAAGTTGCTGCTAGACACGCCCACCCATCCCCTGATTGGCTCAGCTTTTATCACAGTAAAAACTGAGAATTACTGATCACATTTCTGCTTTGTCTGCCAACAGCGTTATAGTTAAATCAGTGTATCACATCCAAATGATTCAAATCCAGAAAAGACTTTGGGTGTGTCCTATATGCACCCATATATTTATTCACTTACAGAATAAAGCTTGTTGAGATAAAACATCCTCCTACTAAAGCTAAGTAGTTGAGAGAATTGAGAACAAAATGAAAACAATGTATAAATATAAACAAAAACTTGTCCAACCAAGTGTCATGTTAGGGGGGAAGGTGTCTGACCCACCACATGCAGAATCATTCACAGAGTCTGAGTATGGTATAAAAAAGAAAGTTTATAAAACGTGAACTAAAAGCGCAGCAGGAAAATCCAGCTGGGGCTCCGGGGGGTTATCTAGAGATGGGGGAAGAGTTAGTGGATGTTGAGGATCCGGACAAATGAGGTACAGGTCGAGACTTACAGTTTGTGATCCAGGGGAAACCAGAGAAGGGTTGTTCTGGGGGGGTAGTCCGTGAGGAGTGGGAGACAGAGACACACGCTGGATCATAGGAGACTGGGTTTCCAGGTTGCTGGAGGACTGGAGGAGCTGAGCACGGAATAGGGAGCAGGATCCGGTAAGGTAAGGTCAGTATGGAGCGGACAGCCAGGGAGCGGCTGGGAGACAGCGGGACTGGTCCGGTAGGTTGCAGGACGGTGTGAAAGGTGGTGGTGGAAATCTGGAGAAGAGGCAGCTTACAAAAATCAGGCAAGCTTGGAAAAACACACAGGAACCAGCAATCTGGCTAGAAGTACGACTTGGACGATATCTATTCGGATTACTCAGTAATCAGGCTCGGGAGTCATAGATACCGAAGTTGAGTTAATCATCCAGCGAATAAAGATGTCTCCCAGCAGCTTATATGTCCCTGGCCAACTGATGAGCAGATGGGCTGCAGCTGGTCCACTCCTTGACACGCCCACCTGCAGGAGAAGCTCAGAGAAGGTTTAGCAGAGAGAGGAGGACTCACCCCAGACCATGACACCAAGATAACTTAAAGTGATACTTTACAACTTTTTCGTATTTTGAACTCATTTTCTTGAGCCAGTATGTGCCAAAATGACCCTTTACATGGTGAATGAAATGTCACTCAGACCCTCACCGCTCTGTGGCCAGAATACCACACTTGCAACTTCAGATTGCCGGTCAGGTCTGTTGGAGTTAGTAGAGCTGATATGCCTGGTTCTGCAGCCTTAAGGTGCTTTTCCAGGAACACTACTCAGGGCAACTCGGACCGATGCAGTTCAGCCCGACCACGGTTTCCAAGGGCACGCTTTGGTATTTTCTCCCCTATTTTTAGTCCCTGCTCCATTGAGGTACCTGGCAAGGCTGAGTTGGGCCGGTATCGTGATTCTGGCCGCTGATTGGCTAGGGGCTTCATGGAGCTGGCGTGGGAACAAAACTGCTTTCAGATGGGCTGACTCAAACCACGCTGTACAGAGCTGTTTTAGGCTGAGTAGTGCTCCTGGGAAACCACCCTCAGTGTCTACATGAGTCATTCATCACTAAATTGAACAAATCAGCAGCAGCAGCTCCTAGATGTTACTACTGGGTATGGAATGGAATATAATTTAAAATATAACTCGAGCAAAAGTGTTGTTCTAACCTACAGAAACACCCAGGATAAAAGGCTTAATTTTCCTGTGTTTAAGTTGTCCAGCAACAGTCTTGCAGTCTGTGAACAGATAAAATATCTTGGACACTTTATCACAGCCAATATGAGCGACGATGATGATATTTACAGGCAGTGCTGCAAGCTATATGTGCAAGCAAACACCATTGCACGCACATTCAGCTGTTGTTCCACACCTGTTAAAGTGGCATTATTTAAAGCATACTGCACCCCACTCTATACTGCACATCTGTGGTCATTCTAACAAAAAGTCTAGCTTGCACAGGTTACAAGTGGCATACAGTGATGCAACGAGAATCCTCCTCAAAATTCCCAGGGGAGGCAGTGCTAGTCAAACGTGTGTTTCTGTGAGCGTGTGCACATTTAAGGCACTTCTAAGAAATTTAATGTTCAAGTTTATGAGACGGCTGCAAGAGTCTTCCAATAGTATAGTTGCACTCTCAAATCCCACTGTGAGCTGCTCTCGTTATATGTCTAGGCTGAGAATGCACTGGTTAAAATGTTTGGGTGGATTTATCTCAACTAGTTAGTTTTGTTGTCCTTTACCTCCACTGTAGTTATATCCTGTGATTTTATATAGGCTTTTATTGGTATCAATGTTAATTGGTATCCTTTCTTTTCTTGTGTTTTTCTTGTATCTTTTTCTTTTATCTGTATGTTTCTTTTAAAATGGACTTTAAGTCTGGCAATAAACATATTATAAATCAGCTGCGTTCATGATTTAAAACATGCAGGAGATGTGCTGGAAGCAGACTGCAGCTCCAGGTATGTCAGCTCAATATTTGCTTAAGTCCCAACAGAGCCAACTGCCAGTCTGGAGTTGAAAGTAGAACATTCTGGCCAAAGGGGTGCGATGTGTGCTGGGTGGCTGTTCATTAACCCTCTAAAACAGGAGTATTTGATTCCGGTCCTGGAGGGCCGGTATCCAGCAAGTTTTAGTGGTTTCTCTGCTCCAATATGCTTGATTCAGTGGTTTAATCACCTGTGCAGCAGTTCAGGCTCTGCAGAAGCTTAACCCCGTAAATTTCCAGCGCAATGGGGTTTTGTCCCTCGGGCGGGACGCTGGAATGCTAAGGAGTTAATCGCCTGCTGGTTGAAATCAGGTGTGTCGAAACGGAGTTAAAACTAAAACGTGCTTGATACCGGCCCTCCAGGCTGGGAACTTCATACCACTGCTGCTAACGGCCATTTTAGCACACACTGGCTCAAGAAAATTTTAAAATATAAAAATTTCATATCATGGCTTTAAAATGTGTGTAGGACTCCGACATAGGGTTCAGATGTTTTGCTGCAACTGTAAACACAATTTTCTGTAATTATTGAATATGAAGTTGATTAAAATACAGCTAATCACGACGTACTAGCGGCATGAGCTGCCCTGTAAGACATCTTTTGAGTGACGTATGACAAACAGATCTTCACTGTTTAGAGGAATTTAGATTTTTATGATGATTTATGACAAAATTCCTTAAAATGAATAACTGAACCTAGTTTATCTTTATGTAGATGGTAAAGTGTAGTGAAACAGCGTTAGTCTCAGTCGGCATAAGCAGCAGGGCCCTGCAGGGAATCGAACCCCGTCTCATTACTGAGAGTTCCGTTACCAGAGCCTTTTGCTTTGGGCGACCGGAGACGGTAAAGCAAAACCTGCATCAACAAAGCATTTAATGTTGGAACATAAATTCTGTCTTGAAGCAGGAAAAAAGAAACCGTCAGACTAAAAAATTATTTCTAATTAAATTCATTTTAGTATTTTATAAACGTTTTACAGATTTAGAGCCTCCTTTGACTTTTATGCTTTTCGTTTACTTCTCGTTCTTTTACGATGTTTATCCGTTTTTTAGCCGCGGTCAAAAGCATCGTATTTTTGTTCTGCGGTGAATCTTAAAGTTATGTTGAATGTTAATAATCTGAGTCTTCATTGCTTTAATTCATTCACTGCCAATGACGACTAAAGTTGTCATTTGCATTTTTTTTTACTGTTTGAGCATCGGAACGAGTCGCCGCGCTGAGAGAACAAACATCTCAGCCCTGAAGTCGATCTTCATCCGCATATGTCACAGATCACATGATCAGGAAGCAACACATCCATGTGTTTGGAGATCGTTTTGGGCCGTTCCTGTAAAAAAAAGTGAGGCGCGAACCGGAAAAGCGTCTGCCGATCACAATTCGACAACGGATTATGAAAGAACGGATAACGCTCGAAACACGCAGCTTCTTCCTGATGTAAGAGGTGAGTCTCCTCTTTGTTTTGGTGTTTTTGGCGTCGACATCATGCTAGCGCGCAACGTTCTGTGACTCTTAAAAAAAACAGTAAAAACGGTGAGAAACGCTGGCAGCGAAGGCCGTTAGTGATCAGGAAACGGCTGGCAGTGAATGAGTTAATCATTTACATGTTTAGACTATATTTTATTAGCCTTTAATATTTTAGTATTTATTGTTTAAATTTTGTAAAGAGCTATTTTTAAACGCGTGCACATTTAAACACTAAAACCTTTGTTTGCTCCGTCTGTGTCAGAGCTCTGCTGTTCAGCTCCTTCCTGGTTCCTGCAGGACCACAAAGCCCAGAGAAGCTCAGTCCAGCAGGACGTGAGGACACAAACAGACATGGAGAGCTCCTCCTAAACCTGGAATCAAACTTTTCTACAGATTATTTAGAACAGTTTCTTGTGACAGAACAGTTAGTGAAACAGAAAGGACATGATGAAGATGATGTTATCGTCCTTGTCTTTCATACGGATCAAAGATCACCCCAGCTTATGCTCATGTCACCAAGTAGACGTCCCATTTCTCACTAAGACCTGCTCTATCTGCTCTACCAGATTATCAGGAGCATCACTGTAGTTGTAGTTTTGCCTCCATCTTCCTGCCCTCCTTGGTCTCTTGTTTATCTTCTACCACCTCTCACCATCCATCTCAGGTGGGATCTTGTTTGCTCCAATGGCCTCTTGTGTTCCAGGCTTACATCTTTTAGTGAACGTTAGAATATCATGTACTAATATATATGCATGTGTGTGTGTGTGTGTGTGTGTGTGTGTGTGTATGATGCTAAACCAGACTGCCTGCTCCATCAGATGAAAAGGAAATCCTCTCAGGACCCAAATAAAATAGAAGATTTAGCAACCAGACACAGAAG
Organism: Nothobranchius furzeri; assembly: GCF_043380555.1. Classification (NCBI taxonomy): domain Eukaryota; kingdom Metazoa; phylum Chordata; class Actinopteri; order Cyprinodontiformes; family Nothobranchiidae; genus Nothobranchius; species Nothobranchius furzeri. The sequence goes on along the minus strand of NC_091744.1, from coordinate 12,450,691 downwards.
CCCAGGTGAAACCATCCACATCAGCATCTCCAGTTCTACCAGCTCTAAAAACACACTTCTTAAATAATAAAACACTAAACTCAGCCAAGGGATGAAGACGTCCTGGTGCCAGACGCTACCTAAGACATCACCAGTTCAGCTGACTTGATAAAACACTTGGTGACTAAAACAAACATCTGGTGACCTGGTAAAAAACAGTCCTGGTGCAACAAGCTACCTGAGACAAACCTTTCCAGTCGACCAGTTCAAGAAAGAAAGAAAGAAATAAATGATCTTCAGTGGTGCTGCACTGGAACAAAAAAATATCTCTAGTCCGAGTCGGAGTCGTCCCATCTTGGTCTCTTCGGTGGGATGTACGGGAAGCGCTCTCCAGTCCTCTTCTGGATGGATCCAAGGACCGAGGTAGAAGGAGTGGGTTCTTCTACATCCTGGACCTCTTCAGCGCTCCCGTGGGCAGGCCTGGGATCTTCTGGAAGCTCTTCCGGCGGGGCCGGAGGAGCTACCGCCAGCCAGAAGTCTTCTGGTGGTGGAAACTGCTGGTCTTCATCGCTATCCAGAACTGAGCTACCATAACCAGAGTCCACACTAGAAGCCATAAAATCTTCTAAAGCTGACCAATCTGAGCTACTGTCAGTCTCCTCCAACTCCTCATCTCTACGCAGACCCTCAAAAAAAGCAAACTCTACCTCCAACTCCTCATCACTACTCAGACCATCAATAACAAACTCTACCACTTGTGAAGGAGCCTGTCTAAGATCCACAAACACCACATCATCATCAGGAATGTGAAGGGCTGGGTACCTACCTTCATCTTCATCGAGAATCCGGATGACGTCCTCAGGGACCCCTGCAGTCACGGGACGCTCCACGATGAAGATGCCTGTGAGGACAAAACAAGACACATTACAGGGTATCTGCAGATTAAAGGGAGCCAAATTTAAGACTTTTTAAGACCTTTTTTAAGGCCACTTTGACCAAATTTAAGCTATTTTAAAAATTAAATTTAAGAGATAATTTCCAGCCTTGGCGGTCCAATCCCCGGACAAGAAAACTAGTTTTTGGGACATGGAACGTCACCTCGCTGGCGGGGAAGGAGCCGGAGCTTGTGGCAGAGGTTGAGCGGTACCGGCTAGATATAGTCGGACTCACCTCGACACATTGCATTGGCTCTGGAACCTGAGACCTGGCGAGGGGTTAGACACTCTACTTTGCTGGAGTTGCTCCGGGTGAGAGGCGGAGGGCTGGGGTTGGCTTTTTGTTAGCCCCGAGACTCTCTGCCTGTGTGTTGGGGTTTACCCCGGGGGACAAGAGGGTAGCTTCCTTGCGCCTTCGGGTCGGGGAACGGGTCCTGACTGTTTGTGCTTATGGGCCAAATATCAGTTCAGAGTACCCACCCTTTCTGGAGTCCCTGGGACGAGTGCTAGATAGTGCTCCATCAGGGGACTCCATTGTCCTGCTGGGGGACTTCAATGCTCACGTGGGCAATGACAGCTTGACCTGGAGGGGTGTGATTGGGAGGAACGGCCCACCTAATCTGAACTCGAGCGGTGTTTTGTTATTGGACTTCTGTGCAAGCCGCAGTTTGGCCATAACGAACACCGTGTTCGAACATAAGGATGCCCACCGGTACACTTGGTACCAGGGCAGCCTAGGTCACAGGTCGATGATAGATTTTGTAGTCGTATCATCTGACCTGCGGCCGTATGTTTTGGACACCCGAGTGAAGAGAGGGGCGGAGCTGTCAACTGATCACCACCTGGTGGTGAGTTGGATCAGATGGCAAGGGAACATGCCGCGTAGACCTGGCAGACCCAAACGCATAGTGAGGGTCTGCTGGGAACGCCTGGCAGAAGAACCTGTCAAGACGGTCTTCAACTCCCACCTCCGGCAGAGCTTTGACCACGTCCCGAGAGCAGTGGGGGACATTGAGTCCGAGTGGGCCTTGTTCCACTCTGCGATTGTCGAGGCGGCTGTTGCTAGCTGTGGTCGTAAGGTGGCCGGTGCCAGTCGTGGTGGCAACCCCCGTACCCGCTGGTGGACACCAGAGGTTCGGGGAGCCGTCAGGCTGAAGAAGGAGGCCTACAGGGCGTGGCTGGTCTGTGGGTCTCCGGAGGCAGCAGACAGGTACCGGATAGCCAAGCGGGGTGCAGCAGTGGCAGTTGCCGAGGCAAAATCTCGGGCGTGGGAGGAGTTTGGTGAGGCCATGGAGAAAGACTATCGATCGGCTCCAAAGAGGTTCTGACAAACTGTCCGGCGCCTCAGGAGAGGAAGGCAGCAACTCGCTCACACTGTTTACAGTGGGGATGGGGAGCTGCTGACGTCAACTGAGGCTATAGTCGGACGGTGGAAGGAATACTTTGAGGAGCTCCTCAATCCCACCAATGCGCATTCCGAGGAGGAACCAGAGCTGGGAGGCCTGGGGATGGACTGTCCGATCTCGGGGGCAGAAGTTGCTGAGGTAGTCAAACAACTACACAGCGGCGGAGCCCCGGGGGCGGATGAGGTTCGTCCTGGGTATCTCAAGGCAATGGATGTTGTAGGGCTGTCATGGTTGACACGTCTCTACAACATTGCGTGGTCATCGGGGGCAGTTCCTAGGGAGTGGCAGACCGGGGTGGTGGTCCCCATCTTTAAGAAGGGTGACCTGAGGGTGTGTTCCAACTATAGGGGGATCACTCTCCTCAGCCTCCCGGGAAAGGTCTACGCCAAGGTACTGGAGAGGAGGGTCCGATCGATAGTTGAATCTCAGATAGAGGAGGAGCAATGTGGTTTTCGTCCTGGCCGTGGAACTGTGGACCAGCTCTATACCCTTGCAAGGGTGATGGAGGGGGCATGGGAGTTTGCCCAACCAATCCACATGTGCTTTGTGGATTTGGAGAAGGCTTATGACCGTGTCCCCAGGGGCACCCTGTGGGGGATGCTCCAGGAGTATGGGGTGGGTGGCTTTCTGTTAAGGGCCATTCAGTCCCTTTACCAGAGGAGCGTGAGTTTGGTCCGCATAGCCGGTAGTAAGTCGGACCTGTTCCCAGTGAGGGTTGGACTCCGCCAGGGCTGCCCTTTGTCACCGGTTCTGTTCATCACTTTTATGGACAGAATTTCTAGACGCAGCCGTGGTGTGGAGTGTGTCGAGTTTGGTGGCAGGAGAATCTCGTCTCTGCTTTTTGCGGATGATGTGGTCCTCCTAGCTTCATCCAGCTCTGACCTTCAGCTCTTGCTGGGTAGGTTCGCAGCCGAATGTGAAGCGGCTGGGATGAGGATCAGCACCTCCAAATCTGAGACCATGGTTCTCGACCGGAAAAGGGTGGCTTGCCACCTCCGGGTCGGGGGAGAGGTCCTACCTCAAGTGGAGGAGTTTAAGTATCTCGGGGTCTTGTTCACGAGTGAGGGTAGGAGGGATCGGGAGATCGACAGGCGGATTGGTTCGGCGTCTGCAGTGATGCGGACACTGAGCCGATCTGTCGTGGGGAAGAGGGAGCTGAGCCAGAAAGCCAGGCTCTCGATTTACCGGTCGATCTACGTCCCAATCCTCACCTATGGTCATGAGCTTTGGGTAATGACCGAAAGAACGAGATCGCGGATACAAGCGGCCGAAATGAGTTTCCTCCGTAGGGTGGCCGGGCTCAGCCTTAGAGATAGGGTGAGGAGCTCGGACATTCGGGAGGGACTCGGAGTAGAACCGCTGCTCCTCCGGATCGAAAGGAGCCAGTTGAGGTGGTTTGGGCATCTGGTCAGGATGCCTCCTGGACGCCTCCCCGGGGAGGTGTTTCGGGCATGTCCTGCCGGCAGAAGGCCCCCGGGTCGACCCAGGACACGTTGGAGAGGTTACATCTCCAATCTGGTCCGGGAACGCCTTGGGGTCCTGCCGGAGGAGCTGGTGGACAAGGCCGGGGAGAGGACGGCCTGGAGCTCCCTAATTGGGATGCTGCCCCCGCGACCCGGACCCGGATAAGCGGAGGAAGACGAAGACGAATTTCCAGCTATTGCCTGGAACCTGTGCTAACCACGTCGCGAACATGGGATTAGCCATCCAGTTACCATTAAACTTGCCCTTCCCCATGGCGCAAGCTCCCACTAGCTTAACCAGCTAATGTGCTTATCTAGAAAAATAGCCCCCTTTCACAACCAACTGACTGCATACGGTTCCGCTTACGCCAACGTCATGCACAAAAAATGCTGAACACTAACTAGAAATTCACGAAATTTTTATAGAAATAAAAGAATCTTGTTTATTGGGTCTTTGGTAATTTAAGACCTCTGGAAACTGGATTTAAGGATTATTTGTCATTTTTAAGGACTTTTAAGGCCTTAAATTAGGAAAAGCTAATTTAAGACTTTTTAAGACTTTTTAAGGACCCGCGGATACCCTGCATTAAATCCACTTGTGTCATAAAACTGTTATGAAAAAGCTACAATGACTTGTTTACAATACAAGAGATGTGTGTCTGTATCTGCATGTGTGCACAAGACACACTTTACTAATCTGGTTGTTTTTGGGGTTTAACAGGTTAAAACCGAGTTCTGCTTTTACTCAAAAAGTTTCCATTTTTAATTTATGTGATTGTTTATTATTTATGTTTCATGTTTATAGCTGATGTATTTCTAAAAAGATGTAATGTTTTACAGCTTGCAGACACAACACTGCTCAAATAAAGTTGTTTTAAAATGGGCTCTATAAAAATAAACAGAAGACTCATTAAACTGGTGAAAACTGTTTAAAATAGATTCAAACGGACAGAAATGCATTTATAAACCTGAGAACCAACTCAGAGAACACATCAAACTTTCTACTTGGATAAAACAGATGAAGTCCTTAAAGATCAACGGTCTCTAGTTCACTCAGATTAATGGAAACAACTCATGTTCACCGATGCTAACAGGCCGAAGCTAAAGCTAGCTGTATGTTCTAGCATGTTCTACGTCATGACGTTTCATACCTGGTTCGTCGTTGCTATGGTCACGAAAAAAATTTTCAATGTAAAATTGAACTAAATGGATTTGCTGAAACCAAATTGGTGGTTTTCTTTTAACGGTCCTCTCTAGTATGATATAGTCATCCCACCGACCTGCTGGGACTCTCAAGATGCTGAGGCTGTGTGATGAGGTTGAGTCACAGGTCGGTGCTAATGTGAGAAACATTTTGTCTCTATCCTGCTAAAAGAACCACATATTCAGCTTTTATTTTGCTTGCCCAGCTGACAAAAACCAACAAGCGCTCCTCGCGCTCACTCACCTAGCGGCTGTCCATCCTCTTTTATATCAATAATACAAAAGAAACCGACATGCCAGAACAAAACTAGTAAAAATATTTGATGTGTTCAAACTGTTCCAGGGGAATTTGAGCGTCACTTGTCCACAGAAAACATGTTTCACCTCCATAAAACACCAAATCTCGTCTCGTCTTCTTCCGCTATCCGTGTCCAGGTCGCGGGGGCAGCATCCCAACTAGGGAGCTCCACACCGTCCTCTCTCCGGCCACCTCCACCAGCTCCTCCGGCAGGATCCCAAGGCGTTCCTGGGCCAGTTCGGATATGTACTTTCTCCATCGTGTCCTGGGCCGTCCAGGGGGCCTCCTGCCAGCAGGACATGCCCAAAACACCTCACCAGGGAGGCGTTCAGGAGGCCTTCTAACAAGATGCCCAAACCACCTCAACTGACTCCTCGATATGGAGGAGCAGCGGCTCTATTCCGAGTCTCTACCGAATGTCCGAGCTCCGCACCCTATCCCTAAGGCTGACCCAGCCACCCCGCGGAGAAAACTCATTTCAGACGCTTGTATCCGCGATCGTGTCCTTTCGGTCATTACACAAAGCTCATGACCACAGGGGAGGACTGGGCGGTAGATTGACTGGTAAACCGAGAGCCTTGCTTTCCGGCTCAGCTCCTTCTTCCCCACAACTGACCGGTTCAGCGGCCGCATCACTGCAGACGCTGCCCCAATCCGCCTGTCGATCTCGCACCCTCATCTCTGCTTTATGCGGACGATGTGGTCCTCCCAGCTTCATCAGGCTCCGACCTACAGCTCTTGCTGGGGAGGTTGCAGCCGAGTGTGAAGAGGCTGGGATGAGGATCAGCACCTCCAAGTCTGAGACCACAGTTCTCAATCGGAAAAGAGCGTTTGTCAACTCCAGGTCGGTGGAGAGGTCCTGCCTCAAGTGGAGGAGATCTCGGGGTCTTGTTCACGAGTAAAACACCAAATGTGATTTTAAAACACACATTCGGTCTCTCAAATACACAAATTTAACATTATAATAATGTTTCAGTAGTTCGTCCTTTAGGAAACATGAAATAAGTCAGATGGAGAATTTAACGGATGTTAGCTTACCGTGCTCCTCCCTGAAGACCAACATCGCTCTGGTAGGTTGGTTCTCGGGTCTTCTTCAGCTAGCCACAAACTTCTTCAGCGATTTCTGCTCTGCAGAGGTTCTCCAAGCTCGTCCAAGGGCTACTTTTGAAGCAAATCTCCAGAGACTCTCTCGACCAAGTGCTGCCTCCTCTAGCGCAAGTTGGAAAGAAAGACTTTTAAAAATTCGATGAGCTTTTATAGCCGAGCCGTTCTAATTCTATGACGTATACATGCACATGCGTGCAACAGATTCCTAACCCGTCTCTTTGCAGCAGGTGCACCCGAGAGGTCTCTCAGCCCTCTGGTGGACAGAAGCTATTACTGCAGCTGTTTTCGAACTGTCACTTAGCTAATTATGTAATAGCAGTGAGGACTTTTAGTGCCGTTGTGCTTTTGTAATCTCCAGTTTGAATAATCAGATGTTTTGTATTCAAACAAAAACATGTTGTTTTCGTGACCATAGCAACGCATGAACCAGGTATGAAACATCATGACGTAGAACATGCTAGAAGTACAGCTAGCTTTAGCTTCAGCCTGTTAGCATCGGTGAACATGAGTTGTTTCCATTAATCTGAGTGAACTAGAGACCTTTGATCTTTAAGGACTTCATCTGTTTTATCCAAGTAGAAAGTTTGATGTGTTCTCTGAGTTGGTTCTCAGGTTTATAAATGCATTTCTGTCCGTTTGAATCTATTTTAAACAGTTTTCACCAGTTTAATGAGTCTTCTGTTTATTTTTATAGAGCCCATTTTAAAACAACTTTATTTGAGCAGTGTTGTGTCTACAAGCTGTAAAACATTACATCTTTTTAGAAATACATCAGCTATAAACATGAAACATAAATAATAAACAATCACATAAATTAAAAATGGAAACTTTTTGAGTAAAAGCAGAACTCGGTTTTAACCTGTTAAACCCCAAAAACAACCAGATTAGTAAAGTGTGTCTTGTGCACACATGCAGATGCAGACACACATCTCTTGTATTGTAAACAAGTCATTGTAGCTTTTTCATAACTGTTTTATGACACAAGTGGATTTAATGTGTATTGTTTTGTCCTCACAGGCATCTTCATCGTGGAGCATCCCGTGACTGCAGCGGCCCCTGAGGTCATCCGGATTCTCGATGAAGATGAAGGTAGGTACCCAGCCCTTCACATTCCTGATGATGATGTTGTGTTTGTAGGTCATGGTCAGGCTCCTCCAGTAGAGGCAGAGTTTGCTATTGAGGGTCTGAGTAGTGATGAGGAGTTGGAGGAGACTGACAGTAGCTCAGATTGGTCAGCTTTAGAAGGTTTTATGGCTTCTAGTGTGGACTCTGGTTATGGTAGCTCAGTTCTGGATAGCGATGAAGACCAGCAGTTTCCACCACCAGAAGACTTCTGGCTGGCGGTAGCTCCTCCGGCCCCGCCGGAAGAGCTTCCAGAAGATCCCAGGCCTGCCCACGGGAGCGCTGAAGAGGTCCAGGATGTAGAAGAACCCAGTCCTTCTACCTCAGTCCTTGGATCCATCCAGAAGAGGACTGGAGAGCGCTTCCCGTACATCCCACCGAAGAGACCAAGATGGGACGACTCGGAGGACTCTGACTCGGACTAGACATATCTTTTTCTTCCAGTGCAGCGCCACTGAAGATCATTTCTTTCTTTCTTGAACTTGTCGACTGGAAAGGTTTGTCTCAGGTAGCTTGTTGCACTAGGACTGTTTTTTACCAGGTCACCAGATGTTTGTTTTAGTCACCAAGTGTTTTATCAAGTCAGATGAACTGGTGATGTCTTAGGTAGCATCTGGCACCAGGACGTCTTCATCCCTTGGCTGAGTTTAGTGTTTTATTATTTAAGAAGTGTGTTTTTAGAGCTGGTAGAACTGGAGATGCTGATGTGGACGGTTTCACCTGGGCTTCTGTGTCTGGTTGCTAAATCTTCTATTTTATTTGGGTCCTGAGAGGATTTCCTTTTCATCTGATGGAGCAGGCAGTCTGGTTTAGCATCATACACACACACACACACACACACACACACACACACACACACACACACACACATGCATATATATTAGTACATGATATTCTAACGTTCACTAAAAGATGTAAGCCTGGAACACAAGAGGCCATCGGAGCAAACAAGATCCCACCTGAGATGGATGGTGAGAGGTGGTAGAAGATAAACAAGAGACCAAGGAGGGCAGGAAGATGGAGGCAAAACTACAACTACAGTGATGCTCCTGATAATCTGGTAGAGCAGATAGAGCAGGTCTTAGTGAGAAATGGGACGTCTACTTGGTGACATGAGCATAAGCTGGGGTGATCTTTGATCCGTATGAAAGACAAGGACGATAACATCATCTTCATCAGGTCCTTTCTGTTTCACTAACTGTTCTGTCACAAGAAACTGTTCTAAATAATCTGTAGAAAAGTTTGATTCCAGGTTTAGGAGGAGCTCTCCGTGTCTGTTTGTGTCCTCACGTCCTGCTGGACTTAGCTTCTCTGGGCTTTGTGGTCCTGCAGGAACCAGGAAGGAGCTGAACAGCAGAGCTCTGACACAGACGGAGCAAACAAAGGTTTTAGTGTTTAAATGTGCACGCGTTTAAAAATAGCTCTTTACAAAAGTTAAACAATAAATACTAAAATATTAAAGGCTAATAAAATATAGTCTAAACATGTAAATGATTAAAGCAATAAAGACTCAGATTATTTACATTCAACATAACTTTAAGATTCACCGCAGAACAAAAATACGATGCGTTTGACCGCGACTAAAGAACGGATAAACATCGTAAAAGAACGAGAAGTAAACGAAAAGCATAAAAGTCAAAGGAGGCTCTAAATCTGTAAAACGTTTATAAAATACTAAAATGAATTTAATTAGAAAAAATTTTTTAGTCTGACGGTTTCTTTTTTCCTGCTTCAAGACAGAATTTATGTTCCAACATTAAATGCTTTGTTGATGCAGGTTTTGCTTTACCGTCTCCGGTCGCCCAAAGCAAAAGGCTCTGGTAACGGAACTCTCAGTAATGAGACGGGGTTCGATTCCCTGCAGGGCCCTGCTGCTTATGCCGACTGAGACTAACGCTGTTTCACTACACTTTACCATCTACATAAAGATAAACTAGGTTCAGTTATTCATTTTAAGGAATTTTGTCATAAATCATCATAAAAATCTAAATTCCTCTAAACGGTGAAGAGCTGTTTGTCATACGTCACTAAAAAGATGTCTTACAGGGCAGCTCATGCCGCTAGTACGTCGTGATTAGCTGTATTTTAATCAACTTCATATTCAATAATTACAGAAAATTGTGTTTACAGTTGCAGCAAAACGTCTGAACCCTATGTCGGAGTCCTACACACATTTTAAAGCCATGATATGAAATTTTTATATTTTAAAATTTTCTTGAGCCAGTGTGTGCTAAAATGGCCGTTAACAGCAGTGGTATGAAGTTCCCAGCCTGGAGGGCCGGTATCAAGCACGTTTTAGTTTTAACTCCGTTTCGACACACCTGATTTCAACCAGCAGGCGATTAACTCCTTAGCATTCCAGCGTCCCGCCCGAGGGACAAAACCCCATTGCGCTGGAAATTTACGGGGTTAAGCTTCTGCAGAGCCTGAACTGCTGCACAGGTGATTAAACCACTGAATCAAGCATATTGGAGCAGAGAAACCACTAAAACCTGCTGGATACCGGCCCTCCAGGACCGGAATCGAATACTCCTGTTTTAGAGGGTTAATGAACAGCCACCCAGCACACATCGCACCCCTTTGGCCAGAATGTTCTACTTTCAACTCCAGACTGGCAGTTGGCTCTGTTGGGACTTAAACAAATATTGAGCTGACATACCTGGAGCTGCAGTCTGCTTCCAGCACATCTCCTGCATGTTTTAAATCATGAACGCAGCTGATTTATAATATGTTTATTGCCAGACTTAAAGTCCATTTTAAAAGAAACATACAGATAAAAGAAAGAGATACAAGAAAAACACAAGAAAAGAAAGCAGACCAATTAACATTGATACCAATAAAAGCCTATATAAAATCACAGGATATAACTGCAGTGGAGGTAAGGGACAACAAAACTAACTAGTTGAGATAAATCCACCCAAACATTTTAACCAGTGCATTCTCAGCCTAGACATATAACGAGATCAGCTCACAGTGGGATTTGAGAGTGCAACTATATTGGAAGACTCTTCCAGCCGTCTCATAAACTTGAACATTAAATTTCTTGAAAGTGCCTTAAATGTGCACACGCTCACAGAAACACACGTTTGACTAGCACTGCCTCCCCTGGGAGTTTTGAGGAGGATTCTCGTTGCATCATTGTATGCCACTTGTAACCTGTGCAAGCTAGACTTTTTATAGAATGACCACAGATGTGCAGTATAGAGTGGTGTGCAGTATGCTTTAAATAATGCCACTTTAACAGGTGTGGAACAACAGCTGAATGTGCGTGCAATGGTGTTTGCTTGCACATATAGCTTGCAGCACTGCCTGTAAATATCATCATCGTCGCTCATATTGGCTGTGATAAAGTGTCCAAGATATTTTATCTGTTCACAGACTGCAAGACTGTTGCTGGACAACTTAAACACAGGAAAATTAAGCCTTTTATCCTGGGTGGTTCTGTAGGTTAGAACAACACTTTTGCTCGAGTTATATTTTAAATCATATTCCATTCCATACCCAGTAGTAACATCTAGGAGCTGCTGCTGCTGATTTGTTCAATTTAGTGATGAATCACTCATGTAGACACTGAGGGTGGTTTCCCAGGAGCACTACTCAGCCTAAAACAGCTCTGTACAGCGTGGTTTGAGTCAGCCCATCTGAAAGCAGTTTTGTTCCCACGCCAGCTCCATGAAGCCCCTAGCCAATCAGCGGCCATAATCACAATACCGGCCCAACTCAGCCTTGCCAGGTACCTCAATGGAGCAGGGACTAAAAATAGGGGAGAAAATACCAAAGCGTGCCCTTGGAAACCGTGGTCGGGCTGAACTGCATCGGTCCGAGTTGCCCTGAGTAGTGTTCCTGGAAAAGCACCTTAACCCCGGCTTTCCACAGGAGCCGTCAGCAGCACGTTACTGCAGCAGCACGTCATAGCTGCTGATAGGAGCCGCTGTGGTCAACAGAACCTTTTCCACTGGAGCCGTCAGCAGCCGTCAGCAGTGCGAGTCAGCCGCGCCTCAGGAGCAGCATGTCGCAGCCTTTACGCGCCGGTTCTATTTTCTACGTGCGACGCCTCTGAAACGGGTCAAGTTCAACATTTTTGGGGAAGGAAAGACAGGAAATCGGACGCGGAAATGGAGCGAAGCTCCCGAGATTTTCAGAATAAAGAAACGTACTGCCTTCCGGTTGCTTTACTTTTAAAAATAGTTACTAACTGTGCGGCCCCGTGAGAAGTTATCACCTAGCTAGCGGTCTCCTTTGTTTCTCAGGTCCGTATTGGCAATTATAAAACGGACAGAACATAAAACACAAACCTTTTGGAGCCATGTTGTAGTTTTCTCCTGCTTGTTGTTGTGTTTACTGACGAAGTCACTCGTGTGACTTCGCGCTCTGTCGGTGACAGCTGCTCCCCTGCTGCTTAGCGTCTCGTGGGAAGGGCCAGGCAGCAGTTTACGTGAGCAAGACGTGCTGCTGCAGTAACATGCTGCTGATGGCTCCTGTGGAAACCCGGGGGTTAGGCTGCAGAACCAGGCATATCAGCTTTACTAACTCCAACAGACCTGACCGGCAATCTGAAGTTGCAAGTGTGGTATTCTGGCCACAGAGTGTTGAGGGTCTGAGTGACATTTCATTCACCATGTAAAGGGTCATTTTGGCACATACTGGCTCAAGAAAATGAGTTCAAAATACGAAAAAGTTGTAAAGTATCACTTTAAGTTATCTTGGTGTCATGGTCTGGGGTGAGTCCTCCTCTCTCTGCTAAACCTTCTCTGAGCTTCTCCTGCAGGTGGGCGTGTCAAGGAGTGGACCAGCTGCAGCCCATCTGCTCATCAGTTGGCCAGGGACATATAAGCTGCTGGGAGACATCTTTATTCGCTGGATGATTAACTCAACTTTGGTATCTACGACTCCCGAGCCTGATTACTGAGTAATCCGAGTAGCTATCGTCCAAGTCGTACTTCTAGCCAGATTGCTGGTTCCTGTGTGTTTTTCCAAGCTTGCCTGATTTTTGTAAGCTGCCTCTTCTCCAGATTTCCACCACCACCTTTCACACCGTCCTGCAACCTACCGGACCAGTCCCGCTGTCTCCCAGCCGCTCCCTGGCTGTCCGCTCCATACTGACCTTACCTTACCGGATCCTGCTCCCTATTCCGTGCTCAGCTCCTCCAGTCCTCCAGCAACCTGGAAACCCAGTCTCCTGTGATCCAGCAAGCGTGTATTCTTAAATGTACTGAAAATGTCAAAAAGAGCTGGTGAGATTGCTTAAAGGGGTTTTGTGCAAAAATCTTCATTTTCCTGTTTTGTATAGACCACAAAATTGTTCTAACTTTAAAAATATATTCGTAACACGTCCCCTTTAACATGTGCTTTTGTAGCAGGAAGTCCTTTACAGTTCTCCAATCAGCCCCAAGACAAAATGCACATTGCCGTACATGAAGCATTAAAAAGGCAAAGCGAGGTATAATTTATACATTTATTCTAATCACAACTGTACAGGAATGTATCGTCACAGCAGAAACGCAACCTAAACCTGACCGTGGAACAACAGCCGTCACAACACATCCAGAACTCCAACAGAAATGTACAGGCTCAGATCATTTCATCTCAACATTTAGATTCCTCTTGATTATCATCATAGTTGTTATTATTCACATAGAACTATCTGTCTTTCAAATAGATCTTTGTTTTAAAGAGCATAAAAATACAAGTGGACTTTTCACTAGGATGAAAACTGGTGGCTGATCCACCGCCTTGGCTTATATGAAGGGAAAACACTGAAAAATGGGGGCGTCGGGAGGAGTGAAGCCAACTTATTACAGCTTACCAGATTTTTTTGTTATTTTATGTATTTATATTAGCTCATACAAGGCTTTGCAGTAGTTACAGAAGGTTGCAGACATTTGGGGGTTAACTTTTAGGGTTAAATCACTTGGACATCACTGACACAAAGGGGCGTTGTCAAAGAAATCATGAAGCTGTTAAACAAAAGGAATAGATAAATACGAAGGCACTGAGATTTGCAGAATAAACACCAAATTTAGAAATAATTGTGATAAAAGAGGAAGACGAGAAGGAGGTTAAGTTGATTAAAGGCAATTTTACTAACCAAACACTAGAGGGCGCTTTAGGAGCGCCTGTTTTAAACCTACCGTAAATCTTCTAATACAGGCCCGGGCCTGTATTTGACTCAAGCTCATCAAGCTCCAGGCCTTTATTGGAAGGAGGGCCAGTATTAGAGGCAGGCCTCAATTTCTATTTGAGTAAATTGAACTAATGGTTCGCTGGAGTTTTTGACAATTAAAATTGCGCCCACATTTTCAAAGTTAAACACATTTCTTTTAACAACAGTAGTTTCTGCTTCAGCCCTCTCCCCTCCCCCTGCGCAGTGGCCGCAAACTCACTGATGCGCCTGCAGCCTCTCGGAGTTCCTGCTGCTCTAAACATTAAAATAATTATTTCATTTTCTGTTCCTCACTTCTGATTACCTTCAATGGCGTCTGTTTGTTGCAACCACCAGGTACAAAAAATAACTTGTTTTTATTTGACTATTTTTCTGTCCTGTATCTGTTTATTTTCTTCCTGCATCTCCTCTCAATCCTAAAGAAAAACTGCTACCTGGGTTCATATATATTCACCTTATGAGTTACCTTTGAACTGCAGTTCTAAAAGATCTACCGACCGCAAAAACAGCGGAGTGCTCGCCGGCCACATCAGTGAGGTGCGTCACCGAGGACAAAACAGGTGATTCGCCCTGATCCACAGCAGCGAAACGCATCAGGCACAAATAAAAGCATAAAAGACGGAAAACATAAAAGGAAATGAGCCGACATGAACGATCGCGTGTTAAATTAGTTTTTGAGGTGGCGATACCTAATTTGATAATGTTACTGTGGCCGTGCTCAGGACGCAGATGTATGGAGCGTGTCAACAATCAGAGCTTTGCATGCACAAGCTGGTTAAGGTTAGGATGGGGGTGAGGGGAAGGTTAAATTGCAAGAGGGTAAACGTCACAATTTGGTTAAATTACCGTTTTACGGCGGGTGTCAGTACCGATGCTCTGGCACAGCGCGTTGTCTCCAGACGTGCAGGAGCTCCTCACCTTCTGACAGCAGGCTGCTGTCTTTTCTGAGGACTGCATCTTGCCGGTCATTATCACATGACAGCGACTAGTTGATGACGGGCATAAAAAGTCACTATAGAGCGGTGAAGTCGACTAGTGACTAGTTCATACAACCCCTATTGCTCCCCAGAGTGTTCTGCAGCATAATCAGCACGTTCTCTTTGAACTTGATATCAAATTTTCGCCTCCTCTTTGTCTCCGCACCTGCCATGGTTAAAGTTACCCTCGCGGTCTATCACTGGCAAATCAAAAGTGAGACGGATGACACAACCGCCCCCCGTACTTGCTTGTTACCACATTCCACCTGGCCACAATAAAAAAAAACGGGCCATTATTCACCTCCGCCAACTCCGACACCGGCCAAACTGTGATACCTGGCAGTTAATTAAATACAGGCTATCATTAGAGGATTTACGGTATGTGTGAATGTTGATTGGATGGGCTATATAAAGCCTTGAAATGTAAAGAAATATATTTTTGAAATCACTGTTGTGCGCCTCATGTGTGCTTTTTGTCAGTGTTGGTCTCTTATTATCATCAAGCATAAAACCTTCATGTGTAGAGATGAACACCGGCGATCTGATTTATGTGCAAGTGTCTTAAGAATTCATAGCTGGTCTGATCCTTAGCGTAACTACGTACTGTACGAGCAGGAGGACACTGACATGAGCAAAAAGCAGGGACTACGCACACGCTCGAAACAACAACACCAACAATAACAGCAAGAGCACCAACAACAACGTGAGAAGAGACGACATGCGGGTCAGGAAGTCCAGCGAACCACTGGCCTCCACTCGTACAGAGGAGAAACGGAGGCTACGACGAATCTGGAAAAATGAATCCTTTTGATATTTTAGAGGAGAGACGGACGCAAAGAGAGCGGTCTGTGTTTCAGTGTGCTTTTAAAAATCCTCATCAGAGCGTGACGTGTTTGTTCATCTCTCCGTCTACTTGCCTTTGAGACAATTAGTGTGCTTAGTTTCTTCGTAAGACTGCACCCGAAAGTTTGTCTAAGCCAGCCTTTTTTGTGTTGAGATGAATTATTGTGCTTCTCGGTCCACGCAGCAGTCTGAGGCTGGGTGGAGGTAACGCGCTGGGCTGCAGAGGTCAGAGGTTGTGTGGGAGCAGCTTCCTCGCATCAGGAGAAGGAGCCAGAGCTACTGCACCAGATAAAGAGGACTCCCTTTTCAAGGCTACTCAGGAAGCACTTAACATGGGAGGGCCAGACGCTCAAACACGAGCTCCCCAAAGCGCCAGCATTTAATCTTGGGAGCGCCGTCTTCTCACACACCTACATGTCATGAGGGATGGGTCAGGGGGAGGGGGGCTGGAGATCAGTCGAGCATTGCATCCAGTTGGTCTGCCAAGTCGTCAAACATGCTGCCGATGTCATCCAGGATAGAGACGGTTCCTTTTTGGCTGGAAAATTTTGAAAAAGAAAAATGGAATAATTAGCTTTTACTGAGGCTTCGATAAACATGCTGACAGAATCAATGAGTCAAGTGTGGAGGTGAGTTCCTCCACTGATGGAAAGCAGCTTTAAGATTCAGTTTATGGGTGACATTCACTATTTTCACACACACACACACACACACACACACACACACACACACACACACACACACACACACACACACACACCTGACAAACTCAGAAACATACAATACAGTCGACTAATTGTAAAGATAAAAAAAAGTAATGATAAATCCCAAAATAATCATATAAATCATGATTTTTTAAATTGTTTATACTTAAAAAAAACTCATGTTTTACAATTGTTTTCATTTTATAGGAGAATGACGTTTTACAAAGACCAGTAAAGTACATGAGAAATCATGTTTTTATTAGGTGTCATGGCTGCCATGGAGCTTCATAAAGAAAGTAAAAATAGATTAGACCATCTGGACAATGACTGTTCTCTTCATTTGAGTTTTTTAGTTTTAGATAATGGTAAAGGGGGAAACCTGGAAGTAAAGATGATTTACTATGGCTTTTGAATGACCAAAAAATGTCATGGATTTTATCAATATGTTTATCAATAACCCATTTCCTATAGTGAAGAGAGAAGGAGACAATGAGCAGACACGTCAAACAGTTATAACTGTGGCAAAATGCCCCAAACAACAGGTCACAGAGTTTATTTATACCAAGAGATAAAAGAGAGAGAGAGAGAGAGATTGTGTGTGTGTGTGTGTGTGTGTGTGTGTGTGTGTGTGTGTGTGTGTGTGTGTGTGTGTGTGTGTGTGTGTGTGTGTGTGTGTGTGTGTGTGTGTGTGTGTGTGTGTGTGTGTGTGTGTGTGTGTGTGTGTGTGTGTGTGTGTGTCATGCAAAGAGACATAGAACAATACATTTACATTCAGTTGATTGAGTCCATGATCAAGAATTAATTAACATAAAGTTTCCCATAACACTTCCTCAAAAGAATGAAGCAGGACCAGCTGGCTGACCATCTGCAAACAGGTACAAAGATTAATCAAACAAGTTATTTGCAGAAGTATCAAGTTTCCCGTGTACTTACATAAAATACACCCTGACATACTTTATGTTGTGTTGCATTTAGTCAACGTAAACTTAAATCTGGCCTGAAGAAGAGGTTCCAGTGTGTGTTTGAGGGGATTGCTAAAGCAGGAAACCCAACACATCTGAATGAGATCTACACTGAGCTCTACATCACAGAGGGAGGGACTGGAGAGGTCAACAATGAACATGAGATCAGAGAGATTGAAGTGGCGTCCAGGAAACTAAAAAAACTAGAAACGACAATCAGACGAGACCTCTTCAAACTCCCACCTGGGAGAGACGAACTTGTTAGAACAGTGATCTCAAAGGGAGTGGCTAGTATTGGCAAAACGGTCTTAACTCAGAAGTTCACTCTGGACCGGGCTGAAGACAACGCCTACCAGAACATCCACTTCATGTTTCCGTTCTCCTTCAGAGAACTGAAAGTGCTAAAAGAAAAGAAGTTTAGTTTGGTGGAACTTGTTCATCACTTCTTCACTGAAACCAAAAATAACAGGAGCTTTGAAGAGTTCCAGGTCGTGTTCATCTCAGATGGTCTGGATGAGTGTCGACTTCCTCTGGACTTCCACCACAGTAAGATCCTGACTGATGTCACAGAGTCCTCCTCATTGGAAGTTCTACTGACAGACCTCATCAGGGGGAACCTGCTTCCTTCTGCTCGCCTCTGGATAACCACAAGACCCGCAGCAGCCATTCAGATCCCCTCTGAGTGTGTTGGCATTGTAACAGAGGTCAGAGGGTTCACTGACCCACAGAAGGAGGAGTACTTCAGGAAGAGATTCAGAGATGCGGAGCAGGCCATCAGGATTATCCTCCACATCAAGACATCACGAAGCCTTCACATCATGTGTCACATCCCAGTCTTCTGCTGGATCACTGCTACAGTTCTGGAGGAGGTGTTTAAAAACAAAGATGGGGGAAAGCTGCCCAAGACCCTGACTCAGATGTACATTCACTTCCTGGTTGTTCAGGCCAAAGTGAAGGTCAAGTATGATGGAGGAGCTGAGGCAGATCCACACTGGAGTCCAGAGAGCAGGAAGATGATTGAGTTTCTGGGAAAACTGGCTTTTTATCAGCTGCAGAAAGGAAACCTGATCTTCTATGAATCAGACCTGACAGAGTGTGGCATCGATATCAGAGCAGCCTCAGTGTACTCAGGAGTGTTCACACAGATCTTTGTAGAAGAGACAGGACTGTACCAGGTAAAGGTCTTCTGCTTCATCCACCTGAGTGTTCAGGAGTTTCTGGCTGCTCTGCATGTCGATATGACCTTCATCAGTTCTGGTGTCAATCTAATGGAAGACAAACAGCAACATTCTCTGTGGTCTAAACTTTTCAGCGGTCCAAATCTAAATGATCTCTATCAGAGTGCTGTGAACAAGGCCTTTGAGAGTCCAAATGGACACCTGGACGCTTTCTCCTTGGTCTGTCCCGGCCGGCCAATCAGACTCTCCTAAAAGACCTGCTGGGGAAGACAGGAAGCAGATCCAATCAGGAAACAGTTGATCACATCAACAAGAAGCTCAATGAGAGTCTGTCTGCGGAGACAAGCATCAACCTGCTCTACTGTCTGAATGAACTGAATCATCTTTGTCTGGTGGAGGAGATCCAACAGTCTCTGAGTTCAGGACGTCTCTCTACAGACACTGTCTCCTGCTCAGTGGTCAGCACTGGTCTTTATCCTACTGTCTTCAGAAAAAGATCTGGAGGTGTTTGACCTGAAGAAATGGTTGTGTCAGTTTTAGTGGGAGGACATAATTGAATCAGTTAACAAAAGCATAAAAACAATAATCTCAGATAAAAAAACACAAATCTTCAGTCAAATCCAACTTATAAATGTATAACTAGATGTAATTTTTACCTGTAGAAGGTGGAGGGGCAACTGGGAGATTTGGAACTTTTAAAATCTTTATTTTCACCTCTTACATCCAAACTTTAAATGTTACTATTTTACATGTCAGACAATTGTTTGTATAAAACGCAAATAAACAGTTCACCACAATTGAATGTATCTAAGACTAATTGTTAAATCTGTGAAGATGGGGACATAAACACAGACATTTTTCCCTTATTTGTCAGATTTATTTGATTTGATGCTTTATAGATGTTACATTTCTAGTTATTAAGAATATTTAATGCTACAGTCGAAAGATGACAAGATTTTTAGGACAATAACATTTGATTTTTAACAATAAGATAAAAAATTAAATAACTTCATGAAGTTTTGCTTTTGCAAGTTGATTGAATAATTAGAAACGGACTGAGGGAAGTTATTCACTAGGTTATTAGAGATAGAAGTGTCATGTTCTGTGTCCCTTTGTTCCCCAGCTCCTCCAGTTCCCACTCCAGGTTCTCCTTTTGTGTTCTCTTAGCGCCCTCATGTGTCCTTTGTCTGCATCTCTGTTGTGTGTCTTAAGTTGTAGCCACAGCCTCTTGTATGTGTATGAGTTTGTGAGTGTCAGTATGTGTATGTGTTTGTGTGAGTCCTTCCCTTAGTCTTTAGGTTTAGTTTTGTGTTTTATATAGTGTTAGGTTTATCTGCCCTCCTCTGGTTCTCTTCCCCATCCAGATAATTGTTGTCACCTGCCTTCCTCCAGCCTCACTCCATACACCTGCTTCCTGTTTCCCTAATTGCTCCTCCCTGTCTAAATAAGCCCTCCTTGTCTCATTGTTCTTGTCGGTCCATTGTTGTTTTATGTCAGCGTTGTTTGTTGTCTCTCCCTCCTGGTCTCTGGTTCTCTGCTCATGAAGTGAGCTTTTGGATTTTTCCCTGCTTCATTTTGTTATTGGGTTTTTTGCCTCCTGCCCCTTTTGGATTTTTATTTTGTCATCCTAAATAAAGGATTCTTCTTTATTTAACATTCCTGCCTCGTGTCATCCTGGGTCTGCATCTTGGGTCCTAACCTCCTGCTCCTAAACGTGACAAGAAGTGTAGAAGAATTTCAAAGAATCATGAAGCGTTGTTATTAAGTAGCCTAATAACTCTAGGTTTGTGTTTTGAGTAGCTAAAAGTAACTCAGTGAAAATACATTTCAAGACCCTATATTGGTTTGAACTGAAGTCATAATTCAGATTCAATAAATAGGTAAATGTAATAATTTGTACAGACAGCAGACAAAGCTGTAGTGCTAGGTGTGGCGTGCTGATGTTTATCTGTAAGTAGCTGTATATATTTTATCATTTCAGGTGAATATTTCACACACGATAAACCGAAACACAAGACTGTTGTGTTATTCCCGTGCTCACACGACTGCTGTTAGTACTGCTGAACTCTTGTTGATGCAAAAGTGAAATCAAATACAGCAGTTCTGAAGTTTCATAAACATTGCCACCACCATAAATGTGAGTGAAATATAGGAAAATCATAGTGACTCACTGACTGTTAAAGTGATGAAGGAAAGCAGCTGTTGGAAAGCATCAGGAGGGAAAGTCTGTACAGGCTGATTCCCATCAGGTCATGAGGAACAGATGCCTTAGGAACCAAGGATTTAATCCAACTAAATAATTCATAAAGTGTTTTTATCCTGTTGCTAAAGACACCTGTAACTAGTGAATTTCCCCACTGTGTTAAAAATGTGTCAACAGATAGGGAGATCTGAGGTCCACCTGCTTACACATGATCACATAAACTGATCATTTGGAGCAGTTTGAACCTGCAGTCCCTGAGAGCGACTCATATACCAGGAATTCTGAATTACGGAGCAGATCTGCTATCCAGAGGCAATCCAATCTACGCAGATTGGAGGCTTCATCCTAAAGTGGTGAATCAGGTCTGGATGAGGTTCGGTCAGGCAGTCGTGGATGTGTTTGCATCAACAGAGAATTCTCAGTGCCCACTTAAATTCCCCCTGCAGGATCGTGGCGCCCCACGGGGGGTGGGGGGTGGGGTGGGTGGGGGGTTGGGACGCTCTTGCGCACAAGTGGCCAAGGTCTCTCCTTCATGCGTTCCCTCCAGAGGCCCCCATAGCCCCCACTTTACCCAGGGTGAGGGAGCAGGGCCTGTCCATGATCCTAATAGCACCACGGTGGCCGGGGAAACATTGGTTGGTGAAGATCTCCCAACTCCTGTGAGGTTCCCCATGGCAACTGCTGCTCCTCAGGGACCTGTTGTCCCAGGCTCATGGGGAGATACACATCCCACTAACTTGGGTTGAGGCTGATGTTGGCTGAGCCGGCCATTTTGATGGAACACTTGTGGGGATGCATGCTGCTGTTTGAGTCACATTACTAACTAACTAACTATTTAACTAACTAACTAACTAACTAACTAACTAACTAACTGGGATACTAGCTAACTACATCTTGGGTTGAGGCTGATATTGTCTGAGTCAGTCATTTTGATGACATTTGTGGTGGTGCACTCAGCTTTTTGAGCCACATTACTAACTAACTAACTAACTAACTAACTAACTAACTAACTAACTAACTAACTAAGTGACTAAGTGACTAACTGACTAACTAACTAACTAACTAACTAACTAACTAACTAACTAACTAACTAACTAACTAGCCATGCTAACTATCCCACAGTGGCTGGGGAAAAATTGATTGGTGGAAATCTCCCAACTCCTGTGAGGTTCCCCATGGCAACTGCCGCTTTGCAAGGACCTGTTGTCCCAGGCTCATGGGGAGACACACCACCCACATCCAGAAAGGCTGGCCCTGTGGGCGTGGCCCCTGAGAGGCAGACTCTGCGTGAATGAGCTTTCAGCTGGTGTTAGAAAGAGCGGGTCATTTATCTTTTATCATCATTAACCTCTCAGGTTAACGAATATTGCCTCTCCACTCTGGACAACATCTGTCCTTTCAGAACCAGATCAGTTCCTGCAGTAAACTCCCAGGCTCAATTACAGCATTTGCAGCCTGTGTATGAAAACACGTCTCCCCGTCCACCTTCTGACATCCGTTAACTCTGTAGTCAGAGATGCGAGGGTTGTCTATTACTCCAACCTGGTGTCGCAGAGACAAAGTCAGTAAGGTAAGATCTAGCATCTCTCTTTCAGCCTTATCTCTCCCAACCCCAACCCGACCCATGACCCTAGAAAGTTTAGCTCGTGTTTATTTGCCTGAGCTAGCATGCCCCTTCGACACTTTCCCCTCATCTGTGTTTAAAAATGACACCCCCACTGTGGGATTAACCCTCTTATTCCCGTAACCAACTCATTGGATCTCTAACTTTTTTCTTTACATCAGCCTCTTTTGGTTGAGAGATCGGTACCTCCCTGGGAAATAAATTCATTAT
Organism: Nothobranchius furzeri; assembly: GCF_043380555.1. Classification (NCBI taxonomy): domain Eukaryota; kingdom Metazoa; phylum Chordata; class Actinopteri; order Cyprinodontiformes; family Nothobranchiidae; genus Nothobranchius; species Nothobranchius furzeri. The sequence goes on along the minus strand of NC_091744.1, from coordinate 12,428,314 downwards.
TCTTCTCGTCTCTGGATTAAAAGATCTTAACACAAAAGCTTCTTCTCTTTCTTGTTTCAAATCATCTTCACTTTACTGCAGCCTTCTGATGTGCCTGAGTGCAGCCATTTTTTCATCTACCTTTAATAATTTCTCGTCTGTTTTCTTTAGTTCCCCTGTCATGTTTTCACAAAAACGCATCTTTTCTTGAATTAAAATATTATATCTAGCATTATCTTTTCCCAATGCAGCCGGTTTTACCTCATTACTTTGTGTTGAGGCGTCCTTCAAAGCTAGCTGACTCATTTTATGTAACTGGCTGATCTTCCTTTCTCTATTAGTCTCAGGTCTGTTCGGAGGTCGCTCAATCTTATTTGTGTCAAAATCGCGTTTTTCTTTTAATTTTCTGTAAACGCTCAGGTTGTCATTTTCCTTTCTGAGCGCTGCTATTCGACTGTCATTCTCTAAAACGAGTTTATTTAGAGTAGAAATCTTTTGATGGAGGATTTTCATTTCTGCATCATGTTTCAAGCCTCTCTGTTGCATATTTTCTGCATGTTTGGCTTCTCGTATTTTATACTCAAAAGCAGATTTTTCTCTAAATGCTGAAATTTCATCTTTCACTTTCTGAATTTCTCTCTCAGTTTGGCTTATTTTGTTTTTCAACTCCCAGTTGTATTCTTCTATATCGTATTGCATTTTAAAATCGCGTCGAGTGCTCTGACCAACAATGACTTGTAGTAAGAAATGATGTTCTCTGTATGACGTATCAAAGCTTATGATCACGTGCTTCTATGAAGCGTTCTGATCTGCCTTGCTGACGCTTGCTCAGAGGTTACTAGAGGTCGCAACGTTCTAATTTGCATATTCATGACGCAATTGCGTTGGTTACGTGACATTTGCGCCTGGTCACGTGAGTCGAGTATGAGGAAAATGAAAGTGTGATTATCGCACAAATCTTTCGGCAAACGTGTTCTGCTGGAAATACGCGGATTAATTGCTCGGGTTGCAGGCACGGATCCCCGTTTCTGTCAACTTTGATCTCAGCAGCTGGAGCGGGAATAAAGACGCGCTTCTTCAGATAAAAGTGGTAATTACGTCTAACTTTAATATTGTTAACAATAATTGCAGCAAAGCATCATTTACTGCAGTTAGTCACTAGTGAAGCATAACTTAACTTTCATGAGCAAAAAACCCACAAAAAGGATTCAATAAATCAGCAAAGCGGGAAGAAATGTTATTTTTGTTTTTACATTCTTACTTCATTTCAAACTATAGTGTTTTTCTATGGGGTGCCATTTGTAAAGTCAAACAGTCATAATCTAACAGCAATATTTTTGGTTATTTAGCATATCATAAGAGAAAAAATTGAGAGTTCACTTTTTCAAAGTCATATTTTCACCATGTTATTCATACATTTATAAATGTTAAAGTTTCCAAATAAATATTTAGTTAGCACGCTAAATATTTAATTTATAGTTAAATATTTATGTTGCAAACTAAATATTTAGGTCTGATCTAAATACTTAGTTTGTAAAATAAATATTTAATTCACTAACTAAATATTTAATTTACTAATTAAATATTTATTTTGGAAATAAATATTTAAAATTTAAATTAAATATTTAATTTGTAAATTAAATATTTTCCAAAGAAATATTTAGATCCCAGCTAAATATTTCTTTTCCATGATGTTATTTAGCTCCACACTATAGTTTATATTTTTGGGTCAGACTTAAATATTTATTTCCCAAATACTGATTTTGCAAACTAAATGTTTAGCTCCAAAATAAATATTTAGCTGGGATCTAAATATTTATTTCGGAAAATAAATATTTAATTTACAAATTAAATATTTAGTTCCAAAATAAATATTTAATTAGTAAATTAAATATTTAGTTAGTGAATTAATGATATGCTAAATAACCAAAAATATTGCTGTTAGATTATGACTGTTTGACTTTACAAATGGCACCCCATATTTGTGATGTCCTTGTGTCAAACGAAAACAGCAGGCCAGTGGAAAGCACTAGTGACTTTGCCATTGAGGATGTTAATGATGAGCATTTGGATGACTTGGCTTTTCCTGAGGTAGACAGTGTTTGTGATACCAGGCAGTTAAGAGAGCAGTTACACAAGAACTTGTCTTCATTGTTCCTGAAGATGGAAAGTATTCTTCATGTTTCTCAAATGGCATCTCAGGAAATAGTTGATACTCTGGCACAAATCATTTCATTGTCAAAGCCTCTCATTAAAAAGACTCTGCATGATGTATTACAAAGGCATCAGGTTACTCCTTCCAAGGCTATCCTTAATGATTTGCTGAATGCTGTAAATAATGCAAATATTTTTGCTTGTGCCACAGCTAAAGGGGAGGACTTTTGTTCAAATAAACATAGAAAAACGTTTATTGAAAAGAACTACCCTGTGGTAATGCCTGTTCAGTATGTATTGGAGCCTGGTTGTACAGCAATTCATGTCCCTATATTTGAGATGATCCAAAAAATGTTCCAACATACAGACATTCTTAACAGAATTATGGAAACACATATCTCTTATGAGGGTCTTTACACAAGCCACAGAGATGGGTCATATTTCCAAGGAAATGAGTTGTTTTCTTCATCAGAGCTTTCACTGCCACTGATACTGTACATTGATGACCTTGAAATTGCCAATCCATTGGGCACTTCAAGGAAAATACACAAACTGTGTGCAGTATGCTGGATGTTTGCTGATTTGCCAAGTAAATATCGTTCAGGTCTGCATGTCATTCAGCTAGCAGCATTATGTAAGGTACCTGATCTCCACAGGTGTGGCTATGAAAAAGCATTTGGTCCTTTGCTACAAGATCTAAAAACTCTTGAGCAAGATGGTGTATTTATTGAGTGCCTCGGTAAATCTGTTAAAGGGACTATCATGTGCGTTGTAGCTGACAACCTGGCAGCCCACTCATTGGCTGGGTTTAGTCAGTGTTTCAGAACTGGATTTATTTGTAGGTTTTGCAATGCAACACGAGACCTAATTCAGTCTCATGATGTTGGAGATGGCAAGTTTAGCCTCAGAACAAAAGCCAGTTATGACCAAAATGTGCAGGAAGTTCTACATGGGGATGGTCATAGTCAGGCAGGTGTGCAACGGAACTGCATCCTGACGGAAAGTTTGCAGTATTTTCATACAACCACAGGCTTCCCTCCTGATGTCCTCCATGACCTTTTTGAGGGAATTGTACCAGTGGAGTTGGCCGTGTGTATTCAGGAGATGATCCGGCAGAAATACTTTACTCTGGAGCAGTTGAATAGAAAAATCTTGTCCTTTCCTTACCAACACTCCGATAAAGTTGACAAACCAAAGCCCATCTCAAAGAACTTCTCTACAAGGAGGACCATTGGTGGCAATGGTCATGAAAATATCACATTGCTGAGAGTACTGCCATTCATGAACGGTAATGTAGTCCCTGAGGAAGATGCTGCTTGGACAGTGTTAATGGATTTGAAAGAGGTTGTTGAGCTTATGCTGTGCCCAAGATTTGATGAAGAGTCCATACAGTATTTGCAATCAAAGATAGATGACCACAGAAAAGTGCTGCAGGACATGTTTCCTGAGTTAAGACTGCTTCCAAAACATCATTATATAGAGCACTACCCAGCTCTTATACGTGCTTTTGGGCCACTTGTTCACTTATGGACAATGAGGTTCGAGGGTAAGCATCGCTTTTTCAAGAGGGTAATACATGACACACAAAACTTTAAGAATGTGTTAAAAACATTAGCAACACGGCACCAACACATGGTGGCCTACTACCTCAGTGCACCTTCATTTTTTCAGCCGCATCAGCAGACGACACACGTTACTTCTGTCATGGTTTCAGATCTTCCTGAAGTTGCACAAGAATACATAAAGGAAAAAACTGACAGCAGAATTATTTACAGCACATCAAAGATCATTGTTGATGGCACAACTTACAGCCCTGGAATGTTTGTGTCTGTGGGGGAGGATGGGGGACTGCCACAGTTTAGCGAGATCAAAAAAATCCTCCTTGTTAACAATGATGCTGCATTTCTTTGCAAAGAACACAGGTCAAACTACACTGAACATATGAGGTCATATGAACTCTACCCAAGTTGTATGGCTATCCACTGCATGTCAGAGTTTAATGACCGCTTACCCCTTTCTGCATACTACGTGGAAGGGAAACTTCTTTTGACACCAAAACGTTTTATACTTCTACACTGAAAGTGAATTTGCATTATGTGATTTACATATATTTTAAGATTTGTTCCACCCCAAAGTTTCAAAATGCAGATGCTATGTGTGTGTGCGTGGTGGTGGTGGTGGTGGGGGGGGGGGGGTTAAGAGAGCAACATTAGACAGTAGTCTGTAAAAAGTAGTTTGCTACTAGAAGTTCTGTTTCCTTTTAGATGTATCTCACTGATTTAATATCACATGATGTGTTTTTCCAAATATTTCTCCTGCAGTTTGTCTCTGTTTTGTAAAATAATTGCTGTGTAAATTCTTATGTATTGTTTGTATGCCTGGTGAGAAAATGTAGATTATGATGTTGAAATAGGGTTAGTTTTTACCGTGACTAAATTAAATGATGGCCTGTGACCAAGGGCGTCAGTTTGTTTTCAGAATTGCTGGGGACAATAACCATACACTTGAGTGGGGTTTAAAAATTGCTGGGGACAATAAAGTAGACTAGCACAGGGGTCGGCAATCCGCGGATCTGGAGCCGCAAGCGGCTCCTCCATCCATCTGATGCGGCTCTCTGTACTTTTAAAATAATGAATGGATATTTAAATAAAATGCTTTATATTTTACTGCATTAATTTTACATCTGTATGCCAATTCTAAATGTAAAGATTGTCTGCGTAAACCTGAACAGGTCCAACCCGGTCTGACTGTGAGACCGGGTTGACGCGTCACGCTTGTGCGTAATCATATGCGCTTCCTGAGCTGGAGGATGTCAGATTCTGGGCTTCTCCTCAGACAGGCTCCTGGATGTGTCGCCACATTGGAGACAGGAACAAGCACTATTCAGCCAAAGTTTCATAATCAGGGAACATTTTCTAAGTGACAAGTCTCTGAGTGACCGGGTTTGGAAAACACTCGCTTCAGTGGGAGGAACTTTCCCGCATGCGCTCTGGTTCTGAGAGCCTGGATTTGTATTCTGAACAGTCTAAACATGTTTTAAAAAGAATCGCGTGACAAAAGTGGCACCTGCTCAGTAAAACCACCAACAGGGTGAAAAATATCTAAATATTGTAGGCAGAGACGGGCTACAACTTCTGGATCCACTTTATATAAATCGTTTTATTCATTATCGTCTTACGAAAGATAACTTTGACGTACACGAGCGACCAGGCGCGTTGCAAACTTTTCAAAAGTGTGGGGGATGTTGTCTGTGCCTAAAATAAGTTCATGCTATTCATCTTGTTATTTTAATTTCCATAATAGCGGAGCAGGTGCGAATTTTAGATGCGTCACGCATGTCTCCGCTTTAAACATGTTTAAACTGTTCAGAATACAAATCCAGGCTCTGTCTCGTTAGATTGGTGTAACTAAAGTTTGTACTGAATGAAACTTTACATTAAACCATGTTGAAAAGAAAAGGATCCCATTAAATCGTTTCCCCCTCATTTACAGTCATGACATACAGCGCAGTGCGCATGGCTCTGGGGTTAATCAAGTTTAGTTGTTTCTCTTTGCAACAATCTTCACAGGAAGGCAAAACAGTTAAATGACAGGTTACAGATATTTCCATTTGACTTTTATTTTGACGGATAAACTCAAGGATGTTCGTTGATTTCCTCCCACTGAAGAGGAAACCCGGTCTCTCTGAGGGATGTGTCACTTGGAAAATGTTATTTTTATGAAATTATGAAAGTTTGGCTGAACAGCGCTTGTTCCTGTCTCCAATATGGAGACGCATGACACATCCAGTCGCCTCTTCAGCTCAGAAAGCTCCTGTAGAGACATTTGATCACGCACAAAGTTCATGTGGAGCAGAAGCGGTCGGGCCACGGCAGGTGAAACGTTCCTAGCCTACATGAAGTGAAACTGTTTAATTGTAACATTAATATGTTACTGGACACGCAGGTCTGGTTGGTTAGACCAGTGTTTGAAGTGGAACACACACACACACACACCAATTAAAACAATGCTGATAGCATGGACTAGAAGACAGGTGATGGTTTACGTATTTAAATGATGATTAGGCTGCTGTAAAATGTAATCTCCATCCACATCCAGACACAATTATCCTCTATTCTTTCTCTATTTGCTCTGCTCTTGTCTGGGCTAGCGTAGCTGATGGTGCGCGCGGCACGCCTAACGGCTGATGCACATTTTACGCATTTGGAGAGATGGGCTGGATGCTTTGCGTTTACTGAAAGTTGGTCCACTTAACGCACGGGTGTAGACTAAATATTAATGACAAATGAATGAAAATTAAATTGGGAGTTTTTACTTCATATTTTATAAATAAAAAGGACGGGGGAACACATTTATGACGTCTTTTTAAACTAAATTTCCTAGCGCGACCTGCCTGCTTCACTAAGTCACTGCTTATTAAGGTCCAGAATTACCGTGGCCCACCCAAAAATGAAAACCTGGCACCGCGCCAGTTATAAACCTCTGCAAATTGTTGTTCTTCACTTTATCAAACTCAGACTTTGTACAGCTAATGTCAAGATGTAAAATTATTCAGTCGAGCTCTTCCGTCCCTCCCTCTCCTGCTCTCCTGGAAACCCGACATCGGCTGTCAGAAGCGGAGGTGAAGAAGGAGATGAGGCAAACAGAGTGAGTGTGACATAAAGAAACCAGACTGGTGTGGAGGTGAGCAAAACAGCTGGAAAAGTGTGGGTGTTGAATCCCCCACGGGTGCGACGCCCATGGTACCGGCTGCTGTCACCTGGTTGTGAGCAGCTCTCTGCTGTCTGAGGGTAGGCCCCGCCCACAACGCTGCGACTGCTGCGGTGTTTTCTTTACTGTGGGAAATGGGTAATAATGGCTCTTTGATGGGAACAGGTTGCCGACCCCTGGTATAAGATCTGAGCTGGTAAAACAAAAATCCTCATCAGCAGGCTTTTTTGAAAGTGGGGGGGACACAGCTGCCAATTACAAATTTTGCCGGGGACATGTCCCCGGTGTCCCCGGTTAAACTGACGCCTATGCCTGTGACTATGTAACATGTAAAATACTTACCTTTGTTCTGGACTGTTGAAAGATTGGCCATAAAATGCTAGAATGCACCCAAAGTAACCAGCATAAATAGTAAGTTTATTTTGTTATGAAATTTACAGTGTACTTTTTAAATTAAAATTGGAAAACAAGACTATAGTATATTTGACCCCCCATTTTTGACAGCTGTAATGATTGCTGAGTATACAATTATCAGACCTTGTAAAGGCTATGTGTATGCATTACCACAAGAGGTACTGCTCCACTTGTGACAGTAAATCTTTTGGGCTATTGCTTGGTACTCAGATGCCAATTCTGAGTACCACTCTGCCATAAAATGACTCATAAAAAAGGTTAATGGTATGATGTTCATTGTTTTTATATGTGTTGAGACCATTGTAGTATTTTTTAATCATCTCCATTCCTTGCTTTATACACAGGATGATGGCAGCATCTCAGAAATTCCTGCTGAGAGTTTACAGCACTACAGATGTTGTTGTGAAGGTTTCTCTAACTAAGCGGCCTGAGTCAGTGGAAGAACTAATCACCATACTCCGGGAGAAGCTCAACCCAAGGCTGGACTTTGAGTTTACCTTACAATACGAAGACCCTGACTTTGATGGGCAACTTACCTGTCTACATGATATTCAAGAGCTACTAGAGAAGAGCACATTAAAAATAGTGCGATCCGAAAGTGATGCCAGTTCTTGTGCAAGTTCTGACACAGACATCCTTCCTCATGTGCCTTTAGCTCAGCATCTGAAGTGTTGGCCTGACACTTTCCCAGTACCTACCTTTTCTTACGAAGTCGAACATGTCCTTGAGAAGGGAAATAAAGCCTACGAGATGTCTGGAAAGCAACTGAAATTGACACGAGCCCAAAAGCACAACATCTTGGAGACCATGGCTTCAGTGATGCACACCTTCAAAGCCTATCCGAGTGACAGAGATGTGTGTTTGGCAGCAAAAGCTCTTGTTACCACTCATCCATGTCTTAATGAGCCTGGAAGTTATGGTTGGAAGGCCAGTTTAAAATTTAAGATGGGAAATTACCGCACCAAGCTAGCCAGAGCCGGATGCGCGGAGGTGTCCGTGAATGCTGGTAGAAGGAGTATCAACAACCCAGAAGGAGAGTATCCCCACTCCAACATAAAAAGAGCACGAAAAGCTGAGGTAAACTACCTCCCAAACTTTCCAAGAGGAGAAGATAAGGCCAGTCTGGAGGAATTGAGAGTCCAGATAAAAAATGAGGTTGAGAAGACCGAGCCCAACAAAGTAATGATTGAAAAACTGATGCAAACAACCTTTGCACTGCGTCGCCATGAGATCGTTCAAGAAAACCCAATGGTGAAGGACTTCTTAGAGAAATGGCCAGCTCTGCGATTTCACTCACAGGTTGGTGTTGCACTGATTTTTTTTTCTTATTCAATTTAACTTGAAACAATGCAAGTTCAGCAGATCTTCAGATTCAGATTTATTTATTTAACATGTTAAACAAAGTACTTCTTATAAACATTGTTCAAATAGGTAGAAAAAATATCTTAAAGCGCTACAACTAAGCACCCTATTAGTTGTGGTGCTTCAACATTAACTCATTCGCTGCCAGCCGTTTCCTGATCGGTAAATCCCTTTCGCTGCCAATGTTTCTCACCAATTTTATAGTTTTTTTTAAGAGTCACAGAACGTTGTGTGCTAGGATGTTGACGCCAAAACAACCAAAACAAAGTGGAGACTCACCTTAAATCATGAAGAATCTGCGCATTTCGAGCATTATCCGTTCTTTCATAATCCGTTGTTGAATTGTGATCGGCAGAAGCTTTTCCGGTTCGCACCTCACTTTTTTTTACAGCAGCCACCCAAAACGATCTAACACATGGATTTTCTACTTCCTGATCACGTCATGTGTGATATATGCGGATGAAGATCGGCTTTAGAGGTGAGAGGTTCAGTCACGATGCGGGGGCTCATTCCAATGCCCACACAGTAAAAACATTCAAATGGCGACTTAAGTCTTCATTGGCAGTGAACGGTGGGATCTAAAATGACGACTTTAGTCATCAATGACAGTGAATGAGTTAAGCCGGGCGTACACTGTGCCACTTTTTCACTCGTAGCACTCAGCTTCAGCTCAAACTGTACGACTTCCTCGCAGGGCAGATCTCACGAGTCATGTGCTCACACTGCACGACCCAGTTCTTGGATGCGACCTGACTGCTCACACTGCACTCCTGGTAGCAACACGTCGGCCCTAAAATATGCTAAAAATAGCAGTTTTTACTCAACACGTGAGACTTTTTTGTCTTGTTTTGCCTGTTGTCCTTCGGGAGTGCTGCAGGACACACAGGGATTTATGGGGGCTGGATGAGTAAAATGAAATAAAGAAAGTAAATCTGTGTTTTGTGATCAGTTTAATTTGACATGAACACGACAAACACTCTTTCTTGACAATCTTTGTGAGTAAAAAACGTGTAGAAATTAAAACGAACAAAGTGTGTTATTAGGGAAATAGCGGGCGAGCGGTGTTGATGCAGGATTGCGTATGCGCCGTGAGCGGTTCTGATACTTTTTGCGTCGCAGCTGCTCGCAGCGCCGCTTCAAAAGTGCGATACCCTCACGAGGGACGAGCAAAATATTAAACACGCCAGAAGTTTGTGCGAGCTCTCGATAGCTGGTCATGTGGTGTTAATTGCCTCTCGTAACCCCCTGTATACTACACGACACTCGGCGCAAAACTCGCCCCGATTTTGTGGATTGTCGCACGAGTGGAAAATCAGCTCAAAAAAGTGAAAAAGTCGCACAGTGTACGCCCGGCTTTAAGTAGACAGGCAACCACAGATAAAACTTGCTGAGTCTATAATGTAGGAACTGATGTTCTCTTGAATTAAAGAGAAGTTTTCTTACATTCATTAGGCTCATGATGCCAAAAAATTTATTTCAGATTTGTGATACAGTTGTGTTGGAAAGGTTAAGTTCAAATTGAAAAACAAATGTTAAAATGACAGCATTAAGATAAAACTGGGCACAAATTTGGAAATCCCTCTTTAAATATAAGATTTCTCAATTTGGCCAGTAATTTTGCTTTATATTGGATGTTTTCATGTTCCTGTACTTTTAGGTTTGTGCGGAGTTCCACCGAGTCACAAACATCAACCTGCAGAAACAGTTCTATGCTGAACTTGACAGACACACACCACGACTTATGGCTCTATACAGACAGAAGGCCACATGCACTGGCAAGATATCGGAGGCTCTGCGAAACTTTCTGAATCATTATGATCATCAGGTGAATATTGATAAAGATAAAATTGCTACCACAAATTTAAAAAGTTTCTATGTTAATCACTCAATTTTGCTTGTTTTTAGACTGCCTATGGGCTACTGTTAATTGCTGGGAACATCTGTTTTCTATATACACCAAAGACAAATATAAATGCAACACTTTTGTTTTTGCTCCCATTATTCATGAGCTGAACTCAAACATCTGAAACTTGGTCCACATTCACAAAACACCCATGACTTTCAAATACTGTTCTGAAATCTGTCTACATGTGTGTTAGTGAGCACTTATCCTTTACCAAGATAAACCATCCCACCTCACAGGTGTGGCATACCAGGGGGCTGATTAGACAGCATGAATAATGTACAGGTGTGCCTTAGACTGCCCACAATAAAAGGCCACCCTAAAATGTGCAGTTTGATCAAACAGCACAATGCCACAGATGTTGCAACCTTTGAGGGAGCGTGCAATTGGCATGCTGACTGCAGGAATGTCTACCAGAGCTGTTGCCCATGAAAGGAATGTTCATCTCTCTACCATAAGCCGTCTTTAAAGGCGTTTCAGAGAACTTGGCAGTATATCCAACAGGCCTAAAAAATGGGAGCAAAAACAAAAGTGTTAGTCTAGATAACCCTGAAAAAAAAATGTTTAGGGTTTTTGTCAAATGAGTAAGAAACAAGCTCTTTGTCATGAGAGACAGGTTGTGTCTCAAAAGAAATGTCTCCAAAATTATGCAGAGCCTAATGTGTCATAAACATGTATTATCCCCAGGCAATGACACCTGTAAACTTAGTGTTAAATTAACTCTTATTTTCTTTTCCCTTTATAGGAAGCACCTGATGTCGATGTGAAACGGACTGCAGTGCTACGTGCCCTTCCAGTATACCTGCGGGAGGAAGACCCAGAATTCTTTAAGACATGTGATGTAAGTGTCTCTTGCATTACTTAAATTCTACCAGTGAGATAACATACCATGGATTATTTTATATGGTTTTATTACAAAGCAGCTTCACAATTGCTTTAACAAACATTGCATTAGACTTGTGTGTTGGGGGGGATCAAACCTGGGCTCAAATTAGGGTGTGTGTGTCACAAGTGGGGGTGGGAGGAGGCAAACCCAAATAGATTGTGCACACACAGAAACCCTGATTTCGCTATTGACCCTTTGCACGAGACTGCCCCGTTCTCCATGATGGTCGGCAAAAAGACCGTTTACACACGTCAAAATTCCGGTGAAGCTAGTCAAAACAAGCCCGTTGTAGCCCTTTATCGCTTTTATTTACTTGGTTTCACAGTAAAATGGTAACAACTTGCTACGTGGCCAGCTGCACTAACAGAAGGATGTAAAGTCAACTCATTTCTTTATTTTTTTTTCAAATAACGTTGATTGAGACTGAGGACGGAGATGAACTACAGCTATCAATCAAACGGACTAGCAACCCTCAGGTTTACAGCGAATGTGTTTTTACCTGGTAAAATTAACGTTTATTTAATTCATGACGAGGACAGGGACAAATGTGATGCGTTCTTCTGATGGATATTTCACCATGGAAGACGCACGCATACCGCGGTACCGTCCACTGTAGTGAACATGCATATTACACCAGAATTCCGTCGCCCCGTTTTTTTAAGATGGCGACTGTACGTCTTATGTTTATAAATGTTCTTCTGTAGCTGACAAGCAGAGCTAAAACACGTTGTTTTACAGGTATTATTCTCATGTCATGATGTGTTTTCATATATTTATATTTTAAACACTTGTCCATGAAAAGTTCATCAACTCTGCATCAGCCAGGTACTTCCTTAAATTTGAAGCAAGAACGCGGTAGTCTAAACGCTACTCGTTAATTCTGGTCGGCGCTCATTTTCCTATTTCGCGGGGCAGGGGCACAAACTTTCTGCTTCCTGTTTTGTTGCTCTCCTGTGTCTTCGTTTTGTTTCTTTCTCACATTCTTTTTGATGTTCTCTTTTTCATGTGATGAGTTGGCATCCTGTTTCTCCGACTTATGTTTTACTGCAGTTTTGCGTTAACGCACCAACAAAACCATACCTGTTGGTAGATTTGTAGCAAAGCGTTGATGACGTCGACGGCTTGATTCTAAAAATTCGTTGACGTCAGATCCAGTAGTCGACGCACCATGCCCACTTGTTGCATCCCCAGGAGTTTGTAAATAGAGGAGGAATCTGCCTGTTTTTCCTCTAGTTCGCCCTCTTCTCCGCCTTCACTAACATCTCCGCCAATTACCGAAGACCCGGAACAATGTCCGTCCGCTACTAGATTCCTTTCCTGTTTTGCCCGCCTTCGTCTCCCGCTCGATACCCAACCCTAGTTGCTATAAACACACAAATCTAATTAATTAATTTACACATTTTCTAAAAGAATAGTAAATAGAGGACTCTTGATGTGTCACTAACGTGTTACCCACAAGACTGCAGAATATTTTGCTAGATTACAAATAATGCTTGTCACGGCCCTTCAAGTCAACCTTACTTATTGATACTGTGTTTATTCCAGGCGGGCACGCTAGATGAGACGAACCTGACTGACACTCCAGTTGCCCTTCTCACAGTGGTTGCTGACGGCTCTGCTGAGACCAGTCCATTTCAGTCCTTCAAGCATGGCTGTTGTGGTGGAAGGCGACTTGGTGATCCGTGATATTGCCAGATTTGCTGATGCATATGCCTTATTGTTTGGCTTGATCTATGCTCTGCATTTGGACTACCCCAGGAAACTAGTTCACACATTCACCTTTGTCCAGAAAGTCTTCATGGGGCTTGATGATGGCAAACCACTGAAACCCAGCCTTCATGCTCTTAGAAATGATTTGTTACAGAGTGAGTAGTTATGAAAGATATGCAAGGCAACTGGTTGTTAGGACAGGCACACTGTTACTGAGCACCTTCTTTGAAGTATTTTATTTAAAGCACTTTTAAGTTTTCTACAGGCTTTGGGTGGATGTAATTCCCATCAGTTTACCTCATTTTTTTTATACAAGGTTATTTGGGTGCCGATAAACATTATTTGAACCTGTTAAAAAATATTTATTTTATTTAATTTTTGTTTATTTAAAAAAATCTCTTTTGTGTTTGACCTTTTGTTTTTCATTTTTATATATTAGAAGAAAGATGACTTTTAGGACTGATGTTCTTTTATGATTTTATAAAAATTTTATTAAATGTTATTAGCAGCATTTTGTACGCTCACTTGTGCTCCAGTCCATGTCAGTGGTTCCATGTTGATGGTTTTATAAAAAAAACATTTATGTGATGTTTTTCACAAGTCCATAAAAATGTTAATAAACAAAATGTTAAGTGAATCGCCATATACTTTTTTTGAGTGGTCCACACACAATTAAAAAAGAAAGGTAATTTAATTAGTTAATAATCATATTACTTGAGTTTAGGTTGTAATATAATTACATTCTGTTGCATCAAATAATTTAACTACAAGTAACACAAAAATGTTAAAATTAAAATATATAAGTTTTAAGTTTATCTTAATTATTTAAATATAGAATATTATCTGAAAATTTTAAGTTAACAATAAATACAAATTTTGAGTACAACCATACTTAAAACATATGGTTTGTCTACTTAAAACTTTTGTGGAAACTGATTACCTCAAAAATTTTAAGTTCAGTCAACTTATTCGGGTTTACAGTGATAAGGTGAAAAAGTAAGAATCCAGGCAGCAGTTTTTCTGGAGAGTTTAGAGGAGATGCAGGAAGATGAGAGACAGACAGGACAGGAAAATAGTTCAATAAAAACAAGAAAACAAAACAAAAAGTAATGTAGGTAGATTTATCTCCACTACACGTTTTTACCTGTATAAAGCAATAAGTTATACACATGTCACATTTATACATCTGATACAGCTCAGATCACCTTCAAAACTCAGTCACACACCCAGGGCTGTTTCAAGACATTTTGGGGGCCAAGGCAAAATGACCCCCCCCCCCCCCCCCCCCAATAACTGGGCTCCCCAGAAGCCTCTGTAATTCATACCCTCTCCAGGAGTATTAGTTATACAGTGTTTGTAAAAGCTCCTCAGACATCACTGACATGTTCTAATATCATCAGATGAAAAACGTTGGTTACGTATTGTAACCCCAGATTCTATGAGTCTAGTCGCAGCCCTTAAGCGAGCTGCTATTGGAAGGGTGATCTCAGCATCAGCCAATCATGAAGAGCTTAAATGTACGCCCACCACGTGGGCACCCCTTGTGGGTTATATAAGTGGAACGACCCCACTGTTTGCCTCCGATGGCTCTTAGTCCTAACAGAACCAGTGGGGCCAGTGGCTTAAGGGCTGCGACTAGACTCATAGAATCTGGGGTTACAATACGTAACCAATGTTCTATTTCGTCTAGTCTTAGCCCTTAAGCGAGCTGCTATTGGAATAATGCGCAGCTGGATGGGTTTACGCCACACTGGTTAGCTCAACCAATGGACACACCCAACAAGTCTCCTTTTAGTGAGGGTCGCTCAGCCTCACACAGTAAACCTGTGGCTACGCGCAATAGTGGGAGGGATCGAACTCCCCTTTGGCGATTTATGTAGGCTGTCGCCACCTGGCTGTCTGTGTGAACTTCGGCATGACGGCCATCGAGAAGGGCAGCAAAGTGTCTGAGCGCATTCCTCACTGTCATAAGCTCCAACACATTTATGTGCTCGTGCGTGTGGGAGGGCCAGCGATCTGCCGCCGTATGGGACAAGCACGTGCCCCCCACCCCAGACAGTGACGCATCCGTAAACACAGATACGTGTGACGTAGGACTTCCGATGGGAACCCGTGTGAGAGGATGCAGGGGTTCCCCCAGTGAGCGAGACCCCCGCCCACTGAGGGGGGAACCCTCAACATACGTCTCTTCTGACGTATCGGGTGTACCCGGAGGCGGATGAGCGTTGCAGGCGCCTCGAGCGCAACAACCCTAGTAGCACCGCCGAGTGGGCTGCAGCCATCATGCCCAGAAGTCTCATGACTAACAGGGCTCTCACGATCTTGCGGGGTTGCACGCGGGAGATCACCGTGGTGAGATCTGCCGCTCTCACAGGCGACAAACGTGCTCTCATTAGGGAGGCGTTCAGCTCCACCCCGAGAAACACAATCGACTGGGATGGAAGGATGGAGTTCTTCCCCCAGTTTATAGAAAACCTCAGGGTTGACAGATGCTCTGTTAATTTCCTGGTTTGCTCTGACGCCTCGTCCTCGGACCAGGGGCATCGGAGCAGATCGTCCCGGTAAAATAAAACCCTCGTTCCCGCCGTGCGCAGTGGCTGCAGCGCGGTCTCCAGACATTTGGAGAAAGTGCGCTGGGCTAGCGAGTAGCCGAAAGGGAGGCATTCGTGCGCGCGTTTCGACAGCGGACGTGTGCTCGAGGTCACGTGAGGATTGGGTTCGCGCCCTTACCGCCGTCGCTTGTACCAGAGAACTGGGAGCGACCCATGGAGGGCTGTGCTCGAAAGGGCGAGTGTGAAACAGCTGGAAGAGGCTGATCCGCACCGCAGAGCGTGGAGTCCAAGGATGAAGGACGAGTGGGAGCCGGGCCCGTGCATGGGAACGACAAAGTGCCAGCGGATGGAGCCGCGCAACGTGCACGCTTTGCGCGTGGTCGCGACAGCACCATGACATCCCGTCCCACCCAACGCTGTGGGGGAAGAAGGATGAGTCGGGCCTGGCCGTAGGCTGGGGCCGTTGCGCAAATGGAGCGCACCCTTACAGCAAGCCGTGTAACATGACCGAGTCAGACTGTGTGAACATGCAGATGTGCTGCAGTGCTTGGTGCGGGGAACATCATGTGTGAGGATTCGGCAGAGGGTTCTGCAGAGGACTGTAGGACTGTGCTCTCGATGTGACGTTTTTTGGGTTTTATTTCAAAACCAAAATCATTCACAGAGTTAACATTAGTCATAAGCACACACATTCCTCCAACGAGTCATTTTCGTGGTTGTTTTCGGCGAGATTCCTGTGACTGAGACTGCCAAGGCTGTGTCTGCTGGCTCATTCGGAACCATTGGCCGCCAACTCCCTGGTCCCGCCTCAGTGGGAGGCCGGCTCTGCGGGGCTGGCCATGCAGCTGGGCGCCTGGAGTTTCCTCGCCGTTCGTCCCATCCTCTGGGGTGGTTCTTGGCCTCGACGCCACACAGCGAAGCCAAGTCCGGCTCCAGTGAGGGAACGGATGGCCAGCCCAGGTCGGAGAAGCCCTCGACCTTGGTAATGGGCACATATGTGGAAATTGGCGCCTTGAACCCGGCAGGCTCGGAGAAGGCGGCGGACCAGCAGCTCATGGCAGCGGGGAAGCGTGGCCAGACGGGTTCTGGACAGCGCGTCTGCGTCGCCCCAAAAATTCCCGTCAATTCATCTGCCTCAGGCGGAGCCGGTTCTGGAACGGCTAGCCCCTTGCGGGCCGCAGCCGCGGAGATGATGGTGGGCAACTCCTGGAGCAGTGCTCTAACTGCTGGCAGGGAGGAGCGAGAAGCCACTGGGGCAGAAGGACCCGCTGAGCGAGGCTTGTCGACCTCCGTGTTGTACAGGAGGGAAAAGGGGCTACGGCAGCCAAGCTCGTCGTGCTCCTCACGAGGCTCGTCGACCTCCTTGTTGTACAGGAGGGAATAATGGCTGCGGCATGCAGCCTCGTCGTACTCCTCACGAGGCTCGTCGACCTCCGTGTTGTACAGGAAGGAAGAAGGGCTATGGCAGCCAGCCTCACGGTCGACCTCCGTGTTGTACAGGAGGGAAGAAGAGCTATGGCAGCCAGCCTCGTGGTCGACCTCCGTGTTGTACAGGAGGGAAGAAGAGCTATGGCAGCCAGCCTCGCGGTCGACCTCCGTGTTGTACAGGAGGGAAGAAGAGCTATGGCAGCCAGCCTTGCGGTCGACCTCCGTGTTGTACCGGAGGGAAAAAGGGCTATGGCAGCCAGCTTCGTCGTACTCCTTGCTGTCGATGACATCGTCCAGTCGGTAGGAGCCAGCCGGCTCCTGGCCGACGTTGAAGAACTGTAACGCTTTGTCCAGCGAGTACATGCCAGCCACCGGAATTTCCTCGTCGGTGGTGGGGGTGAAGTACTCGACCCGGCGGACCTTTTCAGCCACGGGCAGAGCGGTACAAAATGGGCACGAGGCCTGGGGGTCAAGGCCAGGCCAGCGTGGTGAGCCCCGAGACAGACCTTACACTTGGCGTGCAGGTCGCAGCTGGAGATGGATTCCGTCTGGCAGGCCGGGCAGATCCTGGCGTCGCTGGACATGGTCGGTGAGTAGATTTTTCTTGTATAATTGCTCTTAAAGGAAGCTCTTAAGCTTGGCGTGAAGAGAAAACGGAGGCGAACAGTGGGGTCGTTCCACTTATATAACCCACAAGGGGTGCCCACGTGGTGGGCGTACATTTAAGCTCTTCATGATTGGCTGATGCTGAGATCACCCTTCCAATAGCAGCTCGCTTAAGGGCTAAGACTAGACGAAATAGAACTAAATTATCAGACATGATGTCTCATCTGCTGCTTTTCTAAACTTGCAAAAAGTAACAAAACCATTTGAAAGCCACTATTTGTGGATTCTCTGAAAGTTTCCATGGAGTGTGTGACAACTTATTTTTTCATTGATCCTATCGTCTAATCTCACAGCTGAAACAAGCATCCTTAATAATCTGTGCACAGGAAGTTTACCGATGCTGTAGTAAAACAAAAGGTATAATAATTTCTTATTAATAAAACCTTTTTGCAGCACTAAAGCAGAAAATGACATTTTGTAATTAATATGCTAAATATTTACACATGAATTGTTTTAGAGCCCTTTTATTGGCAGAATCTGATATTAATTTAGTTCTTACGAAAAATGGGTCCCAACATGGTTTGTGTGGCGTTGCCATAGTGTGACGTCATAGGCACAGATCCCCTGTCCTCTTTTTTGGAAATGGAAATATGGTCACCCTATAATAAACAAACTGTCCACCCGAGCTTTTGCACTGCACAGAGACGCTTCGCTGCCTACGACTTTGAACGTCAGTTGAGAGCGGTTGAGAGTCAATCTCATGCAGACTGACCAATGAAGAGAGGGCCTCAAGTTAAGAACCTCTCCTCATTGGTCAATCCACACGAGGTGGGTCAAAGGTTGGGCTGCATGGTGGCGCAGTTGTTAGCACTGTTGCCTTGCAGCACGGAGGTCGCAGGTTCGAAACTCGGCTGTGGCCTTTCTGCGTGGAGTTGCGTGTTCTCCCCATGCATGCGTGGGTTTCCTCCGGGTACTCCGGTTTCTCCCACAGATCACAACATGCCCTATAGGTTATAAATTGTAAGTCGCTTTGGATAAAAGCATCTGCTAAGTAAATAAGCATAAACATAAACATACCCTGAGCGGGTTACGTGATGTCAGGCATTCAAGTATTGAGTATATTTACTGCATATTACAGTAAAATATTCTGTATGTGACCATATTATGGTGATCCTTGGGTCGTGATGATGGGGCCCTTTAATATTGTTGCCCAGGGTACAACAAAGTGTTAATCTGGCCCTACCTATAACCCAGTTGGTTTTGTTTTAATTCAATTCAAAATATTTTCTGCCATTTTCTCTGTCTAGAGCCAAAGCGCGTTCCTCCTCCAGTATCACCGAAGCCTCGCGGGCCTCCGACAGCTCCCAAACCCGGCAAAGCTGTAGCGTCTCCAGTTACCATGAGCCCGGCTGCAGCCAGTCCCACCTCGGCCCCTAAGCCTTCCTCTGTAGCCCCTCTTCCAGCTCTTGACACCCCCTCCGGTCCAGATAGTCTAATCGATTTTTACTTTCTTTATTAAGCTCCATGGCAGCCATGACACCTAATAAAAACATGATTTCTCATGTACTTTACTGGTCTTTGTAAAACGTCATTCTCCTATAAAATGAAAACAATTGTAAAACATGAGTTTTTTAAGTATAAACAATAAACAAAAATCATGATTTATATTATTATTTTGGGATTTATCATTACTTTTTGTTGATCTTTACAATTAGTCGACTCTATTGTATGTTTCTGAGTTTGTCAGGTGTGTGTGTGTGTGTGAAAATAGTGAATGTCACCCATAAACTGAATCTTAATGCTGCTTTCCATCAGTGGAGGAACTCACCTCCACACTTGACTCATTGATTCTGTCAGCATGTTTATCGAAGCCTCAATAAAAGCTAATTATTCCATTTTTCTTTTTCAAAATTTTCCAGCCAAAAAGGAACCGTCTCTATCCTGGATGACATCGGCAGCATGTTTGACGACTTGGCAGACCAACTGGATGCAATGCTCGACTGATCTCCAGCCCCCCTCCCCCTGACCCATCCCTCATGACATGTAGGTGTGTGAGAAGACGGCGCTCCCAAGACTAAATGCTGGCGCTTTGGGGAGCTCGTGTTTGAGCGTCTGGCCCTCCCATGTTAAGTGCTTCCTGAGTAGCCTTGAAGAGGGAGTCCTCTTTATCTGGTGCAGTAGCTCTGGCTCCTTCTCCTGATGCGAGGAAGCTGCTCCCACACAACCTCTGACCTCTGCAGCCCAGCGCGTTACCTCCACCCAGCCTCAGACTGCTGCGTGGACCGAGAAGCACAATAATTCATCTCAACCCAAAAAAGGCTGGCTTAGACAAACTTTCGGGTGCAGTCTTAAGAAACTAAGCACACTAATTGTCTCAAAGGCAAGTAGACGGAGAGATGAACAAACACGACACGCTCTGATGAGGATTTTTAAAAGCACACTGAAACACAGACCGCTCTCTTTGCGTCCGTCTCTCCTCTAAAATATCAAAAGGATTCATTTTTCCAGATGCGTCGTAGCCTCCGTTTCTCCTCTGTACGAGTGGAGGCCAGTGGTTCGCTGGACTTCCTGACCCGCGTGTCGTCTCTTCTCACGTTGTTGTTGGTGCTCTTGCTGTTATTGTTGGTGTTGTTGTTTCGAGCGTGTGCGTAGTCCCTGCTTTTTGCTCATGTCAGTGTCCTCCTGCTCGTACAGTACGTAGTTACGCTAAGGATCAGACCAGCTATGAATTCTTAAGACACTTGCACATAAATCAGATCGCCGGTGTTCATCTCTACACATGAAGGTTTTATGCTTGATAATAATAATAAGAGACCAACACACGTGAGGTACAACCAGTGGCGGTTCTACATGGAATTACTCCCCGGGCGAGGCCCCCTTTGACCCCCCCCCCCCCCCCTCCAATAGATCTTCATCATGATCCATAATATTTTAGAATTACCTCTGTAATTGTAATTTAAACTGATAAAAAAAACTGTAGACTACCAAAAAATGCCAACTTTTACAGAACAAATCATGTAAAAATAATCAGTGCAGCCATCTGCAATAAATAAACAGGACAGTTAGTGGTGACTGGAGAGTTTTCTTCTATTCAATTCAAGTTTATTTATATAGCGCCAAATCACGACAAGAGTCGTCTCAAGGCATTTCACGTAATAAACATTCCAATTCAGGTCAATTCATTGAGCCAATCAGAAAAAAATTTTCCTATATAAGGAACCCAGCAAATTGCATCAAGTCACTGACTAGTGTCAAAGACTTTACAGCAATCCTCATACTAAGCAAGCATAAAGCGACAGTGGAGAGGAAAACTCCCTTTTAACAGGAAGAAACCTCCAGAGAATCCTGGCTCAGTATAAGCAGCCATCCTCCACGACTCACTGGGGATCGAGAACACACACACACACACACACACACACACACACACACACACACACACACACACACACACACACACACACACACACACACACACACAGACAGACACACACACACACACACACACACACACACACACAAAGTAATGTGTCTATAGTTATATTGTGATTTCTTAGTAAATATTCTATTTGGTGAGAGATAAACTTTATTATATTTATCCTAGTGGATCTATAATTAAACAGATAAACTAGTAGTAGCACACCCACTGTCACGGAAAACAAAAAGTTATTATCAGGAGAGGGAGAAAGTTTAAGTGGTTTAAGTAGCTTCTTCTGGGGAGAAAAACAGAGAGAAAATAAAGTTAACAGCTGAAATAGCAGAAAATAATACAGTTAAAGAGCAGATTGTGGAAGAAAGCAGTAGAATGTGAAAAGTGGTCAGTGTATCTTCCAGCAGTCTAAAGCCTGGTTTATGCTTCTCCGTCAGCTCCGCAAGGGACAGATACGCACGGATTGATGGAAGCGTTTTGCGCTTGTGCTTCTCCGTCTCCTGGAGAGTGTTGCAAAGCAATTGCCGGGCAGGACAACAGAGGGTGCAGCGCTGTTCTGTGGTATCCTGTCATGTATCGGTCCAAGATCGTGTGTTTATATTGTGTTTTTGGGTAGATAAGAGACTTTTAACACGGACATATTTGTCTCTCATTCTCCCACCTCTTCATGCGCTCCCCACCTCTAAACCCACGTTTCCTGTCATTTCCGTCCACAAATAAAACGCTTGCTGCGCATCTTTTCACTCCTCCAGTCACGGGATTTAAACGTTCATATTTTTAGAGTTTTTTCGCGAGGTATTCTTCAAGCTTCTCCATGTCTGCCGCTAGTTAAACTCGGCTCTCTTTGCAATGGCGGCGCTGTAAACAACAGCTGCGTCCTGACCAATCACAAGCTTGCGTAATCCATCTCGTTCGACGGATGTTTAAAAAAGTGGGCTCGACTCCGTACGTACTTGCGTGCCTGCCGAAGCCCTACGCAAGGACAGATAATGGCGTTGCGTGTCTCCGCACTGACGCAGACGGAGAAGCATAAATCAGGCTTAAGCCTATAGCAGCATAACTACAGAGATAACTCATGATAATCTATCCTATTTAGATGGAGGCATGTTGGAGTCAGGACAAGGGAGAGCCGTCTTTACCGACTGTACACTCCACCTCCCTCTACTCCCCCACTTGTCCAGATTTAGGCTAACATCAGATTTTAACCATAGGCCTTATCAAATAAAAATGTTTTAAGCCTATTCTTAAAAGTAGACAAAGTGTCTGCCTCATGCACTAAGGCTGGGAGCTGGTTCCACAGGAGAGGAGCCTGATAACTAAAAGATCTGCCTCCCATCCTAATTTTAGATATTCTGGGAACCACCAGTAGACCTGCAGTCTGAGAGCGAAATGCTCGGTTAGGAACGTATGGAACAATCAGATCACTGATGTATGATGGAGCTTGATTATTAAGAGCTTTTTATGTGAGAAGAAGGATCTTAAAATCTATTCTGAATTTAACAGGTAGCCAATGTAGGGAAGCTAAGACAGGAGAGATATAATCTCTCTTTTTAATTCTCATCAGAACTCTAGCTGCAGCATTTTGGACAAGCTGAAGACTTTTAACTACATTCTGTGGACTTCCTGAGAGTAATGAATTACAGTAATCCAGTCTTGATGTAATAAATGCATGAACTAGTTTTTCAGCATCACTCCTGGAAAGGATGCTTCTAATCTTAGCAATATTCCGAAGGTGCATGGAAAAAGGAAATCCTACAAACCTGTTTAACCTGGGATTTGAATGTCATGGTCAAAGATAACACCAAGGTTCCTTACTTTGTTCTCGGAGATTAATGTAATGCCATTCAGGTCAGGTGATTGGCTAAGCAATTTCCTTTTCTGGATTTATGGTCCAAAGATGAGAACTTCCGTCTTGTCTTGATTTAAAAGCAAAAAGTTTAGAGTCATCCAATTTTTTATGTCCTCAAGACAAGCCTGTAATCTACCCAACCGATTAGGTTAATCAGGGTTAATGGATAAATATAACGGAGTATCGTCAGCATAACAGTGGACGTTTATCCCATGCTGTCTAATGATTTTACCAATTGGGAGCATATATATAGTAAAAAGAATTGGTCCATGCACTGAACCCTGTGGTACTCCACAAGTAACCCTGGAGTATGAAGACGATTTGTCATGTACATTTACAAAATGAAATCTGTCAGACAGGTAGGATTTAAACCAGCCTAGCGCTGTTCCTTTGATCCCTACAACATGTTCAAGTCTTTCTAAAAGAACATTGTGATCAACTGTGTCAAAGGTAGCACTGAGATCTAACAAGACTAGAACAGACACAAGATTCTTATCCGAGGCCATGAGAATATCATTTGTAACTCTCACTAACGCAGTTTCAGTGCTGTGATACTCTCTAAAACCAGACTGAAATTCCTCAAAAAGAGCATTAGTGTTTAAATGCTCACATACTTGGATGGCCACTATTTTGTCCAGGACTATGGATAAAAATGGAAGGTTAGATATTGATCTATAATTCATTGGGTCATCTGGATCCAGAGAAGGCTTCTTAAGTGAAGGTTTGATTACAGCAACCTTAAAATCTTGTGGTACATATCCATTTACTAAGGATAGATTTATTATATGTAGAATGGGGGCAGTAACCAAAGGAAATGCTTCTTTAAATAATTTGGTTGGGATTGGATCCAAAACGCAAGTTGAAGGTTTCACTGCAAAAATTAGCCATCTTAAAATAAGCTAAAAAATAGTTGAATTTAGTCTAAATGACCTTAAATTAAGTGAAATAATCTGCCAGTGCAGCAAGATAATTGCACTTGGTAAGACTTCTTGAAATAAGAAAAAATATCTACACTTTAGACAAGTGACAGATTTCTTAATACAAGTAGTGAAACACTAATTTCAAGTGCAAAATTAAATAAAATTAACTCAAAACTAGCCTGTTGGTGCTTTTTTCAGTTTTTTATCCCTCTCATGTTGAGATGAACAATCTTGGAACAAGCAACTGTACAAGATTAATCTTCTGCAATCAAGAATCATTAATAGGTTTTGTTTTAAATCAAGACAAAGAATTTATAATAAAAGAAATTAGGCACAGGGTGTAATAAACAACCTTTATTTGAAATTTCTTTTCAAATGTCAAAAATTTTTCCAAACATCGCACAGATCAACGACTTTCTTAACAAATCTTAATTTTAAGCGTATTGTTTTGTATTCCTCTAACACATGAAGAACCTCAACATTTCATATACTAAAACTTTGTTTTAAGATGAACATTTTAGACACAGATTTTTTTTTTGGTAACGTATACAGTGTCAGGAAGAATCTAACAAAAAAAAATTAAGAATGTAGTTGTAAATGTCTACATCACAACCAAGAGTTAGTGGATGTTGAGGATCCGGACAAATGAGGTACAGGTCGAGACTTACAGTTTGTGATCCAGGGGAAACCAGAGAAGAGTTGTTCTGGGGGGGTAGTCCGTGAGGAGTGGGAGACAGAGACACACGCTGGATCACAGGAGACTGGGTTTCCAGGTTGCTGGAGGACTGGAGGAGCTGAGCACGGAATAGGGAGCAGGATCCGGTAAGGTAAGGTCAGTATGGAGCGGACAGCCAGGGAGCGGCTGGGAGACAGCGGGACTGGTCCGGTAGGTTGCAGGACGGTGTGAAAGGTGGTGGTAGAAATCTGGAGAAGAGGCAGCTTACAAAAATCAGGCAAGCTTGGAAAAACACACAGGAACCAGCAATCTGGCTAGAAGTACGACTTGGACGATATCTATTCGGATTACTCAGTAATCAGGCTCGGGAGTCATAGATACCGAAGTTGAGTTAATCATCCAGCGAATAAAGATGTCTCCCAGCAGCTTATATGTCCCTGGCCAACTGATGAGCAGATGGGCTGCAGCTGGTCCACTCCTTGACACGCCCACCTGCAGGAGAAGCTCAGAGAAGGTTTAGCAAAGAGAGGAGGACTCACCCCAGACCATGACACCAAGATAACTTAAAGTGATACTTTACAACTTTTTCGTATTTTGAACTCATTTTCTTGAGCCAGTATGTGCCAAAATGACCCTTTACATGGTGAATGAAATGTCACTCAGACCCTCACCGCTCTGTGGCCAGAATACCACACTTGCAACTTCAGATTGCCGGTCAGGTCTGTTGGAGTTAGTAGAGCTGATATGCCTGGTTCTGCAGCCTTAAGGTGCTTTTCCAGGAACACTACTCAGGGCAACTCGGACCGATGCAGTTCAGCCCGACCACGGTTTCCAAGGGCACGCTTTGGTATTTTCTCCCCTATTTTTAGTCCCTGCTCCATTGAGGTACCTGGCAAGGCTGAGTTGGGCCGGTATCGTGATTCTGGCCGCTGATTGGCTAGGGGCTTCATGGAGCTGGCGTGGGAACAAAACTGCTTTCAGATGGGCTGACTCAAACCACGCTGTACAGAGCTGTTTTAGGCTGAGTAGTGCTCCTGGGAAACCACCCTCAGTGTCTACATGAGTGATTCATCACTAAATTGAACAAATCAGCAGCAGCAGCTCCTAGATGTTACTACTGGGTATGGAATGGAATATGATTTAAAATATAACTCGAGCAAAAGTGTTGTTCTAACCTACAGAACCACCCAGGATAAAAGGCTTAATTTTCCTGTGTTTAAGTTGTCCAGCAACAGTCTTGCAGTCTGTGAACAGATAAAATATCTTGGACACTTTATCACAGCCAATATGAGCGACGATGATGATATTTACAGGCAGTGCTGCAAGCTATATGTGCAAGCAAACACCATTGCACGCACATTCAGCTGTTGTTCCACACCTGTTAAAGTGGCATTATTTAAAGCATACTGCACACCACTCTATACTGCACATCTGTGGTCATTCTATAAAAAGTCTAGCTTGCACAGGTTACAAGTGGCATACAATGATGCAACGAGAATCCTCCTCAAAACTCCCAGGGGAGGCAGTGCTAGTCAAACGTTTGTTTCTGTGAGCGTGTGCACATTTAAGGCACTTCTAAAAAATTTAATGTTCAAGTTTATGAGACGGCTGCAAGAGTCTTCCAATAGTATTATAGTCGCACTCTCAAATCCCACTGTGAGCTGATCTCGTTATATGTCTAGGCTGAGAATGCACTGGTTAAAATGTTTGGGTGGATTTATCTCAACTAGTTAGTTTTGTTGTCCCTTACCTCCACTGCAGTTATATCCTGTGATTTTATATAGGCTTTTATTGGTATTAATGTTAATTGGTATCCTTTCTTTTCTTGTGTTTTTCTTGTATCTTTTTCTTTTATCTGTATGTTTCTTTTAAAATGGACTTTAAGTCTGGCAATAAACATATTATAAATCAGCTGCGTTCATGATTTAAAACATGCAGGAGATGTGCTGGAAGCAGACTGCAGCTCCAGGTATGTCAGCTCAATATTTGTTTAAGTCCCAACAGAGCCAACTGCCAGTCTGGAGTTGAAAGTAGAACATTCTGGCCAAAGGGGTGCGATGTGTGCTGGGTGGCTGTTCATTAACCCTCTAAAACAGGAGTATTTGATTCCGGTCCTGGAGGGCCGGTATCCAGCAGGTTTTAGTGGTTTCTCTGCTCCAATATGCTTGATTCAGTGGTTTAATCACCTGTGCAGCAGTTCAGGCTCTGCAGAAGCTTAACCCCGTAAATTTCCAACGCAATGGGGTTTTGTCCCTCGGGCGGGACGCTGGAATGCTAAGGAGTTAATCGCCTGCTGGTTGAAATCAGGTGTGTCGAAACGGAGTTAAAACTAAAACGTGCTTGATACCGGCCCTCCAGGCTGGGAACTTCATACCACTGCTGTTAACGGCCATTTTAGCACACACTGGCTCAAGAAAATTTTAAAATATAAAAATTTCATATCATGGCTTTAAAATGTGTGTAGGACTCCGACATAGGGTTCAGACGTTTTGCTGCAACTGTAAACACAATTTTCTGTAATTATTGAATATGAAGTTGATTAAAATACAGCTAATCACGACGTACTAGCGGCATGAGCTGCCCTGTAAGACATCTTTTTAGTGACGTATGACAAACAGCTCTTCACTGTTTAGAAGAATTTAGATTTTTATGATGATTTATGACAAAATTCCTTAAAATGAATAACTGAACCTAGTTTATCTTTATGTAGATGGTAAAGTGTAGTGAAACAGCGTTAGTCTCAGTCGGCATAAGCAGCAGGGCCCTGCAGGGAATCGAACCCCGTCTCATTACTGAGAGTTCCGTTACCAGAGCCTTTTGCTTTGGGCGACCGGAGACGGTAAAGCAAAACCTGCATCAACAAAGCATTTAATGTTGGAACATAAATTCTGTCTTGAAGCAGGAAAAAAGAAACCGTCAGACTAAAAAATTATTTCTAATTAAATTCATTTTAGTATTTTATAAACGTTTTACAGATTTAGAGCCTCCTTTGACTTTTATGCTTTTCGTTTACTTCTCGTTCTTTTACGATGTTTATCCGTTCTTTAGTCGCGGTCAAAAGCATCGTATTTTTGTTCTGCGGTGAATCTTAAAGTTATGTTGAATGTAAATAATCTGAGTCTTCATTGCTTTAATTCATTCACTGCCAATGACGACTAAAGTTGTCATTTGCATTTTTTTTTACTGTTTGAGCATCGGAACGAGTCGCCGCGCTGAGAGAACAAACATCTCAGCCCTGAAGCCGATCTTCATCCGCATATGTCACAGATCACATGATCAGAAAGCAACACATCCATGTGTTTGGAGATCGTTTTGGGCCGTTCCTGTAAAAAAAAGTGAGGCGCGAACCGGAAAAGCGTCTGCCGATCACAATTCGACACCGGATTATGAAAGAACGGATAACGCTCGAAACACGCAGCTTCTTCCTGATGTAAGAGGTGAGTCTCCTCTTTGTTTTGGTGTTTTTGGCGTCGACATCATGCTAGCGCGCAACGTTCTGTGACTCTTAAAAAAACAGTAAAAACGGTGAGAAACGCTGGCAGCGAAGGCCGTTAGTGATCAGGAAACGGCTGGCAGTGAATGAGTTAATCATTTACATGTTTAGACTATATTTTATTAGCCTTTAATATTTTAGTATTTATTGTTTAAATTTTGTAAAGAGCTATTTTTAAACGCGTGCACATTTAAACACTAAAACCTTTGTTTGCTCCGTCTGTGTCAGAGCTCTGCTGTTCAGCTCCTTCCTGGTTCCTGCAGGACTACAAAGCCCAGAGAAGCTAAGTCCAGCAGGACGTGAGGACACAAACAGACATGGAGAGCTCCTCCTAAACCTGGAATCAAACTTTTCTACAGATTATTTAGAACAGTTTCTTGTGACAGAACAGTTAGTGAAACAGAAAGGACCTGATGAAGATGATGTTATCGTCCTTGTCTTTCATACGGATCAAAGATCACCCCAGCTTATGCTCATGTCACCAAGTAGACGTCCCATTTCTCACTAAGACCTGCT
The DNA here is from genome assembly GCF_043380555.1 of Nothobranchius furzeri. Classification (NCBI taxonomy): domain Eukaryota; kingdom Metazoa; phylum Chordata; class Actinopteri; order Cyprinodontiformes; family Nothobranchiidae; genus Nothobranchius; species Nothobranchius furzeri. The sequence continues at coordinate 12,399,729 of NC_091744.1, read as the reverse complement.
CTATCTGCTCTACCAGATTATCAGGAGCATCACTGTAGTTGTAGTTTTGCCTCCATCTTCCTGCCCTCCTTGGTCTCTTGTTTATCTTCTACCACCTCTCACCATCCATCTCAGGTGGGATCTTGGTTGCTCCGATGGCCTCTTGTGTTCCAGGCTTACATCTTTTAGTGAACGTTAGAATATCATGTACTAATATATATGCATGTGTGTGTGTGTGTGTGTATGATGCTAAACCAGACTGCCTGCTCCATCAGATGAAAAGGAAATCCCCTCAGGACCCAAATAAAATAGAAGATTTAGCAACCAGACACAGAAGCCCAGGTGAAACCGTCCACATCAGCATCTCCAGTTCTACCAGCTCTAAAAACACACTTCTTAAATAATAAAACATTAAACTCAGCCAACGGATGAAGACGTCCTGGTGCCAGATGCTACCTAAGACATCACCAGTTCAGCTGACTTGATAAAACACTTGGTGACTAAAACAAACATCTGGTGACCTGGTAAAAAACAGTCCTGGTGCAACAAGCTACCTGAGACAAACCTTTCCAGTCGACCAGCTCAAGAAAGAAAGAAAGAAATAAATGATCTTCAGTGGTGCTGCACTGGAACAAAAAAATATCTCTAGTCCGAGTCGGAGTCGTCCCATCTTGGTCTCTTCGGTGGGATGTACGGGAAGCGCTCTCCAGTCCTCTTCTGGATGGATCCAAGGACCGAGGTAGAAGGAGTGGGTTCTTCTACATCCTGGACCTCTTCAGCGCTCCCGTGGGCAGGCCTGGGATCTTCTGGAAGCTCTTCCGGCGGGGCCGGAGGAGCTACCGCCAGCCAGAAGTCTTCTGGTGGTGGAAACTGCTGCTCTTCATCGCTATCCAGAACTGAGCTACCATAACCAGAGTCCACACTAGAAGCCATAAAATCTTCTAAAGCTGACCAATCTGAGCTACTGTCAGTCTCCTCCGACTCCTCATCTCTACGCAGACCCTCAAAAAAAGCAAACTCTACCTCCAACTCCTCATCACTACTCAGACCCTCAATAACAAACTCTACCACTTGTGAAGGAGCCTGTCTAAGATCCACAAACACCACATCATCATCAGGAATGTGAAGGGCTGGGTACCTACCTTCATCTTCATCGAGAATCCGGATGACGTCCTCAGGGACCCCTGCAGTCACGGGACGCTCCACGATGAAGATGCCTGTGAGGACAAAACAAGACACATTAAATCCACTTGTGTCATAAAACAGTTATGAAAAAGCTACAATGACTTGTTTACAATACAAGAGATGTGTGTCTGCATCTGCATGTGTGCACAAGACACACTTTACTAATCTGGTTGTTTTTGGGGTTTAACAGGTTAAAACCGAGTTCTGCTTTTACTCAAAAAGTTTCCATTTTTAATTTATGTGATTGTTTAATATTTATGTTTCATGTTTATAGCTGATGTATTTCTAAAAGGATGTAATGTTTTACAGCTTGCAGACACAACACTGCTCAAATAAAGTTGTTTTAAAATGGGCTCTATAAAAATAAACAGAAGACTCATTAAACTGGTGAAAACTGTTTAAAATAGATTCAAACGGACAGAAATGCATTTATAAACCTGAGAACCAACTCAGAGAACACATCAAACTTTCTACTTGGATAAAACAGATGAAGTCCTTAAAGATCAAAGGTCTCTAGTTCACTCAGATTAATGGAAACAACTCATGTTCACCGATGCTAACAGGCCGAAGCTAAAGCTAGCTGTATGTTCTAGCATGTTCTACGTCATGACGTTTCATACCTGGTTCATCGTTGCTATGGTCACGAAAAAAATTTTCAATGTAAAATTGAACTAAATGGATTTGCTGAAACCAAATTGGTGGTTTTCTTTTAACGGTCCTCTCTAGTATGATACAGTCATCCCACCGACCTGCTGGGACTCTCAAGATGCTGAGGCTGTGTGATGAGGTTGAGTCACAGGTCGGTGCTAATGTGAGAAACCTTTTGTCTCTATCCTGCTAAAAGAACCACATATTCAGCTTTTATTTTGCTTGCCCAGCTGACAAAAACCAACAAGCGCTCCTCGCGCTCACTCACCTCGCGGCTGTCCATCCTCTTTTATATCAATAATACAAAAGAAACCGACATGCCAGAACAAAACTAGTAAAAATATTTGATGTGTTCAAACTGTTCCAGGGGAATTTGAGCGTCACTTGTCCACAGAAAACATGTTTCACCTCCATAAAACACCAAATCTCGTCTCGTCTTCTTCCGCTATCCGTGTCCAGGTCGCGGGGGCAGCATACCAACTAGGGAGCTCCACACCGTCCTCTCTCCGGCCACCTCCACCAGCTCCTCCGGCAGGACCCCAAGGCGTTCCTGGGCCAGTTCGGATATGTACTTTCTCCATCGTGTCCTGGGCCGTCCAGGGGGCCTCCTGCCAGCAGGACATGCCCAAAACACCTCACCAGGGAGGCGTTCAGGAGGCCTTCTAACAAGATGCCCAAACCACCTCAACTGACTCCTCGATATGGAGGAGCAGCGGCTCTATTCCGAGTCTCTACCGAATGTCCGAGCTCCGCACCCTATCCCTAAGGCTGACCCAGCCACCCCGCGGAGAAAACTCATTTCAGACGCTTGTATCCGCGATCGTGTCCTTTCGGTCATTACACAAAGCTCATGACCACAGGGGAGGACTGGGCGGTAGATTGACTGGTAAACCGAGAGCCTTGCTTTCCGGCTCAGCTCCTTCTTCCCCACAACTGACCGGTTCAGCGGCCGCATCACTGCAGACGCTGCCCCAATCCGCCTGTCGATCTCGCACCCTCATCTCTGCTTTATGCGGACGATGTGGTCCTCCCAGCTTCATCAGGCTCCGACCTACAGCTCTTGCTGGGGAGGTTGCAGCCGAGTGTGAAGAGGCTGGGTTGAGGATCAGCACCTCCAAGTCTGAGATCACGGTTCTCAATCGGAAAAGAGCGTTTGTCAACTCCAGGTCGGTGGAGAGGTCCTGCCTCAAGTGGAGGAGATCTCGGGGTCTTGTTCACGAGTAAAACACCAAATGTGATTTTAAAACACACATTCGGTCTCTCAAATACACAAATTTAACATTATAATAATGTTTCAGTAGTTTGTCCTTTAGGAAACATGAAATAAGTCAGATGGAGAATTTAACGGATGTTAGCTTACCGTGCTCCTCCCTGAAGACCAACATCGCTCTGGTAGGTTGGTTCTCGGGTCTTCTTCAGCTAGCCACAAACTTCTTCAGCGATTTCTGCTCTGCAGAGGTTCTCCAAGCTCGTCCAAGGGCTACTTTTGAAGCAAATCTCCAGAGACTCTCTCGACCAAGTGCTGCCTGCTCTAGCGCAAGTTCGAAAGAAAGACTTTTAAAAATTCGATGAGCTTTTATAGTCGAGCCGTTCTAATTCTATGACGTATACACGCACATGCGTGCAACAGATTCCTAACCCGTCTCTTTGCAGCAGGTGCACCCGAGAGGTCTCTCAGCCCTCTGGTGGATAGAAGCTATTACTGCAGCTGTTTTCGAACTGTCACTTAGCTAATTATGTAATAGCAGTGAGGACTTTTAGTGCCGTTGTGCTTTTGTAATCTCCAGTTTGAATACATCAGATGTTTTGTATTCAAACAAAAACATGTTGTTTTCGTGACCATAGCAACGCATGAACCAGGTATGAAACATCATGACGTAGAACATGCTAGAACGTACAGCTAGCTTTAGCTTCAGCCTGTTAGCATCGGTGAACATGAGTTGTTTCCATTAATCTGAGTGAACTAGAGACCTTTGATCTTTAAGGACTTCATCTGTTTTATCCAAGTAGAAAGTTTGATGTGGTCTCTGAGTTGGTTCTCAGGTTTATAAATGCATTTCTGTCCGTTTGAATCTATTTTAAACAGTTTTCACCAGTTTAATGAGTCTTCTGTTTATTTTTATAGAGCCCATTTTAAAACAACTTTATTTGAGCAGTGTTGTGTCTACAAGCTGTAAAACATTACATCTTTTTAGAAATACATCAGCTATAAACATGAAACATAAATAATAAACAATCACATAAATTAAAAATGGAAACTTTTTGAGTAAAAGCAGAACTCGGTTTTAACCTGTTAAACCCCAAAAACAACCAGATTAGTAAAGTGTGTCTTGTGCACACATGCAGATGCAGACACACATCTCTTGTATTGTAAACAAGTCATTGTAGCTTTTTCATAACTGTTTTATGACACAAGTGGATTTAATGTGTCTTGTTATGTCCTCACAGGCATCTTCATCGTGGAGCGTCCCGTGACTGCAGGGGTCCCTGAGGACGTCATCCGGATTCTCGATGAAGATGAAGGTAGGTACCCAGCCCTTCACATTCCTGATGATGATGTGGTGTTTGTGGATCTTAGACAGGCTCCTTCACAAGTGGTAGAGTTTGTTATTGAGGGTCTGAGTAGTGATGAGGAGTTGGAGGTAGAGTTTGCTTTTTTTGAGGGTCTGCGTAGAGATGAGGAGTTGGAGGAGACTGACAGTAGCTCAGATTGGTCAGCTTTAGAAGATTTTATGGCTTCTAGTGTGGACTCTGGTTATGGTAGCTCAGTTCTGGATAGCGATGAAGACCAGCAGTTTCCACCACCAGAAGACTTCTGGCTGGCGGTAGCTCCTCCGGCCCCGCCGGAAGAGCTTCCAGAAGATCCCAGGCCTGCCCACGGGAGCGCTGAAGAGGTCCAGGATGTAGAAGAACCCACTCCTTCTACCTCGGTCCTTGGATCCATCCAGAAGAGGACTGGAGAGCGCTTCCCGTACATCCCACCGAAGAGACCAAGATGGGACGACTCCGACTCGGACTAGAGATATTTTTTTGTTCCAGTGCAGCACCACTGAAGATCATTTATTTCTTTCTTTCTTTCTTGAGCTGGTCGACTGGAAAGGTTTGTCTCAGGTAGCTTGTTGCACCAGGACTGTTTTTTACCAGGTCACCAGATGTTTGTTTTAGTCACCAAGTGTTTTATCAAGTCAGCTGAACTGGTGATGTCTTAGGTAGCATCTGGCACCAGGACGTCTTCATCCGTTGGCTGAGTTTAGTGTTTTATTATTTAAGAAGTGTGTTTTTAGAGCTGGTAGAACTGGAGATGCTGATGTGGACGGTTTCACCTGGGCTTCTGTGTCTGGTTGCTAAATCTTCTATTTTATTTGGGTTCTGAGAGGATTTCCTTTTCATCTGATGGAGCAGGCAGTCTGGTTTAGCATCATACACACACACACACACACACACACACACACACACACACACACACACACACACATGCATATATATTAGTACATGATATTCTAACGTTCACTAAAAGATGTAAGCCTGGAACACAAGAGGCCATCGGAGCAAACAAGATCCCACCTGAGATGGATGGTGAGAGGTGGTAGAAGATAAACAAGAGACCAAGGAGGGCAGGAAGATGGAGGCAAAACTACAACTACAGTGATGCTCCTGATAATCTGGTAGAGCAGATAGAGCAGGTCTTAGTGAGAAATGGGACGTCTACTTGGTGACATGAGCATAAGCTGGGGTGATCTTTGATCCGTATGAAAGACAAGGACGATAACATCATCTTCATCAGGTCCTTTCTGTTTCACTAACTGTTCTGTCACAAGAAACTGTTCTAAATAATCTGTAGAAAAGTTTGATTCCAGGTTTAGGAGGAGCTCTCCATGTCTGTTTGTGTCCTCACGTCCTGCTGGACTGAGCTTCTCTGGGCTTTGTGGTCCTGCAGGAACCAGGAAGGAGATGAATAGCAGAGCTCTGACACAGACGGAGCAAACAAAGGTTTTAGTGTTTAAATGTGCACGCGTTTAAAAATAGCTTTTTACAAAAGTTAAACAATAAATACTAAAATATTAAAGGCTAATAAAATATAGTCTAAACATGTAAATGATTAACTCATTCACTGCCAGCCGTTTCCTGATCACTAACGGCCTTCGCTGCCAGCGTTTCTCACCGTTTTTACTGTTTTTTTTAAGAGTCACAGAACGTTGCGCGCTAGCATGATGTCGACGCCAAAAACACCAAAACAAAGAGGAGACTCACCTCTTACATCAGGAAGAAGCTGCGTGTTTCGAGCGTTATCCGTTCTTTCATAATCCGTTGTCGAATTGTGATCGGCAGACGCTTTTCCGGTTCGCGCCTCACTTTTTTTTACAGGAACGGCCCAAAACGATCTCCAAACACATGGATGTGTTGCTTCCTGATCATGTGATCTGTGACATATGCAGATGAAGATCGACTTCAGGGCTGAGATGTTTGTTCTCTCAGCGCGGCGACTCGTTCCGATGCTCAAACAGTAAAAAAAAATGCAAATGACAACTTTAGTCGTCATTGGCAGTGAATGAATTAAAGCAATGAAGACTCAGATTATTTACATTCAACATAACTTTAAGATTCACCGCAGAACAAAAATACGATGCTTTTGACCGCGGCTAAAAAACGGATAAACATCGTAAAAGAACGAGAAGTAAACGAAAAGCATAAAAGTCAAAGGAGGCTCTAAATCTGTAAAACGTTTATAAAATACTAAAATGAATTTAATTAGAAAAAATTTTTTAGTCTGACGGTTTCTTTTTTCCTGCTTCAAGACAGAATTTATGTTCCAACATTAAATGCTTTGTTGATGCAGGTTTTGCTTTACCGTCTCCGGTCGCCCAAAGCAAAAGGCTCTGGTAACGGAACTCTCAGTAATGAGACGGGGTTCGATTCCCTGCAGGGCCCTGCTGCTTATGCCGACTGAGCCTAACGCTGTTTCACTACACTTTACCATCTACATAAAGATAAACTAGGTTCAGTTATTCATTTTAAGGAATTTTGTCATAAATCATCATAAAAATCTAAATTCCTCTAAACAGTGAAGAGCTGTTTGTCATACGTCACTAAAAAGATGTCTTACAGGGCAGCTCATGCCGCTAGTACGTCGTGATTAGCTGTACTTTAATCAACTTCAAATTCAATAATTACAGAAAATTGTGTTTACAGTTGCAGCAAAACGTCTGAACCCTATGTCGGAGTCCTACACACATTTTAAAGCCATGATATGAAATTTTTATATTTTAAAATTTTCTTGAGCCAGTGTGTGCTAAAATGGCCGTTAACAGCAGTGGTATGAAGTTCCCAGCCTGGAGGGCCGGTATCAAGCACGTTTTAGTTTTAACTCCGTTTCGACACACCTGATTTCAACCAGCAGGCGATTAACTCCTTAGCATTCCAGCGTCCCGCCCGAGGGACAAAACCCCATTGCGCTGGAAATTTACGGGGTTAAGCTTCTGCAGAGCCTGAACTGCTGCACAGGTGATTAAACCACTGAATCAAGCATATTGGAGCAGAGAAACCACTAAAACCTGCTGGATACCGGCCCTCCAGGACCGGAATCAAATACTCCTGTTTTAGAGGGTTAATGAACAGCCACCCAGCACACATCGCACCCCTTTGGCCAGAATGTTCTACTTTCAACTCCAGACTGGCAGTTGGCTCTGTTGGGACTTAAACAAATATTGAGCTGACATACCTGGAGCTGCAGTCTGCTTCCAGCACATCTCCTGCATGTTTTAAATCATGAACGCAGCTGATTTATAATATGTTTATTGCCAGACTTAAAGTCCATTTTAAAAGAAACATACAGATAAAAGAAAAATATACAAGAAAAACACAAGAAAAGAAAGGATACCAATTAACATTAATACCAATAAAAGCCTATATAAAATCACAGGATATAACTGCAGTGGAGGTAAGGGACAACAAAACTAACTAGTTGAGATAAATCCACCCAAACATTTTAACCAGTGCATTCTCAGCCTAGACATATAACGAGATCAGCTCACAGTGGGATTTGAGAGTGCGACTATAATACTATTGGAAGACTCTTGCAGCCGTCTCATAAACTTGAACATTAAATTTTTTAGAAGTGCCTTAAATGTGCACACGCTCACAGAAACACACGTTTGACTAGCACTGCCTCCCCTGGGAGTTTTGAGGAGGATTCTCGTTGCATCATTGTATGCCACTTGTAACCTGTGCAAGCTAGACTTTTTATAGAATGACCACAGATGTGCAGTATAGAGTGGTGTGCAGTATGCTTTAAATAATGCCACTTTAACAGGTGTGGAACAACAGCTGAATGTGCGTGCAATGGTGTTTGCTTGCACATATAGCTTGCAGCACTGCCTGTAAATATCATCATCGTCGCTCATATTGGCTGTGATAAAGTGTCCAAGATATTTTATCTGTTCACAGACTGCAAGACTGTTGCTGGACAACTTAAACACAGGAAAATTAAGCCTTTTATCCTGGGTGGTTCTGTAGGTTAGAACAACACTTTTGCTCGAGTTATATTTTAAATCATATTCCATTCCATACCCAGTAGTAACATCTAGGAGCTGCTGCTGCTGATTTGTTCAATTTAGTGATGAATCACTCATGTAGACACTGAGGGTGGTTTCCCAGGAGCACTACTCAGCCTAAAACAGCTCTGTACAGCGTGGTTTGAGTCAGCCCATCTGAAAGCAGTTTTGTTCCCACGCCAGCTCCATGAAGCCCCTAGCCAATCAGCGGCCAGAATCACGATACCGGCCCAACTCAGCCTTGCCAGGTACCTCAATGGAGCAGGGACTAAAAATAGGGGAGAAAATACCAAAGCGTGCCCTTGGAAACCGTGGTCGGGCTGAACTGCATCGGTCCGAGTTGCCCTGAGTAGTGTTCCTGGAAAAGCACCTTAACCCCGAATTTCCACAGGAGCCGTCAGCAGCACGTTACTGCAGCAGCACGTCATAGCTGCTGATAGGAGCCGCTGTGGTCAACAGAACCTTTTCCACTGGAGCCGTCAGCAGCCGTCAGCAGTGCGAGTCAGCCGCGCCTCAGGAGCAGCATGTCGCAGCCTTTACGCGCCGGTTCTATTTTCTACGTGCGACGCCTCTGAAACGGGTCAAGTTCAACATTTTTGGGGAAGGAAAGACAGGAAATCGGACGCGGAAATGGAGCGAAGCTCCCGAGATTTTCAGAATAAAGAAACGTACTGCCTTCCGGTTGCTTTACTTTTAAAAATAGTTACTAACTGTGCGGCCCCGTGAGAAGTTATCACCTAGCTAGCGGTCTCCTTTGTTTTTCAGGTCCGTATTGGCAATTATAAAACGGACAGAACATAAAACACAAACCTTTTGGAGCCATGTTGTAGTTTTCTCCTGCTTGTTGTTGTGTTTACTGACGAAGTCACTCGTGTGACTTCGCGCTCTGTCGGTGACAGCTGCTCCCCTGCTGCTTAGCGTCTCGTGGGAAGGGCCAGGCAGCAGTTTACGTGAGCAAGACGTGCTGCTGCAGTAACGTGCTGCTGATGGCTCCTGTGGAAACCCGGGGGTTAGGCTGCAGAACCAGGCATATCAGCTTTACTAACTCCAACAGACCTGACCGGCAATCTGAAGTTGCAAGTGTGGTATTCTGGCCACAGAGTGTTGAGGGTCTGAGTGACATTTCATTCACCATGTAAAGGGTCATTTTGGCACATGCTGGCTCAAGAAAATGAGTTCAAAATACGAAAAAGTTGTAAAGTATCACTTTAAGTTATCTTGGTGTCATGGTCTGGGGTGAGTCCTCCTCTCTCTGCTAAACCTTCTCTGAGCTTCTCCTGCAGGTGGGCGTGTCAAGGAGAGGACCAGCTGCAGCCCATCTGCTCATCAGTTGGCCAGGGACATATAAGCTGCTGGGAGACATCTTTATTCGCTGGATGATTAACTCAACTTCGGTATCTACGACTCCCGAGCCTGATTACTGAGTAATCCGAGTAGCTATCGTCTAAGTCGTACTTCTAGCCAGATTGCTGGTTCCTGTGTGTTTTTCCAAGCTTGCCTGATTTTTGTAAGCTGCCTCTTCTCCAGATTTCCACCACCACCTTTCACACCGTCCTGCAACCTACCGGACCAGTCCCGCTGTCTCCCAGCCGCTCCCTGGCTGTCCGCTCCATACTGACCTTACCTTACCGGATCCTGCTCCCTATTCCGTGCTCAGCTCCTCCAGTCCTCCAGCAACCTGGAAACCCAGTCTCCTGTGATCCAGCAAGCGTGTATTCTTAAATGTACTGAAAATGTCAAAAAGAGCTGGTGAGATTGCTTAAAGGGGTTTTGTGCAAAAATCTTCATTTTCCTGTTTTGTATAGACCACAAAATTGTTCTAACTTTAAAAATATATTCGTAACACGTCCCCTTTAACATGTGCTTTTGTAGCAGGAAGTCCTTTACAGTTCTCCAATCAGCCCCAAGACAAAATGCACATTGCCGTACATGAAGCATTAAAAAGGCAAAGCGAGGTATAATTTATACATTTATTCTAATCACAACTGTACAGGAATGTATCGTCACAGCAGAAACGCAACCTAAACCTGACCGTGGAACAACAGCCGTCACAACACATCCAGAACTCCAACAGAAATGTACAGGCTCAGATCATTTCAACTCAACATTTAGATTCCTCTTGATTATCATCATAGTTGTTATTATTCACATAGAACTATCTGTCTTTCAAATATATCTTTGTTTTAAAGAGCATAAAAATACAAGTGGACTTTTCACTAGGATGAAAACTGGTGGCTGATCCACCGCCTTGGCTTATATGAAGGGAAAACACTGAAAACTGGGGGCGTCGGGAGGAGTGAAGCCAACTTATTACAGCTTACCAGATTTTTTTGTTATTTTATGTATTTATATTAGCTCATACAAGGCTTTGCAGTAGTTACAGAAGGTTGCAGACATTTGGGGGTTAACTTTTAGGGTTAAATCACTTGGACATCACTGACACAAAGGGGCGTTGTCAAAGAAATCATGAAGCTGTTAAACAAAAGGAATAGATAAATATGAAGGCACGGAGATTTGCAGAATAAACACCAAATTTAGAAATAATTTTGATAAAAGAGGAAGACGAGAAGGAGGTTAAGTTGATTAAAGGCAATTTTACTAACCAAACACTAGAGGGCGCTTTAGGAGCGCCTGTTTTAAACCTACCGTAAATCTTCTAATACAGGCCCGGGCCTGTATTTGACTCAAGCTCATCAAGCTCCAGGCCTTTATTGGAAGGAGGGCCAGTATTAGAGGCAGGCCTAAATTTCTATTTGAGTAAAATGAACTAATGGTTCGCTGGAGTTTTTGACAATTAAAATTGCACCCACATTTTCAAAGTTAAACACATTTCTTTTAACAACAGTAATTTCTGCTTCAGCCCTCTCCCCTCCCCCTGCGCAGTGACCGCAAACTCACTGATGTGCCTGCAGCCTCTCGGACATCCTGCTGCTCTAAACATTAAAATAATTATTTCATTTTCTGTTCCTCACTTCTGATTACCTTCAATGGCGTCTGTTTGTTGCAACCACCAGGTACAAAAAATAACTTGTTTTTATTTGACTATTTTTCTGTCCTGTATCTGTTTATTATCTTCCTGCATCTCCTCTCAATCCTAAAGAAAAACTGCTACCTGGGTTCATATATATTCACCTTATGAGTTACCTTTGAACTGCAGTTCTAAAAGATCTACCGACCGCAAAAACAGCGGAGTGCTCGCCGGCCACATCAGTGAGGTGCGTCACCGAGGACAAAACAGGTGATTCGCCCTGATCCACAGCAGCGAAACGCATCAGGCACAAATAAAAGCATAAAAGACAGAAAACATAAAAGGAAATGAGCCGACATGAACGATCGCGTGTTAAATTAGTTTTTGAGGTGGCGACACCTAATTTGATAATTTTACTGTGGCCGTGCTCAGGACGCAGATGTATGGAGCGCGTCAACAATCAGAGCTTTGCATGCACAAGCTGGTTAAGGTTAGGATGGGGGTGAGGGGAAGGTTAAATTGCAAGAGGGTAAACGTCACAATTTGGTTAAATTACCGTTTTACGGCGGGTGTCAGTACCGACGCTCTGGCACAGCGCGTTGTCTCCAGACGTGCAGGAGCTCCTCACCTTCTGACAGCAGGCTGCTGTCTTTTCTGAGGACTGCATCTTGCCGGTCATTATCACATGACAGCGACTAGTTGATGACGGGCATAAAAAGTCACCATAGAGCGGTGAAGTCGACTAGTGACTAGTTCATACAACCCCTATTGCTCCCCAGAGTGTTCTGCAGCATAATCAGCACGTTCTCTTTGAACTTGATATCAAATTTTCGCCTCCTCTTTGTCTCCGCACCTGCCATGGTTAAAGTTATCCTCGCGGTCTATCACTGGCAAATCAAAAGTGAGACGGATGACACAACCGCCCCCCGTACTTGCTTGTTACCACATTCCACCTGGCCACAATAAAAAAAAACGGGCCATTATTCACCTCCGCCAACTCCGACACCGGCCAAACTGTGATACCTGGCAGTTAATTAAATACAGGCTATCATTAGAGGATTTACGGTATGTGTGAATGTTGATTGGATGGGCTATATAAAGCCTTGAAATGTAAAGAAATATATTTTTGAAATCACTGTTGTGCGCCTCATGTGTGCTTTTTGTCAGTGTTGGTCTCTTATTATCATCAAGCATAAAACCTTCATGTGTAGAGATGAACACCGGCGATCTGATTTATGTGCAAGTGTCTTAAGAATTCATAGCTGGTCTGATCCTTAGCGTAACTACGTACTGTACGAGCAGGAGGACACTGACATGAGCAAAAAGCAGGGACTACGCACACGCTCGAACAACAACACCAACAATAACAGCAAGAGCACCAACAACAACGTGAGAAGAGACGACACGCGGGTCAGGAAGTCCAGCGAACCACTGGCCTCCACTCGTACAGAGGAGAAACGGAGGCTACGACGCATCTGGAAAAATGAATCCTTTTGATATTTTAGAGGAGAGACGGACGCAAAGAGAGCGATCTGTGTTTCAGTGTGCTTTTAAAAATCCTCATCAGAGCGTGACGTGTTTGTTCATCTCTCCGTCTACTTGCCTTTGAGACAATTAGTGTGCTTAGTTTCTTCGTAAGACTGCACCCGAAAGTTTGTCTAAGCCAGCCTTTTTTGTGTAGAGATGAATTATTGTGCTTCTCGGTCCACGCAGCAGTCTGAGGCTGGGTGGAGGTAACGCGCTGGGCTGCAGAGGTCAGAGGTTGTGTGGGAGCAGCTTCCTCGCATCAGGAGAAGGAGCCAGAGCTACTGCACCAGATAAAGAGGACTCCCTCTTCAAGGCTACTCAGGAAGCACTTAACATGGGAGGGCCAGACGCTCAAACACGAGCTCCCCAAAGCGCCAGCATTTAGTCTAGGGAGCGCCGTCTTCTCACACACCTACATGTCATGAGGGATGGGTCAGGGGGAGGGGGGCTGGAGATCAGGCGAGCATTGCATCCAGTTGGTCTGCCAAGTCGTCAAACATGCTGCCGATGTCATCCAGGATAGAGACGGTTCCTTTTTGGCTGGAAAATTTTGAAAAAGAAAAATGGAATAATTAGCTTTTACTGAGGCTTCGATAAACATGCTGACAGAATCAATGAGTCAAGTGTGGAGGTGAGTTCCTCCACTGATGGAAAGCAGCTTTAAGATTCAGTTTATGGGTGACATTCACTATTTTCACACACACACACACACACACACACACACACACACACACACACACACACACACACACACACACACACACACACACACACACACACACACACACACACACCTGACAAACTCAGAAACATACAATACAGTCGACTAATTGTAAAGATCAACAAAAAGTAATGATAAATCCCAAAATAATCATATAAATCATGATTTTTTAAATTGTTTATTGTTTTCATTTTATAGGAGAATGACGTTTTACAACGACCAGTAAAGTACATGAGAAATCATGTTTTTATTAGGTGTCATGGCTGCCATGGAGCTTCATAAAGAAAGTAAAAATAGATTAGACCATCTGGACAATGACTGTTCTCTTCATTTGAGTTTTTTAGTTTTAGGTAATGGTAAAGGGGGAAACCTGGAAGTAAAGATGATTTACTATGGCTTTTGAATGACCAAAAATGTCATGGATTTTATCAATATGTTTATCAATAACCCATTTCCTATAGTGAAGAGAGAAGGAGACAATGAGCAGACACGTCAAACAGTTATAACTGTGGCAAAATGCCCCAAACTACAGGTCACAGAGTTTATTTATACCAAGAGATAAAAGAGAGAGAGAGAGAGAGAGAGAGATTGTGTGTGTGTGTGTGTGTGTGTGTGTGTGTCATGCAAAGAGACATAGAACAATACATTTACATTCAGTTGATTGAGTCCATGATCAAGAATTAATTAACATAAAGTTTCCCATAACACTTCCTCAAAAGAATGAAGCAGGACCAGCTGGCTGACCATCTGCAAACAGGTACAAAGATTAATCAAACAAGTTATTTGCAGAAGTATCAAGTTTCCCGTGTACTTACATAAAATACACCCTGACATACTTTATGTTGTGTTGCATTTAGTCAATGTAAACTTAAATCTGGCCTGAAGAAGAGGTTCCAGTGTGTGTTTGAGGGGATTGCTAAAGCAGGAAACCCAACACATCTGAATGAGATCTACACTGAGCTCTACATCACAGAGGGAGGGACTGGAGAGGTCAACAATGAACATGAGATCAGAGAGATTGAAGTGGCGTCCAGGAAACTAAAAAAACTAGAAACGACAATCAGACGAGACCTCTTCAAACTCCCACCTGGGAGAGACGAACTTGTTAGAACAGTGATCTCAAAGGGAGTGGCTAGTATTGGCAAAACTGTCTGAACTCAGAAGTTCACTCTGGACCGGGCTGAAGACAACGCCTACCAGAACATCCACTTCATGTTTCCGTTCTCCTTCAGAGAACTGAAAGTGCTAAAAGAAAAGAAGTTTAGTTTGGTGGAACTTGTTCATCACTTCTTCACTGAAACCAAAAATAACAGGAGCTTTGAAGAGTTCCAGGTCGTGTTCATCTCAGATGGTCTGGATGAGTGTCGACTTCCTCTGGACTTCCACCACAGTAAGATCCTGACTGATGTCACAGAGTCCTCCTCATTGGAAGTTCTACTGACAGACCTCATCAGGGGGAACCTGCTTCCTTCTGCTCGCCTCTGGATAACCACAAGACCCGCAGCAGCCAATCAGATCCCCTCTGAGTGTGTTGGCATTGTAACAGAGGTCAGAGGGTTCACTGACCCACAGAAGGAGGAGTACTTCAGGAAGAGATTCAGAGATGCGGAGCAGGCCATCAGGATTATCCTCCACATCAAGACATCACGAAGCCTTCACATCATGTGTCACATGCCAGTCTTCTGCTGGATCACTGCTACAGTTCTGGAGGAGGTGTTTAAAAACAAAGATGGGGGAAAGCTGCCCAAGACCCTGACTCAGATGTACATTCACTTCCTGGTTGTTCAGGCCAAAGTGAAGGTCAAGTATGATGGAGGAGCTGAGGCAGATCCACACTGGAGTCCAGAGAGCAGGAAGATGATTGAGTCTCTGGGAAAACTGGCTTTTGATCAGCTGCAGAAAGGAAACCTGATCTTCTATGAATCAGACCTGACAGAGTGTGGCATCGATATCAGAGCAGCCTCAGTGTACTCAGGAGTGTTCACACAGATCTTTGTAGAAGAGACAGGACTGTACCAGGTAAAGGTCTTCTGCTTCATCCACCTGAGTGTTCAGGAGTTTCTGGCTGCTCTGCATGTCGATATGACCTTCATCAGTTCTGGTGTCAATCTAATGGAAGACAAACAGCAACATTCTCTGTGGTCTAAACTTTTCAGCGGTCCAAATCTAAATGATCTCTATCAGAGTGCTGTGAACAAGGCCTTTGAGAGTCCAAATGGACACCTGGACGCTTTCTCCTTGGTCTGTCCCGGCCGGCCAATCAGACTCTCCTAAAAGACCTGCTGGGGAAGACAGGAAGCAGATCCAATCAGGAAACAGTTGATCACATCAACAAGAAGCTCAATGAGAGTCTGTCTGCGGAGACAAGCATCAACCTGCTCTACTGTCTGAATGAACTGAATCATCTTTGTCTGGTGGAGGAGATCCAACAGTCTCTGAGTTCAGGACGTCTCTCTACAGACACTGTCTCCTGCTCAGTGGTCAGCACTGGTCTTTATCCTACTGTCTTCAGAAAAAGATCTGGAGGTGTTTGACCTGAAGAAATGGTTGTGTCAGTTTTAGTGGGAGGACATAATTGAATCAGTTAATAAAAGTATAAAAACAATAATCTCAGATAAAAAAACACAAATCTTCAGTCAAATCCAACTTATAAATGTATAACTAGATGTAATTTTTACCTGTAGAAGGTGGAGGGGCAACTGGGAGATTTGGAACTTTTAAAATCTTTATTTTCACCTCTTACATCCAAACTTTAAATGTTACTATTTTACATGTCAGACAATTGTTTGTATAAAACGCAAATAAACAGTTCACCACAATTGAATGTATCTAAGACTAATTGTTAAATCTGTGAAGATGGGGACATAAACACAGACATTTTTCCCTTATTTGTCAGATTTATTTGATTTGATGCTTTATAGATGTTACATTTCTAGTTATTAAGAATATTTAATGCTACAGTCGAAAGATGACAAGATTTTTAGGACAATAACATTTGATTTTTAACAATAAGATAAAAAATTAAATAACTTCATGAAGTTTTGCTTTTGCAAGTTGATTGAATAATTAGAAACGGACTGAGGGAAGTTATTCACTAGGTTATTAGAGATAGAAGTGTCATGTTCTGTGTCCCTTTGTTCCCCAGCTCCTCCAGTTCCCACTCCAGGTTCTCCTTTTGTGTTCTCTTAGCGCCCTCATGTGTCCTTTGTCTGCATCTCTGTTGTGTGTCTTAAGTTGTAGCCACAGCCTCTTGTATGTGTATGAGTTTGTGAGTGTCAGTATGTGTATGTGTTTGTGTGAGTCCTTCCCTTAGTCTTTAGGTTTAGTTTTGTGTTTTATATAGTGTTAGGTTTATCTGCCCTCCTCTGGTTCTCTTCCCCATCCAGATAATTGTTGTCACCTGCCTTCCTCCAGCCTCACTCCATACACCTGCTTCCTGTTTCCCTAATTGCTCCTCCCTGTCTAAATAAGCCCTCCTTGTCTCATTGTTCTTGTCGGTCCATTGTTGTTTTATGTCAGCGTTGTTTGTTGTCTCTCCCTCCTGGTCTCTGGTTCTCTGCTCATGAAGTGAGCTTTTGGATTTTTCCCTGCTTCATTTTGTTATTGGGTTTTTTGCCTCCTGCCCCTTTTGGATTTTTATTTTGTCATCCTAAATAAAGGATTCTTCTTTATTTAACATTCCTGCCTCGTGTCATCCTGGGTCTGCATCTTGGGTCCTAACCTCCTGCTCCTAAACGTGACAAGAAGTGTAGAAGAATTTCAAAGAATCATGAAGCGTTGTTATTAAGTAGCCTAATAACTCTAGGTTTGTGTTTTGAGTAGCTAAAAGTAACTCAGTGAAAATACATTTCAAGACCCTATATTGGTTTGAACTGAAGTCATAATTCAGATTCAATAAATAGGTAAATGTAATAATTTGTACAGACAGCAGACAAAGCTGTAGTGCTTGGTGTGGCGTGCTGATGTTAAAACAGTTCCTTTGGCTCTATTTTCTAATCGCTATGCTAATAATAATCTCACCTTGGGCCTAATGTCACTGAGGGCACAGGAAATGCACCTAATTATTTATCTGTAAGTAGCTGTATATATTTTATCATTTCAGGTGAATATTTCACACACGATAAACCGAAACACAAGACTGTTGTGTTATTCCCGTGCTCACACGACTGCTGTTAGTACTGCTGAACTCTTGTTGATGCAAAAGTGAAATCAAATACAGCAGTTCTGAAGTTTCATAAACATTGCCACCACCATAAATGTGAGTGAAATATAGGAAAATCATAGTGACTCACTGACTGTTAAAGTGATGAAGGAAAGCAGCTGTTGGAAAGCATCAGGAGGGAAAGTCTGTACAGGCTGATTCCCATCAGGTCATGAGGAACAGATGCCTTAGGAGCCCCCCCCCACCCCCACCCCACCCCACCCCCCAAGTTTCACACAGTGCCGTAACCCGTTACTCTCCACCTTCCTAAAACAGCTTATTACTCATTTCCCAAGGCCAACTAAATAATTCATAAAGTGTTTTTATCCTGTTGCTAAAGACACCTGTAACTAGTGAATTTCCCCACTGTGTTAAAAATGTGTCAACAGATAGGGAGGTCTGAGGTCCCCCTGTTTACACATGATCACATAAACTGATCATTTGGAGCAGTTTGAACCTGCAGTCCCTGAAAGCGACTCATATACCAGGAATTCTGAATTACGGAGCAGATCTGCTATCCAGAGGCAATCCAATCTACGCAGATTGGAGGCTTCATCCTAAAGTGGTGAATCAGGTCTGGATGAGGTTCGGTCAGGCAGTCGTGGATGTGTTTGCATCAACAGAGAATTCTCAGTGCCCACTTAAATTCTCCCTGCAGGATCGTGGCGCCCCACGGGGGATGGGGGGGTGGGGGTGGGGGGGGACGCTCTTGTGCACAAGTGGCCAAGGTCTCTCCTTCATGCGTTCCCTCCAGAGGCCCCCATACCCCCCACTTTACCCAGGGTGAGGGAGCAGGGCCTGTCCATGATCCTAATAGCACCACGGTGGCCGGGGAAACATTGGTTGGTGAAGATCTCCCAACTCCTGTGAGGTTCCCCATGGCAACTGCTGCTCCGCAGGGACCTGTTGTCCCAGGCTCATGGGGAGATACACATCCCACTAACTTGGGGTGAGGCTGATGTTGGCTGAGCCGGCCATTTTGATGGAACATTTGTGGGGATGCATGCTGCTGTTTGAGTCAAATTACTTACTAACTAACTAACTAACTAACTAACTAACTAACTAACTAACTAACTAACTAACTAACTAACTAAGTAACTAACTAACTAACTAAATGATATACTAGCTAACTACATCTTGGGTTGAGGCTGATATTGTCTGAGTCAGTCATTTTGATGACATTTGTGGGGGTGCACTCAGCTTTTTGAGCCACATTACTAACTAACTAACTAACTAACTAACTAACTAACTAACTAACTAACTAACTGACTGACTAAGTGACTAACTAACTAACTAACTAACTAAGTGACTAACTAACTAACTAACTAACTAGCCATGCTAACTATCCCACGGTGGCCGGGGAAAATTTGATTGGTGGAAATCTCCCAACTCCTGTGAGGTTCCCCATGGCAACTGCCGCTTTGCAAGGACCTGTTGTCCCAGGCTCATGGGGAGACACACCACCCACATCCAGAAAGGCTGGCCCTGTGGGCGTGGCCCCTGAGAGGCAGACTCTTGCGTGAATGAGCTTTCAGCTGGTGTTAGAAAGAGCGGGTCATTTATCTTTTATCATCATTAACCTCTCAGGTTAACGAGTATTGCCTCTCCATTCTGGACAACATCTGTCCTTTCAGAACCAGATCAGTTCCTGCAGTAAACTCCCAGGCTCAATTACAGCATTTGCAGCCTGTGTATGAAAACACGTCTCCCCGTCCACCTTCTGACATCCGTTAACTCTGTAGTCAGAGATGCGAGGGTTGTCTATTACTCCAACCTGGTGTCGCAGAGACAAAGTCAGTAAGGTAAGATCTAGCATCTCTCTTTCAGCCTTATCTCTCCCAACCCCAACCCGACCCATGACCCTAGAAAGTTTAGCTCGTGTTTATTTGCCTGAGCTAGCATGCCCCTTCGACACTTTCCCCTCATCTGTGTTTAAAAATGACACCCCCACTGTGGGATTAACCCTCTTATTCCCGTAACCAACTCATTGGATCTCTAACTTTTTTCTTTACATCAGCCTCTTTTGGTTGAGAGATCGGTACCTCTCTGGGAAATAAATTCATTATTCTTCTCGTCTCTGGATTAAAAGATCTTAACACAAAAGCTTCTTCTCTTTCTTGTTTCAAATCATCTTCACTTTACTGCAGCCTTCTGATGTGCCTGAGTGCAGCCATTTTTTCATCTACCTTTAATAATTTCTCGTCTGTTTTCTTTAGTTCCCCTGTCATGTTTTCACAAAAACGCATCTTTTCTTGAATTAAAATATTATATCTAGCATTATCTTTTCCCAATGCAGCCGGTTTTACCTCATTACTTTGTGTTGAGGCGTCCTTCAAAGCTAGCTGACTCATTTTATGTAACTGGCTGATCTTCCTTTCTCTATTAGTCTCAGGTCTGTTCGGAGGTCGCTCAATCTTATTTGTGTCAAAATCGCGTTTTTCTTTTAATTTTCTGTAAACGCTCAGGTTGTCATTTTCCTTTCTGAGCGCTGCTATTCGACTGTCATTCTCTAAAACGAGTTTATTTAGAGTAGAAATCTTTTGATGGAGGATTTTCATTTCTGCATCATGTTTCAAGCCTCTCTGTTGCATATTTTCTGCATGTTTGGCTTCTCGTATTTTATACTCAAAAGCAGATTTTTCTCTAAATGCTGAAATTTCATCTTTCACTTTCTGAATTTCTCTCTCAGTTTGGCTTATTTTGTTTTTCAACTCCCAGTTGTATTCTTCTATATCGTATTGCATTTTAAAATCGCGTCGAGTGCTCTGACCAACAATGACTTGTAGTAAGAAATGATGTTCTCTGTATGACGTATCAAAGCTTATGATCACGTGCTTCTATGAAGCGTTCTGATCTGCCTTGCTGACGCTTGCTCAGAGGTTACTAGAGGTCGCAACGTTCTAATTTGCATATTCATGACGCAATTGCGTTGGTTACGTGACATTTGCGCCTGGTCACGTGAGTCGAGTATGAGGAAAATGAAAGTGTGATTATCGCACAAATCTTTCGGCAAACGTGTTCTGCTGGAAATACGCGGATTAATTGCTCGGGTTGCAGGCACGGATCCCCGTTTCTGTCAACTTTGATCTCAGCAGCTGGAGCGGGGATAAAGACGCGCTTCTTCAGATAAAAGTGGTAATTACGTCTAACTTTAATATTGTTAACAATAATTGCAGCAAAGCATCATTTACTGCAGTTAGTCACTAGTGAAGCATAACTTAACTTTCATGAGCAAAAAACCCACAAAAAGGATTCAATAAATCAGCAAAGCGGGAAGAAATGTTATTTTTGTTTTTACATTCTTACTTCATTTCAAACTATAGTGTTTTTCTATGGGGTGCCATTTGTAAAGTCAAACAGTCATAATCTAACAGCAATATTTTTGGTTATTTAGCATATCATAAGAGAAAAAATTGAGAGTTCACTTTTTCAAAGTCATATTTTCACCATGTTATTCATACATTTATAAATGTTAAAGTTTCCAAATAAATATTTAGTTAGCACGCTAAATATTTAATTTATAGTTAAATATTTATGTTGCAAACTAAATATTTAGGTCTGATCTAAATACTTAGTTTGTAAAATAAATGTTTAATTCACTAACTAAATATTTAATTTACTAATTAAATATTTATTTTGGAAATAAATATTTAAAATTTAAATTAAATATTTAATTTGTAAATTAAATATTTTCCAAAGAAATATTTAGATCCCAGCTAAATATTTCTTTTCCATGATGTTATTTAGCTCCACACTATAGTTTATATTTTTGGGTCAGACTTAAATATTTATTTCCCAAATACTGATTTTGCAAACTAAATGTTTAGCTCCAAAATAAATATTTAGCTGGGATCTAAATATTTATTTCGGAAAATAAATATTTAATTTACAAATTAAATATTTAGTTCCAAAATAAATATTTAATTAGTAAATTAAATATTTAGTTAGTGAATTAATGATATGCTAAATAACCAAAAATATTGCTGTTAGATTATGACTGTTTGACTTTACAAATGGCACCCCATATTTGTGATGTCCTTGTGTCAAACGAAAACAGCAGGCCAGTGGAAAGCACTAGTGACTTTGCCATTGAGGATGTTAATGATGAGCATTTGGATGACTTGGCTTTTCCTGAGGTAGACAGTGTTTGTGATACCAGGCAGTTAAGAGAGCAGTTACACAAGAACTTGTCTTCATTGTTCCTGAAGATGGAAAGTATTCTTCATGTTTCTCAAATGGCATCTCAGGAAATAGTTGATACTCTGGCACAAATCATTTCATTGTCAAAGCCTCTCATTAAAAAGACTCCGCATGATGTATTACAAAGGCATCAGGTTACTCCTTCCAAGGCTATCCTTAATGATTTGCTGAATGCTGTAAATAATGCAAATATTTTTGCTTGTGCCACAGCTAAAGGGGAGGACTTTTGTTCAAATAAACATAGAAAAACGTTTATTGAAAAGAACTACCCTGTGGTAATGCCTGTTCAGTATGTATTGGAGCCTGGTTGTACAGCAATTCATGTCCCTATATTTGAGATGATCCAAAAAATGTTCCAACATACAGACATTCTTAACAGAATTATGGAAACACATATCTCTTATGAGGGTCTTTACACAAGCCACAGAGATGGGTCATATTTCCAAGGAAATGAGTTGTTTTCTTCATCAGAGCTTTCACTGCCACTGATACTGTACATTGATGACCTTGAAATTGCCAATCCATTGGGCACTTCAAGGAAAATACACAAACTGTGTGCAGTATGCTGGATGTTTGCTGATTTGCCAAGTAAATATCGTTCAGGTCTGCATGTCATTCAGCTAGCAGCATTATGTAAGGTACCTGATCTCCACAGGTGTGGCTATGAAAAAGCATTTGGTCCTTTGCTACAAGATCTAAAAACTCTTGAGCAAGATGGTGTATTTATTGAGTGCCTCGGTAAATCTGTTAAAGGGACTATCATGTGCGTTGTAGCTGACAACCTGGCAGCCCACTCATTGGCTGGGTTTAGTCAGTGTTTCAGAACTGGATTTATTTGTAGGTTTTGCAATGCAACACGAGACCTAATTCAGTCTCATGATGTTGGAGATGGCAAGTTTAGCCTCAGAACAAAAGCCAGTTATGACCAAAATGTGCAGGAAGTTCTACATGGGGATGGTCATAGTCAGGCAGGTGTGCAACGGAACTGCATCCTGACTGAAAGTTTGCAGTATTTTCATACAACCACAGGCTTCCCTCCTGATGTCCTCCATGACCTTTTTGAGGGAATTGTACCAGTGGAGTTGGCCATGTGTATTCAGGAGATGATCCGGCAGAAATACTTTACTCTGGAGCAGTTGAATAGAAAAATCTTGTCCTTTCCTTACCAACACTCCGATAAAGTTGACAAACCAAAGCCCATCTCAAAGAACTTCTCTACAAAGAGGACCATTGGTGGCAATGGTCATGAGAATATCACATTGCTGAGAGTACTGCCATTCATGAACGGTAATGTAGTCCCTGAGGAAGATGCTGCTTGGACAGTGTTAATGGATTTGAAAGAGGTTGTTGAGCTTATGCTGTGCCCAAGATTTGATGAAGAGTCCATACAGTATTTGCAATCAAAGATAGATGACCACAGAAAAGTGCTGCAGGACATGTTTCCTGAGTTAAGACTGCTTCCAAAACATCATTATATAGAGCACTACCCAGCTCTTATACATGCTTTTGGGCCACTTGTTCACTTATGGACAATGAGGTTCGAGGGTAAGCATCGCTTTTTCAAGAGGGTAATACATGACACACAAAACTTTAAGAATGTGTTAAAAACATTAGCAACACGGCACCAACACATGGTGGCCTACTACCTCAGTGCACCTTCATTTTTTCAGCCGCATCAGCAGACGACACACGTTACTTCTGTCATGGTTTCAGATCTTCCTGAAGTTGCACAAGAATACATAAAGGATAAAACTGACAGCAGAATTATTTACAGCACATCAAAGATCATTGTTGATGTCACAACTTACAGCCCTGGAATGTTTGTGTCTGTGGGGGAGGATGGGGGACTGCCACAGTTTAGCGAGATCAAAAAAATCCTCCTTGTTAACAATGATGCTGCATTTCTTTGCAAAGAACACAGGTCAAACTACACTGAACATATGAGGTCATATGAACTCTACCCAAGTTGTATGGCTATCCACTGCATGTCAGAGTTTAATGACCGCTTACCCCTTTCTGCATACTACGTGGAAGGGAAACTTCTTTTGACACCAAAACGTTTTATACTTCTACACTGAAAGTGAATTTGCATTATGTGATTTACATATATTTTAAGATTTGTTCCACCCCAAAGTTTCAAAATGCAGATGCTATGTGTGTGTGCGTGGTGGTGGTGGTGGTGGGGGGGGGGTTAAGAGAGCAACATTAGACAGTAGTCTGTAAAAAGTAGTTTGCTACTAGAAGTTCTGTTTCCTTTTAGATGTATCTCACTGATTTAATATCACATGATGTGTTTTTCCAAATATTTCTCCTGCAGTTTGTCTCTGTTTTGTAAAATAATTGCTGTGTAAATTCTTATGTATTGTTTGTATGCCTGGTGAGAAAATGTAGATTATGATGTTGAAATAGGGTTAGTTTTTACCGTGACTAAATGAAATGATGGCCTGTGACTATGTAACATGTAAAATACTTACCTTTGTTCTGGACTGTTGAAAGATTGGCCATAAAATGCTAGAATGCACCCAAAGTAACCAGCATAAATAGTAAGTTTATTTTGTTATGAAATTTACAGTGTACTTTTTAAATTAAAATTGGAAAACAAGACTATAGTATATTTGACCCCCCATTTTTGACAGCTGTAATGATTGCTGAGTATACAATTATCAGACCTTGTAAAGGCTATGTGTATGCATTACCACAAGAGGTACTGCTCCACTTGTGACAGTAAATCTTTTGGGCTATTGCTTGGTACTCAGATGCCAATTCTGAGTACCACTCTGCCATAAAAGGACACATAAAAAAAGGTCAATGGTATGATGTTCATTGTTTTTATATGTGTTGAGACCATTGTAGTATTTTTTAATCATCTCCATTCCTTGCTTTATACACAGGATGATGGCAGCATCTCAGAAATTCCTGCTGAGAGTTTACAGCACTACAGATGTTGTTGTGAAGGTTTCTCTAACTAAGCGGCCTGAGTCAGTGGAAGAACTAATCACCATACTCCGGGAGAAGCTCAACCCAAGGCTGGACTTTGAGTTTACCTTACAATACGAAGACCCTGACTTTGATGGGCAACTTACCTGTCTACATGATATTCAAGAGCTACTAGAGAAGAGCACATTAAAAATAGTGCGATCCGAAAGTGATGCCAGTTCTTGTGCAAGTTCTGACACAGACATCCTTCCTCATGTGCCTTTAGCTCAGCGTCTGAAGTGTTGGCCTGACACTTTCCCAGTACCTACCTTTTCTTACGAAGTCGAACATGTCCTTGAGAAGGGAAATAAAGCCTACGAGATGTCTGGAAAGCAACTGAAATTGACACGAGCCCAAAAGCACAACATCTTGGAGACCATGGCTTCAGTGATGCACACCTTCAAAGCCTATCCGAGTGACAGAGATGTGTGTTTGGCAGCAAAAGCTCTTGTTACCACTCATCCATGTCTTAATGAGCCTGGAAGTTATGGTTGGAAGACCAGTTTAAAATTTAAGATGGGAAATTACCGCACCAAGCTAGCCAGAGCCGGATGCGCGGAGGTGTCCGTGAATGCTGGTAGAAGGAGTATCAACAACCCAGAAGGAGAGTATCCCCACTCCAACATAAAAAGAGCACGAAAAGCTGAGGTAAACTACCTCCCAAACTTTCCAAGAGGAGAAGATAAGGCCAGTCTGGAGGAATTGAGAGTCCAGATAAAAAATGAGGTTGAGAAGACCGAGCCCAACAAAGTAATGATTGAAAAACTGATGCAAACAACCTTTGCACTGCGTCGCCATGAGATCGTTCAAGAAAACCCAATGGTGAAGGACTTCTTAGAGAAATGGCCAGCTCTGCGATTTCACTCACAGGTTGGTGTTGCACTGATTTTTTTTTCTTATTCAATTTAACTTGAAACAATGCAAGTTCAGCAGATCTTCAGATTCAGATTTATTTATTTAACATGTTAAACAAAGTACTTCTTATAAACATTGTTCAAATAGGTAGAAAAAATATCTTAAAGCGCTACAACTAAGCACCCTATTAGTTGTGGTGCTTCAACATTAACTCATTCGCTGCCAGCCGTTTCCTGATCGGTAAATCCCTTTCGCTGCCAGTGTTTCTCACCAATTTTATAGTTTTTTTAAGAGTCACAGAACGTTGTGTGCTAGGATGTTGACGCCAAAACAACCAAAACAAAGTGGAGACTCACCTTAAATCATGAAGAATCTGCGCATTTCGAGCATTATCCGTTCTTTCATAATCCGTTGTTGAATTGTGATCGGCAGAAGCTTTTCCGGTTCGCACCTCACTTTTTTTTACAGCAGCCACCCAAAACGATCTAACACATGGATTTTCTACTTCCTGATCACGTCATGTGTGATATATGCGGATGAAGATCGGCTTTAGAGGTGAGAGCTTCAGTCACGATGCGGGGGCTCATTCCAATGCCCACACAGTAAAAACATTCAAATGGCGACTTAAGTCTTCATTGGCAGTGAACGGTGGGATCTAAAATGACGACTTTAGTCATCAATGACAGTGAATGAGTTAAGCCGGGCGTACACTGTGCCACTTTTTCACTCGTAGCACTCAGCTTCAGCTCAAACTGTACGACTTCCTCGCAGGGCAGATCTCACGAGTCATGTGCTCACACTGCACGACCCAGTTCTTGGATGCGACCTGACTGCTCACACTGCACGCCTGGTAGCAACACGTCGGCCCTAAAATATGCTAAAAATAGCAGTTTTTACTCAACACGTGAGACTTTTTTGTCTTGTTTTGCCTGTTGTCCTTCGGGAGTGCTGCAGGACACACAGGGATTTATGGGGGCTGGATGAGTAAAATGAAATAAAGAAAGTAAATCTGTGTTTTGTGATCAGTTTAATTTGACTTGAACACGACAAACACTCTTTCTTGACAGTCTTTGTGAGTAAAAAACGTGTAGAAATTAAAATGAACAAAGTGTGTTATTAGGGAAATAGCGGGCGAGCGGTGTTGATGCAGGATTGCATATGCGTCGTGAGCGGTTCTGATACTTTTTGCGTCGCAGCTGCTCGCAGCGCCGCTTCAAAAGTGCGATACCCTCACGAGGGACGAGCAAAATATTAAACACGCCAGAAGTTTGTGCGAGCTCTCGATAGCTGGTCATGTGGTGTTAATTGCCTCTTGTAACCCCCTGTATACTACACGACACTCGGCGCAAAACTCGCCCCGATCTTGTGGATTGTCGCACGAGTGGAAAATCAGCTCAAAAAAGTGAAAAAGTCGCACAGTGTACGCCCGGCTTTAAGTAGACAGGCAACCACAGATAAAACTTGCTGAGTCTATAATGTAGGAACTGATGTTCTCTTGAATTAAAGAGAAGTTTTCTTACATTCATTAGGCTCATGATGCCAAAAAATTTATTTCAGATTTGTGATACAGTTGTGTTGGAAAGGTTAAGTTCAAATTGAAAAACAAATGTTAAAATGACAGCATTAAGATAAAACTGGGCACAAATTTGGAAATCCCTCTTTAAATATAAGATTTCTCAATTTGGCCAGTAATTTTGCTTTATATTGGATGTTTTCATGTTCCTGTATTTTTAGGTTTGTGCGGAGTTCCACCGAGTCACAAACATCAACCTGCAGAAACAGTTCTATGCTGAACTTGACAGACACACACCACGACTTATGGCTCTATACAGACAGAAGGCCACATGCACTGGCAAGATATCGGAGGCTCTGCGAAACATTCTGAATCATTATGATCATCAGGTGAATATTGATAAAGATATAATTGCTACCACAAATGTAAAAAGTTTCTATGTTAATCACTCAATTTTGCTTGTTTTTAGACTGCCTATGGGCTACTGTTAATTGCTGGGAACATCTGTTTTCTATATACACCAAAGACAAATATAAATGCAACACTTTTGTTTTTGCTCCCATTATTCATGAGCTGAACTCAAACATCTGAAACTTTGTCCACATTCACAAAACACCCATGACTTTCAAATACTGTTCTGAAATCTGTCTACATGTGTGTTAGTGAGCACTTATCCTTTACCAAGATAAACCATCCCACCTCACAGGTGTGGTATATCAGGGGGCTGATTAGACAGCATGAATAATGTACAGGTGTGCCTTAGACTGCCCACAATAAAAGGCCACCCTAAAATGTGCAGTTTGATCAAACAGCACAATGCCACAGATGTTGCAACCTTTGAGGGAGCGTGCAATTGGCATGCTGACTGCAGGAATGTCTACCAGAGCTGTTGCCCATGAAAGGAATGTTCATCTCTCTACCATAAGCCGTCTTTAAAGGCGTTTCAGAGAACTTGGCAGTATATCCAACAGGCCTAAAAAATGGGAGCAAAAACAAAAGTGTTAGTCTAGATAACCCTGAAAAAAAATGTTTAGGATTTTTGTCAAATGAGTAAGAAACAAGCTCTTTGTCATGAGAGACAGGTTGTGTCTCAAAATAAATGTCTCCAAAATTATGCAGAGCCTAATGTGTCATAAACATGTATTATTCCCAGGCAATGACACCTGTAAACTTAGTGTTAAATTAACTCTTATTTTCTTTTCCCTTTATAGGAAGCACCTGATGTCGATGTGAAACGGACTGCAGTGCTACGTGCCCTTCCAGTATACCTGCGGGAGGAAGACCCAGAATTCTTTAAGACATGTGATGTAAGTGTCTCTTGCATTACTTAAATTCTACCAGTGAGATAACATACCATGGATTATTTTATATGGTTTTATTACAAAGCAGCTTCACAATTGCTTTAACAAACATTGCATTAGACTTGTGTGTTGGGGGGGATCAAACCTGGGCTCAAATTAGGGTGTGTGTGTCACAAATGGGGGTGGGAGGAGGCAAACCCAAATAGATTGCGCACACACAGAAACCCTGATTTCGCTATTGACCCTTTGCACGAGACTGCCCCGTTCTCCATGATGGTCGGCAAAAAGACCGTTTACACGTCAAAATTCCAGTGAAGCTAGTCAAAACAAGCCCGTTGTAGCCCTTTATCGCTTTTATTTACTTGGTTTCACAGTAAAATGGTAACAACTTGCTACGTGGCCAGCTGCACTAACAGAAGGATGTAAAGTCAACTCATTTCTTTATTTTTTTTTCAAATAA
This sequence comes from Nothobranchius furzeri, assembly GCF_043380555.1. Classification (NCBI taxonomy): domain Eukaryota; kingdom Metazoa; phylum Chordata; class Actinopteri; order Cyprinodontiformes; family Nothobranchiidae; genus Nothobranchius; species Nothobranchius furzeri. The sequence continues at coordinate 12,370,644 of NC_091744.1, read as the reverse complement.
CGTTGATTGAGACTGAGGACGGAGATGAACTACAGCTATCAATCAAACGGACTAGCAACCCTCAGGTTTACAGCGAATGTGTTTTTACCTGGTAAAATTAACGTTTATTTAATTCAAGACGAGGACAGGGACAAATGTGATGCGTTCTTCTGATGGATATTTCACCATGGAAGACGCACGCATACCGCGGTACCGTCCACTGTAGTGAACATGCATATTACACCAGAATTCCGTCGCCCCGTTTTTTTAAGATGGCGACTGTACGTCTTATGTTTATAAATGTTCTTCTGTAGCTGACAAGCAGAGCTAAAACACGTTGTTTTACAAGTATTATTCTCATGTCATGATGTGTTTTCATATATTTATATTTTAAACACTTGTCCATGAAAAGTTCATCAACTCTGCATCAGCCAGGTACTTCCTTAAATTTGAAGCAAGAACGCGGTAGTCTAAACGCTACTCGTTAATTCTGGTCGGCGCTCATTTTCCTATTTCGCGGGGCAGGGGCACAAACTTTCTGCTTCCTGTTTTGTTGCTCTCCTGTGTCTTCGTTTTGTTTCTTTCTCACATTCTTTTTGATGTTCTCTTTTTCATGTGATGAGTTGGCATCCTGTTTCTCCGACTTATGTTTTACTGCAGTTTTGCGTTAACGCACCAACAAAACCATACCTGTTGGTAGATTTGTAGCAAAGCGTTGATGACGTCGACGGCTTGATTGTAAAAATTCGTTGACGTCAGATCCAGTAGTCGACGCACCATGCCCACTTGTTGCATCCCCAGGAGTTTGTAAATAGAGGAGGAATCTGCCTGTTTTTCCTCTAGTTCGCCCTCTTCTCCGCCTTCACTAACATCTCCGCCAATTACCGAAGACCCGGAACAATGTCCGTCCGCTACTAGATTCCTTTCCTGTTTTGCCCGCCTTCGTCTCCCGCTCGATACCCAACCCTAGTTGCTATAAACACACAAATCTAATTAATTAATTTACACATTTTCTAAAAGAATAGTAAATAGAGGACTCTTGATGTGTCACTAACGTGTTACCCACAAGACTGCAGAATATTTTGCTAGATTACAAATAATGCTTGTCACGGCCCTTCAAGTCAACCTTACTTATTGATACTGTGTTTATTCCAGGCGGGCACGCTGGATGAGACGAACCTGACTGACACTCCAGTTGCCCTTCTCACAGTGGTTGCTGACGGCTCTGCTGAGACCAGTCCAGTCCATTTCAGTCCTTCAAGCATGGCTGTTGTGGTGGAAGGCGACTTGGTGATCCGTGATATTGCCAGATTTGCTGATGCATATGCCTTATTGTTTGGCTTGATCTATGCTCTGCATTTGGACTACCCCAGGAAACTAGTTCACACATTCACCTTTGTCCAGAAAGTCTTCATGGGGCTTGATGATGGCAAACCACTGAAACCCAGCCTTCATGCTCTTAGAAATGATTTGTTACAGAGTGAGTAGTTATGAAAGATATGCAAGGCAACTGGTTGTTAGGACAGGCACACTGTTACTGAGCACCTTCTTTGAAGTATTTTATTTAAAGCACTTTTAAGTTTTCTACAGGCTTTGGGTGGATGTAATTCCCATCAGTTTACCTCATTTTTTTATACAAGGTTATTTGGGTGCCGATAAACATTATTTGAACCTGTTAAAAAATATTTATTTTATTTAATTTTTGTTTATTTAAAAAAATCTCTTTTGTGTTTGACCTTTTGTTTTTCATTTTTATATATTAGAAGAAAGATGACTTTTAGGACTGATGTTCTTTTATGATTTTATAAAAATGTTATTAAATGTTATTAGCAGCATTTTGTACGCTCACTTGTGCTCCAGTCCATGTCAGTGGTTCCATGTTGATGGTTTTATAAAAAAAACATTTATGTGATGTTTTTCACAAGTCCATAAAAATGTTAATAAACAAAATGTTAAGTGAATCGCCATATACTTTTTTTGAGTGGTCCACACACAATTAAAAAAGAAAGGTAATTTAATTAGTTAATAATCATATTACTTGAGTTTAGGTTGTAATATAATTACATTCTGTTGCATCAAATAATTTAACTACAAGTAACACAAAAATGTTAAAATTAAAATATATAAGTTTTAAGTTTATCTTAATTATTTAAATATAGAATATTATCTGAACATTTTAAGTTAACAATAAATACAAATTTTGAGTACAACCATAAAATATATGGTTTGTCTACTTAAAACTTTTGTGGAAACTGATTACCTCAACAATTTTAAGTTCAGTCAACTTATTCGGGTTTACAGTGATAAGGTGAAAAAGTAAGAATCCAGGCAGCAGTTTTTCTGGAGAGTTTAGAGGAGATGCAGGAAGATGAGAGACAGACAGGACAGGAAAATAGTTCAATAAAAACAAGAAAACAAAACAAAAAGTAAAATGTAGGTAGATTTATCTCCACTACACATTTTTACCTGTATAAAGCAATAAGTTATACACATGTCACATTTATACATCTGATACAGCTCAGATCACCTTCAAAACTCAGTCACACACCCAGGGCTGTTTCAAGACATTTTGGGGGCCAAGGCAAAATGACCCCCCCAATAACTGGGCTCCCCAGAAGCCTCTGTAATTCATACCCTCTCCAGGAGTATTAGTTATACAGTGTTTGTAAAAGCTCCTCAGACATCACTGACATGTTCTAATATCATCAGATGAAAAACGTTGGTTACGTATTGTAACCCCAGATTCTATGAGTCTAGTCGCAGCCCTTAAGCGAGCTGCTATTGGAAGGGTGATCTCAGCATCAGCCAATCATGAAGAGCTTAAATGTACGCCCACCACGTGGGCACCCCTTGTGGGTTATATAAGTGGAACGACCCCACTGTTTGCCTCCGATGGCTCTTAGTCCTAACAGAACCAGTGGGGCCAGTGGCTTAAGGGCTGCAACTAGACTCATAGAATCTGGGGTTACAATACGTAACCAATGTTCTATTTCGTCTAGTCTTAGCCCTTAAGCGAGCTGCTATTGGAATAATGCGCAGCTGGATGGGTTTACGCCACACTGGTTAGCTCAACCAATGGACACACCCAACAAGTCTCCTTTTAGTGAGGGTCGCTCAGCCTCAGCCCAGGGCTTAAAAGGCTGACGCAGCCAGAGATAAAAGTGAGGCCCCCACTAAAAAATATCATCCACAAGAGGATGAAATTCATTCAAGTAAGGCTGATGTGGTGCCATAATGCATTCACTCAGCCTGCTGAGGTCCAAGCACTGAACGAGTGATGGATCCTGAAGACACATCTCATAAATAATAACAAGTAAAGGAACAGGGTGAAGCCCATGAAGCAGCCTGACAAATGACTTCCATTGACACACCACTGTGGGGCGCCATAGAAGAGGAAATCCCTCTGGCTGAGTGAGCCCTGAGTGTCTCAGGGGGATCCCGCCCTGCTGATGTGTAAGCGTGAAATGGCGTCACATAGTCAGAGTCAAAGGCACTGGGCCAATAGCGCGTGCCCAAGGGAAGACTCCCTGTAGCGCACAAACATGCTTTGTGAGCGGCGAATCCCTGAAGTGCGTGACACATATCGTGCGAGCGCGTGCACCGGGCAGAGAAGATGGGAAGTCGCCTCCTCATCAGAATTATGGGGAGGAGGAAAAAGTTCAGCCAATGAAAATTGACCTGGATTTGAAGGAAGTATTAATGTTTTTGGGCACAAAGGCTGGGGCATAAAACAGCAGACCCTCCATCTTCCCGGATTCTGAGGCATGCGGGAGCCACTGAGAGGGCGAGTTAGGTCGCTCGCTCTCTTGACTGATGCCAGTGCCAGCAGCAAGGCAGTTGTGACAGGAACTTGAGTGAGACCTGGTCCAAGGTTTCAAATGGGGCTTCAAATAAGCCACGCAGAACCACCGTTAGATCCCACTGGGGAACTAGCGGGCGGGACACAGGCCTGTTCCTTCTGACACCTTTTAGAAAACGTTTTGTGAGGGGATGACCGAAAACAGACCCATCACCAAAATCCTGGTGACAGGATGAGATAGCTGCAGCATGTTTTAATAGTGCTGAATGCGAGGCCCCTGTCCATCAGTATCTGTAGAAACGATAGGACATCCGCCAGCTGGCAGGAGGGCGCTTGAAAATTCCGCTCTGTGCACCATTTCTGGAAAGCTGCCCATTTAGCAGCATAAGATGTGATGGTGCACCCGCGCACTCTGAATCGTGGTGACCACATCATGCGGCAGCCCAGAAACAAACCCCTAAGCGTGACCGCTCAGCGGCCAGACTTACAGCCGTTGGCCTATTTCTGGAGGATGTTTGATTATCCCATCCGCCTGGGGAGGGGCGTCCTCCCTTCACGGGAGTCTCCACGGGGAGCCGGACAGTAGCGCTTGCAGGTCCGGAAACCATGACGCAGACAGGCGTCTGGGAGCCACCAGAATTACCGAGAGCTGTTCTGACCAAACTCGGTCCAGGAGACGGGGAATCAGAGGAACTGGTGGAAACGCATACAGGAGCGTTCGAGGCCAGGGCTGGTGTGAGAAGGCGTTCGCCCCAAACGGGGGTTGGTCCCGGGGACTCAGGGAAAACCACAGGCGACACTGAGCGTTTTCGCGAGCCGTGAACAGCTCCACAGACAGTTCCCCGAACTTTATCCAGATGTGCGGAATGCAGACGCCAGTCGGAGTCGCGGGGACCCCTCTCGACAGGATGTCTGCCGCTACATTCAGGATCCCCAGAATGTAGGTGGCACAGCAGGTGGACATGTGCCCAACACAGTAAACCTGTGGCTACGCGCAATAGTGGGAGGGATCGAACTCCCCTTTGGCGATGTATGTAGGCTGTCGCCACCTGGCTGTCTGTGTGAACTTCGACATGACGGCCATCGAGAAGGGCAGCAAAGTGTCTGAGTGTATTCCTCACTGTCATAAGCTCCAACACATTTATGTGCTCGTGCGTGTGGGAGGGCCAGCGATCTGCCGCCGTATGGGACAAGCACGTGCCCCCCACCCCAGACAGTGACGCATCCGTAAACACAGATACGTGTGACGTAGGACTTCCGATGGGGACCCCGTGTGAGAGGATGCAGGGGTTCCCCCAGTGAGCGAGGCCCCCGCCCACTGAGGGGGGAACCCTCAACATACGTCTCTTCTGACGTATCGGGTGTACCCGGAGGCGGATAAGCGTTGCAGGCGCCTCGAGCGCAACAACCCTAGTAGCACCGCCGAGTGGGCTGCAGCCATCATGCCCAGAAGTCTCATGACTAACAGGGCTCTCACGATCTTGCGGGGTTGCACGCGGGAGATCACCGTGGTGAGATCTGCCGCTCTCACGGGCGACAAACGTGCTCTCATTAGGGAGGCGTTCAGCTCCACCCCGAGAAACACAATTGACTGGGATGGAAGGATGGAGTTCTTCCCCCAGTTTATAGAAAACCTCAGGGTTGACAGATGCTCTGTTAATTTCCTGGTTTGCTCTGACGCCTCGTCCTCGGACCAGGCGCATCGGAGCAGATCGTCCCGGTAAAATAAAACCCTCGTTCCCGCCGTGCGCAGTGGCTGCAGCGCGGTCTCCAGACATTTGGAGAAAGTGCGCTGGGCTAGCGAGTAGCCGAAAGGGAGGCATTCGTGCGCGCGTTTCGACAGCGGACGTGTGCTCGAGGTCACGTGAGGATTGGGTTCGCGCCCTTACCGCCGTCGCTTGTACCAGAGAACTGGGAGCGACCCATGGAGGGCTGTGCTCGAAAGGGCGAGTGTGAAACAGCTGGAAGAGGCTGATCCGCACCGCAGAGCGTGGAGTCCAAGGATGAAGGACGAGTGGGAGCCGGGCCCGTGCATGGGAACGACAAAGTGCCAGCGGATGGAGCCGCGCAACATGCGCGCTTTGCGCCTGGTCGCAACAGCACCATGACATCCCGTCCCACCCAACGCTGTGGGGGAAGCGGGATGAGTCGGGCCCGGCCGTAGGCTGGGGCCGTTGCGCAAATGGAGCGCACCCTTACAGCAAGCCGTGTAACATGACCGAGTCAGACTGTGTGAACATGCAGATGTGCTGCAGTGCTTGGTGCGGGGAACATCATGTGTGAGGATTCGGCAGAGGGTTCTGCAGAGGACTGTAGGACTGTGCTCTCGATGTGACGTTTTTTGGGTTTTATTTCAAAACCAAAATCATTCACAGAGTTAACATTAGTCATAAATACACACATTCCTCCAACGAGTCATTTTCGTGGTTGTTTTCGGCGAGATTCCTGTGACTGAGACTGCCAAGGCTGTGTCTGCTGGCTCATTCGGAACCATTGGCCGCCAACTCCCTGGTCCCGCCTCAGTGGGAGGCCGGCTCTGCGGGGCTGGCCATGCAGCTGGGCGCCTGGAGTTTCCTCGCCGTTCGTCCCATCCTCTGGGGGAACGGCCGGAGTGCGAGGCTGACCGAGAGTGGACCAGGTCTCGCACCGTGGCTGAAAGTTCAGCCGCCGTCTGAGCCCTCTCGATGACGCTCGTAAGATGGGGACCAAACAGAACGTCAGAGGTGATGGGGCCTTCCAGCATCTCCCTGTGCAGGTGTTCAGGAATGGAGGGCAGGGCCTTGAGCCACAAGGCCCGCTGGATAAGGGTCTGCCAGGCAGCAATGCGAGCAGAACCGGTGAGTACAGCCACGCACAGATTGAGGATGGCATCAGCAGTTTTAGTAATGATGGTTTCTGACTCGACAGGAGCGTCAACCTCCTCCACCATTTTGGGAACGCCAAAGGCGAGAAGGCGATGTTATTTCCTGCAGCGCCGGTCTGGAAGGCGCACTGGTGTGTGCGATCGGCGAGCTGCCTCAGCAGCTGGTCATGCTTAGAAGAGGGAACTGCTCGCGGTCCAACAAGGTGGTTCTTGGCCTCGACGCCACACAGCGAAGCCAAGTCCGGCTCCAGTGAGGGAACGGATGGCCAGCCCAGGTCGGAGAAGCCCTCAACCTTGGTAATGGGCACATATGTGGAAATTGGCGCCTTGAACCCGGCAGGCTCGGAGAAGGCGGCGGACCAGCAGCTCATGGCAGCGGGGAAGCGTGGCCAGACGGGGTCTGGACAGCGCGTCTGCGTCGCCCCAAAAATTCCCGTCAATTCATCTGCCTCAGGCGGAGCCGGTTCTGGAACGGCTAGCCCCTTGCGGGCCGCAGCCGCGGAGATGATGGTGGGCAGCTCCTGGAGCAGTGCTCTAACTGCTGGCAGGGAGGAGCGAGAAGCCACTGGGGCAGAAGGACCCGCTGAGCGAGGCTTGTCGACCTCCGTGTTGTACAGGAGGGAAAAGGGGCTACGGCAGCCAAGCTCGTCGTGCTCCTCACGAGGCTCGTCGACCTCCTTGTTGTACAGGAGGGAATAATGGCTGCGGCAGCCAGCCTCGTCGTACTCCTCACGAGGCTCGTCGACCTCCGTGTTGTACAGGAAGGAAGAAGGGCTATGGCAGCCAGCCTCGTGGTCGACCTCCGTGTTGTACAGGAGGGAAGAAGGGCTATGGCAGCCAGCCTCGCGGTCGACCTCCGTGTTGTACAGGAGGGAAGAAGAGCTATGGCAGCCAGCCTTGCGGTCGACCTCCGTGTCGTACCAGAGGGAAAAAGGGCTATGGCAGCCAGCTTCGTCGTACTCCTTGCTGTCGATGACATCGTCCAGTCGGTAGGAGCCAGCCGGCTCCTGGCCAACGTTGAAGAACTGTAATGCTTTGTCCAGCGAGTACATGCCAGCCACCGGAATTTCCTCGTCGGTGGTGGGGGTGAAGTACTCGACCCGGCGGACCTTTTCAGCCACGGGCAGAGCGGTACAAAACGGGCACGAGGCCTGGGGGTCAAGGCCAGGCCAGCGTGGTGAGCCCCGAGACAGACCTTACACTTGGCGTGCAGGTCGCAGCTGGAGATGGAGCCCGTCTGGCAGGCCGGGCAGATCCTGGCGTCGCTGGACATGGTCGGTGAGTAGATTTTTCTTGTATAATTGCTCTTAAAGGAAGCTCTTAAGCTTGGCATGAAGAGAAAACGGAGGCGAACAGTGGGGTTGTTCCACTTATATAACCCACAAGGGGTGCCCACGTGGTGGGCGTACATTTAAGCTCTTCATGATTGGCTGATGCTGAGATCACCCTTCCAATAGCAGCTCGCTTAAGGGCTAAGACTAGACGAAATAGAACTAAATTATCAGACATGATGTCTCATCTGCTGCTTTTCTAAACTTGCAAAAGGTAACAAAACCATTTGAAAGCCACTATTTGTGGATTCTCTGAAAGTTTCCATGGAGTGTGTGACAACTTATTTTTTCATTGATCCTATCGTCTAATCTCACAGCTGAAACAAGCATCCTTAATAATCTCTGCACAGGAAGCTTACCGATGCTGTAGTAAAACAAAAGGTATAATAATTTCTTATTAATAAAACCTTTTTGCAGCACTAAAGCAGAAAATGACATTTTGTAATAAATATGCTAAATATTTACACATGAATTGTTTTAGAGCCCTTTTATTGGCAGAATCTGATATTAATTTAGTTCTTACAAAAAATGGGTCCCAACATGGTTTGTGTGGCGTTGCCATAGTGTGACGTCATAGGCACAGATCCCCTGTCCTCTTTTTTGGAAATGGAAATATGGTCACCCTATAATAAACAAACTGTCCACCCGAGCTTTTGCACTGCACAGAGACGCTTCGCTGCCTACGACTTTGAACGTCAGTTGAGAGCGGTTGAGAGTCAATCTCATGCAGACTGACCAATGAAGAGAGGGCCTCAAGTTAAGAACCTCTCCTCATTGGTCAATCCACACGAGGTTGGTCAAAGGTTGGGCTGCATGGTGGCGCAGTTGTTAGCACTGTTGCCTTGCAGCACGGAGGTCGCAGGTTCGAAACTCGGCTGTGGCCTTTCTGCGTGGAGTTGCGTGTTCTCCCCATGCATGCGTGGGTTTCCTCCGGGTACTCCGGTTTCTCCCACAGATCACAACATGCCCTATAGGTTATAAATTGTAAGTCGCTTTGGATAAAAGCATCTGCTAAGTAAATAAGCTTAAACATAAACATACCCTGAGCGGGTTACGTGATGTCAGGCATTCAAGTATTGAGTATATTTACTGTATATTACAGTAAAATATTCTGTATGTGACCATATTATGGTGATCCTTGGGTCGTGATGATGGGGCCCTTTAATATTGTTGCCCAGGGTACAACAAAGTGTTAATCTGGCCCTACCTATAACCCAGTTGGTTTTGTTTTAATTCAATTCAAAATATTTTCTGCCATTTTCTCTGTCTAGAGCCAAAGCGCATTCCTCCTCCAGTATCACCGAAGCCTCGCGGGCCTCCGACAGCTCCCAAACCCGGCAAAGCTGTAGCGTCTCCAGTTACCATGAGCCCGGCTGCAGCCAGTCCCACCTCGGCCCCTAAGCCTTCCTCTGTAGCCCCTCTTCCAGCTCTTGACACCCCCTCCGGTCCAGATAGTCTAATCGATTTTTACTTTCTTTATTAAGCTCCATGGCAGCCATGACACCTAATAAAAACATGATTTCTCATGTACTTTACTGGTCTTTGTAAAACGTCATTCTCCTATAAAATGAAAACAATTGTAAAACATGAGTTTTTTAAGTATAAACAATAAACAAAAATCATGATTTATATTATTATTATGGGATTTATCATTACTTTTTGTTGATCTTTACAATTAGTCGACTCTATTGTATGTTTCTGAGTTTGTCAGGTGTGCGTGTGTGTGTGAAAATAGTGAATGTCACCCATAAACTGAATCTTAATGCTGCTTTCCATCAGTGGAGGAACTCACCTCCACACTTGACTCATTGATTCTGTCAGCATATTTATCGAAGCCTCAATAAAAGCTAATTATTCCATTTTTCTTTTTCAAAATTTTCCAGCCAAAAAGGAACCGTCTCTATCCTGGATGACATCGGCAGCATGTTTGACGACTTGGCAGACCAACTGGATGCAATGCTCGACTGATCTCCAGCCCCCCTCCCCCTGACCCATCCCTCATGACATGTAGGTGTGTGAGAAGACGGCGCTCCCAAGACTAAATGCTGGCGCTTTGGGGAGCTCGTGTTTGAGCGTCTGGCCCTCCCATGTTAAGTGCTTCCTGAGTAGCCTTGAAGAGGGAGTCCTCTTTATCTGGTGCAGTAGCTCTGGCTCCTTCTCCTGATGCGAGGAAGCTGCTCCCACACAACCTCTGACCTCTGCAGCCCAGCGCGTTACCTCCACCCAGCCTCAGACTGCTGCGTGGACCGAGAAGCACAATAATTCATCTCAACCCAAAAAAGGCTGGCTTAGACAAACTTTCGGGTGCAGTCTTAAGAAACTAAGCACACTAATTGTCTCAAAGGCAAGTAGACGGAGAGATGAACAAACACGACACGCTCTGATGAGGATTTTTAAAAGCACACTGAAACACAGACCGCTCTCTTTGCGTCCGTCTCTCCTCTAAAATATCAAAAGGATTCATTTTTCCAGATGCGTCGTAGCCTCCGTTTCTCCTCTGTACGAGTGGAGGCCAGTGGTTCGCTGGACTTCCTGACCCGCGTGTCGTCTCTTCTCACGTTGTTGTTGGTGCTCTTGCTGTTATTGTTGGTGTTGTTGTTTCGAGCGTGTGCGTAGTCCCTGCTTTTTGCTCATGTCAGTGTCCTCCTGCTCGTACAGTACGTAGTTACGCTAAGGATCAGACCAGCTATGAATTCTTAAGACACTTGCACATAAATCAGATCGCCGGTGTTCATCTCTACACATGAAGGTTTTATGCTTGATAATAATAATAAGAGACCAACACACGTGAGGTACAACCAGTGGCGGTTCTACATGGAATTACTCCCCGGGCGAGGCCCCCTTTGACCCCCCCCCCCCCCCCCCCCCCCCCTCCAATAGATCTTTATCATGATCCATAATATTTTAGAATTACCTCTGTAATTGTAATTTAAACTGATAAAAAAAACTGTAGACTACCAAAAAATGCCAACTTTTACAGAACAAATCATGTAAAAATAATCAGTGCAGCCATCTGCAATAAATAAACAGGATAGTTAGTGGTGACTGGAGAGTTTTCTTCTATTCAATTCAAGTTTATTTATATAGCGCCAAATCACGACAAGAGTCGTCTCAAGGCATTTCACGTAATAAACATTCCAATTCAGGTCAGTTCATTGAGCCAATCAGAAAAAAATTTTCCTATATAAGGAACCCAGCAAATTGCATCAAGTCACTGACTAGTGTCAAAGACTTTACAGCAATCCTCATACTAAGCAAGCATAAAGCGACAGTGGAGAGGAAAACTCCCTTTTAACAGGAAGAAACCTCCAGAGAATCCTGGCTCAGTATAAGCAGCCATCCTCCACGACTCACTGGGGATCGAGAACACACACACACACACACACACACACACACACACACACACACACACACACACACACACACACACACACACACACACACACACACACACACACAAGTAATGTGTCTATAGTTATATTGTGATTTCTTAGTAAATATTCTATTTGGTGAGAGATAAACTTTATTATATTTATCCTAGTGGATCTATAAATAAACAGATAAACTAGTAGTAGCACACCCACTGTCAAGGAAAACAAAAAGTTATTATCAGGAGAGGGAGAAAGTTTAAGTGGTTTAAGTAGCTTCTTCTGGGGAGAAAAACAGAGAGAAAATAAAGTTAACAGCTGAAATAGCAGAAAATAATACAGTTAAAGAGCAGATTGTGGAAGAAAGCAGTAGAATGTGAAAAGTGGTCAGTGTATCTTCCAGCAGTCTAAAGCCTGGTTTATGCTTCTCCGTCAGCTCCGCAAGGGACAGATACGCACGGATTGACGGAAGCGTTTTGCGCTTGTGCTTCTCCGTCTCCTGGAGAGTGTTGCAAAGCAATTGCCGGGCAGGACAACAGAGGGTGCAGCGCTGTTCTGTGGTATCCTGTCATGTATCGGTCCAAGATCGTGTGTTTATATTGTGTTTTTGGGTAGATAAGAGACTTTTAACACGGACATATTTGTCTCTCATTCTCCCACCTCTTCATGCGCTCCCCACCTCTAAACCCACGTTTCCTGTCATTTCCGTCCACAAATAAAACGCTTGCTGCGCATCTTTTCACTCCTCCAGTCACGGGATTTAAACGTTCATATTTTTAGAGTTTTTTCGCGAGGTATTCTTCAAGCTTCTCCATGTCTGCCGCTAGTTAAACTCGGCTCTCTTTGCAATGGCGGCGCTGTAAACAACAGCTGCGTCCTGACCAATCACAAGCTTGCGTAATCCATCTCGTTCGACGGATGTTTAAAAAAGTGGGCTCGACTCCGTACGTACTTGCGTGCCTGCCGAAGCCCTACGCAAGGACAGATAATGGCGTTGCGTGTCTCCGCACTGACGCAGACGGAGAAGCATAAATCAGGCTTAAGCCTATAGCAGCATAACTACAGAGATAACTCATGATAATCTATCCTATTTAGATGGAGGCATGTTGGAGTCAGGACAAGGGAGAGCCGTCTTTACCGACTGTACACTCCACCTCCCTCTACTCCCCCACTTGTCCAGATTTAGGCTAACATCAGATTTTAACCATAGGCCTTATCAAATAAAAATGTTTTAAGCCTATTCTTAAAAGTAGACAAAGTGTCTGCCTCATGCACTAAGGCTGGGAGCTGGTTCCACAGGAGAGGAGCCTGATAACTAAAAGATCTGCCTCCCATCCTAATTTTAGATATTCTGGGAACCACCAGTAGACCTGCAGTCTGAGAGCGAAATGCTCGGTTAGGAACGTATGGAACAATCAGATCACTGATGTATGATGGAGCTTGATTATTAAGAGCTTTTTATGTGAGAAGAAGGATCTTAAAATCTATTCTGAATTTAACAGGTAGCCAACGTAGGGAAGCTAAGACAGGAGAGATATAATCTCTCTTTTTAATTCTCATCAGAACTCTAGCTGCAGCATTTTGGACAAGCTGAAGACTTTTAACTACATTCTGTGGACTTCCTGAGAGTAATGAATTACAGTAATCCAGTCTTGATGTAATAAATGCATGAACTAGTTTTTCAGCATCACTCCTGGAAAGGATGCTTCTAATCTTAGCAATATTCCGAAGGTGCATGGAAAAAGGAAATCCTACAAACCTGTTTAACCTTGGATTTGAATGTCATGGTCAAAGATGACACCAAGGTTCCTTACTTTGTTCTCGGAGATTAATGTAATGCCATTCAGGTCAGGTGATTGGCTAAGCAATTTCCTTTTCTGGATTTATGGTCCAAAGATGAGAACTTCCGTCTTGTCTTGATTTAAAAGCAAAAAGTTTAGAGTCATCCAATTTTTTATGTCCTCAAGACAAGCCTGTAATCTACCCAACCGATTAGGTTCATCAGGGTTAATGGATAAATATAACGGAGTATCGTCAGCATAACAGTGGACGTTTATCCCATGCTGTCTAATGATTTTACCAATTGGGAGCATATATATAGTAAAAAGAATTGGTCCATGCACTGAACCCTGTGGTACTCCACAAGTAACCCTGGAGTATGAAGACGATTTGTCATGTACATTTACAAAATGAAATCTGTCAGACAGGTAGGATTTAAACCAGCCTAGCGCTGTTCCTTTGATCCCTACAACATGTTCAAGTCTTTCTAAAAGAACATTGTGATCAACTGTGTCAAAGGTAGCACTGAGATCTAACAAGACTAGAACAGACACAAGATTCTTATCCGAGGCCATGAGAATATCATTTGTAACTCTCACTAACGCAGTTTCAGTGCTGTGATACTCTCTAAAACCAGACTGAAATTCCTCAAACAGAGCATTAGTGTTTAAATGCTCACATACTTGGATGGCCACTATTTTGTCCAGGACTATGGATAAAAATGGAAGGTTAGATATTGATCTATAATTCATTGGGTCATCTGGATCCAGAGAAGGCTTCTTAAGTGAAGGTTTGATTACAGCAACCTTAAAATCTTGTGGTACATATCCATTTACTAAGGATAGATTTATTATATGTAGAATGGGGGCAGTAACCAAAGGAAATGCTTCTTTAAATAATTTGGTTGGGATTGGATCCAAAACGCAAGTTGAAGGTTTCACTGCAAAAATTAGCCATCTTAAAATAAGCTAAAAAATAGTTGAATTTAGTCTAAATGACCTTAAATTAAGTGAAATAATCTGCCAGTGCAGCAAGATAATTGCACTTGGTAAGACTTCTTGAAATAAGAAAAAATATCTACACTTTAGACAAGTGACAGATTTCTTAATACAAGTAGTGAAACACTAATTTCAAGAGCAAAATTAAATAAAATTAACTCAAAACTAGCCTGTTGGTGCTTTTTTCAGTTTTTATCCCTCTCATGTTGAGATGAACAATCTTGGAACAAGCAACTGTACAAGATTAATCTTCTGCAATCAAGAATCATTAATAGGTTTTGTTTTAAATCAAGACAAAGAATTTATAATAAAAGAAATTAGGCACAGGGTGTAATAAACAACCTTTATTTGAAATTTCTTTTCAAATGTCAAAAATTTTTCCAAACATCGCACAGATCAACGACTTTCTTAACAAATCTTAATTTTAAGCGTATTGTTTTGTATTCCTCTAACACATGAAGAACCTCAACATTTCATATACTAAAACTTTGTTTTAAGATGAACATTTTAGACACAGATTTTTTTTTTTGGTAACGTATACAGTGTCAGGAAGAATCTAACAAAAAAAAATTAAGAATGTAGTTGTAAATGTCTACATCACAACCAAGAGTTAGTGGATGTTGAGGATCCGGACAAATGAGGTACAGGTCGAGACTTACAGTTTGTGATCCAGGGGAAACCAGAGAAGAGTTGTTCTGGGGGGGTAGTCCGTGAGGAGTGGGAGACAGAGACACACGCTGGATCACAGGAGACTGGGTTTCCAGGTTGCTGGAGGACTGGAGGAGCTGAGCACGGAATAGGGAGCAGGATCCGGTAAGGTAAGGTCAGTATGGAGCGGACAGCCAGGGAGCGGCTGGGAGACAGCGGGACTGGTCCGGTAGGTTGCAGGACGGTGTGAAAGGTGGTGGTGGTAGAAATCTGGAGAAGAGGCAGCTTACAAAAATCAGGCAAGCTTGGAAAAACACACAGGAACCAGCAATCTGGCTAGAAGTACGACTTGGACGATATCTATTCGGATTACTCAGTAATCAGGCTCGGGAGTCATAGATACCGAAGTTGAGTTAATCATCCAGCGAATAAAGATGTCTCCCAGCAGCTTATATGTCCCTGGCCAACTGATGAGCAGATGGGCTGCAGCTGGTCCACTCCTTGACACGCCCACCTGCAGGAGAAGCTCAGAGAAGGTTTAGCAAAGAGAGGAGGACTCACCCCAGACCATGACACCAAGATAACTTAAAGTGATACTTTACAACTTTTTCGTATTTTGAACTCATTGTCTTGAGCCAGTATGTGCCAAAATGACCCTTTACATGGTGAATGAAATGTCACTCAGACCCTCACCGCTCTGTGGCCAGAATACCACACTTGCAACTTCAGATTGCCGGTCAGGTCTGTTGGAGTTAGTAGAGCTGATATGCCTGGTTCTGCAGCCTTAAGGTGCTTTTCCAGGAACACTACTCAGGGCAACTCGGACCGATGCAGTTCAGCCCGACCACGGTTTCCAAGGGCACGCTTTGGTATTTTCTCCCCTATTTTTAGTCCCTGCTCCATTGAGGTACCTGGCAAGGCCGAGTTGGGCCGGTATCGTGATTCTGGCCGCTGATTGGCTAGGGGCTTCATGGAGCTGGCGTGGGAACAAAACTGCTTTCAGATGGGCTGACTCAAACCACGCTGTACAGAGCTGTTTTAGGCTGAGTAGTGCTCCTGGGAAACCACCCTCAGTGTCTACATGAGTGATTCATCACTAAATTGAACAAATCAGCAGCAGCAGCTCCTAGATGTTACTACTGGGTATGGAATGGAATATGATTTAAAATATAACTCGAGCAAAAGTGTTGTTCTAACCTACAGAACCACCCAGGATAAAAGGCTTAATTTTCCTGTGTTTAAGTTGTCCAGCAACAGTCTTGCAGTCTGTGAACAGATAAAATATCTTGGACACTTTATCACAGCCAATATGAGCGACGATGATGATATTTACAGGCAGTGCTGCAAGCTATATGTGCAAGCAAACACCATTGCACGGACATTCAGCTGTTGTTCCACACCTGTTAAAGTGGCATTATTTAAAGCATACTGCACACCACTCTATACTGCACATCTGTGGTCATTCTATAAAAAGTCTAGCTTGCACAGGTTACAAGTGGCATACAATGATGCAACGAGAATCCTCCTCAAAACTCCCAGGGGAGGCAGTGCTAGTCAAACGTTTGTTTCTGTGAGCGTGTGCACATTTAAGGCACTTCTAAAAAATTTAATGTTCAAGTTTATGAGACGGCTGCAAGAGTCTTCCAATAGTATTATAGTCGCACTCTCAAATCCCACTGTGAGCTGATCTCGTTATATGTCTAGGCTGAGAATGCACTGGTTAAAATGTTTGGGTGGATTTATCTCAACTAGTTAGTTTTGTTGTCCCTTACCTCCACTGCAGTTATATCCTGTGATTTTATATAGGCTTTTATTGGTATTAATGTTAATTGGTATCCTTTCTTTTCTTGTGTTTTTCTTGTATCTTTTTCTTTTATCTGTATGTTTCTTTTAAAATGGACTTTAAGTCTGGCAATAAACATATTATAAATCAGCTGCGTTCATGATTTAAAACATGCAGGAGATGTGCTGGAAGCAGACTGCAGCTCCAGGTATGTCAGCTCAATATTTGTTTAAGTCCCAACAGAGCCAACTGCCAGTCTGGAGTTGAAAGTAGAACATTCTGGCCAAAGGGGTGCGATGTGTGCTGGGTGGCTGTTCATTAACCCTCTAAAACAGGAGTATTTGATTCCGGTCCTGGAGGGCCGGTATCCAGCAGGTTTTAGTGGTTTCTCTGCTCCAATATGCTTGATTCAGTGGTTTAATCACCTGTGCAGCAGTTCAGGCTCTGCAGAAGCTTAACCCCGTAAATTTCCAGCGCAATGGGGTTTTGTCCCTCGGGCGGGACGCTGGATTGCTAAGGAGTTAATCGCCTGCTGGTTGAAATCAGGTGTGTCGAAACGGAGTTAAAACTAAAACGTGCTTGATACCGGCCCTCCAGGCTGGGAACTTCATACCACTGCTGTTAACGGCCATTTTAGCACACACTGGCTCAAGAAAATTTTAAAATATAAAAATTTCATATCATGGCTTTAAAATGTGTGTAGGACTCCGACATAGGGTTCAGACGTTTTGCTGCAACTGTAAACACAATTTTCTGTAATTATTGAATATGAAGTTGATTAAAATACAGCTAATCACGACGTACTAGCGGCATGAGCTGCCCTGTAAGACATCTTTTTAGTGACGTATGACAAACAGCTCTTCACTGTTTAGAAGAATTTAGATTTTTATGATGATTTATGACAAAATTCCTTAAAATGAATAACTGAACCTAGTTTATCTTTATGTAGATGGTAAAGTGTAGTGAAACAGCGTTAGGCTCAGTCGGCATAAGCAGCAGGGCCCTGCAGGGAATCGAACCCCGTCTCATTACTGAGAGTTCCGTTACCAGAGCCTTTTGCTTTGGGCGACCGGAGACGGTAAAGCAAAACCTGCATCAACAAAGCATTTAATGTTGGAACATAAATTCTGTCTTGAAGCAGGAAAAAAGAAACCGTCAGACTAAAAAATTATTTCTAATTAAATTCATTTTAGTATTTTATAAACGTTTTACAGATTTAGAGCCTCCTTTGACTTTTATGCTTTTCGTTTACTTCTCGTTCTTTTACGATGTTTATCCGTTCTTTAGTCGCGGTCAAAAGCATCGTATTTTTGTTCTGCGGTGAATCTTAAAGTTATGTTGAATGTAAATAATCTGAGTCTTCATTGCTTTAATTCATTCACTGCCAATGACGACTAAAGTTGTCATTTGCATTTTTTTTTACTGTTTGAGCATCGGAACGAGTCGCCGCGCTGAGAGAACAAACATCTCAGCCCTGAAGCCGATCTTCATCCGCATATGTCACAGATCACATGATCAGAAAGCAACACATCCATGTGTTTGGAGATCGTTTTGGGCCGTTCCTGTAAAAAAAAGTGAGGCGCGAACCGGAAAAGCGTCTGCCGATCACAATTCGACAACAGATTATGAAAGAACGGATAACGCTCGAAACACGCAGCTTCTTCCTGATGTAAGAGGTGAGTCTCCTCTTTGTTTTGGTGTTTTTGGCGTCGACATCATGCTAGCACGCAACGTTCTGTGACTCTTAAAAAAAACAGTAAAAACGGTGAGAAACGCTGGCAGCGAAGGCCGTTAGTGATCAGGAAACGGCTGGCAGTGAATGAGTTAATCATTTACATGTTTAGACTATATTTTATTAGCCTTTAATATTTTAGTATTTATTGTTTAAATTTTGTAAAGAGCTATTTTTAAACGCGTGCACATTTAAACACTAAAACCTTTGTTTGCTCCGTCTGTGTCAGAGCTCTGCTGTTCAGCTCCTTCCTGGTTCCTGCAGGACCACAAAGCCCAGAGAAGCTCAGTCCAGCAGGACGTGAGGACACAAACAGACATGGAGAGCTCCTCCTAAACCTGGAATCAAACTTTTCTACAGATTATTTAGAACAGTTTCTTGTGACAGAACAGTTAGTGAAACAGAAAGGACCTGATGAAGATGATGTTATCGTCCTTGTCTTTCATACGGATCAAAGATCACCCCAGCTTATGCTCATGTCACCAAGTAGACGTCCCATTTCTCACTAAGACCTGCTCTATCTGCTCTACCAGATTATCAGGAGCATCACTGTAGTTGTAGTTTTGCCTCCATCTTCCTGCCCTCCTTGGTCTCTTGTTTATCTTCTACCACCTCTCACCATCCATCTCAGGTGGGATCTTGTTTGCTCCGATGGCCTCTTGTGTTCCAGGCTTACATCTTTTAGTGAACGTTAGAATATCATGTACTAATATATATGCATGTGTGTGTGTGTGTGTGTGTATGATGCTAAACCAGACTGCCTGCTCCATCAGATGAAAAGGAAATCCCCTCAGGACCCAAATAAAATAGAAGATTTAGCAACCAGACACAGAAGCCCAGGTGAAACCGTCCACATCAGCATCTCCAGTTCTACCAGCTCTAAAAACACACTTCTTAAATAATAAAACACTAAACTCAGCCAAGGGATGAAGACGTCCTGGTGCCAGATGCTACCTAAGACATCACCAGTTCAGCTGACTTGATAAAACACTTGGTGACTAAAACAAACATCTGGTGACCTGGTAAAAAACAGTCCTGGTGCAACAAGCTACCTGAGACAAACCTTTCCAGTCGACCAGCTCAAGAAAGAAAGAAAGAAATAAATGATCTTCAGTGGTGCTGCACTGGAACAAAAAAATATCTCTAGTCCGAGTCGGAGTCGTCCCATCTTGGTCTCTTCGGTGGGATGTACGGGAAGCGCTCTCCAGTCCTCTTCTGGATGGATCCAAGGACCGAGGTAGAAGGAGTGGGTTCTTCTACATCCTGGACCTCTTCAGCGCTCCCGTGGGCAGGCCTGGGATCTTCTGGAAGCTCTTCCGGCGGGGCCGGAGGAGCTACCGCCAGCCAGAAGTCTTCTGGTGGTGGAAACTGCTGGTCTTCATCGCTATCCAGAACTGAGCTACCATAACCAGAGTCCACACTAGAAGCCATAAAATCTTCTAAAGCTGACCAATCTGAGCTACTGTCAGTCTCCTCCGACTCCTCATCTCTACGCAGACCCTCAAAAAAAGCAAACTCTACCTCCAACTCCTCATCACTACTCAGACCCTCAATAACAAACTCTACCACTTGTGAAGGAGCCTGTCTAAGATCCACAAACACCACATCATCATCAGGAATGTGAAGGGCTGGGTACCTACCTTCATCTTCATCGAGAATCCGGATGACGTCCTCAGGGACCCCTGCAGTCACGGGACGCTCCACGATGAAGATGCCTGTGAGGACAAAACAAGACACATTAAATCCACTTGTGTCATAAAACAGTTATGAAAAAGCTACAATGACTTGTTTACAATACAAGAGATGTGTGTCTGCATCTGCATGTGTGCACAAGACACACTTTACTAATCTGGTTGTTTTTGGGGTTTAACAGGTTAAAACCGAGTTCTGCTTTTACTCAAAAAGTTTCCATTTTTAATTTATGTGATTGTTTATTATTTATGTTTCATGTTTATAGCTGATGCATTTCTAAAAAGATGTAATGTTTTACAGCTTGTAGACACAACACTGCTCAAATAAAGTTGTTTTAAAATGGGCTCTATAAAAATAAACAGAAGACTCATTAAACTGGTGAAAACTGTTTAAAATAGATTCAAACGGACAGAAATGCATTTAAGGACTTCATCTGTTTTATCCAAGTAGAAAGTTTGATGTGGTCTCTGAGTTGGTTCTCAGGTTTATAAATGCATTTCTGTCCGTTTGAATCTATTTTAAACAGTTTTCACCAGTTTAATGAGTCTTCTGTTTATTTTTATAGAGCCCATTTTAAAACAACTTTATTTGAGCAGTGTTGTGTCTACAAGCTGTAAAACATTACATCTTTTTAGAAATACATCAGCTATAAACATGAAACATAAATAATAAACAATCACATAAATTAAAAATGGAAACTTTTTGAGTAAAAGCAGAACTCGGTTTTAACCTGTTAAACCCCAAAAACAACCAGATTAGTAAAGTGTGTCTTGTGCACACATGCAGATGCAGACACACATCTCTTGTATTGTAAACAAGTCATTGTAGCTTTTTCATAACTGTTTTATGACACAAGTGGATTTAATGTGTCTTGTTTTGTCCTCACAGGCATCTTCATCGTGGAGCGTCCCGTGACTGCAGCGGCCCCTGAGGTCATCCGGATTCTCGATGAAGATGAAGGTAGGTACCCAGCCCTTCACATTCCTGATGATGATGTTGTGTTTGTGGGTCTTGGTCAGGCTCCTCCAGTAGAGGCAGAGTTTGCTATTGAGGGTCTGAGTAGTGATGAGGAGTTGGAGGAGACTGACAGTAGCTCAGATTGGTCAGCTTTAGAAGGTTTTATGGCTTCTAGTGTGGACTCTGGTTATGGTAGCTCAGTTCTGGATAGCGATGAAGACCAGCAGCTTCCACCACCAGAAGACTTCTGGCTGGCGGTAGCTCCTCCGGCCCCACCGGAAGAGCTTCCAGAAGATCCCAGGCCTGCCCACGGGAGCGCTGAAGAGGTCCAGGATGTAGAAGAACCCACTCCTTCTACCTCAGTCCTTGGATCCAGCCAGAAGAGGACTGGAGAGCGCTTCCCATACATCCCACCGAAGAGACCAAGATGGGACGACTCGGAGGACTCTGACTCGGACTAGACATATCTTTTTCTTCCAGTGCAGCGCCACTGAAGATCATTTCTTTCTTTCTTGAACTGGTCGACTGGAAAGGTTTGTCTCAGGTAGCTTGTTGCACTAGGACTGTTTTTTACCAGGTCACCAGATGTTTGTTTTAGTCACCAAGTGTTTTATCAAGTCAGCTGAACTGGTGATGTCTTAGGTAGCATCTGGCACCAGGACGTCTTCATCCGTTGGCTGAGTTTAGTGTTTTATTATTTAAGAAGTGTGTTTTTAGAGCTGGTAGAACTGGAGATGCTGATGTGGACGGTTTCACCTGGGCTTCTGTGTCTGGTTGCTAAATCTTCTATTTTATTTGGGTCCTGAGAGGATTTCCTTTTCATCTGATGGAGCAGGCAGTCTGGTTTAGCATCATACACACACACACACACACACACACATGCATATATATTAGTACATGATATTCTAACGTTCACTAAAAGATGTAAGCCTGGAACACAAGAGGCCATCGGAGCAAACAAGATCCCACCTGAGATGGATGGTGAGAGGTGGTAGAAGATAAACAAGAGACCAAGGAGGGCAGGAAGATGGAGGCAAAACTACAACTACAGTGATGCTCCTGATAATCTGGTAGAGCAGATAGAGCAGGTCTTAGTGAGAAATGGGACGTCTACTTGGTGACATGAGCATAAGCTGGGGTGATCTTTGATCCGTATGAAAGACAAGGACGATAACATCATCTTCATCAGGTCCTTTCTGTTTCACTAACTGTACTGTCACAAGAAACTGTTCTAAATAATCTGTAGAAAAGTTTGATTCCAGGTTTAGGAGGAGCTCTCCGTGTCTGTTTGTGTCCTCACGTCCTGCTGGACTGAGCTTCTCTGGGCTTTGTGGTCCTGCAGGAACCAGGAAGGAGCTGAACAGCAGAGCTCTGACACAGACGGAGCAAACAAAGGTTTTAGTGTTTAAATGTGCACGCGTTTAAAAATAGCTCTTTACAAAAGTTAAACAATAAATACTAAAATATTAAAGGCTAATAAAATATAGTCTAAACATGTAAATGATTAACTCATTCACTGCCAGCCGTTTCCTGATCACTAACGGCCTTCGCTGCCAGCGTTTCTCACCGTTTTTACTGTTTTTTTTAAGAGTCACAGAACGTTGCGCGCTAGCATGATGTCGACGCCAAAAACACCAAAACAAAGAGGAGACTCACCTCTTACATCAGGAAGAAGCTGCGTGTTTCGAGCGTTATCCGTTCTTTCATAATCCGTTGTCGAATTGTGATCGACAGACGCTTTTCCGGTTCGCGCCTCACTTTTTTTACAGGAACGGCCCAAAACGATCTCCAAACACATGGATGTGTTGCTTCCTGATCATGTGATCTGTGACGTATGCGGATGAAGATCGACTTCAGGGCTTAGATGTTTGTTCTCTCAGCGCGGGGACTCGTTCCGATGCTCAAACAGTAAAAAAAAAAAATGCAAATGACAACTTTAGTCGTCATTGGCAGTGAATGAATTAAAGCAATGAAGACTCAGATTATTAACATTCAACATAACTTTAAGATTCACCGCAGAACAAAAATACGATGCTTTTGACCGCGGCTAAAAAAAACGGATAAACATCGTAAAAGAACGAGAAGTAAACGAAAAGCATAAAAGTCAAAGGAGGCTCTAAATCTGTAAAACGTTTATAAAATACTAAAATGAATTTAATTAGAAATAATTTTTTAGTCTGACGGTTTCTTTTTTCCTGCTTCAAGACAGAATTTATGTTCCAACATTAAATGCTTTGTTGATGCAGGTTTTGCTTTACCGTCTCCGGTCGCCCAAAGCAAAAGGCTCTGGTAACGGAACTCTCAGTAATGAGACGGGGTTCGATTCCCTGCAGGGCCCTGCTGCTTATGCCGACTGAGACTAACGCTGTTTCACTACACTTTACCATCTACATCAAGATAAACTAGGTTCAGTTATTCATTTTAAGGAATTTTGTCATAAATCATCATAAAAATCTAAATTCCTCTAAACAGTGAAGAGCTGTTTGTCATACGTCACTAAAAAGATGTCTTACAGGGCAGCTCATGCCGCTAGTACGTCGTGATTAGCTGTATTTTAATCAACTTCATATTCAATAATTACAGAAAATTGTGTTTACAGTTGCAGCAAAACGTCTGAACCCTATGTCGGAGTCCTACACACATTTTAAAGCCATGATATGAAATTTTTATATTTTAAAAATTTCTTGAGCCAGTGTGTGCTAAAATGGCCGTTAACAGCAGTGGTATGAAGTTCCCAGCCTGGAGGGCCGGTATCAAGCACGTTTTAGTTTTAACTCCGTTTCGACACACCTGATTTTAACCAGCAGGCGATTAACTCCTTAGCCTTCCAGCGTCCCGCCCGAGGGACAAAACCCCATTGCGCTGGAAATTTACGGGGTTAAGCTTCTGCAGAGCCTGAACTGCTGCACAGGTGATTAAACCACTGAATCAAGCATATTGGAGCAGAGAAACCACTAAAACCTGCTGGATACCGGCCCTCCAGGACCGGAATCAAATACTCCTGTTTTAGAGGGTTAATGAACAGCCACCCAGCACACATCGCACCCCTTTGGCCAGAATGTTCTACTTTCAACTCCAGACTGGCAGTTGGCTCTGTTGGGACTTAAACAAATATTGAGCTGACATACCTGGAGCTGCAGTCTGCTTCCAGCACATCTCCTGCATGTTTTAAATCATGAACGCAGCTGATTTATAATATGTTTATTGCCAGACTTAAAGTCCATTTTAAAAGAAACATACAGATAAAAGAAAAAGATACAAGAAAAACACAAGAAAAGAAAGGATACCAATTAACATTAATACCAATAAAAGCCTATATAAAATCACAGGATATAACTGCAGTGGAGGTAAGGGACAACAAAACTAACTAGTTGAGATAAATCCACCCAAACATTTTAACCATTGCATTCTCAGCCTAGACATATAACGAGATCAGCTCACAGTGGGATTTGAGAGTGCGACTATAATACTATTGGAAGACTCTTGCAGCCGTCTCATAAACTTGAACATTAAATTTCTTAGAAGTGCCTTAAATGTGCACACGCTCACAGAAACACACGTTTGACTAGCACTGCCTCCCCTGGGAATTTTGAGGAGGATTCTCGTTGCATCATTGTATGCCACTTGTAACCTGTGCAAGCTAGACTTTTTATAGAATGACCACAGATGTGCAGTATAGAGTGGTGTGCAGTATGCTTTAAATAATGCCACTTTAACAGGTTTGGAACAACAGCTGAATGTGCGTGCAATGGTGTTTGCTTGCACATATAGCTTGCAGCACTGCCTGTAAATATCATCATCGTCGCTCATATTGGCTGTGATAAAGTGTCCAAGATATTTTATCTGTTCACAGACTGCAAGACTGTTGCTGGACAACTTAAACACAGGAAAATTAAGCCTTTTATCCTGGGTGGTTCTGTAGGTTAGAACAACACTTTTGCTCGAGTTATATTTTAAATCATATTCCATTCCATACCCAGTACTAACATCTAGGAGCTGCTGCTGCTGATTTGTTCAATTTAGTGATGAATCACTCATGTAGACACTGAGGGTGGTTTCCCAGGAGCACTACTCAGCCTAAAACAGCTCTGTACAGCGTGGTTTGAGTCAGCTCATCTGAAAGCAGTTTTGTTCCCACGCCAGCTCCATGAAGCCCCTAGCCAATCAGCGGCCAGAATCACGATACCGGCCCAACTCAGCCTTGCCAGGTCCCTCAATGGAGCAGGGACTAAAAATAGGGGAGAAAATACCAAAGCGTGCCCTTGGAAACCGTGGTCGGGCTGAACTGCATCGGTCCGAGTTGCCCTGAGTAGTGTTCCTGGAAAAGCACCTTAACCCCGGCTTTCCACAGGAGCCGTCAGCAGCACGTTACTGCAGCAGCACGTCATAGCTGCTGATAGGAGCCGCTGTGGTCAACAGAACCTTTTCCACTGGAGCCGTCAGCAGCCGTCAGCAGTGCGAGTCAGCCACGTCTCAGGAGCAGCATGTCGCAGCCTTTACGCGCCGGTTCTATTTTCTACGTGCGACGCCTCTGAAACGGGTCAAGTTCAACATTTTTGGGGAAGGAAAGACAGGAAATCGGACGCGGAAATGGAGCGAAGCTCCCGAGATTTTCAGAATAAAGAAACGTACTGCCTTCCGGTTGCTTTACTTTTAAAAATAGTTACTAACTGTGCGGCCCCGTGAGAAGTTATCACCTAGCTAGCGGTCTCCTTTGTTTTTCAGGTCCGTATTGGCAATTATAAAACGGACAGAACATAAAACACAAACCTTTTGGAGCCATGTTGTAGTTTTCTCCTGCTTGTTGTTGTGTTTACTGACGAAGTCACTCGTGTGACTTCGCGCTCTGTCGGTGACAGCTGCTCCCCTGCTGCTTAGCGTCTCGTGGGAAGGGCCAGGCAGCAGTTTACGTGAGCAAGACGTGCTGCTGCAGTAACGTGCTGCTGATGGCTCCTGTGGAAACCCGGGGGTTAGGCTGCAGAACCAGGCATATCAGCTTTACTAACTCCAACAGACCTGACCGGCAATCTGAAGTTGCAAGTGTGGTATTCTGGCCACAGAGTGTTGAGGGTCTGAGTGACATTTCATTCACCATGTAAAGGGTCATTTTGGCACATGCTGGCTCAAGAAAATGAGTTCAAAATACGAAAAAGTTGTAAAGTATCACTTTAAGTTATCTTGGTGTCATGGTCTGGGGTGAGTCCTCCTCTCTCTGCTAAACCTTCTCTGAGCTTCTCCTGCAGGTGGGCGTGTCAAGGAGTGGACCAGCTGCAGCCCATCTGCTCATCAGTTGGCCAGGGACATATAAGCTGCTGGGAGACATCTTTATTCGCTGGATGATTAACTCAACTTTGGTATCTACGACTCCCGAGCCTGATTACTGAGTAATCCAAGTAGATATCGTCCAAGTCGTACTTCTAGCCAGATTGCTGGTTCCTGTGTGTTTTTCCAAGCTTGCCTGATTTTTGTAAGCTGCCTCTTCTCCAGATTTCCACCACCACCTTTCACACCGTCCTGCAACCTACCGGACCAGTCCCGCTGTCTCCCAGCCGCTCCCTGGCTGTCCGCTCCATACTGACCTTACCTTACCGGATCCTGCTCCCTATTCCGTGCTCAGCTCCTCCAGTCCTCCAGCAACCTGGAAACCCAGTCTCCTGTGATCCAGCAAGCGTGTATTCTTAAATGTACTGAAAATGTCAAAAAGAGCTGGTGAGATTGCTTAAAGGGGTTTTGTGCAAAAATCTTCATTTTCCTGTTTTGTATAGACCACAAAATTGTTCTAACTTTAAAAATATATTCGTAACACATCCCCTTTAACATGTGCTTTTGTAGCAGGAAGTCCTTTACAGTTCTCCAATCAGCCCCAAGACAAAATGCACATTGCCGTACATGAAGCATTAAAAAGGCAAAGCGAGGTATAATTTATACATTTATTCTAATCACAACTGTACAGGAATGTATCGTCACAGCAGAAACGTAACCTAAACCTGACCGTGGAACAACAGCCGTCACAACACATCCAGAACTCCAACAGAAATGTACAGGCTCAGATCATTTCAACTCAACATTTAGATTCCTCTTGATTATCATCATAGTTGTTATTATTCACATAGAACTATCTGTCTTTCAAATAGATCTTTGTTTTAAAGAGCATAAAAATACAAGTGGACTTTTCACTAGGATGAAAACTGGTGGCTGATCCACCGCCTTGGCTTATATGAAGGGAAAACACTGAAAACTGGGGGCGTCGGGAGGAGTGAAGCCAACTTATTACAGCTTACCAGATTTTTTTGTTATTTTATGTATTTATATTAGCTCATACAAGGCTTTGCAGTAGTTACAGAAGGTTGCAGACATTTGGGGGTTAACTTTTAGGGTTAAATCACTCGGACATCACTGACACAAAGGGGCGTTGACAAAGAAATCATGAAGCTGTGAAACAACAGGAATAGATAAATACGAAGGCACGGAGATTTGCAGAATAAACACCAAATTTAGAAATAATGGTGATAAAAGAGGAAGACGAGAAGGAGGTTAAGTTGATTAAAGGCAATTTTACTAACCAAACACTAGAGGGCGCTTTAGGAGCGCCTGTTTTAAACCTACCGTAAATCTTCTAATACAGGCCCGGGCCTGTATTTGACTCAAGCTCATCAAGCTCCAGGCCTTTATTGGAAGGAGGGCCAGTATTAGAGGCAGGCCTCAATTTCTATTTGAGTAAAATGAACTAATGGTTCGCTGGAGTTTTTGACAATTAAAATTGCGCCCACATTTTCAAAGTTAAACACATTTCTTTTAACAACAGTAGTTTCTGCTTCAGCCCTCTCCCCTCCCCCTGCGCAGTGGCCGCAAACTCACTGATGCGCCTGCAGCCTCTCGGAGTTCCTGCTGCTCTAAACATTAAAATAATTATTTCATTTTCTGTTCCTCACTTCTGATTACCTTCAATGGCGTCTGTTTGTTGCAACCACCAGGTACAAAAAATAACTTGTTTTTATTTGACTATTTTTCTGTCCTGTATCTGTTTATTATCTTCCTGCATCTCCTCTCAATCCTGAAGAAAAACTGCTACCTGGGTTCATATATATTCACCTTATGAGTTACCTTTGAACTGCAGTTCTAAAAGATCTACCGACCGCAAAAACAGCGGAGTGCTTGACGGCCACATCAGTGAGGTGCGTCACCGAGGACAAAACAGGTGATTCGCCCTGATCCACAGCAGCGAAACGCATCAGGCACAAATAAAAGCATAAAAGACAGAAAACATAAAAGGAAATGAGCCGACATGAACGATCGCGTGTTAAATTAGTTTTTGAGGTGGCGACACCTAATTTGATAATGTTACTGTGGCCGTGCTCAGGACGCAGATGTATGGAGCGCGTCAACAATCAGAGCTTTGCATGCACAAGCTGGTTAAGGTTAGGATGGGGGTGAGGGGAAGGTTAAATTGCAAGAGGGTAAACGTCACAATTTGGTTAAATTACCGTTTTACGGCGGGTGTCAGTACCGACGCTCTGGCACAGCGCGTTGTCTCCAGACGTGCAGGAGCTCCTCACCTTCTGACAGCAGGCTGCTGTCTTTTCCGAGGACTGCATCTTGCCGGTCATTATCACGTGACAGCGACTAGTTGATGACGGGCATAAAAAGTCACTATAGAGCGGTGAAGTCGACTAGTGACTAGTTCATACAACCCCTATTGCTCCCCAGAGTGTTCTGCAGCATAATCAGCACGTTCTCTTTGAACTTGATATCAAATTTTTGCCTCCTCTTTGTCTCCGCACCTGCCATGGTTAA
The DNA here is from genome assembly GCF_043380555.1 of Nothobranchius furzeri. Taxonomy (NCBI): domain Eukaryota; kingdom Metazoa; phylum Chordata; class Actinopteri; order Cyprinodontiformes; family Nothobranchiidae; genus Nothobranchius; species Nothobranchius furzeri. The sequence goes on along the minus strand of NC_091744.1, from coordinate 12,341,921 downwards.
AGTTACCCTCGCGGTCTATCACTGGCAAATCAAAAGTGAGACGGATGACACAACCGCCCCCCGTACTTGCTTGTTACCACATTCCACCTGGCCACAATAAAAAAAACCGGGCCATTATTCACCTCCGCCAACTCCGACACCGGCCAAACTGTGATACCTGGCAGTTAATTAAATACAGGCTATCATTAGAGGATTTACGGTATGTGTGAATGTTGATTGGATGGGCTATATAAAGCCTTGAAATGTAAAGAAATATATTTTTGAAATCACTGTTGTGCGCCTCATGTGTGCTTTTTGTCAGTGTTGGTCTCTTATTATCATCAAGCATAAAACCTTCACGTGTAGAGATGAACACCGGCGATCTGATTTATGTGCAAGTGTCTTAAGAATTCATAGCTGGTCTGATCCTTAGCGTAACTACGTACTGTACGAGCAGGAGGACACTGACATGAGCAAAAAGCAGGGACTACGCACACGCTCGAAACAACAACACCAACAATAACAGCAAGAGCACCAACAACAACGTGAGAAGAGACGACATGCGGGTCAGGAAGTCCAGCGAACCACTGGCCTCCACTCGTACAGAGGAGAAACGGAGGCTACGACGCATCTGGAAAAATGAATCCTTTTGATATTTTAGAGGAGAGACGGATGCAAAGAGAGCGGTCTGTGTTTCAGTGTGCTTTTAAAAATCCTCATCAGAGCGTGACGTGTTTGTTCATCTCTCCGTCTACTTGCCTTTGAGACAATTAGTGTGCTTAGTTTCTTCGTAAGACTGCACCCGAAAGTTTGTCTAAGCCAGCCTTTTTTGTGTAGAGATGAATTATTGTGCTTCTCGGTCCACGCAGCAGTCTGAGGCTGGGTGGAGGTAACGCGCTGGGCTGCAGAGGTCAGAGGTTGTGTGGGAGCAGCTTCCTCGCATCAGGAGAAGGAGCCAGAGCTACTGCACCAGATAAAGAGGACTCCCTCTTCAAGGCTACTCAGGAACCACTTAACATGGGAGGGCCAGACGCTCAAACACGAGCTCCCCAAAGCGCCAGCATTTAGTCTTGGGAGCGCCGTCTTCTCACACACCTACATGTCATGAGGGATGGGTCAGGGGGAGGGGGGCTGGAGATCAGTCGGGCATTGCATCCAGTTGGTCTGCCAAGTCGTCAAACATGCTGCCGATGTCATCCAGGATAGAGACGGTTCCTTTTTGGCTGGAAAATTTTGAAAAAGAAAAATGGAATAATTAGCTTTTACTGAGGCTTCGATAAATATGCTGACAGAATCAATGAGTCAAGTGTGGAGGTGAGTTCCTCCACTGATGGAAAGCAGCTTTAAGATTCAGTTTATGGGTGACATTCACAATTTTCACACACACACACACACACACACACACACACACACACACACACACACACACACACACACACACACACACACACACACACACACACACACACACACACACACACACACACACACACACACACACACACACACACCTGACAAACTCAGAAACATACAATACAGTCGACTAATTGTAAAGATCAACAAAAAGTAATGATAAATCCCAAAATAATCATATAAATCATGATTTTTTAAATTGTTTATACTTAAAAAACTCATGTTTTACAATTGTTTTCATTTTATAGGAGAATGACGTTTTACAAAGACCAGTAAAGTACATGAGAAATCATGTTTTTATTAGGTGTCATGGCTGCCATGGAGCTTCATAAAGAAAGTAAAAATAGATTAGACCATCTGGACAATGACTGTTCTCTTCATTTGAGTTTTTTAGTTTTAGGTAATGGTAAAGGGGGAAACCTGGAAGTAAAGATGATTTACTATGGCTTTTGAATGACCAAAAAATGTCATGGATTTTATCAATATGTTTATCAATAACCCATTTCCTATAGTGAAGAGAGAAGGAGACAATGAGCAGACACGTCAAACAGTTATAACTGTGGCAAAATGCCCCAAACAACAGGTCACAGAGTTTATTTATACCAAGAGATAAAAGAGAGAGAGAGAGAGATTGTGTGTGTGTGTGTGTGTGTGTGTGTGTGTGTGTGTGTGTGTGTGTGTGTGTGTGTGTGTGTGTGTGTGTGTGTGTGTGTGTGTGTGTGTGTGTGTGTGTGTGTGTGTCATGCAAAGAGACATAGAACAATACATTTACATTCAGTTGATTGAGTCCATGATCAAGAATTAATTAACATAAAGTTTCCCATAACACTTCCTCAAAAGAATGAAGCAGGACCAGCTGGCTGACCATCTGCAAACAGGTACAAAGATTAATCAAACAAGTTATTTGCAGAAGTATCAAGTTTCCCGTGTACTTACATAAAATACACCCTAACATACTTTATGTTGTGTTGCATTTAGTCAACGTAAACTTAAATCTGGCCTGAAGAAGAGGTTCCAGTGTGTGTTTGAGGGGATTGCTAAAGCAGGAAACCCAACACATCTGAATGAGATCTACACTGAGCTCTACATCACAGAGGGAGGGACTGGAGAGGTCAACAATGAACATGAGATCAGAGAGATTGAAGTGGCGTCCAGGAAACTAAAAAAACTAGAAACGACAATCAGACGAGACCTCTTCAAACTCCCACCTGGGAGAGACGAACTTGTTAGAACAGTGATCTCAAAGGGAGTGGCTAGTATTGGCAAAACGGTCTTAACTCAGAAGTTCACTCTGGACCGGGCTGAAGACAACGCCTACCAGAACATCCACTTCATGTTTCCGTTCTCCTTCAGAGAACTGAAAGTGCTAAAAGAAAAGAAGTTTAGTTTGGTGGAACTTGTTCATCACTTCTTCACTGAAACCAAAAATAACAGGAGCTTTGAAGAGTTCCAGGTCGTGTTCATCTCAGATGGTCTGGATGAGTGTCGACTTCCTCTGGACTTCCACCACAGTAAGATCCTGACTGATGTCACAGAGTCCTCCTCATTGGAAGTTCTACTGACAGACCTCATCAGGGGGAACCTGCTTCCTTCTGCTCGCCTCTGGATAACCACAAGACCCGCAGCAGCCAATCAGATCCCCTCTGAGTGTGTTGGCATTGTAACAGAGGTCAGAGGGTTCACTGACCCACAGAAGGAGGAGTAATTCAGGAAGAGATTCAGAGATGCGGAGCAGGCCATCAGGATTATCCTCCACTTCAAGACATCACGAAGCCTTCACATCATGTGTCACATCCCAGTCTTCTGCTGGATCACTGCTACAGTTCTGGAGGAGGTGTTTAAAAACAAAGATGGGGGAAAGCTGCCCAAGACCCTGACTCAGATGTACATTCACTTCCTGGTTGTTCAGGCCAAAGTGAAGGTCAAGTATGATGGAGGAGCTGAGGCAGATCCACACTGGAGTCCAGAGAGCAGGAAGATGATTGAGTCTCTGGGAAAACTGGCTTTTGATCAGCTGCAGAAAGGAAACCCGATCTTCTATGAATCAGACCTGACAGAGTGTGGCATCGATATCAGAGCAGCCTCAGTGTACTCAGGAGTGTTCACACAGATCTTTGTAGAAGAGACAGGACTGTACCAGGTAAAGGTCTTCTGCTTCATCCACCTGAGTGTTCAGGAGTTTCTGGCTGCTCTGCATGTCGATATGACCTTCATCAGCTCTGGTGTCAATCTAATGGAAGACAAACAGCAACATTCTCTGTGGTCTAAACTTTTCAGCGGTCCAAATCTAAATGATCTCTATCAGAGTGCTGTTAACAAGGCCTTTGAGAGTCAAAATGGACACCTGGACGCTTTCTCCTTGGTCTGTCCCGGCCGGCCAATCAGACTCTCCTAAAAGACCTGCTGGGGAAGACAGGAAGCAGATCCAATCAGGAAACAGTTGATCACATCAACAAGAAGCTCAATGAGAGTCTGTCTGCGGAGACAAGCATCAACCTGCTCTACTGTCTGAATGAACTGAATCATCTTTGTCTGGTGGAGGAGATCCAACAGTCTCTGAGTTCAGGACGTCTCTCTACAGACACTGTCTCCTGCTCAGTGGTCAGCACTGGTCTTTATCCTACTGTCTTCAGAAAAAGATCTGGAGGTGTTTGACCTGAAGAAATGGTTGTGTCAGTTTTAGTGGGAGGACATAATTGAATCAGTTAATAAAAGTATAAAAACAATAATCTCAGATAAAAAAACACAAATCTTCAGTCAAATCCAACTTATAAATGTATAACTAGATGTAAATTTTACCTGTAGAAGGTGGAGGGGCAACTGGGAGATTTGGAACTTTTAAAATCTTTATTTTCACCTCTTACATCCAAACTTTAAATGTTACTATTTTACATGTCAGACAATTGTTTGTATAAAACGCAAATAAACAGTTCACCACAATTGAATGTATCTAAGACTAATTGTTAAATCTGTGAAGATGGGGACATAAACACAGACATTTTTCCCTTATTTGTCAGATTTATTTGATTTGATGCTTTATAGTTGTTACATTTCTAGTTATTAAGAATATTTAATGCTACAGTCGAAAGATGACAAGATTTTTAGGACAATAACATTTGATTTTTAACAATAAGATAAAAAATTAAATAACTTCATGAAGTTTTGCTTTTGCAAGTTGATTGAATAATTAGAAACGGACTGAGGGAAGTTATTCACTAGGTTATTAGAGATAGAAGTGTCATGTTCTGTGTCCCTTTGTTCCCCAGCTCCTCCAGTTCCCACTCCAGGTTCTCCTTTTGTGTTCTCTTAGCGCCCTCATGTGTCCTTTGTCTGCATCTCTGTTGTGTGTCTTAAGTTGTAGCCACAGCCTCTTGTATGTGTATGAGTTTGTGAGTGTCAGTATGTGTATGTGTTTGTGTGAGTCCTTCCCTTAGTCTTTAGGTTTAGTTTTGTGTTTTATATAGTGTTAGGTTTATCTGCCCTCCTCTGGTTCTCTTCCCCATCCAGATAATTGTTGTCACCTGCCTTCCTCCAGCCTCACTCCATACACCTGCTTCCTGTTTCCCTAATTGCTCCTCCCTGTCTAAATAAGCCCTCCTTGTCTCATTGTTCTTGTCGGTCCATTGTTGTTTTATGTCAGCGTTGTTTGTTGTCTCTCCCTCCTGGTCTCTGGTTCTCTGCTCATGAAGTGAGCTTTTGGATTTTTCCCTGCTTCATTTTGTTATTGGGTTTTTTGCCTCCTGCCCCTTTTGGATTTTTATTTTGTCATCCTAAATAAAGGATTCTTCTTTATTTAACATTCCTGCCTCGTGTCATCCTGGGTCTGCATCTTGGGTCCTAACCTCCTGCTCCTAAACGTGACAAGAAGTGTAGAAGAATTTCAAAGAATCATGAAGCGTTGTTATTAAGTAGCCTAATAACTCTAGGTTTGTGTTTTGAGTAGCTAAAAGTAACTCAGTGAAAATACATTTCAAGACCCTATATTGGTTTGAACTGAAGTCATAATTCAGATTCAATAAATAGGTAAATGTAATAATTTGTACAGACAGCAGACAAAGCTGTAGTGCTTGGTGTGGCGTGCTGATGTTAAAACAGTTCCTTTGGCTCTATTTTCTAATCGCTATGCTAATAATAATCTCACCTTGGGCCTAATGTCACTGAGGGCACAGGAAATGCACCTAATTATTTATCTGTAAGTAGCTGTATATATTTGATCATTTCAGGTGAATATTTCACACACGATAAACCGAAACACAAGACTGTTGTGTTATTCCCGTGCTCACACGACTGCTGTTAGTACTGCTGAACTCTTGTTGATGCAAAAGTGAAATCAAATACAGCAGTTCTGAAGTTTCATAAACATTGCCACCACCATAAATGTGAGTGAAATATAGGAAAATCATAGTGACTCACTGACTGTTAAAGTGATGAAGGAAAGCAGCTGCTGGAAAGCATCAGGAGGGAAAGTCTGTACAGGCTGATTCCCATCAGGTCATGAGGAACAGATGCCTTAGGAACCCCCCCCCCCCCCCCCCCCCACCCACCCCCACCCCCACCCCACCCCCCAAGTTTCACACAGTGCCGTAACCCGTTACTCTCCACCTTCCTAAAACAGCTTATTACTCATTTCCCAAGGATTTAATACAACTAAATAATTCATAAAGTGTTTTTATCCTGTTGCTAAAGACACCTGTAACTAGTGAATTTCCCCACTGTGTTAAAAATGTGTCAACAGATAGGGAGGTCTGAGGTCCCCCTGCTTACACATGATCACATAAACTGATCATTTGGAGCAGTTTGAACCTGCAGTCCCTGAGAGCGACTCATATACCAGGAATTCTGAATTACGGAGCAGATCTGCTATCCAGAGGCAATCCAATCTACGCAGATTGGAGGCTTCATCCTTAAGTGGTGAATCAGGTCTAGATGAGGTTCGGTCAGGCAGTCGTGGATGTGTTTGCATCAACAGAGAATTCTCAGTGCCCACTTAAATTCTCCCTGCAGGATCGTGGCGCCCCACGGGGGGTGGGGGGTGGGGTGGGTGGTGGGGGGGGGGCGCTCTTGCGCACAAGTGGCCAAGGTCTCTCCTTCATGCGTTCCCTCCAGAGGCCCCCATACCCCCCACTTTACCCAGGGTGAGGGAGCAGGGCCTGTCCATGATCCTAATAGCACCACGGTGGCCGGGGAAACATTGGTTGGTGAAGATCTCCCAACTCCTGTGAGGTTCCCCATGGCAACTGCTGCTCCTCAGGGACCTGTTGTCCCAGGCTCATGGGGAGATACACATCCCACTAACTTGGGTTGAGGCTGATGTTGGCTGAGCCGGCCATTTTGATGGAACATTTGTGGGGATGCATGCTGCTGTTTGAGTCACATTACTAACTAACTAACTAACTAACTAACTAACTAACTAACTAACTAACTAACTGAGATACTAGCTAACTACATCTTGGGTTGAGGCTGATATTGTCTGAGTCAGTCATTTTGATGACATTTGTGGGGGTGCACTCAGCTTTTTGAGCCACATTACTAACTAACTAACTAACTAACTAACTAACTAACTAACTAACTGACTGACTGACTGACTGACTAACTAACTAACTAACTAACTAACTAACTGAGATACTAGCTAACTACATCTTGGGTTGAGGCTGATATTGTTTGAGTCAGTCATTTTGATGACATTTGTGGGGGTGCACTCAGCTTTTTGAGCCACATTACTAACTAACTAACTAACTAACTAACTAACTAACTAACTAACTAACTGACTGACTGACTGACTAACTAACTAACTATCTCACTAACTTAGATACTAGCTAACTACATCTTGGGTTGAGGCTGATATTGTCATGGTCCGTGGTGAGCTGACTGCAAGTAACCTGGCTTTTCCCTCTGAGCATTTTTTCCACAGGTGGGCGTGTCTGAGAGCTCCAGCTGCAGCTGATCTCCTCATCAGGCTCAGGGGATTTAAGGAGCAGTGCGACACATCAACACGCCGGATGATTACTCTGTTTGGGTAGCTTCAGCCTCAGCCCGATCCTGAAACTCGTTTTATATTCTTGTGAACCTGTTGCTAGTAAATACCTTGATGCCCTCTCCTGCTCCCCTCCAGGTTTCTCTCAACTCATCACCAGCTCCAGAACAAGCCCGGATCTCAGTTCTACCTGACGCACTGCTTCATTCCCTGGCCGCCCGCTCTCAGCCGCTCACCAACCAACATCCATTCCTGCTCCTCCACCCCTGGACAACCTATACCTCACCTGTGGATCTCATCAGCTCACCCGGACCCGACAAGCCTTCCCGTTCCATTACTACTACCGAGTAACAGTAAGACTAGTCTCCAGATAAGTTCCCATTGTTTTCCGCCATATATTCACTCTGTCTCCCTCCTTAGAGACTCTCCTGGATTCCTGCTGCCAGTCCTGCATCTCGTCGGTTCCCGTCTCTTACTTTTTCCTTATTTAGTAATAAAGACCTTTACTTACATTTCCTGATCTCCGTGTTTGGATTCAGCATGTCGTGGGTCAAGAAATTGCCACCCAGACGTGACAGAATCATCCGGCCACAAGTTGACTCCATTGCAGAATCCAATTCGTCCGTTAACTTCCCGCCTGTCGTTTCCGAAACCCTCTCCCGTCATCAACACACCATCCATAGTTTGCTGAAACAGGTATCTGACTCCCACCAACGGCTACTCCATGTGAGCAACGTGTTGCACCGCCTGACTAGCAAGCTAACTCCCCCGGAACCGTCTGATCAGTCACCTCCTGTTTCTCCTCCGTCCGCACATCCGGTTCCGTCTCCGGTTATCGACTTCCGGATACCCAGCTCTCTCCCATTGGAGACCTATTCCGGTGAGTTCGGCAGATGCAGAGGGTTTTTGTTTAGCTGTCAGTTGGCTTTTAAAAGATCGCCCGAAGCATTTGTCTCAGATTCAGTTAAGATCTCTTACATAATCGGATTACTCCGAGGAAAGGCGTTAGACTGGGCCGAGGCTAGGAGTCGTGATGCCGGTTTTCTGAGTGGTTCCCTCTCACGGTTTCTGTCCAAATTTAACCAGACTTTTGACTATTCTGAGTCCCCAGCTGAAATCGCAAAAAGGTTGTGGAATCTCCATCAGGGAGATCAGACCGTAGCCGATTTCGCGATAGAGTTCCGCACACTGGCAGCGGTTTCCTCTTTAGATCACGGTTCACTCCTCGGAGCATTCACCCAGGCTTTAAACGATCGCCTCCAGGATCAGTTGGCGTTATGCCAAGAACCCCCCGACCTAGAATCGCTTATAAGTTTAGCAATTAAGATAGAAAAGCGTCTCAAGGAACGTTCTAGGGGTTCTCCAGTATCCCTTCCCCCACTAACCCAGTCCAAGGAGTTTCTGCCACAAGTTACGGCGCCATCTGGAGACGAGACCAGGCAGAGAGGCAGAACAAAATTAACCCCAGAGGAGAGACAATGCCGCTTCGCTTCTAACCTCTGTCTCTACTGTGGTCAACCTGGTCACCGACTCTCAAGTTGCACCCTGCGTTTAAAAGGGGCAGGTCCACCAGTAGTTCCGGGAATACTGGTGGGTGCGAATGAGACTTCGGAATCCCGCTGTACTCTGTCCTGTGCCATTATGTTTAACCAAGGCAGTTGTATGTTGAAGGCCCTGTTGGATTCAGGCTGTGAACGCAATATGCTGGATAAAACAGTCGTTCAGAAGCTGGATATCCCCACTATTCCTCTTCCAACTCCTTTGAAAGCATCATCCCTGGACGGAAGTACACTCACCACCATCACTCACCAGACTGTGCCTGTAAATTTACTGGTATCAGGTAACCACCAGGAGAGTATTTCCTTTTTTGTGTTTCCGTCTCCCCACTCTCCTGTAGTTCTTGGACATGACTGGCTTGTCACCCATAATCCCCAAATAAATTGGAGAACGTCTCAGGTTGTCGTTTGGAGTTCTCACTGCTTAACCAACTGCCTTCGCTCTGCTTCACCTTCCAGTGCTGCACCTACCCCCGATCCACCGGTTCCTCCCGACTTGTCAGGAGTACCAGAGGAGTACCACGACCTTTCCCTCGTTTTCAGTAAGGACCGTGCCTCCTCTTTGCCCCCTCACCGACCGTATGATTGCGCCATCGACCTCTTGCCGGGCGCCCCACTACCATCCAGCAGGTTGTATAATCTGTCTAAACCTGAACAAGTCTGTATGTCCACCTACATACAAGAATCGTTAGCTTCCGGTTTAATCAGACCATCCACTTCACCCCTGGGCGCAGGTTTTTTCTTTGTATCCAAGAAAGATGGTTCCCTGAGGCCCTGCATAGATTACAGGGGTCTCAATCAGATTACAGTTAAGAACAGATATCCACTCCCGTTACTTTCCTCAACCTTTGAACCTGTACAAGACGCCACTATCTTTACTAAACTGGACCTGCGCAATGCCTATCATCTCGTTCGTGTTAAAGAGGGTGATGAATGGAAAACTGCTTTCAAAACTCCTTTAGGTCATTTCGAATACCTGGTCATGCCTTTCGGTCTCACAAATGCCCCTGCCGTATTCCAGTCCCTGGTCAACTCAGTCCTCGGAGATTACCTCAATCAGTTCGTTACAGTATATCTGGATGACATCCTGATCTTTTCCAAATCCCCAACAGAACACCGCCAACACGTCAGAGCCGTTCTTCAACGCCTCCTGGAGAACCGCCTGTACGTGAAAGCAGAGAAATGTGAGTTCCATGTTCCATCGGTCAAGTTTCTCGGTTTCATCCTCGAGAGCGGGCGGTTGAAGACAGATCCAGACAAGATTCAATCAGTTCTCTCCTGGCCTACTCCCACAACACGTAAGCAACTGCAGCGTTTTCTGGGTTTTGCTAATTTTTACCGCCGATTCATTAAGAATTACAGTCAGACTGCTGCTCCACTCACTCAACTCACTTCCATAAACAAACCATTTATTTGGTCTCCCGCTGCTGAAAAGTCATTTCAGGACTTAAAGAACAAGTTTACCCAAGCTCCTATTCTCACTCGTCCCGACACCTCCGCCCAGTTTACCCTGGAGGTTGATGCCTCAGACTCTGGTGTCGGTGCGGTTCTCTCACAAATCTCTCCCTCAGATCACCGTCTCCATCCATGCGCCTTCTTCTCTCGTCGCCTCACGCCTGCCGAGCAGAATTATGACGTCGGAGATCGGGAACTACTGGCCATTAAACTAGCTCTGGAGGAGTGGCGGCATTGGCTGGAGGGAGCAGAACACCCCATCATTATTTGGACCGATCATAAAAACCTGGCATACTTGAAGGAAGCAAAGAGACTAAACCCCCGACAGTCCCGCTGGTCCCTATTCTTTTCCCGTTTCCAATTCCTTATCTCTTACAGACCCGGTTCCAAGAACACCAAGCCGGACGTTCTATCCCGTTTGTACTCACCCGACAAGGACCCAGAACTCACCCCGATCCTGCCACCATCCTGCATCGTGGGCGCTGTGGCCTGGGACATCACCAGAAAGGTGCAGGAGGCCCAACAAACTGAACCAGATCCAGGTACCGGTCCTCCTCATAAAATGTACGTTCCAACCAGGGTTCGTGGTGATCTGATCCATTGGGCCCACACGGCAAGATTCTCAGTTCATCCTGGGGTCGGTCGAACCCTGGCTCTCATCCGCAGAACCTTCTGGTGGCCATCCATGTTTAAAGATGTCCGTGAGTACATCAACGCCTGTTCTATCTGTGCCCGTAACAAATCCAGTAACCAACCTCCAGCCGGACTCCTCAACCCTCTGCCTATACCCACTCGCCCTTGGTCTCACATAGCTTTAGACTTCGTTACTGGTTTACCCCCCTCTAATGGTTTTTCTGTCATCCTAACGGTAGTTGATCGTTTTTCCAAATCCTGTCACCTGGTGCCTCTCAAAGCACTCCCATCCTCTGCCGAAACCGCCCAACTTCTGATCAAACACGTTTTCCGTCTGCATGGCATTCCTTCTGAAATACTGTCTGACCGTGGGCCCCAATTCCTGTCCCGCGTTTGGAAGGAGTTCGCTGACCACCTGGGGGCCCGTGTCGCTCTTAGCTCTGGATTCCACCCACAGACTAATGGACAATGCGAAAGGTTGAATCAGGAGCTCGAGGCCATGCTCAGGTGTGTCTGTTCCTCCAACCCCTCTAGTTGGAGTTCCCAACTTCCCTGGGTAGAGTACGCCCATAATGCTCATACGTCTGCATCCACTGGCCTGTCTCCATTTGAAACCGTTCTTGGCTACCAGCCTCCTCTTTTTCCGTCTACCCAAGATCCTCCTGTTTCCGCTCCCCAGTTCATTCGCCGTGCCAGGCGCGCCTGGGTCCAGACCACGGCGGCTCTGCAGAGGACTGCAGACCGTAACCGCCGCCTTGCGGATCGACACCGACGACCAGCTCCGGTGTATACCCCTGGGCAGAAGGTCTGGCTGTCCACCAGGGACATCCGCCTGAAGGACACCAGCAGGAAGCTGACTCCCCGGTTCATCGGTCCATACCCCATTGTTGATGTCATCAGTCCGTCCACCGTCCGTTTGGCTCTGCCCCCGTCCATGAGGGTCCACCCTGTTTTTCACGTCTCCCTGATTAAACCTGTCCTCTCTAGTCCCCTGTGTCCTGCTTCTGCTCCTCCTCCGCCGGCCAGGCTCGTCGGAGGTGGTCTGGTGTACCCTGTCCGTCGCCTCCTTGATGTCCGCCCCCGGGGCCGTGGTTTCCAGTACCTGGTGGACTGGGAGGGTTACGGTCCCGAGGATCGCTCCTGGGTTCCCCGCTCGTTCATCGCGGACCCGGACCTCATCAGGGACTTCGAGGCCTCTCGGGCTTCCTCCTCCTCCGCCTCCTCCTCCTCTGCTCGGCCGCCGGGTGGCGTCCGTTGAGGGGGGGGTACTGTCATGGTCCGTGGTGAGCTGACTGCAAGTAACCTGGCTTTTCCCTCTGAGCATTTTTTCCACAGGTGGGCGTGTCTGAGAGCTCCAGCTGCAGCTGATCTCCTCATCAGGCTCAGGGGATTTAAGGAGCAGTGCGACACATCAACACGCCGGATGATTACTCTGTTTGGGTAGCTTCAGCCTCAGCCCGATCCTGAAACTCGTTTTATATTCTTGTGAACCTGTTGCTAGTAAATACCTTGATGCCCTCTCCTGCTCCCCTCCAGGTTTCTCTCAACTCATCACCAGCTCCAGAACAAGCCCGGATCTCAGTTCTACCTGACGCACTGCTTCATTCCCTGGCCGCCCGCTCTCAGCCGCTCACCAACCAACATCCATTCCTGCTCCTCCACCCCTGGACAACCTATACCTCACCTGTGGATCTCATCAGCTCACCCGGACCCGACAAGCCTTCCCGTTCCATTACTACTACCGAGTAACAGTAAGACTAGTCTCCAGATAAGTTCCCATTGTTTTCCGCCATATATTCACTCTGTCTCCCTCCTTAGAGACTCTCCTGGATTCCTGCTGCCAGTCCTGCATCTCGTCGGTTCCCGTCTCTTACTTTTTCCTTATTTAGTAATAAAGACCTTTACTTACATTTCCTGATCTCCGTGTTTGGATTCAGCATGTCGTGGGTCAAGAAATTGCCACCCAGACGTGACAGATATTGTCTGAGTCAGTCATTTTGATGACATTTGTGGGGGTGCACTCAGCTTTTTGAGCCACATTACTAACTAACTAACTAACTAACTAACTAACTAACTAACTAACTAACTAGCCATGCTAACTATTCCACAGTGGCCAGGGAAAAATTGATTGGTGGAAATCTCCCAACTCCTGTGAGGTTCCCCATGGCAACTGCCGCTTTGCAAGGACCTGTTGTCCCAGGCTCATGGGGAGACACACCACCCACATCCAGAAAGGCTGGCCCTGTGGGCGTGGCCCCTGAGAGGCAGACTCTGCGTGAATGAGCTTTCAGCTGGTGTTAGAAAGAGCGGGTCATTTATCTTTTATCATCATTAACCTCTCAGGTTAACGAGTATTGCCTCTCCACTCTGGACAACATCTGTCCTTTCAGAACCAGATCAGTTCCTGCAGTAAACTCCCAGGCTCAATTACAGCATTTGCAGCCTGTGTATGAAAACACGTCTCCCTGTCCACCTTCTGACATCCGTTAACTCTGTAGTCAGAGATGCGAGGGTTGTCTATTACTCCAACCTGGTGTCGCAGAGACAAAGTCAGTAAGGTAAGATCTAGCATCTCTCTTTCAGCCTTATCTCTCCCAACCCCAACCCGACCCATGACCCTAGAAAGTTTAGCTCGTGTTTATTTGCCTGAGCTAGCATGCCCCTTCGACACTTTCCCCTCATCTGTGTTTAAAAATGACACCCCCACTGTGGGATTAACCCTCTTATTCCCGTAACCAACTCATTGGATCTCTAACTTTTTTCTTTACATCAGCCTCTTTTGGTTGAGAGATCGGTACCTCCCTGGGAAATAAATTCATTATTCTTCTCGTCTCTGGATTAAAAGATCTTAACACAAAAGCTTCTTCCCTTTCTTGTTTCAAATCATCCTCACTTTACTGCAGCCTTCTGATGTGCCTGAGTGCAGCCATTTTTTCATATACCTTTAATAATTTCTCGTCTGTTTTCTTTAGTTCCCCTGTCATGTTTTCACAAAAACGCATCTTTTCTTGAATTAAAATATTATATCTAGCATTATCTTTTCCCAATGCAGCCTGTTTTCCATCATTACTTTGTGTTGAGGCGTCCTTCAAAGTTAGCTGACTCATTTTATGTAACTGGCTGATCTTCCTTTCTCTATTAGTCTCAGGTCTGTTCGGAGGTCGCTCAATCTTTTTTGTGTCAAAATCGCGTTTTTCTTTTAATTTTCTGTAAATGCTCAGGTTGTCATTTTCCTTTCTGAGCGCTGCTATTCGACTGTCATTCTCTAAAACGAGTTTATTTAGAGCAGAAATCTTTTGATGGAGGATTTTCATTTCTGCATCATGTTTCAAGCCTCTCTGTTGCATATTTTCTGCATGTTTGGCTTCTCGTATTTTATACTCAAAAGCAGATTTTTCTCTAAATGCTGAAATTTCATCTTTCACTTTCTGAATTTCTCTCTCAGTTTGGCTTATTTTGTTTTTCAACTCCCAGTTGTATTCTTCTATATCGTATTGCATTTTAAAATCGCGTTGAGTGCTCTGACCAACAATGACTTGTAGTAAGAAATGATGTTCTCTGTATGACGTATCAAAGCTTATGATCACGTGCTTCTATGAAGCGTTCGGATCTGCCTTGGTGACGCTTGCTCAGAGGTTACTAGAGGTCGCAACGTTCTAATTTGCATATTCATGACGCAATTGCGTTGGTTACGTGAACATTTGCGCCTGGTCACGTGAGTCGAGTATGAGGAAAATGAAAGTGTGATTATCGCACAAATCTTTCGGCAAATGTGTTCTGCTGGAAATACGCGGATTAATTGCTCGGGTTGCAGGCACGGATCCCCGTTTCTGTCAACTTTGATCTCAGCAGCTGGAGCGGGATAAAGACGCGCTTCTTCAGATAAAAGTGGTAATTACGTCTAACTTTAATATTGTTAACAATAATTGCAGCAAAGCATCATTTACTGCAGTTAGTCACTAGTGAAGCATAACTTAACTTTCATGAGCAAAAAAACCCACAAAAAGGATTCAATAAATCAGCAAAGCGGGAAGAAAGGTTATTTTTGTTTTTACATCCTTACTTCATTTCAAACTATAGTGTTTTCCTATGGGGTGCCATTTGTAAAGTCAAACAGTCATAATCTAACAGCAATATTTTTGGTTATTTAGCATATCATAAGAGAAAAAATTGAGAGTTCACTTTTTCAAAGTCATATTTTCACCATGTTATTCATACATTTATAAATGTTAAAGTTTCCAAATAAATATTTAGTTAGCACGCTAAATATTTAATTTATAGTTAAATATTTATGTTGCAAACTAAATATTTAGGTCTGATCTAAATACTTAGTTTGTAAAATAAATATTTAATTCACTAACTAAATATTTAATTTACTAATTAAATATTTATTTTGGAAATAAATATTTAAAATTTAAATTAAATATTTAATTTGTAAATTAAATATTTTCCAAAGAAATATTTAGATCCCAGCTAAATATTTATTTTCCATGATGTTATTTAGCTCCACACTATAGTTTATATTTTTGGGTCAGACTTAAATATTTATTTCCCAAATACTGATTTTGCAAACTAAATGTTTAGCTCCAAAATAAATATTTAGCTGGGATCTAAATATTTATTTCGGAAAATAAATATTTAATTTACAAATTAAATATTTAGTTCCAAAATAAATATTTAATTAGTAAATTAAATATTTAGTTAGTGAATTAATGATATGCTAAATAACCAAAAATATTGCTGTTAGATTATGACTGTTTGACTTTACAAATGGCACCCCAAAGTTTTCATGACATTTAGCGTGTATTTGGCTGTGTCCGTATCCAGAGGTAGGATGCTTGTGAGTACGGGTCCTCGCCGGTCTAGCAAGACCGGGTCCTTGCTAGACCGCTAAAACCGGAAGTCAGCGGCTCTGAATTCGGACAGTACTAGCCTCGTTTTTATTCCCGCCCCCAGGTCCAGTTGCTTAGCTACCGTGACGGCGTCAAACAGGCTAACAAGCTAACAAGCTAGTCAGAGGTGAAAATGGATCCACAGCAGTATTCCATTTTATTTTTGGTTTTTGAGGAGCTGCGACTGCTTAGTAAACGTCACCGGCCTTTGTATTTAAGGCTGAGAAGCAGCCATATCCAGGTAAAATTATTTTTTGTTTAGTGAACCAGCTTTCAGGCATTACATGTTAACTTTAGTGCTATAGTTTCATTTATATTTTAAGCAACAGAAAGACATGTGGCTGAATATACACATTAGTATAGAGTAGACTAACATGCATATAGTTAATTTAACCTATATTCATCTAAAATAATTAATGGAATGACATTTTAGAAGTTTGTATTTGATCATAATGCTTGGTTCTGTGCATAAATTTCATAGTAAAAGTAGCATTACAATGTGTTTAATGTGTATTGTCCTTTTCAACTTATGCCTAATAATGCCTAGCTCTCTTCTAAAAATCTCAAGCATTTATACAGTTTTTTTTTAATTGTTTTATTGTTCTCTACTTTTCTTTTAACAGAACAGACCCCTGTACTGTAGGATAAACATGAGTGTGCCAGTCCTGGACCATTTTTTTTTAACCAGGAAGATCCCAGGCCAGATTTTCGTCTGAGCAGGGAGTCTTTTGTGGTGTTGCTAAATCTCCTGAACCAAGATCGGCGACATGGTTGGGGTGCCACAATCGAGACCCTGGTGTTTCTGTTCTGGTTGGCAAGTGGAACATCCTACAGGGTGGTCTCAAGAGTATTTGGGATGCCTCGCTCAACTGTCCACGACATCGTCCATCGAGTCACGGAGGATGTGGTTGCAATCCTCCACCAGGTCATTCACCTCCCCAAAACCCCAGAGGAGATGGAGGTTGTGTCTCGTGGGTTTGCTGGGCAGGCTCGACACAGAGCTTTCATGAAAGCAGCAGGTGCGATCGACGGCTGTCACATTCGGATCAAGGCTCCGAGCGGTCCTGATGGTCAGTGCTACAGAAACAGGAAACTGTTCCCATCTATCATCCTGCAGGCAGTTTGTGACCATCAGGGCCGCTTTATCGACACCTATGTGGGCTGGCCTGGGTCGGTCCACGACTCCAGGGTCCTCCGGCACAGCCCACTGTACAGGCAGTCAGCCTATCCTCCTCCAGGGCACTTCATCCTCGCGGATGGAGGGTACCCATGCCTCCAACATCCACTCCCCCTCATCACCCCCTACAAACGGGTGGTTCAAGGTGTGGGAGCCCAGCGCTTCAACAGCCAGGGCACGCTGCATCATCGAGCATGCTTTTGGAATGATGAAGACCAGGTTCAGGACCATCTTCCTGAAAGCGATGGAGGTCCACCACACCTTTGTACCTCATGTAAGTTAACACAAAGTGGAAATAAACTTTGGGTGTAATCTTTGTTTGGGAATGAAATATAAATTAAATTTTTATCTCTATTACAGGTCATCATAGCATGCACCATCCTGCACAACATCTGCCTCAGTGCTGGTGACATTGTGGTGCAGGACAATGAACTGGAGGATGATGCTCCAGAAGATGAGGGGGAGGCTGGTTTGGAGGCAGTCAGTGGTGCCCTCTGGCGGGACCAACTTTCTGCTGAGGTGTCTGCTCTGGAGGAAGTAGCACCAGATCACAATTACTGTTAACAGGCAAGTAATTTACGTAGGAATCTCTAGTTTAAAAATCATTTAGTCCTGTTATCTGCTAGAGTTACAAGTATTATACTCATGATCTCCTTTTTTGCATATATCTGAATGTTAGTGATGTGACAGCCGTCGATTGAGCCAGCCCAGCAAACCCTTTTGATGGACGATGCAGTGGACAGTGAGATGACGCATCCAGAAGCACCCTCTGCAGACCACTCTGTCTGATGTTCCACTTGCCAACCAGAAACGTTCAGCCACGGATCTCGGTTCCTGCACTCCATCCACCTCGATGATCCATGTTTAGTAGATTTAGCAACACCACCAAAGACTCCCTGCTTTCCAAGTTTACTGTATATATTTTACTTTTATCTTTACTTTTATTCCTTACAGTGTTCCCTTACAATTTATTTACTATGTTGTTACTTGTTAAAAACTGAATAATAAAACTGTTAATGATCAAAAACAAGTTATCAATTAATAGAAATTTTATTACATTTAAACAAATAACAAAAACATTCAAACACATATATAGAACCTGAACCAGAAGAAACGAAAAGAAAAAAACTCCATTTCTCTGCCATCCTTTCCATCAATGCTAAAAATCTGTCCATCCTTCTTTCTCTCCTCTCCTCTGCTTCCCTCTGTTGTCTCATGTCCTCCCTGATCAGGTCAAGGAGCTCATCAGCCCTTCTCCTTTTTCTCCCTGATGAGTAGTCCGGCTTCCTTCCACCACTCTCCCTGTCCTCTGTCTCACCCACTGCTGCACTTGGCCCTGGAGTGTCCTCGGGAATGGAAGCAATAAGGACAGGAGGCATAGTGGAAGGCCTCTGTCCCAACACCTCGTCCATGGGGACAAACCAGGGCCAGGTTTCAGCAGTGGGCTTTCCGCTGACTCCCTCTCCTGACCCTGTATACTTGCAGTCCTACAGACAAAGGGAATTAGAATTACAAGGCTTTATTGTCATTTAACAACAGAATACTGTGGGCATAATGAAATTACAGATGCTCCTTAAAGGTACTGGTTCTGGATGAGAATAGAGAGGAATAGAAGAACAAAGTCAGATTATAAATCATAGTTGATAAAACATGCAATAAACAATATTTTAATTTATCAACATGGGAGATGAAAATTGTGTTCAGTGTTTTTTTCCGCCTAAAATGAAATTAAAAACATTAAATCAGTAATGTGGTTTCTTAAAAATTAACTTAAATAAACATTAAACTTAGTATTCGTTATTTTTGGCGTTCGTTACATGATTACATAAGATGCAAGCTCTTTTACGGTGAGTTTTTTCCTATTAGACTTTCAAGCAAGTTTACGGTGGGGTGTTAACCTTAAAACAAATGATGAGAAGCTTTATTCGCTAAATAAACACACACACGGGAATTATGACGGGACCACCATACAAGCTCGTTCTCACTGATTTCTGCTTAAAATGTCCTTATACAAACGACAAATGTCTATAAACAGAACCGCTTTCAGCTTAGTTTTCTACCGCTATTTTCTTTTGAAAAGCCTGCTGGGATCAAGCTAGTTTACGGTGGGTTTTTTCCTATTAAACATTCAAGCTGGTTTTCGGTGGGGCATGTTTTAGCCTTAAATTACATGAAAAAAACAATTTGCGGTATTAGATCTTATATAAAACACAAACCAAAAGTGCCCAAACACGTATTTTATTTTTTTTACCGCTATTTTTTTAACTAACCTACATTTTAAGCTGTACTGCTGTCCCGCTCCGTCCGCCGTTGTTGCGAGTGTCGAGTCCAGCGGCCGGCGTGCAAAGCATGCTGGGATACCCTTGCTCCTGTGAGGATCCATCAGACCCATCCTCGAAATGTGGGTGGAGCGAGGACGCGTCTGAGGACGCGAGAATGAGGATTCTTGGAATTCGGACAGTACTCGTCGCTGCGCTTTGACGTCATCGACCTCAAAATGCGCACTCACAAGCATCCTATCCGTGGATTCGGACACAGCCTTTGTCATGATGTGAGGGTGGGGATGGCGGACCATGTGTGGTGGGGGGTTCAGGAGGCAGAAGAGCAGGCACGGATGAAATAAAATGGATTTAATAGCAACGGGCGCAACAGGACAAAATGAGACATGCACATACAATGATCCGACAAAGGACAGGTGCAAAACAGGTGGTATAAATACACAAGGCTAATTAGGAAAACATGGGCAGGTTAACAAGGGGCAGGTGAGAACAATAAAGCCTAATCAGGGCAGGAGAGGAACACAGTCAGGAAGGCAGGGGCAGATCGTGACAGTATTTTATTTAAATCATCTTCAGCTTTACAAATTTTTGAGAACATTTGTTTTGCATTGTGTGGGAAAATAACCAAAAGTAAACTGGTGCACTCTGGGAGGTTCATGGAGTTCCGAGGACTCGCTTTGGGAACGGTGGTTCGCTTAGGGACTATCAACGAATTTGTAGTCCTTTGTAAACGAGTACAAAAAATAAAAATATAAAATAAAAAACTTCCAGAATTATTTCCTAAATGACTCAAAATTACATTTACAAGACACAACAGTTTTGACACGCTTTACACAATCTGGTCTTCTTTTATTAGGATTTTATTCCAAAATTAAGGGATTTTTTTCAATAGCTCCTAGGTAAATCAGTCTAAATACACAAAACCATTTCTCAATGTTGTTACTAAGCCAGACCAATGAGACACAGCAATTTTTAACACCTTTAATATGATCGGATCTTTTTTATTAGGATTTTTATCAAAAATTAAGGGATTTTTTTCAGTAGATCCTAGTTAAATTATTCAAAATACCCAAAACCATTTCTCAATTGTGTTACTAAGCCACACCAATGAGACACAGCCGTTTATAACACCTTTCATACAATCTGATCTTTTTTTATTGGAATTTTTATCTAAAATTAAGTGATTTTTTTCAATAGCTCCTATAAATCAGTCAAAAAAAAAAACATTTCTCAATTGTGTTACTAAGCCAGACCAATGAGACACAGCCGTTTTTAACAACTTTCATATAATTTGATCTTTTTTATTAGAATTTTATTCCAAAATTAAGGGATTTTTTTCAATAGATCCTAGCTAAATTAGTCAAAATACCCAAAACCTTTTCTCAATGTTGTTACTAAGCTAGATCAATGAGATACAGCTGTTTATAACAACTTTCACACAATCTGATCTTTTTATTAGAATTTTTATCAAAAATTAAGGGATTTTTTTCAATAGCTCCTCGGTAAATCGGTCTAAATACACAAAACCATTTCTCAGTTGTGTTACTAAGCTAGATCAATGAGACACAACAGTTGTTACCTTTCATGCGATCTGATCATTTTATTAGAATTTTTACAAAAAAATAAAGGGATTTTTTTCAATTGCATAGGTAAATTAGTCAAAATAACCAAAATCATTTCTCAATTGTGTTACTAAGCCACACCAATGAGACACAGCCGTTTTAACAACTTTCATACAATTTGATCTTTTTTATTAGAATTTTATTCCAAAATTAAGCGATTTTTTTTTCAATTGTTCCTATAAATCAGTCAAAAAACCCCAAACCATTTCTCAATTATGTTACTAAGCCAGACCAATGAGACACATCAGTTTTTAACACCTTTCACACGATTCAACTAAACCAGTCAACTTCAGGGTTTATTTCAAGATCCTGGTTCTGGTCTATAGGGCCTTACATGGACAAGCACCATCTTACATTGGTGATCTTCTTAGTCCCTACACCCCCAGCAGGTCCCTGAGGTCCAGTGATCAAAGCCTACTGGTTGTGCAGCACCAGGCTAAAGGTCAAAGGTGACAGATCATTTGCTGCTGTGGCCCCCAGACTCTGGAACTCTCTCCCCCTGAGCCTGAGATCAGTGGACTCAGTGGTCTCCTTCAAAAAGCAGCTGAAGACTCACTTGTTCAGGCTGGCTTTGTATGACCTTCTTCACTACTCTCTCTTTATTCTGCTCTCCCCACCTATTCCACCTTCCTCAGGATCCACTGATTTCCCTCTTTCCTATTCTCTCTCTCTTTCTTAACATTTATTTTTTAATCATAATTGTCTATTTTTGCACATTTTAAATGTATTTCTAAACATTTTCTAAATGCTTTTTTATATTTTTACATTTTTTTTTGTTTTTGTGAAGCGCCTCGTGATTTTTATCTTGAGAGGCGCTATATATATAAATTCAAATTTCAAGTTCAAAGATACTTTATTAATCCCAGAGGGCAATTAGAGTTTCAGTACACACAATTCTGAGATCAGACATACAGACATAGACCAAGGGTGGACTTTAACTTCAAAACCAACCGGCCAGCCGGGCTGGTAACTCTGAAAATTTACTGGCCCCGCTGGTCAGCTGCCAAAACGAGTCAAAATAACAACTGAACCATTTTAAATGTAATAAACCTTTATTTTGTACACATTCACAAACATAATAACGTATTCAAGTTTGAATTTGTTTGTTCCCTCAACAACTCGATTTTGTCGTCACATACTTATGGCATACAACGCAGTACATCACCTCCTCCGCTTTGCTGTACTCGAGCCTTTGGCTATGTTCGAGATGAGCCAGTTCTGCGCAGAGTAGACCAGCGGTGATCGGCTAGCAGTGCATGCCGGTTAGATTTGTGTCCGACTTGACGACGACTTGCTCTGACGTCATGCATACGTAGGCAACGATAACCTCGTGAGATCAAGGCGGCCGCAGATTTTGGAGCAAGGCGCTGCAGTTGCTCTCTACCGGCTGCAAAACCTAGGGGATGATGGGAAACGCCTGGCTCTCACCTGATCTAAGATCTGATTGGTTCATATTTTGATCCAAACATCGGGTGGTAGAACATGAAATGTTTGTTGGTCACATGTATTCTGTAAATCACGTTATGTTGATGATGACAACTATATAGGCCATAAAGAGAAATGTGTTTTGTGCTCTTTTGTCACGTTTCCTATGAACACACTAAACCTACAGCTGGTAACCTTTACTTATTATTACAGTCATGTCTCCATATACAATATATGATATCCACAATTACGTGAGGATGTGTTTCAACTGCTAACAGGCACTAGGGCTGGGGTAAACGATTATTTTTAAAACGATTATTCTGACGATTATTTTATCGAATAGTCGACTATTCTAATGACTATTTAGAAAATTAATCTAATGATTATTTTTCTATTGCACAATTAACAAAAACCAGAAAATCTCAAATAAATTCCTCAAAAAAATTGATAAATTCTTACTGTAAGAGAATAAACACCACAGGCCTTCCATTTTGTATAACACTGCTTTTATTGTGTTGCGGTTGGTTATGTTCTGGTGACGTGTAGATCTTGGGAGTGCAGGCTGCTGCCTGAGAGGTGGTAGAAGATGGAGTGTCTCCATGCTGCTTTGTTTTGGTCACTTATGTGCGTGAGGCGAGTGGTGTTACGGGTTAAACCAAACTCAAGGTGATATTATACACTAAACCGAAAACCCACAACACTCTAAATGTAATAAAAGGGAGATCTACACCACAAAAAAGATGAACTCTAAACCAAAACGTAACAGCTTATCCCAACGCAAGAAGCTGTTAGCGAAGACGCTAACAGTAGCTTTACCAACGTTAAGTTCAAGTTACCAAGTTTAAATAAACCAAAAACACCCAGCAGCAAACAGACCAGCACGGAGGAGAGACTGCTACCACTAAATCAGCTCTCCTAATGTCTGAAAGAAGCTCCTTTATGAAGGGAGAAACGCTCCCGGTGATGTTCTACATCTGCGGTAGAGACGAAGCAGCACATCTGACCCCGGAAGTTGTTGTCCGTTGCCGGGAGACGAAGGCGGGCAAAACAGGAAAGGAATTTAGTAGCGGACGGACATTATTCCGGGTCTTCGGTATTTGGCGGAGATGTTAGTGAAGGTGGAGAAGAGGGCGAACTAGAGGAAAAACATGCAGATTCCTTTTCTATTTACAAACTCCTGGGGATGCAACAAGTGGGCGCGGTGCGTCGACTTCCGGATCTGACGTCGACAAATTTTTAGAATCGAGCCGTCAACGTCGTCGAGGCTTCGCTACAGCCCTAACAGGCACCAGAATTAAAATTGAAAATTGAACAAGTGTGAATGCTAACGCGATATCTTCAGCCATCGTCACCCCCGAGCTACACATGCAGGGAAATCTGTCCGACTCAAACGCTGACTTTCAGCCACTCCCCCTGCTGCTTCCATCTGCTCTCGTCTGTTTTCCAGGCGAGGCGCTGCTCAACTCGAACACGGCCATTCTCTGCGCCTCCCGTCTTCTTTAAACCGCCAAGAATCATTCCACCTACGCACACGCTTCTCTGCTTCATACCATTTCGAACGGTCTCGCTTCTCCTCACCAGTTTTAAAGCGTTTTGCTGGAGATTTCATCAAGAAATCCAAACCCTGTGGCGGCGCGATCTTCCTGCGTGCTTGTGTGTTTCTAGCGTGGTTCCACTTCGTCTTTAATAGTTCACGTGACTATAACTAGAATCGTGCAGTACGTGCACGAATCGTACAAGTGCAGTACGTGGCTAGAGGCGCGCAGGTTCACGCGCGCAAAACGAAAACGGCGGCTTCCTACAGGGCGGGGCCATGATGTGGGTGAAAGCCGGTGTGTAAATGACAAACAAGGCTTGGGCGCCACCCGGGCGGTAAGTCGTCAAGTATTTACCGCCCAACGAGAAAATTTAGCGCCATTGGCGCTCGGGTGCTTTAACGGTCCACCCCTGTAGACACATGACAAGAATTGGTGACTGTGGTCATTCGCAACCCGAGTCGCGCTACAGTAATACCGTAAGAGGCTAGAGTCAGGGAGAGGGGAAAAAAAGGCCCTTCAGAGTTACCCTCAACAGAGAGCAAGGCCGGATTGACGATATGGGCAACTGGGCAATTGCCCAGGGCCCACAAACTCTAAAGGGCCCAGGGCAGCAAGGGCACGAGCAAAATTCTATATCTGTAATTTCCTGCTTTATGAGGACTATGGTGGCCGTACGTCCTGTTTTCCCCGGACATGTTCACTTTTCACTCTCTGTCCGGGGCGTCCGGACTGGGGGTTCTTGTATTGATGAAAATGTCCGGCTTTTCATCAGGAGCAGGGATCGAATTATGGGGGAGCTGTATATCCTACACATCCAGGGGAGCCGGAAAAAAGTTTTCTACCTATATTACATCATTTATGGACTCTTTTGAGCAGAGAGCACAGAGAGCGGCACAGCGCGTTGTTGCGCAGCGCTCCAGGCTGCTGCTTCCAGCGCACGGTCCATTCTCAAAGTGGCGCAACCAAAAAACTATAATTAGCATGCCATCGTTCATGTCCGCACATGTTCTCTACTTTCTGTCTTATTTGAGCCTGAAGCGCTCTGCTACTGCGGAGCTCATCACCTGTGCTGCAGTGATTTCAATTCACTGACGCAGCATCGAAAGGCGCACTCTGCTTTGCGGTCAGGAGATCCCTTTGATCTGCTCAAAAGTAAGGTGAAAAAGTAAGAATCCAGGCAGCAGTTTTTCTGGAGAGTTTAGAGGAGATGCAGGAAGATGAGAGACAGACAGGACAGGAAAATAGTTCAATAAAAACAAGAAAACAAAACAAAAAGTAAAATGTAGGTAGATTTATCTCCACTACATGTTTTTACCTGTATAAAGCAATAAGTTATACACATGTCATATTTATTCATCTGATACAGCTCAGATCACCTTCAAAACTCAGTCACACACCCAGGGCTGTTTCAAGACATTTTGGGGGCCAAGGCAAAATGACCCCCCCCCCAATAACTGGGCTCCCCAGAAGCCTCTGTAATTCATACCCTCTCCAGGAGTATTAGTTATACAGTGTTTGTAAAAGCTCCTCAGACATCACTGACATGTTCTAATATCATCAGATGAAAAACGTTGGTTACGTATTGTAACCCCAGATTCTATGAGTCTAGTCGCAGCCCTTAAGCGAGCTGCTATTGGAAGGGTGATCTCAGCATCAGCCAATCATGAAGAGCTTAAATGTACGCCCACCACGTGGGCACCCCTTGTGGGTTATATAAGTGGAACGACCCCACTGTTTGCCTCCGATGGCTCTTAGTCCTAACAGAACCAGTGGGGCCAGTGGCTTAAGGGCTGCGACTAGACTCATAGAATCTGGGGTTACAATACATAACCAATGTTCTATTTCGTCTAGTCTTAGCCCTTAAGCGAGCTGCTATTGGAATAATGCACAGCTGGATGGGTTTACGCCACACTGGTTAGCTCAACCAATGGACACACCCAACAAGTCTCCTTTTAGTGAGGGTCGCTCAGCCTCAGCCCAGGGCTTAAAAGGCTGACGCAGCCAGAGATAAGAGTGAGGCCCCCACTAAAAAATATCATCCACAAGAGGATGAAATTCATTCAAGTAAGGCTGATGTGGTGCCATAATGCATTCACTCAGCCTGCTGAGGTCCAAGCACTGAACGAGTGATGGATCCTGAAGACACATCTCGTAAATAATAACGAGTAAAGGAACAGGGTGAAGCCCATGAAGCAGCCTGACAAATGACTTCCATTGACACACCACTGTGGGGCGCCATAGAAGAGGAAATCCCTCTGGCTGAGTGAGCCCTGAGTGTCTCAGGGGGATCCCGCCCTGCTGATGTGTAAGCGTGAAATGGCGTCACATAGCCAGAGTCAAAGGCGCTGGGCCAACAGCGCGTGCCCAAGGGAAGACTCCCTGTAGTGCACAAACATGCTTTGTGAGCGGCGAATCCCTGAAGTGCGTGACACATATCGTGCGAGCGCGCGCACCGGGCAGAGAAGATGGGAAGTCGCCTCCTCATCAGAATTATGGGGAGGAGGAAAAAGTTCAGCCAATGAAAATTGACCTGGATTTGAAGGAAGTATTAATGTTTTGGGGCACAAAGGCTGGGGCATAAAACAGCAGACCCTCCATCTTCCCAGATCCTGAGGCATGCGGGAGCCACTGAGAGGGCGAGTTAGGTCGCTCGCTCTCTTGACTGATGCCAGTGCCAGCAGCAAGGCAGTTGTGACAGGAACTTGAGTGAGACCTGGTCCAAGGGTTCAAATGGGGCTTCAAATAAGCCACGCAGAACCACCGTTAGATCCCACTGGGGAACTAGCGGGCGGGACACAGGCCTGTTCCTTCTGACACCTTTTAGAAAACGTTTTGTGAGGGGATGACTGAAAACAGACCCATCACCAAAATCCTGGTGACAGGATGAGATAGCTGCAGCATGTTTTAATAGTGCTGAATGCGAGGCCCCTGTCCATCAGTATCTGTAGAAACGATAGGACATCCGCCAGCTGGCAGGAGAGCGCTTGAAAATTCCGCTCTGTGCACCATTTCTGGAAAGCTGCCCATTTAGCAGCATAAGATGTGATGGTGCACCCGCGCACTCTGAATCGTGGTGACCACATCATGCGGCAGCCCAGAAACAAACCCCTAAGCGTGACCGCTCAGCGGCCAGACTTACAGCCGTTGGCCTATTTGTGGAGGATGTTTGATTATCCCATCCGCCTGGGGAGGGGCGTCCTCCCTTCGCGGGAGTCTCCACGGGGAGCCGGACAGTAGCGCTTGCAGGTCCGGAAACCATGACGCGGACAGGCGTCTGGGAGCCACCAGAATTACAGAGAGCTGTTCTGACCAAACTCGGTCCAGGAGACGGGGAATCAGAGGAACTGGTGGAAACGCATACAGGAGCGTTCGAGGCCAGGGCTGGTGTGAGAAGGCGTCCGCCCCAAACGGGGGTTGGTCCCGGGGACTCAGGGAAAACCACAGGCGACACTGAGCGTTTTCGCGAGCCGTGAACAGCTCCACAGACAGTTCCCCGAACTTTATCCAGATGTGCGGAATGCAGACGCCAGTCGGAGTCGCGGGGACCCCTCTCGACAGGATGTCTGCCGCTACATTCAGGATCCCCAGAATGTAGGTGGCACAGCAGGTGGACATGTGCCCAACACAGTAAACCTGTGGCTACGCGCAATAGTGGGAGGGATCGAACTCCCCTTTGGCGATTTATGTAGGCTGTCGCCACCTGGCTGTCTGTGTGAACTTCGACATGACGGCCATCGAGAAGGGCAGCAAAGTGTCTGAGCGCATTCCTCACTGTCATAAGCTCCAACACATTTATGTGCTCGTGCGTGTGGGAGGGCCAGCGATCTGCCGCCGTATGGGACAAGCACATGCCCCCCACCCCAGACAGTGACGCATCCGTAAACACAGATACGTGTGACGTAGGACTTCCGATGGGAACCCGTGTGAGAGGATGCAGGGGTTCCCCCAGTGAGCGAGGCCCCCGCCCAGTGAGGGGGGAACCCTCAACATACGTCTCTTCTGACGTATCGGGTGTACCCGGAGGCGGATGAGCGTTGCAGGCGCCTCGAGCGCAACAACCCTAGTAGCACCGCCGAGTGGGCTGCAGCCATCATGCCCAGAAGTCTCTTGACTAACAGGGCTCTCACGATCTTGCGGGGTTGCACGCGGGAGATCACCGTGGTGAGATCTGCCGCTCTCACGGGCGACAAACGTGCTCTCATTAGGGAGGCGTTCAGCTCCACCCCGAGAAACACAATCGACTGGGATGGAAGGATGGAGTTCTTCCCCCAGTTTATAGAAAACCTCAGGGTTGACAGATGCTCTGTTAATTTCCTGGTTTGCTCTGACGCCTCGTCCTCGGACCAGGGGCATCGGAGCAGATCGTCCCGGTAAAATAAAACCCTCGTTCCCGCCGTGCGCAGTGGCTGCAGCGCGGTCTCCAGACATTTGGAGAAAGTGCGCTGGGCTAGCGAGTAGCCGAAAGGGAGGCATTCGTGCGCGCGTTTCGACAGTGGACGTGTGCTCGAGGTCACGTGAGGATTGGGTTCGCGCCCTTACCGCCGTCGCTTGTACCAGAGAACTGGGAGCGACCCATGGAGGGCTGTGCTCGAAAGGGCGAGTGTGAAACAGCTGGAAGAGGCTGATCCGCACCGCAGAGCGTGGAGTCCAAGGATGAAGGACGAGTGGGAGCCGGGCCCGTGCATGGGAACGACAAAGTGCCAGCGGATGGAGCCGCGCAACGTGCGTGCTTTGCGCGTGGTCGCGACAGCACCATGACATCCCGTCCCACCCAACGCTGTGGGGGAAGCGGGATGAGTCGGGCCTGGCCGTAGGCTGGGGCCGTTGCGCAAATGGAGCGCACCCTTACAGCAAGCCGTGTAACATGACCGAGTCAGACTGTGTGAACATGCAGATGTGCTGCAGTGCTTGGTGCGGGGAACATCATGTGTGAGGATTCGGCAGAGGGTTCTGCAGAGGACTGTAGGACTGTGCTCTCGATGTGACGTTTTTTGGGTTTTATTTCAAAACCAAAATCATTCACAGAGTTAACATTAGTCATAAGCACACACATTCCCCCAACAAGTCGTTTTCGTGGTTGTTTTCGGCGAGATTCCTGTGACTGAGACTGCCAAGGCTGTGTCTGCTGGCTCATTCGGAACCATTGGCCGCCAACTCCCTGGTCCCGCCTCAGTGGGAGGCCGGCTCTGCGGGGCTGGCCATGCAGCTGGGCGCCTGGAGTTTCCTCGCCGTTCGTCCCATCCTCTGGGGGAACGGCCGGAGTGCGAGGCTGACCGAGAGTGGACCAGGTCTCGCACCGTGGCTGAAAGTTCAGCCGCCGTCTGAGCCCTCTCGATGACGCTCGTAAGATGGGGACCAAACAGAACGTCAGAGGTGATGGGGCCTTCCAGCATCTCCCTGTGCAGGTGTTCAGGAATGGAGGGCAGGGCCTTGAGCCACAAGGCCCGCTGGATAAGGGTCTGCCAGGCAGCAATGCGAGCAGAACCGGTGAGTACAGCCACTCACAGATTGAGGATGGCATCAGCAGTTTTAGTAATGATGGTTTCTGACTCGACAGGAGCGTCAACCTCCTCCACCATTTTGGGAACGCCAAAGGCGAGAAGGCGATGTTATTTCCTGCAGCGCCGGTCTGGAAGGCGCACTGGTGTGTGCAATCGGCGAGCTGCCTCAGCAGCTGGTCATGCTTAGAAGAGGGAACTGCTCGCGGTCCAACGAGGTGGTTCTTGGCCTCGACGCCACACAGCGAAGCCAAGTCCGGCTCCAGTGAGGGAACGGATGGCCAGCCCAGGTCGGAGAAGCCCTCGACCTTGGTAATGGGCACATATGTGGAAATTGGCGCCTTGAACCCGGCAGGCTCGGAGAAGGCGGCGGACCAGCAGCTCATGGCAGCGGGGAAGCGTGGCCAGACGGGGTCTGGACAGCGCGTCTGCGTCGCCCCAAAAATTCCCGTCAATTCATCTGCCTCAGGCGGAGCCGGTTCTGGAACGGCTAGCCCCTTGCGGGCCGCAGCCGCGGAGATGATGGTGGGCAGCTCCTGGAGCAGTGCTCTAACTGCTGGCAGGGAGGAGCGAGAAGCCACTGGGGCAGAAGGACCCGCTGAGCAAGGCTTGTCGACCTCCGTGTTGTACAGGAGGGAAAAGGGGCTACCGCAGCCAAGCTCGTCGTGCTCCTCACGAGGCTCGTCGACCTCCTTGTTGTACAGGAGGGAATAATGGCTGCGGCAGCCAGCCTCGTCATACTCCTCACGAGGCTCGTCGACCTCCGTGTTGTACAGGAAGGAAGAAGAGCTATGGCAGCCAGCCTCGTGGTCGACCTCCGTGTTGTACAGGAGGGAAGAAGGGCTATGGCAGCCAGCCTCGCGGTCGACCTCCGTGTTGTACAGGAGGGAAGAAGAGCTATGGCAGCCAGCCTCGTGGTCGACCTCCGTGTTGTACAGGAGGGAAGAAGAGCTATGGCAGCCAGCCTCGCGGTCGACCTCCGTGTTGTACCGGAGGGAAAAAGGGCTATGGCAGCCAGCTTCGTCATACTCCTTGCTGTCGATGACATCGTCCAGTCGGTAGGAGCCAGCCGGCTCCTGGCCGACGTTGAAGAACTGTAACGCTTTGTCCAGCGAGTACATGCCAGCCACCGGAATTTCCTCGTCGGTGGTGGGGGTGAAATACTCGACCCGGCGGACCTTTTCAGCCACGGGCAGAGCGGTACAAAACGGGCACGAGGCCTGGGGGTCAAGGCCAGGCCGACGTGGTGAGCCCCGAGACAGACCTTACACTTGGCGTGCAGGTCGCAGCTGGAGATGGAGCCCGTCTGGCAGGCCGGGCAGATCCTGGCGTCGCTGGACATGGTCAGTGAGTAGATTTTTCTTGTATAATTGCTCTTAAAGGAAGCTCTTAAGCTTGGCGTGAAGAGAAAACGGAGGCGAACAGTGGGGTCGTTCCACTTATAAAACCCAGAAGGGGTGCCCACGTGGTGGGCGTACATTTAAGCTCTTCATGATTGGCTGATGCTGAGATCACCCTTCCAATAGCAGCTCGCTTAAGGGCTAAGACTAGACGAAATAGAACTAAATTATCAGACATGATGTCTCATCTGCTGCTTTTCTAAACTTGCAAAAAGTAACAAAACCATTTGAAAGCTATTATTTGTGGATTCTCTGAAAGTTTCCATGGAGTGTGTGACAACTTATTTTTTCATTGATCCTATCGTCTAATCTCACAGCTAAAACAAGCATCCTTAATAATCTGTGCACAGGAAGCTTACCGATGCTGTAGTAAAACAAAAGGTATAATAATTTCTTATTAATAAAACCTTTTTGCAGCACTAAAGCAGAAAATGACATTTTGTAATAAATATGCTAAATATTTACACATGAATTGTTTTAGAGCCCTTTTATTGGCAGAATCTGATATTAATTTAGTTGTTGAGGGTCTGACCTCATGAGGAAATTACTATGCAGTGATTTTCTCCAAAATGACTGTGCTTAAATTGCTCTGAAAAGCAAATAATCACATCAGCGCCAAGAAACTTCATTTCCCATGATGCATTGCACACGGAAGCATTGGGTGATGTCACCGCCTAGTACCAGAAACACGTTCTGCGCATGTGCGGGAAGCCGTGGAGCTTTTCCCGCGAACTAAGACCATAAATCTTCAGCAGAGACAAAGAAACCTCGTTCTTTTGCCCAGGATACCTGGCGGTAAGGACACGCTTGTCGAACGCTCCGACAACTTGAGCACGCGGAAGCTCTAAGTGCCCAAGTTGAGCCACGCAACCGCTGGAAACCACTCCACCATTATCGGGACCTGACTGGGAACGAGCGGAGCTCCATTCAGCTCTCAGAGACGCTGTAAGTTGTCAAACTCAGCACAAAAGAAACTTCGTTCTCTTTGTGTCCAGCCCGTGGAGAAACACTCGTGGAGCCAAACAACGGAGAAAGCATTAAACCGACGGATGACGCTGAAAACTGCGGAGAAAACGGAGAACCGTCAAATCAAACAGCTGGGGACGCCTTGCTGCTCATCTGGTGATCAGAAAACTCATTTCTCTCTCTCCTTTTCTTCTCCCGTTTCCTCTATAGTCCAGAATAAGCAATAAAACCGCGCTATTGCTTAAAAAGTAGCTTCGTGTTTTCCTCTTTCGCTCCCAATTCGTCCTTCGGGTCATTTTGAAAGAATAAACTGCTTATTGATCATCGCTAATATCTTTAGTCGTCAGCTCTGGCCAGGCTGCCGACTCCTTTTAGATTAAATAATTTACAAGTGACCTTTTGTTGTTTGTTAACTTTTGAAGTGTTTGAGTTAAGTTTTACTGTGATTCTAAGCCACTAAGTGTTCGGGAAAGTAGAAAACTTTACACATCCAGGTCTCCTGTTGAATGCGAGGGGAGGGGAAGAGCCCCACACACACTCACAGCTCACTCCCCCCACCTACTCTGGGGAAACAAAGACCCATTCATCTCACACACACACACACACACTCACTCACACACACCACACAAACACCTTGAACATTATTTTGAATATACATCCTTTTATTATATCACATGGTTATTATTCATTTATGCCACTGTTTATTCATTTGACAAATTGTTAATTAAACGTTATAAAATTCAGATTTTTGTCTCCAGTAGCTTTGTTGTGTCGAAGAGAAGTCTCTGCTCCAAGGATTCTACGAACTTCAAGAAAGACTGATAAGAGTTTTGGATTCAATTTTTCCCCGGTTAAAGGGGAATGGTGCCCCGTATATCTAAGAATATCTTAATTAATTAATAAATCAGTAAATATTTACATATTTACAGAATTTATTGAAGAATCCAAAAGTAAGTTGAAGCTTACTAATTGTTCGCTCCTAATAACCCCAACATTAATTGGTGCGGCCGTGTGAGGCTTGGATACACAGAGATTTCTATCCGGCACAAACAAACAAATAAATCCAAAGAGCTTGAATTAAAAATAATCAGTTGTTCAGCCTTGAACCAGCAACAGAGTGGTGCTGATTTCGCTGAGCAGGAAGCTGCATCGAACTCTCACCAGTAACTCAGTGCTTCTTTAAAGGTGCAACGTGTAATTAATTCTGGCTAACCTTTTAGGTTAAAATTCAGTTTTTCCTTAAAGGTGCAACGTGTAATTAATTCTGGCTAACCTTTTAGGTTAAAATTCAGTTCCTCATTAAAGGTGCAGTGTGTAAGTAATTCTGACTAACCCTTTTAGGCAAAAAAAAATTAACTGCTAATTTAGCGACTTTAACTCACAGTGGCTATTATAACTAACTGAAACCTTCACTCAAAGACTGATAACACCTTGTTTGCTAATATTCTGAAGGAATAACTAGCATACTTAACACTGCAAGTGTTGTAAGACGTTGCTACGGCAACGCACCAGCTTTTGCTAAAATACTGAAAGGAATAGTATTTTAAGCGTCAGTCACGGCATTCCGTGCAATCTTAAAACGCTAAAACCTGTGCGCACAAAGGTTAATTTAGTGTTTTTCTGCTACAAAGCTAGCAGTTTGCTGCCAAAAGGTGCAGTTTGAGCTATCTGCAGAAGCTCTACTAGGCCATTTTGGTTCGGTTGTTAAAAATGGAGGGACAGAGTAGTGAACTGACCAACTCCCAGCAACCAGGTGGCGCTGCGGCCCACGACTATGAACCTGGCCTACTTTCTGGACAAATATTGTCCAAACTGGTCGCGGTTGCTCGAGAACCCGACTACCCTTCTAGGGATTTCACTGAAGAACAGCTTGACGCTGTAATCGATCAAATAGAAAACCCGGATGGTACAAAACCAATCCAGGTTCACTTAGCTAAGTTAACCCTGATCCTCTATCAGAGAGGACTCCAACATGATAGAGAGATCATGAACCTCCAGAGTATGCTAGCTGAAAAACAGCGAAATGGAAGGCTGATCGAGGAAGACGACACCCGCACCGATTCTGGGGAAGATGGGGAGGAGACCCCGCCCCCCTCTGCTGATGACAACAGACAGTGGGAAGGGGGGAAACACCAGGACTCTCTGGACGGACGCACGCCGCAGGGGAGAGTTGAAGCTCATCTGTTCCAACCTTCGGCCCCGTTCCCTACACACACTATAGGGCATTCAGGACCACCTAGGGGCCGAGAGCAGTTCGCCCTCGAATCCCAGGTTGGACCACCACCCTCATCTTCACGGCCTTCTCAATCAGTGAGAAGTCGACCAGCTGAGCGGCACCTCTATTTAGACCGCTCCCCCAGTCCACAAAGGGTGCAAGGTGCCGATTGGGGTTATGCACCCCAAGCTGCACCTCAACCATCCACCCATCCTAGCTACTCCGGTATTCGGCATGCCGGTAACCAGCTGCATGACCAAGCATCATACGCCAGTCCGTACCCGGACAGAGCGTATTACGCAGATGCCCCAGTTGAAAGACGTAGGCTGCACTACGCAGACGTGCCCCGGGAGGAGGACCTCCCAGGACACCCACGTGACGTGCCAGCAGCCCGCCACAGCATGCCAGACCCCAATTTGGGTCCCAGGAGTCAACATTGGGAGCCCAGAGCACACCAGCGATATCCAGCGCCCTCTGAGACAGACCGTGGGTCAGAGTCAGAGGATGACGCGCCGTACCGTGAGTCAGGGCTCCGTGTACGTCAAATTGAATCGCTAGCTAAAGACATAGAACGCTTTGATCCTAACACCAATGAATCCAATGTCGACGATTATCTCAGGGAGATAGAACGTTGTCTGCTTGATCTTCCAGCACCCTCTTCAAGGGAAAAGCTCAAGCTAATTTGGAAAACCACATCTAGAACGGTGCACGGTTTCATGGAAACTCTACCACCTGACATTCGAGATCGGTACTCCTCGCTCTGCCGAGCGTTGAGAGATGAATACGCCACGTATGCAGACTCTGCGTCAGCTACAATGGGGGCCTTCTCCATCAAACACGGGAGGAACGAACCCCCCAGAGAGTATTATCACCGACTCAAAAGTGCTTATTTCCAAGGTCGAAACAGCCCTGGGCTCGAGGAAGACCCTGCCTTCAGATCCCTGTTCATTCACAACCTGCACGAGTGTGTTCGATCCGAAGTCTCAATGTATTGTCGGATGAAAAAACTGACAACTCAGGAGATTAGGAGATATGCTCAACAGGCTTGGGAAGTCGGCGGAAAGCCCCAAAAGCCTGACGCACATCACCGCGTCATGCACCTAGCTCCCGACGCCGAGCCGCGTTTGGAGCTCGAAGGCACAGAAGCTCCACCCACTAAGCCAAAATCTGCTAAACCTAGACCTGTTAAACCGCGAGAGCAGTCCCAATCTCCTCAACAGGGGAAGGGGGGTGCTGATTGGCCGCCTAGGTCTGGACAATCAGACAGGAAGTGGCCCAACCAAAACCAACGGCAGGCAGGTCGGAACAGTGGAAGGTTTAAGGAGCGCCGCCCACAGGTAGGTCCTGAACACGAGTCCGCAGGTGAGTACTTGACCAAAGCCGACGTCCAGGAGATGTTTCAGCAGTTCCTAGCTAAACAGAAGGAACAGCTGAGATCTGCAGAAGAAACCCTTGCACCAAAGTCGTCTTCTAAGAAGCCAGACCCAGAGCCAACATCCGCATGACTAGGCGTGGCTCAACCCCCCAGCGTGGCCAGGACCTACCTGATCAGCTGGGGGAACACTACTGGTAGATCACAGGAGTCTCCTGAAATCTACCCCCCAGAGAAACCTGATACTAAATTTCTGAAGTTCCTTGGTGACTTAACAAACCATGATCATGCTCGCCGTTTGTACTGTAGCACCAACGTAGGTGGATGCATACAGGTTGATGCTCTGCTGGATACTGGCTCAGAAATCACCCTGATATGCTCCACACTTTTCCATCGCTTGTCTGACACCATGCGGTCGCTCGGGAAACCAGTCCAGGTAGAACCCTGTGACCTGAAAATCACCAGCTACACCCAGACCCGGGAGTGTATCACTCACCGGGCGTGGCTGGACATCACCTTCCAAGACATGACTCTGGTTCACCCGTTTTATGTCTGCCAGCTAGACACTGAACCACTTCTCATTGGTCAGGACCTGCTTGAACGTCTAGCTCCCCTCATCGACTGCCAGAAGGGTCAACTGTGGGCCCAGGTGGACACACCTAAGCCCTGGAACCCGGATAGCAGCCGACCATCCTCCATTCTTGAAGTCAGCATAAGTGAGCCGCAAAACCCTTGTTCCAAGGTCATGCCCCTCCCTACGGCTCCCACAGACGATGACCGCCTGCAAAGGCACGAAACCGCTCCTGGAACTCCGCTCTGCACACATTCATCTTTTCTCTGCTCGCTGAAGAACGTCAGCCTGCAGCCATATGCACCACACATAGTTGGTGGTCTTACCATCAACTGCACCCACATCTCAGATGCTCTCCTTGCTCTTTGGTCAGAAAAGTCAGCCATCAGCCAGCAGACGTTTGAACACCTGCGTCAGAAGGACCCCCTTCTGGTCAGTGTGACACGTAGCCATCGGCTCTTGTCACCTACTTGGCCGCAGAGGCTCCTGAAAGCGCCAGAGGTCTGCTCCCTGACTATCCAGCTTGGAGCAAGACAGCTCACACATACATTCAGCATCATACCACAGCTTGATCCACCTGCACTCATTGGAGCAGATCTGCTGGTTCGACTCGGTGCCCAGCTGGACACTTGCAATCAAGTCCTTTGGGCCCGAGCCACACCATCCTCTGAGCCTCGCTCAGAAGGCCCTGAACACTTGCTGTCCAGTCAGACCATTCCACAGGCCTGCCGTGCAGTGGTTGAGGCCAGCACGGTTCTGCCCCCACTGGTCAAAGGAGTGCCTGTTCGTCTGACTCTGATGAAGCATCAGAAGCTGCCAGGCACACAGGCCTTCTTCCAGCCATCACCACACTTCTTGGAGCTCAACTTAGCCGTCTGTGGCACGCCACTCTTGGAGCTGAACAATCGTTCTGCCTACTTGTTGGTCGAAAATCCGACCCGGAGTCCTATCCACATGCCGGCAGAAAAGCCCCTGGGCATGCTGATAGATAGCTCATTCCATGACTTCGAACTTTCAGTCCCCGTGATCGGACAACTTCCGTTGTTCTTGAACGACAGACAGGTTGGTGCAGACACATTCAGTACTTTCCCTTCACAAATGATTACCATCAAGCGGCATGAAGCCCTTCCTGAGGAACCCATTTGCAGTGCAACCTTAGATACTGACAACGGTCAGTGTCTAACGGTTTTTGCAATAAATACTCAACCCTCTGAGTCACCGGTTGAAAGCCCGGAACATCAGAGACCCTCCTTCTCTGAACCTTATGACGGCTTCGAGGCCGAAGTCAGCCAGCAGCTTGACAAAGCGGATGCGCTGGAGTCAGAGGAGCAGAGAGCAGAGCTTAGAAGCCTGTTCTATGAGTTTCAGTCCGTCTTATCCAGGGACTCCCTGGACTGTGGACTCACAAACCTGCATACAGTTCGCATTCCAACGAACCCGAATGCCCCTCCTACTTTTGTACGTCAGTACAAGATTCCCCTCGCTGCTTATGAGTCGATCCAGGAGATCCTCGATCAGCTGAAGGACAAAAACATCATCAGAGAGTGTAACTCCACTTACAACTCTCCCATCTGGCCGGTTCTGAAACCGACTGGGAAATGGCGTCTCACCATAGACTATCGTGCACTGAACAAACAAGTACCTCTCTCCAGGTGGCCTATGATCCATTTAGATCAGGAGCTAGCCAGAGTCAGAGATGCTCGTTTCTTCTCTACGGTTGACATAGCCAACGGCTTCTGGACCATGAAGGTTGAGCCGGCGGACCAGTATAAACTGGCTTTCTCCTTTGGAAATCGCCAATATACTTGGATTCGCTGCCCCTTTGGCTACTCTAACTCACCTGCCGAGTTCAACATCTTCCTCCACAAAGCCATGTCAGATGCTGCTTCCAGAGGGAACCTCATATATGTCGATGACATCTTGATGAGGAGTCGAACCTTCGAGGAGCACCTGGCCGAACTCCGTCACGTGCTGCAACAGCTCGCTGACGCCGGAGCTAAATTGGCGATTCTCAAGGGACAGTGGTGTCGAACCAAAGTGGAGTATGTTGGACTGCTGGTTGGCCCTAATGGAGTCGAGCCCCAAGCGGGACGCATTAGAGCCATTCAGGACAACAAAGCCCCAGCTAATCTGACTGAACTCAGGAGCTTCCTCGGAGTCTGCAACTACTCCAGGCAGTTCATTGAGGAGTACGCTGAAATAGCAAGGCCCCTCACTGAGCTGCTTCGGAACGACACACCTTTCGTGTGGGACAGACCCCAAGAACTCTCCTTCCAGTTTCTAAAACAGAAGTTGGCGTCCGCACCCTGTCTGGCTTACCCAGACAAGGATAAAGAGTTCTACATAGAGGCTACTTTCTCCTCTCACTGCCTGAGCGCTGCTTTGAAGCAGAAACACGACCAGGACATGAGAGTTGTGGCATACGCCAGCAAGCCTCTGAGCAAGGTGGAACTCCAGTTCTCAGACTGCGAGAGAGCTCTCCTCTCTACAGTCTGGGCCGTCGAACACTTTCGTAGTTACATCGGTGGACAGAAAGTGATCATTGAAACGTGTCATCAGCCTGTCACCTTCCTAAACAGCCAGCGTCTGCGCGAAGGAAGAGTGTCAAACAGCCGCATTGCGACGTGGATGATGGTGCTCCAAGGATACAACATTGAGGTCAAGTATGGTCAGAACACCAAGCTAGCGCTAGGACAAGGGCTAGCAGGCTGCCAGCACTGTGACTCTGACTCCGTCATGGGCCCCCTGGACACACCTGCCGCAGTCTACCCAACCGCATCCAATCATCGCTACTTTGATGAGAATGTTTGCCAAGGGCTTTCGAAAGTTTACACTGATGGATGCGCCTACCTTCACGAAGGCCAGCTCCGTGCCGGGGTTGGAGTCGTTTGGGTGGACTGTGACACCAAGCAACCAAATCACTACCGGTTGGGCCAAAAGTCTAGTCAGTACGCCGAAATTGCTGCAGTGTTGATAACCCTCCAGCAGGCGGCAGCCTTGGACATCACTCAAATCGTCCTTTGCTCTGATTCAAACTACGCTAGACACAGCTTCATTTCTCACTTCCCCATGTGGAAGGAGAACCACATGAAAAACGTCAGGAACAGAGATGTGAAACACTCGGAGCTATTCCTAGCGTGTGATCTGCTCACCACCGAGAAAGGCATAATGGTCTACTGGAAAAAGGTCAAAGGTCACTCCAGGACCATAGGTCCGGAGAAAGATGGTAATGACGAAGCTGACCGCCTTGCTAAGCTCGGTGCTGACCAGGGAACCTGTTGGGAATTCAAAGACGAGTGGCTTCCACCCAAGGCCGTTCACGAGGTCTGCGCGATTACTCGTCGCCATGCTAAACAGGCAGACGAACCTCGGACCGTTGGGGTACCCGTGTTTCTAGGCAGACAACCACATGACGCGGACCTAGTCACCATGCAGGAACAAGATTCTGACCTGAAGCTCATCCGCGAGCTTCTCCAAAAGGGCCCGATGTCTGAACAACCATTACCACCTACTGGCGCAAGCCGAGATTTGGTAAACCTGCATCGTCAACTCGCGCACCTGAAACTACAAAACGATTTGTTAGTTTACATGCGTGACGATCACAGTCCGCCGCGCTGGGTTGTTCCACTCGACCACAGAGGAGTGATGCTTGCCTACGCCCACGACACTCCGGTTGGAGGTCACCGCGGAGCAAAAGCTACCCTCGCGTCACTGACAGAAGTAGCATATTGGCCGTCGATGTCCAAGGACGCACACAGCTATGTCCAAGGCTGCCTCGTCTGTGCCCAGTTTCAACCCTCCCAGCCGCTTGCTAGAGCACCACTGCAACGCAGGGGAATAACCTTCCCTTGGTCCCACCTGCAGATCGACTGGGTTGGACCGGTTCCCAAATCGGCAAGAGGAAACAAATATATGCTAACTGTAACTTGCAGTTTCACGAAGTGGGTGGAGTGCCTTCCAGCGCCAAACGATACAGCCGTCACAACCGCTGTACTGCTGATTAACCACGTTTTCAGTCGATGGGGACTTCCACTCTGCATTGACTCTGACCGAGGAACTCATTTCACATCCAGTGTAATGACGTCCCTGTTTGAACTTCTGGGAGTGGAAGTGAGATTCCACCTTCCCTATCACCCACAGTCATCCGGACAGGTCGAACGGATGAACCGCACGGTCGTCTCCATGCTCAAAAAGTACGTCTGCTCCACTGGGAAGGACTGGGACGTCAAGCTCCCTCTGGTCCTGATGGCCATACGGTCCACTCCACAGCGATCCACTGGGGTTACGCCCTTTGAGATGATGACCGGCAGACTGATGACTCTACCACTGCACCTCCTGTATCACCCAGAGGATGTCAGTGTTGCCACTGCCTATACCGCCCATCAGTATGTGGCAGACTTGAAAACACACCTCAGAGCTACGTTCGCGCACGCTCAGAAGAAACTGGAGACCAACGTAGAAGGCGCTAAAGCCTACTACGACCAAAAGACAACCAGCCGCGAATACGAGGTGGGTGACAAAGTATTCTACTTTCGGTTCGCCCAACCGGCACGCAAAGCTAAGAAGTTCCTGCCCTGCTGGTCAGGACCATTTGAGATCGTGGCAAAACTCTCTCCAGTTGCATACAGGTTACGCATCACCAAAGCGAGACAGGAGCCTGTCTACAAATGGGTGCATGCAAACCAAATCAAACCCTACGTCAAACCATCCCCGCGGGTACAGAGACCAGACTCCCCGCAGGAGGTAGACGTAGTCGCTACATAGTTCTATGCATGGAAATGGAAAGGGGGGAAAGTGCACGTTTAACCCACTAACATGTACTAACCGACAAAGAACCAAGCCCCCCCCCCCCCCCCCCCCCCCCGCCGTCATTTTCACTAACCAAGAGAAACTCCTCCTAGAACGCTAACAGGAAGTACTTACTAAAACCTTACAGGGTACTCTTGTAACTGTCAACCTACATTCTGCTCTGATTAATGAATCTCTACGTGCAATCAAGACTTTGTCTGAAACCATATATCAGGATATTGTGTACACATGAGTGGTGAGAGATTTGATGCAGGACCTGCTCAGGGAAGTAAGTTCCACGCTGGACAGCTTGGTTGAAAGTCGTATTTCCCCGTACTTGGTACCACTGGACCTGCTCAAAGTTAGCTTGACAGCTGCTACCCCTCTACTGTGCACCTTTCACAAATCCACCTAGCTTACAGCCTAGGTAGTGCAATTCCCATTCACGTTGATGCAGAAAATTAGAACTCGGTTTCCTGTTACATGTTCCCATAATTGTGACACCTCACATCTATAGGTTTAAGTCGATGCTGAACTTTGGTATTTGAAAGGACGGTAGGCATTTCCACTTTGAACTAGAAACCTGGCACTCCATCACCTCAACCTCGAACAGCATGATTCGGAGATTGAGATCATGGACGCTTTCCAGGGTTATAACTTTGCCTTCAATTTAGAAATTGACCAACAATTACTGATTGAAGGAACCAAATTTGTTAAGTTCACACAAACCCCGCGTGAACTTACTTTGACGCCCAAGACACTACATTGACACAGATTATACCACCTTAATCTGCACATTGGTCGCCCTGGGGATGGGATGGCTCATCACGGCCGTGATTTCCGCCTACAGGCGTGTTAAGAAACTCCAAGATAAGATGCACTTGCTCACCTACGGTGTGCCTCGTAACTGCGTTCGGGGAGACTCCAAGCGTGAATGTACCACACCTGTCTAAAGGGGGTGAGCAACATTTTCTTTATTATTTTGTAACCCTAAGAGTAGTTCTCACTTTAGTCTACCTCACATTTTATCTGAGTGTTGCATTATGTCACATTCTTTATAAGCTACACACTGAATGTATGACCTAAGAATGTATTTTATGAGACCTCAAGGTTGCTATGAATTTTCTTGGATGTTATATGTTTTTTTTTTTTTTGGGGTTTCTGTATTTTTGTTTCGTACTTGGTCACATATTAACTAGTGGTTATGTGCCGGCCCAGCTCAGTCTGTCAATGACTCTGTCTGACGCACCAGCACATTGTAGTACCTCTTAGTTTTATGGTCGTTGTTTTAGCCCAAAGACTGTCCTGATCCGCCCTTTGGACCAAAAAGGGGGGAATCTTGGGACCACATAGGTCAATGCGCGTTTGCGAACTATGGACTTCGTACATCACCGCGTGCTCCATAAACTGAACTGTATGGCCGGCGGTGAGATGCCTTTGTGTCCCCTCGTGGAGTTAACCGCCCACCGACCTTCCTCCTTCTACACTACTACCTCTCGCATGGACGACATCTTCATTGCGTACCACCTGCGTGAGTGGTTTCTTCTCTTTATGCGCGTTGGGGACTATCCCGTTTCCTATCCTCTTTGTGCCTGACCAGGATCAAAGACCAAAGGCGCCAGGATCCACGACAAAGACCAAAGACAAAGGCGTCCAAGGAGACCAACGTCCTAAGGGACAAACCCACCTGTGCTTCCGACAATCAAGTCGACCTACGTTCATGAGGAACAAACCCATCTGTGCTTCCGACGATCGAGCTTTGGGCGTGATCCCCAAAACCAAAAGGGGGAATGTTGAGGGTCTGACCTCATGAGGAAATTACTATGCAGTGATTTTCTCCAAAATGACTGTGCTTAAATTGCTCTGAAAAGCAAATAATCACATCAGCGCCAAGAAACTTCATTTCCCATGATGCTTTGCACATGGAAGCATTGGGTGATGTCACCGCCTAGTACCAGAAACACGTTCTGCGCATGTGCGGGAAGCCGTGGAGCTTTTCCCGCGAACTAAGACCATAAATCTTCAGCAGAGACAAAGAAACCTCGTTCTTTTGCCCAGGATACCTGGCGGTAAGGACACGCTTGTCGAACGCTCCGACAACTTGAGCACGCGGAAGCTCTAAGTGCCCAAGTTGAGCCACGCAACCGCTGGAAACCACTCCACCATTATCGGGACCTGACTGGGAACGAGCGGAGCTCCATTCAGCTCTCAGAGACGCTGTAAGTTGTCAAACTCAGCACAAAAGAAACTTCGTTCTCTTTGTGTCCAGCCCGTGGAGAAACACTCGTGGAGCCAAACAACGGAGAAAGCATTAAACCGACGGATGACGCTGAAAACTGCGGAGAAAACGGAGAACCGTCAAATCAAACAGCTGGGGACGCCTTGCTGCTCATCTGGTGATCAGAAAACTCATTTCTCTCTCTCCTTTTCTTCTCCCGTTTCCTCTATAGTCCAGAATAAGCAATAAAACCGCGCTATTGCTTAAAAAGTAGCTTCGTGTTTTCCTCTTTCGCTCCCAATTCGTCCTTCGGGTCATTTTGAAAGAATAAACTGCTTATTGATCATCGCTAATATCTTTAGTCGTCAGCTCTGGCCAGG
This sequence comes from Nothobranchius furzeri, assembly GCF_043380555.1. Lineage (NCBI taxonomy): Eukaryota > Metazoa > Chordata > Actinopteri > Cyprinodontiformes > Nothobranchiidae > Nothobranchius > Nothobranchius furzeri. The sequence goes on along the minus strand of NC_091744.1, from coordinate 12,298,570 downwards.
CTGCCGACTCCTTTTAGATTAAATAATTTACAAGTGACCTTTTGTTGTTTGTTAACTTTTGAAGTGTTTGAGTTAAGTTTTACTGTGATTCTAAGCCACTAAGTGTTCGGGAAAGTAGAAAACTTTACACATCCAGGTCTCCTGTTGAATGCGAGGGGAGGGGAAGAGCCCCACACACACTCACAGCTCACTCCCCCCACCTACTCTGGGGAAACAAAGACCCATTCATCTCACACACACACACACACACTCACTCACACACACCACACAAACACCTTGAACATTATTTTGAATATACATCCTTTTATTATATCACATGGTTATTATTCATTTATGCCACTGTTTATTCATTTGACAAATTGTTAATTAAACGTTATAAAATTCAGATTTTCGTCTCCAGTAGCTTTGTTGTGTCGAAGAGAAGTCTCTGCTCCAAGGATTCTACGAACTTCAAGAAAGACTGATAAGAGTTTTGGATTCAATTTTTCCCCGGTTAAAGGGGAATGGTGCCCCGTATATCTAAGAATATCTTAATTAATTAATAAATCAGTAAATATTTACATATTTACAGAATTTATTGAAGAATCCAAAAGTAAGTTGAAGCTTACTAATTGTTCGCTCCTAATAACCCCAACATAGTTCTTACAAAAAATGGGTCCCAACATGGTTTGTGTGGCGTTGCCATAGTGTGACGTCATAGGCACAGATCCCCTGTCCTCTTTTTTGGAAATGGAAATATGGTCACCCTATAATAAACAAACTGTCCACCCGAGCTTTTGCACTGCACAGAGACGCTTCGCTGCCTACGACTTTGAACGTCAGTTGAGAGCGGTTGAGAGTCAATCTCATGCAGACTGACCAATGAAGAGAGGGCCTCAAGTTAAGAACCTCTCCTCATTGGTCAATCCACACGAGGTGGGTCAAAGGTTGGGCTGCATGGTGGCGCAGTTGTTAGCACTGTTGCCTTGCAGCACGGAGGTCGCAGGTTCGAAACTCGGCTGTGGCCTTTCTGCGTGGAGTTGCGTGTTCTCCCCATGCATGCGTGGGTTTCCTCCGGGTACTCCGGTTTCTCCCACAGATCACAATATGCCCTATAGGTTATAAATTGTAAGTCGCTTTGGATAAAAGCATCTGCTAAGTAAATAAGCTTAAACATAAACATACCCTGAGCGGGTTACGTGATGTCAGGCATTCAAGTATTGAGTATATTTACTGTATATTACAGTAAAATATTCTGTATGTGACCATATTATGGTGATCCTTGGGTCGTGATGATGGGGCCCTTTAATATTGTTGCCCAGGGTACAACAAAGTGTTAATCTGGCCCTACCTATAACCCAGTTGGTTTTGTTTTAATTCAATTCAAAATATTTTCTGCCATTTTCTCTGTCTAGAGCCAAAGCGCATTCCTCCTCCAGTATCACCGAAGCCTCGCGGGCCTCCGACAGCTCCCAAACCCGGCAAAGCTGTAGCGTCTCCAGTTACCATGAGCCCGGCTGCAGCCAGTCCCACCTCGGCCCCTAAGCCTTCCTCTGTAGCCCCTCTTCCAGCTCTTGACACCCCCTCCGGCCCCTGTCTGTCTCCGGGACTCCCTCCTACTTCCCCGTCTCCAGCTCAGAGTCCCTCCACTCCGTCGCCTCACCCCGTCAAACCTCCTCGCTCCTCCATCGCTGGCCTCACTATTGACCTCCTGGGAGGAAGGGAGGTGGAGGAGGAAGAGGAGGAGGGGAGGAGAGAGAAGGAGGCAGAACCCGAGGAAGCCTTTAAGGAGGGATGGAGCGAAGGAGGAGATGGTGGGTCACGTGGAGGAAGGGGAGAAAGAGGGAGAGATTCAGAATCGTTTGGAGGAGACCAGCGCCTCCTTGGCTGCAGCTCTGCAGGCTGTAGAGCACAAAATAAAGGAGGAGGACAAGCCAAATGAGTGAGTATGAAGTCATGCTAGAGAGTAGAATCAAATAGAATCCTCTACATAGGATGTCCGGGTAAATAAAACACATCACATTATCTTTTTGTTTTCTGAAATAAACAAGTCTAATATGAAATTTCAGAAATTAGGTCTGGATGAGGGGCAAAAATCTAGAAAATCATCTTTACTTCCAGATTTCCCCCTTTACATTACCTAAAACTAAAAAACTCAAATGAAGAAAACAGTCATTGTCCAGATAGTCTAATCGATTTTTACTTTCTTTATGAAGCTCCATGGCAGCCATGACACCTAATAAAAACATGATTTCTCATGTACTTTACTGGTCTTTGTAAAACGTCATTCTCCTATAAAATGAAAACAATTGTAAAACATGAGTTTTTTTAAGTATAAACAATAAACAAAAATCATGATTTATATTATTATTATGGGATTTATCATTACTTTTTGTTGATCTTTACAATTAGTCGACTCTATTGTATGTTTCTGAGTTTGTCAGGTGTGCGTGTGTGAAAATAGTGAATGTCAGCCATAAACTGAATCTTAAAGCTGCTTTCCATCAGTGGAGGAACTCACCTCCACACTTGACTCATTGATTCTGTCAGCATATTTATCGAAGCCTCAATAAAAGCTAATTATTCCATTTTTCTTTTTCAAAATTTTCCAGCCAAAAAGGAACCGTCTCTATCCTGGATGACATCGGCAGCATGTTTGACGACTTGACAGACCAACTGGATGCAATGCTCGGCTGATCTCCAGCCCCCCTCCCCCTGACCCATCCCTCATGACATGTAGGTGTGTGAGAAGACGGCGCTCCCAAGACTAAATGCTGGCGCTTTGGGGAGCTCGTGTTTGAGCGTCTGGCCCTCCCATGTTAAGTGCTTCCTGAGTAGCCTTGAAGAGGGAGTCCTCTTTATCTGGTGCAGTAGCTCTGGCTCCTTCTCCTGATGCGAGGAAGCTGCTCCCACACAACCTCTGACCTCTGCAACCCAGCGCGTTACCTCCACCCAGCCTCAGACTGCTGCGTGGACCGAGAAGCACAATAATTCATCTCAACACAAAAAAGGCTGGCTTAGACAAACTTTCGGGTGCAGTCTTAAGAAACTAAGCACACTAATTGTCTCAAAGGCAAGTAGACGGAGAGATGAACAAACACGACACGCTCTGATGAGGATTTTTAAAAGCACACTGAAACACAGACCGCTCTCTTTGCGTCCGTCTCTCCTCTAAAATATCAAAAGGATTCATTTTTCCAGATGCGTCGTAGCCTCCGTTTCTCCTCTGTACGAGTGGAGGCCAGTGGTTCGCTGGACTTCCTGACCCGCGTGTCGTCTCTTCTCACGTTGTTGTTGGTGCTCTTGCTGTTATTGTTGGTGTTGTTGTTTCGAGCGTGTGCGTAGTCCCTGCTTTTTGCTCATGTCAGTGTCCTCCTGCTCGTACAGTACGTAGTTACGCTAAGGATCAGACCAGCTATGAATTCTTAAGACACTTGCACATAAATCAGATCGCCGGTGTTCATCTCTACACATGAAGGTTTTATGCTTTATAATAATAATAAGAGACCAACACGCGTGAGGTACAACCAGTGGCGGTTCTACATGGAATTACTCCCAGGGCGAGGCCCCCTTTGAACCCCCCCCCCCCTCTCCAATAGATCTTTATCATGATCCATAATATTTTAGAATTACCTCTGTAATTGTAATTTAAACTGACAAAAAAACTGTAGACTACCAAAAATGCCAACTTTTACAGAACAAATCATGTAAAAATAATCAGTGCAGCCATCTGCAATAAATAAACAGGATAGTTAGTGGTGACTGGGGAGTTTTCTTCTATTCAATTCAAGTTTATTTATATAGCGCCAAATCACGACAAGAGTCGTCTCAAGGCATTTCACGTAATAAATATTCCAATTCAGGTCAGTTCATTGAGCCAATCAGAAAAAATGTTTCCTATATAAGGAACCCAGCAAATTGCATCAAGTCACTGACTAGTGTCAATGACTTTACAGCAATCCTCATACTAAGCAAGCATAAAGCGACAGTGGAGAGGAAAACTCCCTTTTAACAGGAAGAAACCTCCAGAGAATCCTGGCTCAGTATAAGCAGCCATCCTCCACGACTCACTGGGGATTGAGAACACACACACACACACACACACACACACACACACACACACACACACACACACACACACACACACACACACACACACACACACACACACACACACACACACACTAATGTGTCTATAGTTATATTGTGATTTCTTAGTAAATATTCTATTTGGTGAGAGATAAACTTTATTATATTTATCCTAGTGGATCTATAATTAAACAGATAAACTAGTAGTAGCACATCCACTGTCAAGGAAAGCAAAAAGTTATTATCAGGAGAGGGAGAAAGTTTAAGTGGTTAGCAGCAGTGTGCTAGACAATAGCCCCCTCCATGAGGCCACCACAGCTCAGCAGAACATTGTTGTAGCTTCTTCTGGGGAGAAAAACAGAGAGAAAATAAAGTTAACAGCTGAAATAGCAGAAAATAATACAGTTAAAGAGCAGATTGTGGAAGAAAGCAGTAGAATGTGAAAAGTGGTCAGTGTATCTTCCAGCAGTCTAAAGCCTGGTTTATGCTTCTCCGTCAGCTCCGCAAGGGACAGATACGCACGGATTAACGGAAGCGTTTTGCTCTCGTGCTTCTCCGTCTCCTGGAGAGTGTTGCAAAGCAATTGCCGGGCAGGACAACAGAGGGTGCAGCGCTGTTCTGTGGTATCCTGCCATGTATCGGTCCAAGATCGTGTGTTTATATTGTGTTTTTGGGTATATAAGAGACTTTTAACACGGACATATTTGTCTCTCATTCTCCCACCTCTTCATGCGCTCCCCACCTCTAAACCCACGTTTCCTGTCATTTCCGTCCACAAATAAAACGCTTGCTGCGCATCTTTTCACTCCTCCAGTCACGGGATTTAAACGTTCATATTTTTAGAGTTTTTTCGCGAGGTATTCTTCAAGCTTCTCCATGTCTGCCGCTAGTTAAACTCGGCTCTCTTTGCAATGGCGGCGCTGTAAACAACAGCTGCGTCCTGACCAATCACAAGCTTGCGTAATCCGTCTCGTTCGACGGATGTTTAAAAAAGTGGGCTCGACTCCGTACGTACTTGCGTGCCTGCCGAAGCCCTACGCAAGGACAGATAATGGCGTTGAGTGTCTCCGCACTGACGCAGACGGAGAAGCATAAATCAGGCTTAAGCCTATAGCAGCATAACTACAGAGATAACTCATGATAATCTATCCTATTTAGATGGAGGCATGTTGGAGTCAGGACAAGGGAGAGCCATCTTTACCGACTGTACACTCCACCTCCCTCTACTCCCCCACTTGTCCAGATTTAGGCTAACATCAGATTTTAACCATAGGCCTTATCAAATAAAAATGTTTTAAGCCTATTCTTAAAAGTAGACAAAGTGTCTGCCTCATGGACTAAGGCTGGGAGCTGGTTCCACAGGAGAGGAGCCTGATAACTAAAAGATCTGCCTCCCATCCTAATTTTAGATATTCTGGGAACCACCAGTAGACCTGCAGTCTGAGAGCGAAATGCTCGGTTAGGAACGTATGGAACAATCAGATCACTGATGTATGATGGAGCTTGATTATTAAGAGCTTTTTATGTGAGAAGAAGGATCTTAAAATCTATTCTGAATTTAACAGGTAGCCAATGTAGGGAAGCTAAGACAGGAGAGATATAATCTCTCTTTTTAATTCTCATCAGAACTCTAGCTGCAGCATTTTGGACAAGCTGAAGACTTTTAACTACATTCTGTGGACTTCCTGAGAGTAATGAATTACAGTAACCCAGTCTTGATGTAATAAATGCATGAACTAGTTTTTCAGCATCTCTCCTGGAAAGGATGCTTCTAATCTTAGCAATATTCCGAAGGTGCATGGAAAAAGGAAATCCTACAAACCTGTTTAACCTGGGATTTGAATGTCATGGTCAAGGATAACACCAAGGTTCCTTACTTTGTTCTCGGAGATTAATGTAATGCCATTCAGGTCAGGTGATTGGCTAAGCAATTTCCTTTTCTGGATTTATGGTCCAAAGATGAGAACTTCCGTCTTGTCTTGATTTAAAAGCAAAAAGTTTAGAGTCATCCAATTTTTTATGTCCTCAAGACAAGCCTGTAATCTACCCAACCGATTAGGTTCATCAGGGTTAATGGATAAATATAACTGAGTATCGTCAGCATAACAGTGGACGTTTATCCCATGCTTTCTAATGATTTTACCAATTGGGAGCATATATATAGTAAAAAGAATTGGTCCAAGCACTGAACCCTGTGGTACTCCACAAGTAACCCTGGAGTATGAAGACGATTTGTCATGTACATTTACAAAATGAAATCTGTCAGACAGGTAGGATTTAAACCAGCCTAGCGCTGTTCCTTTGATCCCTACAACATGTTCAAGTCTTTCTAAAAGAACATTGTGATCAACTGTGTCAAAGGTAGCACTGAGATCTAACAAGACTAGAACAGACACAAGATTCTTATCCGAGGCCATGAGAATATCATTTGTAACTCTCACTAACGCAGTTTCAGTGCTGTGATACTCTCTAAAACCAGACTGAAATTCCTCAAACAGAGCATTAGTGTTTAAATGCTCACATACTTGGATGGCCACTATTTTGTCCAGGACTATGGATAAAAATGTAAGGTTAGATATTGATCTATAATTCATTGGGTCATCTGGATCCAGAGAAGGCTTCTTAAGTGAAGGTTTGATTACAGCAACCTTAAAATCTTGTGGTACATATCAATTTACTAAGGATTGATTTATTATATGTAGAATGGGGGCAGTAACCAAAGGAAATGCTTCTTTAAATAATTTGGTTGGGATTGGATCCAAAACGCAAGTTGAAGGTTTACACTGCAAAAATTAGCCATCTTAAAATAAGCTAAAAAATAGTTGAATTTAGTCTAAATGACCTTAAATTAAGTGAAATAATCTGCCAGTGCAGCAAGATAATTGCACTTGGTAAGACTTCTTGAAATAAGAAAAAATATCTACACTTTAGACAAGTGACAGATTTCTTAATACAAGTAGTGAAACACTAATTTCAAGTGCAAAATTAAATAAAATTAACTCAAAACTAGCCTGTTGGTGCTTTTTTCAGTTTTTTATCCCTCTCATGTTGAGATGAACAATCTTGGAACAAGCAACTGTACAAGATTAATCTTCTGCAATCAAGAATCATTAATAGGTTTTGTTTTAAATCAAGACAAAGAATTTATAATAAAAGAAATTAGGCACAGGGTGTAATAAACAACCTTTATTTGAAATTTCTTTTCAAATGTCAAACATTTTTCCAAACATCGCACAGATCAACGACTTTCTTAACAAATCTTAATTTTAAGCGTATTGTTTTGTATTCCTCTAACACATGAAGAACCTCAACATTTCATATACTAAAACTTTGTTTTAAGATGAACATTTTAGACACAGATTTTTTTTTGGTAACGTATACAGTGTCAGGAAGAATCTAACAAAAAAAATTAAGAATGTAGTTGTAAATGTCTACATCACAACCTCTAAATGTTGGGCAAGAACTTTTCTGAACAAACATGACAGTCTAGCTTGGACAGTGCTACTTCTAACAAAAACTTTTCCACTCTGCCATGGCTTTTTTGTATGAGCCTGTGGTGTCTTGCTCATGGATATTGTCCTTTAAAACTTCAGTCTGAATGACAGACAGAAGGGTTGCCACACACTTTGGATAAGTGAGATGCAGGGTGTAGCAGTATGCCATTAGATACAGCAAACCTTGACCGAGGTCTTCTTTTGCAAATGTGGTGATGGGAGTGGTTTCCAGTGCCACAAGACAGGATGACCCATCAAACAGCAAAACCGGGCCCAAGAGGGATCTCTTCTGGAGGTACATGGCTGGATCTTCTGTTGGCTAAAGAAAAAGGACAAATTATTTCTTCATGGTAGAACAGAGAATCTGAAATGTTACTGGTGCAGTCCAACTACTTGAGACACAATTGCTGTCCCCACATGACTGACCATTTAATTTTAATTACTTTGAGACTCTGTCTAATACTAATTTTAATTACATTACATTATATGAGAGAGAGAGAGAGAGAGAGAGAGAGAGAGAGAGAGAGAGAGAGAGAGAGAGAGAGAGAGAGAGAGAGAGAGAGAGAGAGAGAGAGAGAGAGAGAGAGAGAGAGAGAGAGAGAGAGAGAGAGAGAGAGAGAGAGAGAGAGAGAGAGAGAGAGAGAGAGAGAGAGAGAGAGAGAGAGAGAGAGAGAGAGAGAGAGAGAGAGAGAGAGAGAGAGAGAGAGAGAGAGAGAGAGAGAGAGAGAGAGAGAGAGAGAGAGAGAGAGAGAGAGAGAGAGATGAAAAGTCCCCACCATCCTGTTTATTCTGCATCCTGCAGCACTACGGATCAGAACCGCTGCAGATACGAGTCACATTACTGCTACAAGTCTGCTCCACACACAGGAGCAGGAAGTACAGCAAGCCGTTGTAGTGAACATAATTTAAACTGTATTATTGCCAACCCGTACATAATAGACATGCCATCATTGCATTGTTAGCAGCAGAAATTAAATGTTGTTACCATTTCCAATACAAATGCATGTTAATGAAATACATTATATTTTACTGCATATATTTATGTGTCATTTAGACTAAGATGAGTGTTATTAATACAAACCTAAAACGTTACTGAAATGTGGGTCAAATATATAAAAATATTTTAACTATAAATATCAGATGGTAAAAAGGAAATAAACACTAATCTAATGCATATTATTGAGCCTTTCATAATAAGAGTCTGTTATTTCAGCCTGATCATTTTGATGTTTTATTTCATATTTTTTAGCAGCAAACCAGTTTTGTTTCACTTGAAACGTTGTCAAATGAAATATTCAATTAATCCACAGAAGCTTAGATTCAAACACTTAACGATAACATATTTGGCTTTTAAAAAATTGAGGCAGTTGAATGCACAGAGTATGTGGTGGGGCATGGTCAGGATGGTACCACCTCTGCCTCAATTTGAGTCAGGAAAAACCCTGCATGTACAAAATAAAACCACTTGCAGACATTCAACAGATATGAGAAAACTAACCTGAAGGACATGAATTAATGCCTCACTGGCATGTCCCAGCTTCTTGGGGGGTACAGCTGGTGATGGGAAGAGCATGGGGAGTGCCCTGAACAGGGCTATGTTGTGTTTCACTGGAACACAGTAAATCAACTTTTAGTTCAACATTACTCTGCCTAAATCTGATTGACAGCTTCATCTTGAGTTCACAAATAATCCCGTGCCACCATTAACAGTCCTGTATTTTTCTAAATACCAGAAAGCATTATTTTGTACACTCATTTGACAAAAATTGTTCATCTTATATTATAGGTCTAGACATTCAAGAGTCAATCACAAGAGCATCGACTCCGCAGCTGACTGGATCTCAAGCCAGTCGGCACTTGCTTACTGCCTGAATTAAATAAAAGATTGTTTCTATGTTATTATTAAGGATTTGAGCATGCTCTCGTGTCCTTGAATGCACTGGCAGGAGATCCATCTGGAGCTATGCTGTGATTTGGGATCCATTGTGGAGCGACAGATGAACCGCACAAATCCGAATCCAGTCCATATTCTATTTTACAACTAGAACCCTCCAGAACCTCCTCTGCTCCCCAATCACACGCTTCAAGGTAACCAGACTGAATGACAGCTCAGAAGAGGCTGCACTCTCAGACATTTCCAAATAAAACAAACACCAGGCAGATCGACTTCTTAAATGTAAATAACAACTCATTACTCTACGATGTATTCAAATCTATTTTTAATTTATTCCCGACAGGAACCTCTCCTCTGTCCCGACTGTGTTTATAACCTCTGCAACTAGCTTGGTTCTTTTGCACTTTGGCAGCCAGTGTCTCGATCTCGCAAGTTTTCTTTTTTCTGGGTAGAACACAGGAATCCCTTAATGTGCTGAGGACGTAGCGTGACCAAATATGGTTAATTGAGGGTGTTTCTGTATATAAATGACTGAACAGACATGAGCACCTGGGTATGCATGTGTGATTTTTAATCAGACGAGTATAGAGGAACGTGCGTACGAGAGGCCACCGCATGTTTCATAAATCAGGATTTTGACTGTTTGTACGATCAATCTAAATTTCTTTCATAGGAACGAATTTAGGAATATTTCTACAAAGTTTTGGTGAATGAGGCCCCAGAATCCTAGCAGTCACAAAGAGCAATATAAATAAAATTATAAATAAATTTAAACACTGTAGACTATTTTTATGGTTTGTTGTGTTTAATTTTAAATGTAGTTGATGTAATGTACAGAAAGGTCAAGCTTCTTGTCCTTGTTGCCCCTCGAACTTATCAATGTTCAAGGACACACAGTGCACTGTCACATCCACTCTTGCCGGATCCACTCCCAGCAGAACCAACCGGACTCCACCTCCTATCAGGCCTCGTGCCTCCGGCACCCGCCAACATTCCCTACGCCACTCATAAAAGCCGGAAGCATTCTTCCAGACGCCGTCAGTCATCGAGGGTTCTTCAAGCTCAAGACTAGAGCCTCTTTTACCTTAACAGACTCTAAACTCCTTGCTCCGATCCGGAGCCGAACCTCCTGCTCCTCTCTGGAGCACACTCCACCCACACCTGGAGCAGCCAGCTTCTTCCTGCCTCCCGCTCCATCGACTCCAGCCGTGGGGTAAGTCACCATCCGTGACAGGGCTCAGTCATGCTGTCACAGACGGTGAATTACCCCACGGCTGGAGTTGGAGCGGGAGGCAGGAAAAAGCCAGCTGCTCCAGGTGTGTGCTTCCGAGAGGAGCGGGAAATTTGGCTTCTGACGGGAGCAGTAGGTTCGACTCCTGGCCTGATGGGAGGTGGAGTCCGGTTGGTTCCGGCAGGAGTGGATGTGACAGTGCATCCCAGCTATCATCTTTTTCTCTGAGAAAGTTTGGTCTCCTCAGCTTAAGAAATATTTAACTATATACTTTATTAAAGAGGGGTCATCTGACATTCTAACCAATATGGTACAATTATTCCAGTTTCATCAGTGTTAACAATATACATAACGATAATCATACTTATATCTGTAGCAACAGTTACATGGTGTGTGGATGACAGCACAATGACTAACCTTCATCCAGGTTCATGGGTGGCTTCAACACCTTCTTCCAAACACCGTAAAACTGAACCGTGGAGCAGAAGTCATCCCATCGCTTCTTTAATTCTGTCAGGAATGTGCAGTTGCCTTTATCCAGGATGCGCCTCAGCTCGTCCATCACCTATAGTGAAAGAAACAAAAAAGTATATGCTTGCTTTATGGGGAAGAAACAATAAAAAATAAGCCACTTACATTGTGAAGCTCCTTGAAACATGGGTATGCCTCGAGAATCTTTCCGGCTCTTTCCTCTTCTTTCAGAACATCACTGTCAATGAAGGCTCGTCTTGATTGAAACTCAAGGTCAAGGATTTGCTGGACAGCGTCTTGGTTGGGCTTTGGCTTCTTATACATTGCCTGCAGAGTCTTGTAATGCCTGGCCTGCGTTACTCGACTATCCTTGTCAGCTAAAAAAACATAAAAAACATTTAAAAAACATAGGAGAATCTCCAATCTCAGAATCTATGTGAATAAGGATTACAGAACATAGTTAAATTAAACAACTGTGAGCATAAACAATCCAGTTACTCAGCAGTTTACACAGATGAATATATTTTGAAACACAAGGTTGACATACCATTTAGAATCGATACTGTAAAATAATCCAATCCATCCATGATTTCCTTGTGTTCCTTTCAACTGTGCCTTTACCTGGAGGACAGAAACAACCATCATGCTGTGCCATGCAGATAAAAACGGAAACTGCTCTAGACTGGTTTTAAAAGTCTAGTGACCACCTGTCATGGATCCAAAGTTTAGCACCAAAAGCATCAAACATCTCTTATGTTTTTTATTGGGGTTGAACTGTATTTTGATCATGTGTTTCAAATAATATTAGTAATATCAATTTCACAAGAATGACTGAAAAAAACCTGTTGTTTTTATTCTTAAAAACAATTATGAACTGTTGATTTTCCAAATTCTTTCATTCATGACTTTTTTTTTTCACCAACTGAAAATAGTTCACTGAAAGCTCCATACACCTTACACTCGTGTGTAATCTTTCCAGCAGGATGAGTGACTTTCTTTATCCAGGGTTTCTGCAGAAATCAGCAAAACAAATTTAATGCTTTTTAATGCCATTTTAATGCCATTTTTAACCTTTTTAATGCCATAAAGAAACACACATGAGAATCCACGGATATATATGTACATAAAAAAATCCTCTGAGAATTCAATGTATTATAATGTACCCTGAGATAAACAACAAAAAAATGTATGCCTGGAACATAGCAAATACATAGTTGCATGGAAAGTTACATGTTATTGAACATGCTACAGCATTTTTTTCACACACAACAGGATTAATGCATGTGCCTTAGCTCACTAGTTTTTGATTCCAGCTCTGACTCAACATCTGTCAGTTCACTGCATTTGTCCCTGTATCTCTTCCTTAGAGTATTAGATTTTGTTATCATTTGAGCCATGAGCGTGCTCGGTTTATTTTCTGCCTGTTCAGCTAGTTGATCAGCATCTTTCTGAAGGCTGACACACACCACCCATAATATCTCTTTTTCTTTTTCAGCTGTTCTAGATGAATGGAGCGCTCCACATGCACTCTCAGACATGTTATGGCTTCTGTTTCTATAACTTCACATGCAGACATTTGAGGTTTGCCAGAAAGGAAAGCTGGCCTGTACACTTTGCAGGGCACAATGTCATCAATGAAGAAACCCCTGTCTACCATGATGACCATCTCTAGTTGTAGCATTTTCAACACACCAGATTCCCAGGTTAGTCCTTTCCTTTCTGGCAAAACTCAAATGTCTGCATGTGAAGTTATAGAAACAGAAGCCATAACATGTCTGAGAGTGCATGTGGAGCACTCCATTCATCTGGTCCAAGAACACAAGCTTTTTGATTGTTATTCCCCTCCTTGCATTTGTAAACAATCAGCTATATAATGTGGTTTTTCTCCTTACCAACTTTTAAAATAGCCCACTAGTGAAGGCCTGGGCAAAGACACCTGATGTCTGAGAACCTCAACATATGTACGGCAACCACACTGTATATTTACACACTTTCATAAAGAAGCTGCATATCAAGCTTTCATTCAGATGACCTTCAACAGTGCTGCACCCTGCTGAGGGACATCCGAGTAAAACCTTGAGATGGCCATTTTCTGTTCACTAACTTGCTTTAGTAAATCCTTACTTTGGTTAAATAAATCAGTTGTTGAACCCCCCACTCCTCTGTTTGGTCTCCTTTCTTATTACAGCCCACCACTTCCAGTCTGGGTTGTAACAATCTGCAGACAGATTTCTGAGTATCTCCTCCTTTGGTATACAGATCCTCACTGAGCCAAGTACTGTGAACAGTTTCTCCATGATATTATCCAGCAAGGTCCCGTTTTTGTCAAAACAAGGGTGAGGTAATGAAAAAATAGAAATATTTCATTAAATTAACATTTAAATTATTTATATGAATCATTAAAATAAATAAAAAAACATGTTTTGAAATATATAAAGTGCACCAAACTTGACTCAGTCCATTCAACAATTCTAAATGGACAATTATGTAACTCATCAATTAATTATTTGAAAGGATAATTTGTCAATTAAATGCTGAAAAAAATAAACAATACATTAATGAGGCAAGAACTTTTTAAACTTGAACATACCTACACCCACAAGTCTATTTTTACCTGGAGTCTCCTCTCAAGAGTGGCTGAAGTAATATTACTACTTTGACAGAATACAAATTCTCTCTCTTTCTCTCTGGAAGCCCCACTCTAAGGGCCTTTGCAGTGTATTAGTGAGTCATATATTATACAACCACAGTCATAAAGTTTTCAATCAGTAGTTTTATTTCAGTATGTATTTTTCCAGTATCACAAAAAATATTAATTTTATATGGTTAAAATCATCTAGCTTATGTGCACTTTTTAAAACACTGCCCAGCAAACATTCGGACGTTTAATGACAGTTGAACGGTCACAACTGTAAAATAATATCACAGGAATTAGGAAAAAATTACACAACATCTACTCTATTTGCCTTGCCCATACTCGAACCTGGATCCTCTGGGGGGAGAGTCACCAGCTCTACCAGCTGAGCTATGACAACAACTACTGAATATCAGATTTCTTTATATAGATAGGTAGAGGGTAAAGTGCGGGGTAAACTAACCAATCAGAGGACAGAGAAGATCTGCCACAGGCCATGCCTCCAGAGTGCCAAAACCCCTTACAGCCGAGCGAGCAGAGTCAGAAACCGAGCACGCAGAGAGCCTGCCGAGCGCGCAGAGAGGCTGCCGTGCGCGCACGTTTTCCTCTGCCGTGTGCTCGTTGGCAACGCGCGCACGCAGGTTTGTCACTTGTGCACATCCTTGTGCGCTCACAGACACAGTTTGCTCCCTCTCAGTGCACAAATGACCTCTCGCTATGTATATTTTCACTCGTGAGTCCCGTTCACACGCGCGATGTGGACCCAATCCGCGTGCACGTGTTGTGGCACGCCTCTGACGCCATACCTGTCTGTTTTGTGTCCTGTGTGGAGTCATTGTTTCATTGTCAGCGTGCGTCCTAATAAACCTGTGAAGTTAATTCTACCTGTCTGCCTGCCTGCTTCCTCCCCGGTCTGGATCCTCGCCTTATCTCCGCTCCACTCCGCAGTACGTCGTGACAGAATGACTCCACCCGAACCCGTTGATGGATCCAGCCGGGAGATTCTGCCTTGGGAGAATCTGCTCCAGTGGCTTACCCCGACCCACCAGCCGGCTTCTCCGTCTCCAGGCCCAGCTCCGCCTCGCTGCCGCCGCCGGCATCGCCGACCTTCGGCCGCGGCGTTCCTCCCTGTCCTCCCGGAACCGGAGGCATGTTTGGACTGGGAGCCGCTGCCAGATCGCTCCAGCTATGGGGGCACGAGGCTGGCGATCTGTACCCCCGGAGTCGGTCCACGGCGTGGGGAGAGACGCCGGAAGCCACCGCAGCCCTGAGCTTCTGGACGGAGCTTCGAGCCCGCCGCTGGCCGTGCACGGCGTGGCAGTTCGGACACGCCCCCGGCCAGACCACCAGTCCCGTCTCCTGCCGAACCGGAGCCTCCGTCGGTTGCAGAGGAAGGAGCAGCAATCGCAGCCCGGCTGATAGACCAACGGGCGGAGCTCGACCGGTTCCGCGAGCTCCTCAGCCGCCAGGGGTCTCACCTGGATGCTCTATCCTCCTCGTCTCTGGGCCAGAGGAGCGAGCGCGGGATTCACCCAGCAGATCTCGCTGGTCAGCGGACTGAGCTGGCCCAGCTCCGTTGGGCGCTCAGCCTCAGGGAGCTAGAGTTGGACAAGCTGACCTCCCGCCTCTCCTCATCGCTCCAAGCTCTCCTAGCAGCGGCCCTGCTACCGACCCAAAAGCAGACGGTACCGGATCCGGACCAAAACTCGGCGGTTCAGAAGTCGAGGGACCAGAAGCTGACTCCTCCGGGCCCGAAGTAGACGGTTCCGGTTCCGGTCCAGAGGTCGACCGTCCGAAAACCGAAGGACCAGAAGTCGACGCCCCCGGACCCGAAGCCGACGCCCTCGGACAAGAAGTCAAGGGAAGTCGACGCCCGTTCCTGTTCTGAAGTCGACGCCCGTTCCTGTTCTGAAGTCGACGTGTCCGAAGGCGCCTGTTCTGAAGTCGACGTGTCCGAAGGCGCCTCCTCTGAAGTCGACGTGTCCGAAGGCGTGTCCTCCGAAGTCGGCCTGTCTGATGACGTGGCCTCCTCCTCTGATGACGTCGCCTCCTCCTCTGAAGTCGGCTCGTCTGATGACGTGGCCTCCTCCTCTGATGACGTCGCTTCCTCCTCTGAAGTCTGCTCGTCTGATGACGTCGCCTCCTCCTCTGAAGTCGGCTCGTCTGATGACGTCGCCTCCTCCTCTGAAGTCGGCTCGTCTGATGACGTCGCCTCTGAAGTCGGCTCGTCTGATGACGTGGCCTCCTCCTCTGATGACGTCGCCTCCTCCTCTGAAGTCGGCTCGTCTGATGACGTGGCCTCTTCCTCTGATGACGTCGCCTCCTCCTCTGAAGTCGGCTCCTCTGATGATGTCGCCTCCTCCTCTGAAGTCGGCTCGTCTGATGACGTTGCCTCCTCCTCTGAAGTCGGCTCGTCTGATGACGTCGCCTCTGAAGTCGGCTCGTCTGATGACGTCGCCTCTGAAGTCGGCTCGTCTGATGTGGCCTCCTCCTCCGAAGTCGGCCCGTCTGATGACGTGGCCTCCTCCTCTGATGACATCGCCTCCTCTTCTGAAGTCGGCTCGTCTGATGACGTCGTCGCCTCTGAAGTCGGCTCGTCTGATGACGTCGCCGTCTCTGAAGTCGGCCCGTCTGATGACGTCGCCTCGTCTGAAGTCGGCTCGTCTGACGACGTCGCCTCGTCTGAAGTCGCCTTGTCTGACGATGTCGCCTCGTCTGAAGTCGCCTCATCTGGGGATGCTCTCTGCACTCAAGAGGTCGACACTCCGTCCAGCCGGGCGTCTCCACGGTTTCCGGTTCCGATGGTGGTTTTGAGGGCCGCTCCGGCCCAGCCTGCAGAGACTTTGTCACCGGCCCAGCCTGCAGAGACTTTGTCACCGGCCCAGCCTGCAGAGCTCCTCTATCATGGACGCAGACCCTCAAGGGTCCGTCCTCGTCTCCTCCTCTGCCGCTGGCGCCGGCCTCCAAGGGCCCATCGCCTCCTCTTCTGCCGCAGGCGCCAGCCTCCAAGGGCCCGTCGCCTCCTCTTCTGCCGCAGGCGCCGGCCTCCAGGGGCCCGTCGCCTCCTCATCTGCCGCAGGCACCGGCCTCCATGGGCCCGTCGCCTCCTCTTCTGCCGCAGGCGCCGGCCTCCAAGCGCCCGTCGCCTCCTCATTTGCCGCAGGCCCCCGGACTCTGCTGTTCCCTGCCGCCTCTCCATCGGTCCCTCGGTTCCTCTGGGCCCTCCCTCCGGGTCCCCCTCCTCCCGCCCTGCTCCTTGTTCCTGTGGGTGTCTGGGATCCGCCCTTTGAGAGGGGGGGGGGGGGGGTGTACTGTCACACCCTGTCCTGTCTCCCTGTTTAGTTCAGCTCTGTCTCGTTAATTACCCCCACCTGCCTCTTGTTTCCCAATCACCTTAGCTCCCGGTCCTCCTGTATTTAAACCCTGTCTGTTTTGTGTCCTGTGCGGAGTCATTGTTTCATTGTCAGCGTGCGTCCTAATAAACCTGTGAAGTTTTTTTCTACCTGTCTGCCTGCTTCCTCCCCGGTCTGGATCCTCGCCTTATCTCCGCTCCACTCCGCAGCACGTCGTGACACCCTCCCAGAGACAGCACTGTCCTCAATGTTAACCACCAGTCTCATAAAAGTGTTCCTTCCTTTCCCCTCTAGAGAAGACGACTATTGATAAAATAGAACCGGAAAAAGGGTTTAATAAAAGAGCTGGAAAAGGTTTAATAAAAAGAACTGGAAAAACAGTAGCAGGCTAAGATCTGTGAACAAAACACGCATTGTTAGTCCTATTCTAACGAAGCACAAAAAATGCTATGAATGTTGTAAACCAGTACCTCATCGGCCGACCGCTTGCCAATGTAAATTCCCGGTTGTTCACCCCTCAGTCCTGCTCACATTTCATAAAGAGAAACCGATTAAGGAAAAAACCTTTAAACTAAAGCAAAGCCAGATCACTCACCACTTAGCTACACCCACGTCTGCACCCAAAGCGAGGCTTTCGACTTTTGCGGCTAGACCCCAGCTGCCCTAATTATAGCAGCCCTCTAACTACACACCTGTCCTCTCCTGTGTCAGCGGCATGACACGTACAACCAGAATTACTTCCGGGAACTAAGGTGACCCGGTTACACTGGGCAAACAACACTAAGATTAATAAACAAAGAGGTCATCCAACACGTGGGTAAATAACAATAAACAACTAAACACAAAGCGCCGGGACTAAACCGGGTAAAAGGAAGGAATTTGGAGGAACACCAAAAACTCCACCAAAAGGGTGAGCTGAACTCTTTTACGAGTATGCTAGTGAAACACAACCAAGCTTGATATTTCGAGGAAGGATAATCTAACCACATAGGTATCAAACGAGACTTTAACGTCAGGTTTTCTAGGAAGGAAAAAGAGGAACACTCGCTCTAACACCAGGCCTCTTCTAAGCTTCCCTCCTCGAATGTCAGAAGGAGCTGCCTTTTAACAGGGAGCGCACTGATTGAAATGAGCTGCACCTGGCTCCGTTAGAGCCAGGAGAGCAAGATGTAGCGATGAGGCCACCTTGTGGCCACCAAAATAGACAGCGTCTGTTACACCCCACTACAATGACCTTATCAGTATGTAGCACCAAATCAGATAAAAAATCAGAGATCTGATCCAAAAACTCAGAGTAAGGGCCTGGTGGACGATATAAAACTACAAACAAGAGTGGTTTTACAGTTTTGCAATCTGGATTAGGAAAACTAAGAATAAGATGTTCGAACGAACTGTAGCTATTAATTGGTAAGGGACTGATTAATAAGTCCGAATGAAAACTGGTTGCTACCCCTCCTCCTCGCCCTGTACTTCGAGCAATATGATGATTTAAATAATTTGAAGGAGTCAACTCGTTTAAGCTAACATAGTCCTCTTGCTGCAGCCAGGATTCTGTGAGAGAGAGCAAAGAGATCTGATTATCACAAATCAAGTCATTAACTAACAAAGTCTTAGAAAAAATGGATCTAATGTTCAACAACCCACATTTAATTTTTCTAGTTTTCTGCTCGGTTGAATTTGTTCTAATATTTATCAGATTTCCATGATTTGCTTTATTAAGCCTGATATTCAATCTGTGTGATTTTGGCCGTGGGCAGGACACTGTCTCTATGGGGTAGTGGGTGGGTAACAGTACAGAAGCTGCAGAGGGGTGGGTTAAACTACGACTCTGCTTCCTGGTCTGGACCCTGGGTAGTCATGGAGGACTAATAAAACTGGCCATGTTCCTAGAAAGAAGAGCTGCTCCATCGAAAGAGGGATGGATGCCGTCTCCCCGCATCAGACCAGGTTTTCCCCAAAAAGTTTTCCAATTATCAATGTAGCCCACGTTGTTTTCAGGACACCACCTAGACAGCCAGCAGTTGAAGGACAGCGTGCGGCTAAACATGACGTCACTGGTCCGATCAGGCAGGGGGCCAGAGAAAATTACGAAGTCCGACATTGTTTTGGCAAACTTGCACACCGAAGCAACATTAATTTTACTGACCTCCGATTGGCGTAACCGGGTGTCGTTACCGCCAGCGTGGATAACAATCTTACTGTATTTACGCATATCCTTAGTCAGCAGTTTCAGATAAGATTTAATGTCGCCCGCTCTGGCCCCAGGTAAACATTTAACTATGGTTGCTGGAGTCTCTAATGCCACGTTTCTGACTATGGAGCTGCCAATGATCAGAGTCGGCTTGTCAGTGGGTGCGTCACTGAGCGGGGAAAATCTATTAGAAAGGTGGACGGGTTGGTGGTGGCCCACGGGCTGAGTTCTATGCTTCCTGCATACCGTCACCCAGCCGGCCTGAGGTCCCGGCTGCTTGGGTTCTGCTGGAGGGTCGCTACGGGATGGTTCTGAGCTAGTTAGCCCCGCGCTAGCTAAGTAGCTACGGCTGTTTACGGGCTTTTCAACAGCGCAGAGCCGGGACTCCAATTCCGACACCCTCGCCTCCAAAGCTACAAAAATGCTACATTAATTACACGTACCATTATCGCTAAAGGAGGCAGAGGAGTAACTAAAAATCTGACACAGAGAGGAAGAGATAGGAGACGGAGAAGCAGAGACAGAAGTAGCTTTGTTTGCTTGTAGAGTTGTTTTATTTATTATTATGTGAACATGATCAACATGTGTTTGTTGTTGTTCAGGCAGGCCACAGGCCACAGCAAGCATTTAACAAATCCGTGTTTGAATCAGTAAAAAACGATTCAAGGAATTTTTTCAAACCATTTGAATATTCGTTCCAATATTTCAGCCCTATTAGCTCTGTTAGCAAATAGTTGACCGAATTTAACCGTTAAAACCCCAGTTAACTGGTTCAAAAAATTGAAAACATGCATCATGAGAGCGTACATACCTTTATCTTTCTCCTCTTTTTTCTTTTTTTTTTCCTGAATCGGGCACCTGGCTCTTGACTCAATAAGTTTCCTTTAGTCAGGACTAAACAATTTGTCCTTGATGGGGGGGTGGGGGTGGGGGGGGGGGGGGGGGGTGGTGACCACAAAATCATTTTGTTTTTCCTTTTTTATTTGGTCATTTCACACAATTCAGAAAAACCTGAAAGAATGATAGGCCTGTGTTTATGATATTATGAATGAAATGTGCGTTAAATAGAAGAACATCAAGATGTGATTGACTATAGCCATGTTACAGGTGATTCAGCCTCTACCTGCTCATTTCATTTGGGAAAGACCCAGAGGTGAATTCCCCCGCTGCACCCCTCCCCTTCCTCTTCTTCATACACGCACGGTACACGTGAACATTCTCATTCAGCAGGAGCGCCTGCAGCTGCAGGGGGCGCCAACTTGCCGTTTCCAATCCAGACACTGTGATATGACAGATAATAGAACACCTCGGTGCGGCGCAGATTTCTTTTTTTATTTTTTACTCAGCGCTTGTGCGCCCCTTTTGTGTCATGAAAAAATGCCGCCCCGGGCAACTGCCCTGTCTGCCCGTGCCTAAAACCGCTACTGGGCACAACAGTGATTTCAAAAATATATTTCTTCACATTTCAAGGCTTTATATAGCCCATCCAATCAACATTAAAACAGGCGCTCCTAAAGCGCCCTCTAGTGTTTGGTTAGTAAAATTGCCTTTAATCAACTTAACCTCCTTCTCGTCTTCCTCTTTTATCACCATTATTTCTAAATTTGGTGTTTATTCTGCAAATCTCCGTGCCTTCGTATTTATCTATTCCTGTTGTTTAACAGCTTCATGATTTCTTTGTCAACGCCCCTTTGTGTCAGTGATGTCCGAGTGATTTAACCTAAAAGTTAACCCCCAAATGTCTGCAACCTTCTGTAACTACTGCAAAGCCTTGTATGAGCTAATATAAATACATAAAATAACAGAAAAATCTGATAAGCTGTAATAAGTTGGCTTCACTCCTCCCGACGCCCCCAGTTTTCAGTGTTTTCCCTTCATATAAGCCAAGACGGTGGATCAGCCACCGTCTTTGTTTTATGCTCTTTAAAACAAAGATATTTGAAAGACAGATAGTTCTATGTGAATAATAATAACTATGATGATAATCAAGAGGAATCTAAATGTTGAGTTGAAATGATCTGAGCCTGTACATTTCTGTTGGAGTTCTGGATGTGTTGTGACGGCTGTTGTTCCACGGTCAGGTTTAGGTTGCGTTTCTGCTGTGACGATACATTCCTGTACAGTTGTGATTAGAATAAATGTATAAATTAAACCTCGCTTTGCCTTTTTAATGCTTCATGTACGGCAATGTGCATTTTGTCTTGGGGCTGATTGGAGAACTGTAAAGGACTTCCTGCTACAAAAGCACATGTTAAAGGGGACGTGTTGCGACTATATTTTTAAAGTTAGAACAATTTTGTGGTCTATACAAAACAGGAAAATGCAATCTCACCAGCTCTTTGACATTTTCAGTACCGTTCAGAATGAGTCGTTTCATTGGGGGCTGTTAAAGTTGCTGCTAGACACGCCCACCCATCCCCTGATTGGCTCAGCTTTTATCACAGTAAAAACTGAGAATTACTGATCACATTTCTGCTTTGTCTGCCAACAGCGTTATAGTTAAATCAGTGTATCACATCCAAATGATTCAAATCCAGAAAAGACTTTGGGTGTGTCCTATATGCACCCATATATTTATTCACTTACAGAATAAAGCTTGTTGAGATAAAACATCCTCCTACTAAAGCTAAGTAGTAGAGAGAATTGAGAACAAAATGAAAACAATGTATAAATATAAACAAAAACTTGTCCAACCAAGTGTCATGTTAGGGGGGAAGGTGTCTGACCCACCACATGCAGAATCATTCACAGAGTCTGAGTATGGTATAAAAAAGAAAGTTTATAAAACGTGAACTAAAAGCGCAGCAGGAAAATCCAGCTGGGGCTCCGGGGGGTTATCTAGAGATGGGGGAAGAGTTAGTGGATGTTGAGGATCCGGACAAATGAGGTACAGGTCGAGACTTACAGTTTGTGATCCAGGGGAAACCAGAGAAGAGTTGTTCTGGGGGGGTAGTCCGTGAGGAGTGGGAGACAGAGACACACGCTGGATATAGGGGACTGGGTTTCCAGGTTGCTGGAGGACTGGAGGAGCTGAGCACGGAATAGGGAGCAGGATCCGGTAAGGTAAGGTCAGTATGGAGCGGACAGCCAGGGAGCGGCTGGGAGACAGCGGGACTGGTCCGGTAGGTTGCAGCACGGTGTGAAAGGTGGTGGTGGAAATCTG
This sequence comes from Nothobranchius furzeri, assembly GCF_043380555.1. NCBI lineage: Eukaryota > Metazoa > Chordata > Actinopteri > Cyprinodontiformes > Nothobranchiidae > Nothobranchius > Nothobranchius furzeri. The sequence goes on along the minus strand of NC_091744.1, from coordinate 12,276,070 downwards.
GAGAAGAGGCAGCTTACAAAAATCAGGCAAGCTTGGAAAAACACACAGGAACCAGCAATCTGGCTAGAAGTACGACTTGGACGATATCTATTCGGATTACTCAGTAATCAGGCTCGGGAGTCGTAGATACCGAAGTTGAGTTAATCATCCAGCGAATAAAGATGTCTCCCAGCAGCTTATATGTCCCTGGCCAACTGATGAGCAGATGGGCTGCAGCTGGTCCACTCCTTGACACGCCCACCTGCAGGAGAAGCTCAGAGAAGGTTTAGCAGAGAGAGGAGGACTCACCCCAGACCATGACACCAAGATAACTTAAAGTGATACTTTACAACTTTTTCGTATTTTGAACTCATTTTCTTGAGCCAGCATGTGCCAAAATGACCCTTTACATGGTGAATGAAATGTCACTCAGACCCTCACCGCTCTGTGGCCAGAATACCACACTTGCAACTTCAGATTGCCGGTCAGGTCTGTTGGAGTTAGTAGAGCTGATATGCCTGGTTCTGCAGCCTTAAGGTGCTTTTCCAGGAACACTACTCAGGGCAACTCGGACCGATGCAGTTCAGCCCGACCACGGTTTCCAAGGGCACGCTTTGGTATTTTCTCCCCTATTTTTAGTCCCTGCTCCATTGAGGTACCTGGCAAGGCTGAGTTGGGCCGGTATCGTGATTCTGGCCGCTGATTGGCTAGGGGCTTCATGGAGCTGGCGTGGGAACAAAACTGCTTTCAGATGGGCTGACTCAAACCACGCTGTACAGAGCTGTTTTAGGCTGAGTAGTGCTCCTGGGAAACCACCCTCAGTGTCTACATGAGTGATTCATCACTAAATTGAACAAATCAGCAGCAGCAGCTCCTAGATGTTACTACTGGGTATGGAATGGAATATAATTTAAAATATAACTCGAGCAAAAGTGTTGTTCTAACCTACAGAACCCCCCAGGATAAAAGGCTTAATTTTCCTGTGTTTAAGTTGTCCAGCAACAGTCTTGCAGTCTGTGAACAGATAAAATATCTTGGACACTTTATCACAGCCAATATGAGCGACGATGATGATATTTACAGGCAGTGCTGCAAACTATATGTGCAAGCAAACACCATTGCACGGACATTCAGCTGTTGTTCCAAACCTGTTAAAGTGGCATTATTTAAAGCATACTGCACACCACTCTATACTGCATATCTGTGGTCATTCTATAAAAAGTCTAGCTTGCACAGGTTACAAGTGGCATACAATGATGCAACGAGAATCCTCCTCAAAATTCCCAGGGGAGGCAATGCTAGTCAAACGTGTGTTTCTGTGAGCGTGCGCACATTTAAGGCACTTCTAAGAAATTTAATGTTCAAGTTTATGAGACGGCTGCAAGAGTCTTCCAATAGTATTATAGTCGCACTCTCAAATCCCACTGTGAGCTGCTCTCGTTATATGTCTAGGCTGAGAATGCACTGGTTAAAATGTTTGGGTGGATTTATCTCAACTAGTTAGTTTTGTTGTCCCTTACCTCCACTGCAGTTATATCCTGTGATTTTATATAGGCTTTTATTGGTATCAATGTTAATTGGTATCCTTTCTTTTCTTGTGTTTTTCTTGTATCTTTTTCTTTTATCTGTATGTTTCTTTTAAAATGGACTTTAAGTCTGGCAATAAACATATTATAAATCAGCTGCGTTCATGATTTAAAACATGCAGGAGATGTGCTGGAAGCAGACTGCAGCTCCAGGTATGTCAGCTCAATATTTGTTTAAGTCCCAACAGAGCCAACTGCCAGTCTGGAGTTGAAAGTAGAACATTCTGGCCAAAGGGGTGCGATGTGTGCTGGGTGGCTGTTCATTAACCCTCTAAAATAGGAGTATTCGATTCCGGTCCTGGAGGGCCGGTATCCAGCAGGTTTTAGTGGTTTCTCTGCTCCAATATGTTTGATTCAGTGGTTTAATCACCTGTGCAGCAGTTCAGGCTCTGCAGAAACTTAACCCCGTAAATTTCCAGCGCAATGGGGTTTTGTCCCTCGGGCGGGACGCTGGAATGCTAAGGAGTTAATCGCCTGCTGGTTGAAATCAGGTGTGTCGAAACGGAGTTAAAACTAAAACGTGCTTGATACCGGCCCTCCAGGCTGGGAACTTCATACCACTGCTGTTAACGGCCATTTTAGCACACACTGGCTCAAGAAAATTTTAAAATATAAAAATTTCATATCATGGCTTTAAAATGTGTGTAGGACTCCGACATAGGGTTCAGACGTTTTGCTGCAACTGTAAACACAATTTTCTGTAATTATTGAATATGAAGTTGATTAAAATACAGCTAATCACGACGTACTAGCGGCATGAGCTGCCCTGTAAGACATCTTTTTAGTGACGTATGACAAACAGCTCTTCACTGTTTAGAGGAATTTAGATTTTTATGATGATTTATGACAAAATTCCTTAAAATGAATAACTGAACCTAGTTTATCTTTATGTAGATGGTAAAGTGTAGTGAAACAGCGTTAGTCTCAGTCGGCATAAGCAGCAGGGCCCTGCAGGGAATCGAACCCCGTCTCATTACTGAGAGTTCCGTTACCAGAGCCTTTTGCTTTGGGCGACCGGAGACGGTAAAGCAAAACCTGCATCAACAAAGCATTTAATGTTGGAACATAAATTCTGTCTTGAAGCAGGAAAAAAGAAACCGTCAGACTAAAAAATTATTTCTAATTAAATTCATTTTAGTATTTTATAAACGTTTTACAGATTTAGAGCCTCCTTTGACTTTTATGCTTTTCGTTTACTTCTCGTTCTTTGACGTTTATCCGTTTTTTAGCCGCGGTCAAAAGCATCGTATTTTTGTTCTGCGGTGAATCTTAAAGTTATGTTGAATGTAAATAATCTGAGTCTTCATTGCTTTAATTCATTCACTGCCAATGACGACTAAAGTTGTCATTGGCATTTTTTTTTACTGTTTGAGCATCGGAACGAGTCGCCGCGCTGAGAGAACAAACATCTCAGCCCTGAAGTCGATCTTCATCCGCATATGTCACAGATCACATGATCAGGAAGCAACACATCCATGTGTTTGGAGATGGTTTTGGGCCGTTCCTGTAAAAAAAAGTGAGGCACGAACCGGAAAAGCGTCTGCCGATCACAATTCGACAACGGATTATGAAAGAACGGATAACGCTCGAAACACGCAGCTTCTTCCTGATGTAAGAGGTGAGTCTCCTCTTTGTTTTGGTGTTTTTGGCGTCGACATCATGCTAGCGCGCAACGTTCTGTGACTCTTAAAAAAAACAGTAAAAACGGTGAGAAACGCTGGCAGCGAAGGCCGTTAGTGATCAGGAAACGGCTGGCAGTGAATGAGTTAATCATTTACATGTTTAGACTATATTTTATTAGCCTTTAATATTTTAGTATTTATTGATTAACTTTTGTAAAGAGCTATTTTTAAACGCGTGCACATTTAAACACTAAAACCTTTGTTTGCTCCGTCTGTGTCAGAGCTCTGCTGTTCAGCTCCTTCCTGGTTCCTGCAGGACCACAAAGCCCAGAGAAGCTCAGTCCAGCAGGACGTGAGGACACAAACAGACACGGAGAGCTCCTCCTAAACCTGGAATCAAACTTTTCTACAGATTATTTAGAACAGTTTCTTGTGACAGAACAGTTAGTGAAACAGAAAGGACATGATGAAGATGATGTTATCGTCCTTGTCTTTCATACGGATCAAAGATCACCCCAGCTTATGCTCATGTCACCAAGTAGACGTCCCATTTCTCACTAAGACCTGCTCTATCTGCTCTACCAGATTATCAGGAGCATCACTGTAGTTGTAGTTTTGCCTCCATCTTCCTGCCCTCCTTGGTCTCTTGTTTATCTTCTACCACCTCTCACCATCCATCTCAGGTGGGATCTTGGTTGCTCCAATGGCCTCTTGTGTTCCAGGCTTACATCTTTTAGTGAACGTTAGAATATCATGTACTAATATATATGCATGTGTGTGTGTGTGTATGATGCTAAACCAGACTGCCTGCTCCATCAGATGAAAAGGAAATCCCCTCAGGACCCAAATAAAATAGAAGATTTAGCAACCAGACACAGAAGCCCAGGTGAAACCGTCCACATCAGCATCTCCAGTTCTACCAGCTCTAAAAACACACTTCTTAAATAATAAAACACTAAACTCAGCCAACGGATGAAGACGTCCTGGTGCCAGATGCTACCTAAGACATCACCAGTTCAGCTGACTTGATAAAACACTTGGTGACTAAAACAAACATCTGGTGACCTGGTAAAAAACAGTCCTGGTGCAACAAGCTACCTGAGACAAACCTTTCCAGTCGACCAGCTCAAGAAAGAAAGAAAGAAATAAATGATCTTCAGTGGTGCTGCACTGGAACAAAAAAATATCTCTAGTCCGAGTCGGAGTCGTCCCATCTTGGTCTCTTCGGTGGGATGTACGGGAAGCGCTCTCCAGTCCTCTTCTGGATGGATCCAAGGACCGAGGTAGAAGGAGTGGGTTCTTCTACATCCTGGACCTCTTCAGCGCTCCCGTGGGCAGGCCTGGGATCTTCTGGAAGCTCTTCCGGCGGGGCCGGAGGAGCTACCGCCAGCCAGAAGTCTTCTGGTGGTGGAAACTGCTGGTCTTCATCGCTATCCAGAACTGAGCTACCATAACCAGAGTCCACACTAGAAGCCATAAAATCTTCTAAAGCTGACCAATCTGAGCTACTGTCAGTCTCCTCCGACTCCTCATCTCTACGCAGACCCTCAAAAAAAGCAAACTCTACCTCCAACTCCTCATCACTACTCAGACCCTCAATAACAAACTCTACCACTTGTGCAGGAGCCTGTCTAAGATCCACAAACACCACATCATCATCAGGAATGTGAAGGGCTGGGTACCTACCTTCATCTTCATCGAGAATCCGGATGACGTCCTCAGGGACCCCTGCAGTCACGGGACGCTCCACGATGAAGATGCCTGTGAGGACATAACAAGACACATTAAATCCACTTGTGTCATAAAACAGTTATGAAAAAGCTACAATGACTTGTTTACAATACAAGAGATGTGTGTCTGCATCTGCATGTGTGCACAAGACACACTTTACTAATCTGGTTGTTTTTGGGGTTTAACAGGTTAAAACCGAGTTCTGCTTTTACTCAAAAAGTTTCCATTTTTAATTTATGTGATTGTTTATTATTTATGTTTCATGTTTATAGCTGATGTATTTCTAAAAGGATGTAATGTTTTACAGCTTGTAGACACAACACTGCTCAAATAAAGTTGTTTTAAAATGGGCTCTATAAAAATAAACAGAAGACTCATTAAACTGGTGAAAACTGTTTAAAATAGATTCAAACGGACAGAAATGCATTTATAAACCTGAGAACCAACTCAGAGAACACATCAAACTTTCTACTTGGATAAAACAGATGAAGTCCTTAAAGATCAAAGGTCTCTAGTTCACTCAGATTAATGGAAACAACTCATGTTCACCGATGCTAACAGGCCGAAGCTAAAGCTAGCTGTATGTTCTAGCATGTTCTACGTCATGACGTTTCATACCTGGTTCGTCCGTTGCTATGGTCACGAAAAAAATTTTCAATGTAAAATTGAACTAAATGGATTTGCTGAAACCAAATTGGTGGTTTTCTTTTAACGGTCCTCTCTAGTATGATATAGTCATCCCACCGACCTGCTGGGACTCTCAAGATGCTGAGGCTGTGTGATGAGGTTGAGTCACAGGTCGGTGCTAATGTGAGAAACCTTTTGTCTCTATGCTGCTAAAAGAACCACATATTCAGCTTTTATTTTGCTTGCCCAGCTGACAAAAACCAACAAGCGCTCCTCGCGCTCACTCACCTCGCGGCTGTCCATCCTCTTTTATATCAATAATACAAAAGAAACCGACATGCCAGAACAAAACTAGTAAAAATATTTGATGTGTTCAAACTGTTCCAGGGGAATTTGAGCGTCACTTGTCCACAGAAAACATGTTTCACCTCCATAAAACACCAAATCTCCTCTCGTCTTCTTCCGCTATCCGTGTCCGGGTCGCGAGGGCAGCATCCCAACTAGGGAGCTCCACACCGTCCTCTCTCCGGCCACCTCCACCAGCTCCTCCGGCAGGACCCCAAGGCGTTCCTGGGCCAGTTCGGATATGTACTTTCTCCATCGTGTCCTGGGCCGTCCAGGGGGCCTCCTGCCAGCAGGACATGCCCAAAACACCTCACCAGGGAGGCGTTCAGGAGGCCTTCTAACAAGATGCCCAAACCACCTCAACTGACTCCTCGATATGGAGGAGCAGCGGCTCTATTCCGAGTCTCTACCGAATGTCCGAGCTCCGCACCCTATCCCTAAGGCTGACCCAGCCACCCCGCGGAGAAAACTCATTTCAGACGCTTGTATCCGCGATCGTGTCCTTTCGGTCATTACACAAAGCTCATGACCACAGGGGAGGACTGGGCGGTAGATTGACTGGTAAACCGAGAGCCTTGCTTTCCGGCTCAGCTCCTTCTTCCCCACAACTGACCGGTTCAGCGGCCGCATCACTGCAGACGCTGCCCCAATCCGCCTGTCGATCTCGCACCCTCATCTCTGCTTTATGCGGACGATGTGGTCCTCCCAGCTTCATCAGGCTCCGACCTACAGCTCTTGCTGGGGAGGTTGCAGCCGAGTGTGAAGAGGCTGGGATGAGGATCAGCACCTCCAAGTCTGAGACCACGGTTCTCAATCGGAAAAGAGCGTTTGTCAACTCCAGGTCGGTGGAGAGGTCCTGCCTCAAGTGGAGGAGATCTCGGGGTCTTGTTCACGAGTAAAACACCAAATGTGATTTTAAAACACACATTCGGTCTCTCAAATACACAAATTTAACATTATAATAATGTTTCAGTAGTTTGTCCTTTAGGAAACATGAAATAAGTCAGATGGAGAATTTAACGGATGTTAGCTTACCGTGCTCCTCCCTGAAGACCAACATCGCTCTGGTAGGTTGGTTCTCGGGTCTTCTTCAGCTAGCCACAAACTTCTTCAGCGATTTCTGCTCTGCAGAGGTTCTCCAAGCTCGTCCAAGGGCTACTTTTGAAGCAAATCTCCAGAGACTCTCTCGACCAAGTGCTGCCTGCTCTAGCGCAAGTTCGAAAGAAAGACTTTTAAAAATTCGATGAGCTTTTATAGTCGAGCAACGTTCTAATTCTATGACGTATACACGCACATGCGTGCAACAGATTCCTAACCCGTCTCTTTGCAGCAGGTGCACCCGAGAGGTCTCTCAGCCCTCTGGTGGACAGAAGCTATTACTGAAGCAGTTTTCGAACTGTCACTTAGCTAATTATGTAATAGCAGTGAGGACTTTTAGTGCCGTTGTGCTTTTGTAATCTCCAGTTTGAATACATCAGATGTTTTGTATTCAAACAAAAACATGTTGTTTTCGTGACCATAGCAACGGACGAACCAGGTATGAAACATCATGACGTAGAACATGCTAGAACGTACAGCTAGCTTTAGCTTCAGCCTGTTAGCATCGGTGAACATGAGTTGTTTCCATTAATCTGAGTGAACTAGAGACCTTTGATCTTTAAGGACTTCATCTGTTTTATCCAAGTAGAAAGTTTGATGTGTTCTCTGAGTTGGTTCTCAGGTTTATAAATGCATTTCTGTCCGTTTGAATCTATTTTAAACACTTTTCACCAGTTTAATGAGTCTTCTGTTTATTTTTATAGAGCCCATTTTAAAACAACTTTATTTGAGCAGTGTTGTGTCTACAAGCTGTAAAACATTACATCTTTTTAGAAATACATCAGCTATAAACATGAAACATAAATAATAAACAATCACATAAATTAAAAATGGAAACTTTTTGAGTAAAAGCAGAACTCGGTTTTAACCTGTTAAACCCCAAAAACAACCAGATTAGTAAAGTGAGTCTTGTGCACACATGCAGATGAAGACACACATCTCTTGTATTGTAAACAAGTCATTGTAGCTTTTTCATAACTGTTTTATGACACAAGTGGATTTAATGTGTCTTGTTTTGTCCTCACCGGCATCTTCATCGTGGAGCATCCCGTGACTGCAGCGGCCCCTGAGGTCATCCGGATTCTCGATGAAGATGAAGGTAGGTACCCAGCCCTTCACATTCCTGATGATGATGTGGTGTTTGTAGGTCATGGTCAGGCTCCTCCAGTAGAGGCAGAGTTTGCTATTGAGGGTCTGAGTAGTGATGAGGAGTTGGAGGAGACTGACAGTAGCTCAGATTGGTCAGCTTTAGAAGGTTTTATGGCTTCTAGTGTGGACTCTGGTTATGGTAGCTCAGTTCTGGATAGCGATGAAGACCAGCAGTTTCCACCACCAGAAGACTTCTGGCTGGCGGTAGCTCCTCCGGCCCCACCGGAAGAGCTTCCAGAAGATCCCAGGCCTGCCCACGGGAGCGCTGAAGAGGTCCAGGATGTAGAAGAACCCAGTCCTTCTACCTCAGTCCTTGGATCCAGCCAGAAGAGGACTGGAGAGCGCTTCCCGTACATCCCACCGAAGAGACCAAGATGGGACGACTCGGAGGACTCTGACTCGGACTAGACATATCTTTTTCTTCCAGTGCAGCGCCACTGAAGATCATTTCTTTCTTTCTTGAACTGGTCGACTGGAAAGGTTTGTCTCAGGTAGCTTGTTGCACCAGGACTGTTTTTTACCAGGTCACCAGATGTTTGTTTTAGTCACCAAGTGTTTTATCAAGTCAGCTGAACTGGTGATGTCTTAGGTAGCATCTGGCACCAGGACGTCTTCATCCCTTGGCTGAGTTTAGTGTTTTATTATTTAAGAAGTGTGTTTTTAGAGCTGGTAGAACTGGAGATGCTGATGTGGACGGTTTCACCTGGGCTTCTGTGTCTGGTTGCTAAATCTTCTATTTTATTTGGGTTCTGAGAGGATTTCCTTTTCATCTGATGGAGCAGGCAGTCTAGTTTAGCATCATACACACACACACACACACACACACACACACATGCATATATATTAGTACATGATATTCTAACGTTCACTAAAAGATGTAAGCCTGGAACACAAGAGGCCATCGGAGCAAACAAGATCCCACCTGAGATGGATGGTGAGAGGTGGTAGAAGATAAACAAGAGACCAAGGAGGGCAGGAAGATGGAGGCAAAACTACAACTACAGTGATGCTCCTGATAATCTGGTAGAGCAGATAGAGCAGGTCTTAGTGAGAAATGGGACGTTTACTTGGTGACATGAGCATAAGCTGGGGTGATCTTTGATCCGTATGAAAGACAAGGACGATAACATCATCTTCATCAGGTCCTTTCTGTTTCACTAACTGTTCTGTCACAAGAAACTGTTCTAAATAATCTGTAGAAAAGTTTGATTCCAGGTTTAGGAGGAGCTCTCCGTGTCTGTTTGTGTCCTCACGTCCTGCTGGACTTAGCTTCTCTGGGCTTTGTGGTCCTGCAGGAACCAGGAAGGAGCTGAACAGCAGAGCTCTGACACAGACGGAGCAAACAAAGGTTTTAGTGTTTAAATGTGCACGCGTTTAAAAATAGCTCTTTACAAAAGTTAAACAATAAATACTAAAATATTAAAGGCTAATAAAATATAGTCTAAACATGTAAATGATTAAAGCAATAAAGACTCAGATTATTTACATTCAACATAACTTTAAGATTCACCGCAGAACAAAAATACGATGCTTTTGACCGCGACTAAAGAACGGATAAACATCGTAAAAGAACGAGAAGTTAACTAAAAGCATAAAAGTCAAAGGAGGCTCTAAATCTGTAAAACGTTTATAAAATACTAAAATGAATTTAATTAGAAATAATTTTTTAGTCTGACGGTTTCTTTTTTCCTGCTTCAAGACAGAATTTATGTTCCAACATTAAATGCTTTGTTGATGCAGGTTTTGCTTTACCGTCTCCGGTCGCCCAAAGCAAAAGGCTCTGGTAACGGAACTCTCAGTAATGAGACGGGGTTCGATTCCCTGCAGGGCCCTGCTGCTTATGCCGACTGAGACTAACGCTGTTTCACTACACTTTACCATCTACATAAAGATAAACTAGGTTCAGTTATTCATTTTAAGGAATTTTGTCATAAATCATCATAAAAATCTAAATTCTTCTAAACAGTGAAGAGCTGTTTGTCATACGTCACTAAAAAGATGTCTTACAGGGCAGCTCATGCCGCTAGTACGTCGTGATTAGCTGTATTTTAATCAACTTCAAATTCAATAATTACAGAAAATTGTGTTTACAGTTGCAGCAAAACGTCTGAACCCTATGTCGGAGTCCTACACACATTTTAAAGCCATGATATGAAATTTTTATATTTTAAAATTTTCTTGAGCCAGTGTGTGCTAAAATGGCCGTTAACAGCAGTGGTATGAAGTTCCCAGCCTGGAGGGCCGGTATCAAGCACGTTTTAGTTTTAACTCCGTTTTGACACACCTGATTTCAACCAGCAGGCGATTAACTCCTTAGCATTCCAGCGTCCCGCCCGAGGGACAAAACCCCATTGCGCTGGAAATTTATGGGGTTAAGCTTCTGCAGAGCCTGAACTGCTGCACAGGTGATTAAACCACTGAATCAAACATATTGGACCAGAGAAACCACTAAAACCTGCTGGATAGCGGCCCTCCAGGACCGGAATCAAATACTCCTGTTTTAGAGGGTTAATGAACAGCCACCCAGCACACATCGCACCCCTTTGGCCAGAATGTTCTACTTTCAACTCCAGACTGGCAGTTGGCTCTGTTGGGACTTAAACAAATATTGAGCTGACATACCTGGAGCTGCAGTCTGCTTCCAGCACATCTCCTGCATGTTTTAAATCATGAACGCAGCTGATTTATAATATGTTTATTGCCAGACTTAAAGTCCATTTTAAAAGAAACATACAGATAAAAGAAAAAGATACAAGAAAAACACAAGAAAAGAAAGGATACCAATTAACATTGATACCAATAAAAGCCTATATAAAATCACAGGATATAACTGCAGTGGAGGTAAGGGACAACAAAACTAACTAGTTGAGATAAATCCACCCAAACATTTTAACCAGTGCATTCTCAGCCTAGACATATAACGAGAGCAGCTCACAGTGGGATTTGAGAGTGCGACTATAATACTATTGGAAGACTCTTGCAGCCGTCTCATAAACTTGAACATTAAATTTCTTAGAAGTGCCTTAAATGAGACAAAGAACGGTTCGAAGGATCTTTCATGGCGGTGAAAACGAAGAGTCGGAGTACCCGGCCCGGAGGGTTACCGGGGTCCCACCCTGGAGCCAGGCCTGGGGTTGGGGCCCGTGAGCGAGCGCCTGGTGGCCGGGCTTTCGCCCATGGGGCCCGGCCGGGCCCAGCCCGAACCGGATACATGGGCTCGTCCAACTGTGGACCCACCACCCGCAGGAGGAACATGAAGGGTCCGGTGCAATGTGAATCGGGTGGCAGACCAAGGCGGGAGCCTTGGCGGTCCAATCCCCGGACAAGGAAACTAGTTTTTGGGACATGGAACGTCACCTCGCTGGCGGGGAGGGAGCCGGAGCTTGTGGCAGAGGTTGAGCGGTACCGGCTAGATATAGTCGGACTCACCTCGACACATTGCATTGGCTCTGGAACCCGAGACCTGGAGAGGGGTTGGACACTCTACTTTGCTGGAGTTGCTCCGGGTGAGAGGCGGAGGGCTGGGGTTGGCTTTTTGTTAGCCCCGAGACTCTCTGCCTGTGTGTTGGGGTTTACCCCGGGGGACAAGAGGGTAGCTTCCTTGCGCCTTCGGGTCGGGGAACGGGTCCTGACTGTTGTTTGTGCGTATGGGCCAAATATCAGTTCAGAGTACCCACCCTTTTTGGAGTCCCTGGGACGAGTGCTAGATAGTTCTCCATCAGGGGACTCCATTGTCCTGCTGGGGGACTTCAATGCTCACGTGGGCAATGACAGCTTGACCTGGAGGGGTGTGATTGGGAGGAACGGCCCACCTGATCAGAATTCGAGCGGTGTTTTGTTATTGGACTTCTGTGCAAGCCGCAGTTTGGCCATAACGAACACCATGTTCGAACATAAGGATGCCCACCGGTACACTTGGTACCAGGGCAGCCTAGGTCACAGGTCGATGATAGATTTTGTAGTCGTATCATCTGACCTGCGACCGTATGTTTTGGACACCCGAGTGAAGAGAGGGGCGGAGCTGTCAACTGATCACCACCTGGTGGTGAGTTGGATCAGATGGCAAGGGAACATGCCGCGTAGACCTGGCAGACCCAAACGCATAGTGAGGGTCTGCTGGGAACGCCTGGCAGAAGAACCTGTCAAGACGGTCTTCAACTCCCACCTCCGGCAGAGCTTTGACCACGTCCCGAGAGCAGTGGGGGACATTGAGTCCGAGTGGGCCTTGTTCCACTCTGCGATTGTCGAGGCGGCTGTTGCTAGCTGTGGTCGTAAGGTGGCCGGTGCCAGTCGTGGTGGCAACCCCCGTACCCGCTGGTGGACACCAGAGGTTCGGGGAGCCGTCAGGCTGAAGAAGGAGGCCTACAGGGCGTGGCTGGTCTGTGGGTCTCCGGAGGCAGCAGACAGGTACCGGATAGCCAAGCGGGGTGCAGCAGTGGCAGTTGCCGAGGCAAAATCTCGGGCGTGGGAGGAGTTTGGTGAGGCCATGGAGAAAGACTATCGATCGGCTCCAAAGAGGTTCTGGCAAACTGTCCGGCGCCTCAGGAGAGGAAGGCAGCAACTCGCTCACACTGTTTACAGTGGGGATGGGGAGCTGCTGACGTCAACTGAGGCTATAGTCGGACGGTGGAAGGAATACTTTGAGGAGCTCCTCAATCCCACCAATGCGCATTCCGAGGAGGAACCAGAGCTGGGAGGCCTGGGGATGGACTGTCCGATCTCGGGGGCAGAAGTTGCTGAGGTAGTCAAACAACTACACAGCGGCGGAGCCCCGGGGGCGGATGAGGTTCGTCCTGGGTATCTCAAGGCTATGGATGTTGTAGGGCTGTCATGGTTGACACGTCTCTACAACATTGCGTGGTAATCGGGGGCAGTTCCTAGGGAGTGGCAGACCGGGGTGGTGGTCCCCATCTTTAAGAAGGGTGACCTGAGGGTGTGTTCCAACTATAGGGGGATCACACTCCTCAGCCTCCCTGGAAAGGTCTACTCCAAGGTACTGGAGAGGAGGGTCCGATCGATAGTTGAATCTCAGATAGAGGAGGAGCAATGTGGTTTTCGTCCTGGCCGTGGAACTGTGGACCAGCTCTATACCCTTGCAAGGGTGATGGAGGGGGCATGGGAGTTTGCCCAACCAATCCACATGTGCTTTGTGGATTTGGAGAAGGCTTATGACCGTGTCCCCAGGGGCACCCTGTGGGGGACGCTCCAGGAGTATGGGGTGGGTGGCTTTCTGTTAAGGGCCATTCAGTCCCTTTACCAGAGGAGCGTGAGTTTGGTCCGCATAGCCGGTAGTAAGTCGGACCTGTTCCCAGTGAGGGTTGGACTCCGCCAGGGCTGCCCTTTGTCACCGGTTCTGTTCATCATATTTATGGACAGAATTTCTAGGCGCAGCCGTGGTGTGGAGTGTGTCGAGTTTGGTGGCAGGAGAATCTCGTCTCTGCTTTTTGCGGATGATGTGGTCCTCCTAGCTTCATCCAGCTCTGACCTTCAGCTCTTGCTGGGTAGGTTCGCGGCCGAATGTGAAGCGGCTGGGATGAGGATCAGCACCTCCAAATCTGAGACCATGGTTCTCGACCGGAAAAGGGTGGCTTGCCACCTCCGGGTCGGGGGAGAGGTCCTACCTCAAGTGGAGGAGTTTAAGTATCTCGGGGTCTTGTTCACGAGTGAGGGTAGGAGGGATCGGGAGATCGACAGGCGGATTGGTTCGGCGTCTGCAGTGATGCGGACGCTGAGCCGATCTGTCGTGGGGAAGAGGGAGCTGAGCCAGAAAGCCAGGCTCTCGATTTACCGGTCGATCTACGTCCCAATCCTCACCTATGGTCATGAGCTTTGGGTAATGACCGAAAGAACGAGATCGCGGATACAAGCGGCCGAAATGAGTTTCCTCCGTAGGGTGGCCGGGCTCAGCCTTAGAGATAGGGTGAGGAGCTCGGACATTCGGGAGGGACTCGGAGTAGAACCGCTGCTCCTCCGGATCGAAAGGAGCCAGTTGAGGTGGTTTGGGCATCTGGTCAGGATGCCTCCTGGACGCCTCCCTGGGGAGGTGTTTCGGGCATGTCCTGCCGGCAGAAGGCCCCCGGGTCGACCCAGGACACGTTGGAGAAGTTACATCTCCAATCTGGTCCGGGAACGCCTTGGGGTCCTGCCGGAGGAGCTGGTGGACAAGGCCGGGGAGAGGACGGCCTGGAGCTCCCTAGTTGGGATGCTGCCCCCGCGACCCGGACCCGGATAAGCGGAGGAAGACGAGACGAGACGAGAGACGTGCCTTAAATGTGCACACGCTCACAGAAACACACGTTTGACTAGCACTGCCTCCCCTGGGAATTTTGAGGAGGATTCTCGTTGCATCATTGTATGCCACTTGTAACCTGTGCAAGCTAGACTTTTTATAGAATGACCACAGATATGCAGTATAGAGTGGTGTGCAGTATGCTTTAAATAATGCCACTTTAACAGGTGTGGAACAACAGCTGAATGTGCGTGCAATGGTGTTTGCTTGCACATATAGCTTGCAGCACTGCCTGTAAATATCATCATCGTCGCTCATATTGGCTGTGATAAAGTGTCCAAGATATTTTATCTGTTCACAGACTGCAAGACTGTTGCTGGACAACTTAAACAAAGGAAAATTATGCCTTTTATCCTGGGTGGTTCTGTAGATTAGAACAACACTTTTGCTCGAGTTATATTTTAAATCATATTCCATTCCATACCCAGTAGTAACATCTAGGAGCTGCTGCTGCTGATTTGTTCAATTTAGTGATGAATCACTCATGTAGACACTGAGGGTGGTTTCCCAGGAGCACTACTCAGCCTAAAACAGCTCTGTACAGCGTGGTTTGAGTCAGCCCATCTGAAAGCAGTTTTGTTCCCACGCCAGCTCCATGAAGCCCCTAGCCAATCAGCGGCCAGAATCACGATACCGGCCCAACTCAGCCTTGCCAGGTACCTCAATTGAGCAGGGACTAAAAATAGGGGAGAAAATACTAGGGTTGTCACGGTAACCGGTATAGCGGTAAAACCCGGTAAAAAAGTTGACAATAAAAATAACCGTCCAGTTTTAAAAAAACTAAATTATCTCGGTGGGTTTACCGTGGCCGCGGTTTCAGCGCGGTGACCCTTACCAGCCACCGTCGCTTCAGCTGAAGTTTCCGCGGCGCGCACACGCACTGTTTAGTTTGCAACGGCACCAAAACTTTGAAGCTGAAATAATGGCCGAAGGAGGAGACGGCAGCGCCCAGGACATCCATCAGCCCTCAAAGAAGACTAAATCGGAAGTATGGGCATATTTTGGATTTCTGAAAAACGCTGAGGGACAGTTAATAGAAGACTGCTATCCCGTTTGCAGAACGTGCAGGAAACAAGTGTCTGCAAAAGGCAGCAACACTTCGAATCTAAAGGCACATCTGCGTGACCATCACCCACGTCTCTACAGCCAGTGCAAGGTAAGTTAACATTAGCATTTTAGCTTAAATGCATGACGTGAGGACTTTTGGTTGAGGGAGAATGCAACGAGTCACTAAATACTGCAGCCGCAGCGTCCTCTGCCAGCATTTAAACCGTGTCACGGACACCCTGTTGCTGGATGAAGCATCTTATTTGTTGATGATGAAGAGAAATATACAATTAGTTCCTTGTCATTGATTTGTTTACTTATTCAATGCCATTTATACTTGAACATTTGGATTTGATTACATAGTGTAGTAGTTATTTTAGTAATTTGTTTAAAGTGGCTATTTATTTTAAATACATATTTTTTTAAGGTTGACTTGTACAGTGCTCAAGTCAAGTGTGGACTGGAGTTTTAGATTTTCATTTTGATAATGAAGAAAACAAGTATATGAGAAAACAAGTGGTGTTTCTTTGATTTGTTTACATATTGTTTATGTTTTGAATGTTTGGATTTGTATAATTTAAACCTGCACTGACTACTGTAACATGTTCCAGAAAAATAAGCTATTTGTTCCTTTACTTGTGAAAAGTTGCACTTTTGCTAAGGCTTTGTGTTATTTTAGGTTTAATAAACACTGTTAAACCTTTTCAGAACTATTTCAGTTTGTGTAGAACAGGACTATCAATGCTTTCTGAACATATGCAACACCATTTAAAAAATACCGCGATAATACCGAAAACCGTGATAATTTTGGTCACAATAACCGTGAGGTTAAATTTTCATACCGTGACAACCCTAGAAAATACCAAAGCGTGCCCTTGGAAACCGTGGTCGGGCTGAACTGCATCGGTCCGAGTTGCCCTGAGTAGTGTTCCTGGAAAAGCACCTTAACCCCGGCTTTCCACAGGAGCCGTCAGCAGCACGTTACTGCAGCAGCACGTCATAGCTGCTGATAGGAGCCGCTGTGGTCAACAGAACCTTTTCCACTGGAGCCGTCAGCAGCCGTCAGCAGTGCGAGTCAGCCGCGTCTCAGGAGCAGCATGTCGCAGCCTTTACGCACCGGTTCTATTTTCTACGTGCGATGCCTCTGAAACGGGTCAAGTTCAACATTTTTGGGGAAGGAAAGACAGGAAATCGGACGCGGAAATGGAGCGAAGCTCCCGAGATTTTCAGAATAAAGAAACGTACTGCCTTCCGGTTCCTTTACTTTTAAAAATAGTTACTAACTGTGCGGCCCCGTGAGAAGTTATCACCTAGCTAGCGGTCTCCTTTGTTTTTCAGGTCCATATTGGCAATTATAAAACGGACAGAACATAAAACACAAACCTTTTGGAGCCATGTTGTAGTTTTCTCCTGCTTGTTGTTGTGTTTACTGACGAAGTCACTCGTGTGACTTCGCGCTCTGTCGGTGACAGCTGCTCCCCTGCTGCTTAGCGTCTCGTGGGAAGGGCCAGGCAGCAGTTTACGTGAGCAAGACGTGCTGCTGCAGTAACGTGTTGCTGATGGCTCCTGTGGAAACCCGGGGGTTAGGCTGCAGAACCAGGCATATCAGCTTTACTAACTCCAACAGACCTGACCGGCAATCTGAAGTTGCAAGTGTGGTATTCTGGCCACAGAGCGGTGAGGGTCTGAGTGACATTTCATTCACCATGTAAAGGGTCATTTTGGCACATGCTGGCTCAAGAAAATGAGTTCAAAATACGAAAAAGTTTTAAAGTATCACTTTAAGTTATCTTGGTGTCATGGTCTGGGGTGAGTCCTCCTCTCTCTGCTAAACCTTCTCTGAGCTTCTCCTGCAGGTGGGCGTGTCAAGGAGTGGACCAGCTGCAGCCCATCTGCTCATCAGTTGGCCAGGGACATATAAGCTGCTGGGAGACATCTTTATTCGCTGGATGATTAACTCAACTTCGGTATCTACGACTCCCGAGCCTGATTACTGAGTAATCCGAATAGATATCGTCCAAGTCGTACTTCTAGCCAGATTGCTGGTTCCTGTGTGTTTTTCCAAGCTTGCCTGATTTTTGTAAGCTGCCTCTTCTCCAGATTTCCACCACCACCTTTCACACCGTCCTGCAACCTACCGGACCAGTCCCGCTGTCTCCCAGCCGCTCCCTGGCTGTCCGCTCCATACTGACCTTACCTTACCGGATCCTGCTCCCTATTCCGTGCTCAGCTCCTCCAGTCCTCCAGCAACCTGGAAACCCAGTCTCCTATGATCCAGCGTGTGTCTCTGTCTCCCACTCCTCACGGACTACCCCCCCAGAACAACTCTTCTCTGGTTTCCCCTGGATCACAAACTGTAAGTCTCGACCTGTACCTCATTTGTCCGGATCCTCAACATCCACTAACTCTTCCCCCGTCTCTAGATAACCCCCCGGAGCCCCAGCTGGATTTTCCTGCTGCGCTTTTAGTTCACGTTTTATAAACTTTCTTTTTTATACCATACTCAGACTCTGTGAATGATTCTGCATGTGGTGGGTCAGACACCTTCCCCCCTAACATGACACTTGGTTGGACAAGTTTTTGTTTATATTTATACATTGTTTTCATTTTGTTCTCAATTCTCTCAACTACTTAGCTTTAGTAGGAGGATGTTTTATCTCAACAAGCTTTATTCTGTAAGTGAATAAATATATGGGTGCATATAGGACACACCCAAAGTCTTTTCTGGATTTGAATCATTTGGATGTGATACACTGATTTAACTATAACGCTGTTGGCAGACAAAGCAGAAATGTGATCAGTAATTCTCAGTTTTTACTGTGATAAAAGCTGAGCCAATCAGGGGATGGGTGGGCGTGTCTAGCAGCAACTTTAACGAGCCCCCAATGAAACGACTCATTCTGAAAGGTACTGAAAATGTCAAAGAGCTGGTGAGATTGCATTTTCCTGTTTTGTATAGACCACAAAATTGTTCTAACTTTAAAAATATAGTCGCAACACGTCCCCTTTAACATGTGCTTTTGTAGCAGGAAGTCCTTTACAGTTCTCCAATCAGCCCCAAGACAAAATGCACATTGCCGTACATGAAGCATTAAAAAGGCAAAGCGAGGTATAATTTATACATTTATTCTAATCACAACTGTACAGGAATGTATCGTCACAGCAGAAACGCAACCTAAACCTGACCGTGGAACAACAGCCGTCACAACACATCCAGAACTCCAACAGAAATGTACAGGCTCAGATCATTTCAACTCAACATTTAGATTCCTCTTGATTATCATCATAGTTATTATTATTCACATAGAACTATCTGTCTTTCAAATAGATCTTTGTTTTAAAGAGCATAAAAATACAAGTGGACTTTTCACTAGGATGAAAACTGGTGGCTGATCCACCGCCTTGGCTTATATGAAGGGAAAACACTGAAAAATGGGGGCGTCGGGAGGAGTGAAGCCAACTTATTACAGCTTACCAGATTTTTTTGTTATTTTATGTATTTATATTAGCTCATACAAGGCTTTGCAGTAGTTACAGAAGGTTGCAGACATTTGGGGGTTAACTTTTAGGGTTAAATCACTCGGACATCACTGACACAAAGGGGCGTTGACAAAGAAATCATGAAGCTGTTAAACAACAGGAATAGATAAATACGAAGGCACGGAGATTTGCAGAATAAACACCAAATTTAGAAATAATGGTGATAAAAGAGGAAGACGAGAAGGAGGTTAAGTTGATTAAAGGCAATTTTACTAACCAAACACTAGAGGGCGCTTTAGGAGCGCCTGTTTTAATGTTGATTGGATGGGCTATATAAAGCCTTGAAATGTGAAGAAATATATTTTTGAAATCACTGTTGTGCCCAGTAGCGGTTTTAGGCACGGGCAGACAGGACAGTTGCCCGGGGCGGCATTTTTTCATGACACAAAAGGGGCGCACAAGCGCTGAGTAAAAAATAAAAAAAGAAATCTGCGCCGCACCGAGGTGTTCTATTATCTGTCATATCACAGTGTCTGGATTGGAAACGGCAAGTTGGCGCCCCCTGCAGCTGCAGGCGCTCCTGCTGACTGAGAATGTTCACGTGTACCGTGCGTGTATGAAGAAGAGGAAGGGGAGGGGTGCGGCGGGGGAATTCACCTCTGGGTCTTTCCCAAATGAAATGAGCAGGTAGAGGCTGAATCAACTGTAACATGGCTATAGTCAATCACATCTTGATGTTCTTCTATTTAACGCACATTTCATTCATAATATCATAAACACAGGCCTATCATTCTTTCAGGTTTTTCTGAATTGTGTGAAATGACCAAATAAAAAAGGAAAAACAATGATTTTGTGGTCACATAAAGTGATAAAGATAAAGGTATGTACGCTCTCATGATGCATGTTTTCAATTTTTTTGAACCAGTTAACTGGGGTTTTAACGGTTAAATTCGGTCAACTATTTGCTAACAGAGCTAATAGGGCTGAAATATTGAAACGAATATTCAAATGGTTTGAAAAAATTCCTTGAATCGTTTTTTACTGATTCAAACTAGGATTTGTTAAATGCTTGCTGTGGCCTGTGGCCTGCCTGAACAACAACAAACACATGTTGATCATGTTCACATAATAATAAATAAAACAACTCTACAAGCAAACAAAGCTACTTCTGTCTCTGCTTCTCCGTCTCCTATCTCTTCCTCTCTGTGTCAGATTTTTAGTTACTCCTCTGCCTCCTTTAGCGATAATGGTACGTGTAATAAATGTAGCATTTTTGTAGCTTTGGAGGCGAGGGTGTCGGAATTGGAGTCCCGGCTCTGCGCTGTTGAAAAGCCCGTAAACAGCCGTAGCTACTTAGCTAGCGCGGGGCTAACTAGCTCAGAACTATCCCGTAGCGACCCTCCAGCAGAACCCAAGCAGCCGGGACCTCAGGCCGGCTGGGTGACGGTACGCAGGAAGCATAGAACTCAGCCTGTGGGCCACCACCAACCCGTCCACGTTTCTAATAGATTTTCCCCGCTCAGTGACGCACCCACTGACAAGCCGACTCTGATCATTGGCAGCTCCATAGTCAGAAACGTGGCATTAGAGACTCCAGCAACCATAGTTAAATGTTTACCTGGGGCCAGAGCGGGCGACATTAAATCTTATCTGAAACTGCTGACTAAGGATATGCGTAAATACAGTAAGATTGTTATCCACGCTGGCGGTAACGACACCCGGCTACGCCAATCGGAGGTCAGTAAAATTAATGTTGCTTCGGTGTGCAAGTTTGCCAAAGCAATGTCGGACTTCGTAATTTTCTCCGGCCCCCTGCCTGATCGGACCAGTGACGTCATGTTTAGCCGCACGCTGTCCTTCAACCGCTGGCTGTCTAGGTGGTGTCCTGAAAACAACGTGGGCTACATTGATAATTGGAAAACTTTTTGGGGAAAACCTGGTCTGATGCGGGGAGACGGCATCCATCCCTCTTTCGATGGAGCAGCTCTTCTTTCTAGGAACATGGCCAGTTTTATTAGTCCTCCATGACTACCCAGGGTCCAGACCAGGAAGCAGAGTCGTAGTTTAACCCACCCCTCTGCAGCTTCTGTACTGTTACCCACCCACTACCCCATAGAGACAGTGTCCTGCCCACGGCCAAAATCACACAGATTGAATATCAGGCTTAATAAAGCAAATCATGGAAATCTCATAAATATTAGAACAAATTCAACCGAGCAGAAAACTAGAAAAATTAAATGTGGGTTGTTGAACATTAGATCCATTTTTTCTAAGACTTTGTTAGTTAATGACTTGATTTGTGATAATCAGATCTCTTTGCTCTCTCTCACAGAATCCTGGCTGCAGCAAGAGGACTATGTTAGCTTAAACGAGTTGACTCCTTCAAATTATTTAAATCATCATATTGCTCGAAGTACAGGGCGAGGAGGAGGGGTAGCAACCAGTTTTCATTCGGACTTATTAATCAGTCCCTTACCAATTAATAGCTACAGTTCGTTCGAACATCTTATTCTTAGTTTTCCTAATCCAGATTGCAAAACTGTAAAACCACTCTTGTTTGTAGTTTTATATCGTCCACCAGGCCCTTACTCTGAGTTTTTGGATCAGATCTCTGATTTTTTATCTGATTTGGTGCTACATACTGATAAGGTCATTGTAGTGGGGTGTAACAGACGCTGTCTATTTTGGTGGCCACAAGGTGGCCTCATCGCTACATCTTGCTCTCCTGGCTCTAACGGAGCCAGGTGCAGCTCATTTCAATCAGTGCGCTCCCTGTTAAAAGGCAGCTCCTTCTGACATTCGAGGAGGGAAGCTTAGAAGAGGCCTGGTGTTAGAGCGAGTGTTCCTCTTTTTCCTTCCTAGAAAACCTGACGTTAAAGTCTCGTTTGATACCTATGTGGTTAGATTATCCTTCCTCGAAATATCAAGCTTGGTTGTGTTTCACTAGCATACTCGTAAAAGAGTTCAGCTCACCCTTTTGGTGGAGTTTTTGGTGTTCCTCCAAATTCCTTCCTTTTACCCGGTTTAGTCCCGGCGCTTTGTGTTTAGTTGTTTATTGTTATTTACCCACGTGTTGGATGACCTCTTTGTTTATTAATCTTAGTGTTGTTTGCCCAGTGTAACCGGGTCACCTTAGTTCCCGGAAGTAATTCTGGTTGTACGTGTCATGCCGCTGACACAGGAGAGGACAGGTGTGTAGTTAGAGGGCTGCTATAATTAGGGCAGCTGGGGTCTAGCCGCAAAAGTCGAAAGCCTCGCTTTGGGTGCAGACGTGGGTGTAGCTAAGTGGTGAGTGATCTGGCTTTGCTTTAGTTTAAAGGTTTTTTCCTTAATCGGTTTCTCTTTATGAAATGTGAGCAGGACTGAGGGGTGAACAACCGGGAATTTACATTGGCAAGCGGTCGGCCGATGAGGTACTGGTTTACAACATTCATAGCATTTTTTGTGCTTCGTTAGAATAGGACTAACAATGCGTGTTTTGTTCACAGATCTTAGCCTGCTACTGTTTTTCCAGTTCTTTTTATTAAACCTTTTCCAGCTCTTTTATTAAACCCTTTTTCCGGTTCTATTTTATCAATAGTCGTCTTCTCTAGAGGGGAAAGGAAGGAACACTTTTATGAGACTGGTGGTTAACATTGAGGACAGTGCTGTCTCTGGGAGGGTGTCACGACGTGCTGCGGAGTGGAGCGGAGATAAGGCGAGGATCCAGACCGGGGAGGAAGCAGGCAGACAGGTAGAAAAAAACTTCACAGGTTTATTAGGACGCACGCTGACAATGAAACAATGACTCCGCACAGGACACAAAACAGACAGGGTTTAAATACAGGAGGACCGGGAGCTAAGGTGATTGGGAAACAAGAGGCAGGTGGGGGTAATTAACGAGACGGAGCTGAACTAAACAGGGAGACAGGACAGGGTGTGACAGTACCCCCCCACCCCCCCACCCCCCCCACCCCACCCCCCCTCAAAGGGCGGATCCCAGACACCCACAGGAACAAGGAGCAGGGCGGGAGGAGGGGGACCCGGAGGGAGGGCCCAGAGGAACCGAGGGACCGATGGAGAGGCGGCAGGGAACAGCAGAGTCCGGGGGCCTGCGGCAAATGAGGAGGCGACGGGCGCTTGGAGGCCGGCGCCTGCGGCAGAAGAGGAGGCGACGGGCCCATGGAGGCCGGTGCCTGCGGCAGATGAGGAGGCAACGGGCCCCTGGAGGCCGGCGCCTGCGGCAGAAGAGGAGGCGACGGGCCCTTGGAGGCTGGTGCCTGCGGCAGAAGAGGAGGCGATGGGCCCTTGGAGGCCGGCGCCAGCGGCAGAGGAGGAGACGAGGACGGACCCTTGAGGGTCTGCGTCCATGATAGAGGAGCTCTGCAGGCTGGGCCGGTGACAAAGTCTCTGCAGGCTGGGCCGGTGACAAAGTCTCTGCAGGCTGGGCCGGAGCGGCCCTCAAAACCACCATCGGAACCGGAAACCGTGGAGACGCCCGGCTGGACGGAGTGTCGACCTCTTGAGTGCAGAGAGCATCCCCAGATGAGGCGACTTCAGACGAGGCGACATCGTCAGACAAGGCGACTTCAGACGAGGCGACGTCGTCAGACGAGCCGACTTCAGACGAGGCGACGTCGTCAGACGAGCCGACTTCAGAGACGGCGACGTCATCAGACGAGCCGACTTCAGAGGCGACGACGTCATCAGACGAGCCGACTTCAGAAGAGGAGGCGATGTCATCAGAGGAGGAGGCCACGTCATCAGACGGGCCGACTTCGGAGGAGGAGGCCACATCAGACGAGCCGACTTCAGAGGCGACGTCATCAGACGAGCCGACTTCAGAGGCGACGTCATCAGACGAGCCGACTTCAGAGGAGGAGGCAACGTCATCAGACGAGCCGACTTCAGAGGAGGAGGCGACATCATCAGAGGAGCCGACTTCAGAGGAGGAGGCGACGTCATCAGAGGAGGAGGCCACGTCATCAGACGAGCCGACTTCAGAGGAGGAGGCGACGTCATCAGAGGAGGAGGCCACGTCATCAGACGAGCCGACTTCAGAGGCGACGTCATCAGACGAGCCGACTTCAGAGGAGGAGGCAACGTCATCAGACGAGCCAACTTCAGAGGAGGAGGCGACGTCATCAGAGGAGCCGACTTCAGAGGAGGAGGCGACGTCATCAGAGGAGGAGGCCACGTCATCAGACGAGCCGACTTCAGAGGAGGAGGCCACGTCATCAGAGGAGGAGGCCACGTCATCAGAGGAGGAGGCCACGTCATCAGACAGGCCGACTTCGGAGGACACGCCTTCGGACACGTCGACTTCAGAGGAGGCGCCTTCGGACACGTCGACTTCAGAACAGGCGCCTTCGGACACGTCGACTTCAGAACAGGAACGGGCGTCGACTTCAGAACAGGAACGGGCGTCGACTTCCCTTGACTTCTTGTCCGAGGGCGTCGGCTTCGGGTCCGGGGGCGTCGACTTCTGGTCCTTCGGTTTTCGGACGGTCGACCTCTGGACCGGAACCGGAACCGTCTACTTCGGGCCCGGAGGAGTCAGCTTCTGGTCCCTCGACTTCTGAACCGCCGAGTTTTGGTCCGGATCCGGTACCGTCTGCTTTTGGGTCGGTAGCAGGGCCGCTGCTAGGAGAGCTTGGAGCGATGAGGAGAGGCGGGAGGTCAGCTTGTCCAACTCTAGCTCCCTGAGGCTGAGCGCCCAACGGAGCTGGGCCAGCTCAGTCCGCTGACCAGCGAGATCTGCTGGGTGAATCCCGCGCTCGCTCCTCTGGCCCAGAGACGAGGAGGATAGAGCATCCAGGTGAGACTCCTGGCGGCTGAGGAGCTCGCGGAACCGGTCGAGCTCCGCCCGTTGTTCTATCAGCCGGGCTGCGATTGCTGCTCCTTCCTCTGCAACCGACGGAGGCTCCGGTTCGGCAGGAGACGGGACTGGTGGTCTGGCCGGGGGCGTGTCCGAACTGCCACGCCGGGCTCGGCCAGCGGCGGGCTCGAAGCTCCGTCCAGAAGCGCAGGGCTGCGGTGGATTCCAGGGCGTCTCTCCCCACGCCGTGGACCGACTCCGGGGGTACAGATCGCCAGCCTCGTGCCCCCATAGCTGGAGCGATCTGGCAGCGGCTCCCAGTCCAAACATGCCTCCGGTTCCGGGAGGACAGGGAGGAACGCCGCGGCCGAAGGTCGGCGATGCCGGCGGCGGCAACGAGGCGGAGCTGGGCCTGGAGACGGAGAAGCCGGCTGGTGGGTCGGGGTAAGCCACTGGAGCAGATTCTCCCAAGGCAGAATCTCCCGGCTGGATCCATCAACGGGTTCGGGTGGAGTCATTCTGTCACGACGTACTGCGGAGTGGAGCGGAGATAAGGCGAGGATCCAGACCGGGGAGGAAGCAGGCCGGCAGACGGGTAGAATTAACTTCACAGGTTTATTAGGACGCACGCTGACAATGAAACAATGACTCCACACAGGACACAAAACAGACAGGTATGGCGTCAGAGGCGTGCCACAACACGTGCACGCGGATTGGGTCCACATCGCGCGTGTGAACGGGACTCGCGAGTGAAAATATACATAGCGAGAGGTCATTTGTGCACTGAGAGGGAGCAAACTGTGTCTGTGAGCGCACAAGGATGTGCACAAGTGACAAACCTGCGTGCGCGCGTTGCCAACGAGCACACGGCAGAGGAAAACGTGCGCGCGCGGCAGCCTCTCTGCGCGCTCGGCAGCCTCTCTGCGTGCTCGGTTTCTGACTCTGCTCGCTCGGCTGTAAGGGGTTTTGGCACTCTGGAGGCGTGGCCTGTGGCAGATCTTCTCTGTCCTCTGATTGGTTAGTTTACCCCGCACTTTACCCTCTACCTATCTATATAAAGAAATCTGATATTCAGTAGTTGTTGTCATAGCTCAGCTGGTAGAGCTGGTGACTCTCCCCCCAGAGGATCCAGGTTCGAGTATGGGCAAGGCAAATAGAGTAGATGTTGTGTAATTTTTTCCTAATTCCTGTGATATTATTTTACAGTTGTGACCGTTCAACTGTCATTAAACGTCCGAATGTTTGCTGGGCAGTGTTTTAAAAAGTGCACATAAGCTAGATGATTTTAACCATATAAAATTAATATTTTTTGTGATACTGGAAAAATACATACTGAAATAAAACTACTGATTGAAAACTTTATGACTGTGGTTGTATAATATATGACTCACTAATACACTGCAAAGGCCCTTAGAGTGGGGCTTCCAGAGAGAAAGAGAGAGAATTTGTATTCTGTCAAAGTAGTAATATTACTTCAGCCACTCTTGAGAGGAGACTCCAGGTAAAAATAGACTTGTGGGTGTAGGTATGTTCAAGTTTAAAAAGTTCTTGCCTCATTAATGTATTGTTTATTTTTTTCAGCATTTAATTGACAAATTATCCTTTCAAATAATTAATTGATGAGTTACATAATTGTCCATTTAGAATTGTTGAATGGACTGAGTCAAGTTTGGTGCACTTTATATATTTCAAAACATGTTTTTTTATTTATTTTAATGATTCATATAAATAATTTAAATGTTAATTTAATGAAATATTTCTATTTTTTCATTACCTCACCCTTGTTTTGACAAAAACGGGACCTTGCTGGATAATATCATGGAGAAACTATTTGTTCACAGTACTTGGCTCAGTGAGGATCTGTATAGCAAAGGAGGAGATACTCCGAAATCTGTCTGCAGATTGTTACAACCCAGACTGGAAGTGGTGGGCTGTAATAAGAAAGGAGACCAAACAGAGGAGTGGGGGGTTCAACAACTGATTTATTTAACCAAAGTAAGGATTTACTAAAGCAAGTTAGTGAACAGAAAATGGCCATCTCAAGGTTTTACTCGGATGTCCCTCAGCAGGGTGCAGCACTGTTGAAGGTCATCTGAATGAAAGCTTGATATGCAGCTTCTTTATGAAAGTGTGTAAATATACAGTGTGGTTGCCGTACATATGTTGAGGTTCTCAGACATCAGGCGTCTTTGCCCAGGCCTTCACTAGTGGGCTATTTTAAAAGTTGGTAAGGAGAAAAACCACAGCATATAGCTGATTGTTTACAAATGCAAGGAGGGGAATAACAATCAAAAAGCTTGTGTTCTTGGACCAGATGAATGGAGTGCTCCACATGCACTCTCAGACATGTTATGGCTTCTGTTTCTATAACTTCACATGCAGACATTTGAGTTTTGCCAGAAAGGAAAGGACTAACCTGGGAATCTGGTGTGTTGAAAATGCTACAACTAGAGATGGTCATCATGGTAGACAGGGGTTTCTTCATTGATGACATTGTGCCCTGCAAAGTGTACAGGCCAGCTTTCCTTTCTGGCAAACCTCAAATGTCTGCATGTGAAGTTATAGAAACAGAAGCCATAACATGTCTGAGAGTGCATGTGGAGCGCTCCATTCATCTAGAACAGCTGAAAAAGAAAAAGAGATATTATGGGTGGTGTGTGTCAGCCTTCAGAAAGATGCTGATCAACTAGCTGAACAGGCAGAAAACAAACCGAGCACGCTCATGGCTCAAATGATAACAAAATCTAAAACTCTAAGGAAGAGATACAGGGACAAATGCAATGAACTGACAGATGTTGAGTCAGAGCTGGAATCAAAAACTAGTGAGCTAAGGCACATGCATTAATCCTGTTGTGTGTGAAAAAAATGCTGTAGCATGTTCAATAACATGTAACTTTCCATGCAACTATGTATTTGCTATGTTCCAGGCATACATTTTTTTGTTGTTTATCTCAGGGTACATTATAATACATTGAATTCTCAGAGGATTTTTTTATGTACATATATATCCGTGGATTCTCATGTGTGTTTGTTTATGGCATTAAAAAGGTTAAAAATGGCATTAAAATGGCATTAAAAAGCATTAAATTTGTTTTGCTGATTTCTGCAGAAACCCTGGATAAAGAAAGTCACTCATCCTGCCGGAAAGATTACACACGAGTGTAAGGTGTATGGAGCTTTCAGTGAACTATTTTCAGTTGGTGAAAAAAAAATCATGAATGAAAGAATTTGGAAAATCAACAGTTCATAATTGTTTTTAAGAATAAAAACAACAGGTTTTTTTTCAGTCATTCTTGTGAAATTGATATTACTAATATTATTTGAAACACATGATCAAAATACAGTTCAACCCCAATAAAAAACATAAGAGATGTTTGATGCTTTTGGTGCTAAACTTTGGATCCATGACAGGTGGTCACTAGACTTTTAAAACCAGTCTAGAGCAGTTTCCGTTTTTATCTGCATGGCACAGCATGATGGTTGTTTCTGTCCTCCAGGTAAAGGCACAGTTGAAAGGAACACAAGGAAATCATGGATGGATTGGATGATTTTACAGTATCGATTCTAAATGGTATGTCAACCTTGTGTTTCAAAATATATTCATCTGTGTAAACTGCTGAGTAACTGGATTGTTTATGCTCACAGTTGTTTAATTTAACTATGTTCTGTAATCCTTATTCACATAGATTCTGAGATTGGAGATTCTCCTATGTTTTTTAAATGTTTGTTATGTTTTTTTAGCTGACAAGGATAGTCGAGTAACGCAGGCCAGGCATTACAAGACTCTGCAGGCAATGTATAAGAAGCCAAAGCCCAACCAAGACGCTGTCCGACAAATCCTTGACCTTGAGTTTCAATCAAGACGAGCCTTCATTGACAGTGATGTTCTGAAAGAAGAGGAAAGAGCCGGAAAGATTCTCGAGGCATACCCATGTTTCAAGGAGCTTCACAATGTAAGTGGCTTATTTTTTATTGTTTCTTCCCCATAAAGCAAGCATATACTTTTTTGTTTCTTTCACTATAGGTGATGGACGAGCTGAGGCGCATCCTGGATAAAGGCAACTGCACATTCCTGACAGAATTAAAGAAGCGATGGGATGACTTCTGCTCCACGGTTCAGTTTTACGGTGTTTGGAAGAAGGTGTTGAAGCCACCCATGAACCTGGATGAAGGTTAGTCATTGTGCTGTCATCCACACACCATGTAACTGTTGCTACAGATATAAGTATGATTATCGTTATGTATATTGTTAACACTGATGAAACTGGAATAATTGTACCATATTGGTTAGAATGTCAGATGACCCCTCTTTAATAAAGTATATAGTTAAATATTTCTTAAGCTGAGGAGACCAAACTTTCTCAGAGAAAAAGATGATAGCTGGGGTGCAATGTCACATCCACTCCTGCCGGAACCAACCGGACTCCACCTCCCATCAGGCCAGGAGTCGAACCTACTGCTCCCGTCAGAAGCCAAATTTCCCGCTCCTCTCGGAAGCACACACCTGGAGCAGCTGGCTTTTTCCTGCCTCCCGCTCCAACTCCAGCCGTGGGGTAATTCACCGTCTGTGACAGCATGACTGAGCCCTGTCACGGATGGTGACTTACCCCACGGCTGGAGTCGATGGAGCGGGAGGCAGGAAGAAGCTGGCTGCTCCAGGTGTGGGTGGAGTGTGCTCCAGAGAGGAGCAGGAGATTCGGCTCCGGATCGGAGCAAGGAGTTTAGAGTCTGTTAAGGTAAAAGAGGCTCTAGTCTTGAGCTTGAAGAACCCTCGATGACTGACGGCGTCTGGAAGAATGCTTCCGGCTTTTATGAGTGGCGTAGGGAACGTTGGCGAGTGCCGGAGGCACGAGGCCTGATAGGAGGTGGAGTCCGGTTGGTTCTGCTGGGAGTGGATCCGGCAAGAGTGGATGTGACAGTGCACTGTGTGTCCTTGAACATTGATAAGTTCGAGGGGCAACAAGGACAAGAAGCTTGACCTTTCTGTACATTACATCAACTACATTTAAAATTAAACACAACAAACCATAAAAATAGTCTACAGTGTTTAAATTTATTTATAATTTTATTTATATTGCTCTTTGTGACTGCTAGGATTCTGGGGCCTCATTCACCAAAACTTTGTAGAAATATTCCTAAATTCGTTCCTATGAAAGAAATTTAGATTGTTCGTACAAACAGTCAAAATCCTGATTTATGAAACATGCGGTGGCCTCTCGTACGCACGTTCCTCTATACTCGTCTGATTAAAAATCACACATGCATACCCAGGTGCTCATGTCTGTTCAGTCATTTATATACAGAAACACCCTCAATTAACCATATTTGGTCACGCTACGTCCTCAGCACATTAAGGGATTCCTGTGTTCTACCCAGAAAAAAGAAAACTTGCGAGATCGAGACACTGGCTGCCAAAGTGCAAAAGAACCAAGCTAGTTGCAGAGGTTATAAACACAGTCGGGACAGATGAGAGGTTCCTGTCGGGAATAAATTAAAAATAGAATTGAATACATCGTAGAGTAACGAGTTGTTATTTACATTTAAGAAGTCGATCTGCCTGGTGTTTGTTTTATTTGGAAATGTCTGAGAGTGCAGCCTCTTCTGAGCTGTCATTCAGTCTGGTTACCTTGAAGCGTGTGATTGGGGAGCAGAGGAGGTTCTGGAGGGTTCTAGTTGTAAAATAGAATATGGACTGGATTCGGATTTGTGCGGTTCATCTGTCGCTCCACAATGGATCCCAAATCACAGCATAGCTCCAGATGGATCTCCTGCCAGTGCATTCAAGGACACGAGAGCATGCTCAAATCCTTAATAATAACATAGAAACAATCTTTTATTTAATTCAGGCAGTAAGCAAGTGCCGACTGGCTTGAGATCCAGTCAGCTGCGGAGTCGATGCTCTTGTGATTGACTCTTGAATGTCTAGACCTATAATATAAGATGAACAATTTTTGTCAAATGAGTGTACAAAATAATGCTTTCTGGTATTTAGAAAAATACAGGACTGTTAATGGTGGCACGGGATTATTTGTGAACTCAAGATGAAGCTGTCAATCAGATTTAGGCAGAGTAATGTTGAACTAAAAGTTGATTTACTGTGTTCCAGTGAAACACAACATAGCCCTGTTCAGGGCACTCCCCATGCTCTTCCCATCACCAGCTGTACCCCCCAAGAAGCTGGGACATGCCAGTGAGGCATTAATTCATGTCCTTCAGGTTAGTTTTCTCATTGAATGTCTGCAAGTGGTTTTATTTTGTACATGCAGGGTTTTTCCTGACTCAAATTGAGGCAGAGGTGGTACCATCCTGACCATGCCCCACCACATATTCTGTGCATTCAACTGCCTCAATTTTTTAAAAGCCAAATATGTTATCGTTAAGTGTTTGAATCTAAGCTTCTGTGGATTAATTGAATATTTCATTTGACAACGTTTCAAGTGAAACAAAACTGGTTTGCTGCTAAAAAATATGAAATAAAACATCAAAATGATCAGGCTGAAATAGACTCTTATTATGAAAGGCTCAATAATATGCATTTGATTAGTGTTTATTTCCTTTTTACCATCTGATATTTATAGTTAAAATATTTTTATATATTTGACCCACATTTCAGTAACGTTTTAGGTTTGTATTAATAACACTCATCTTAGTCTAAATGACACATAAATATATGCAGTAAAATATAATGTATTTCATTAACATGCATTTGTATTGGAAATGGTAACAACATTTAATTTCTGCTGCTAACAATGCAATGATGGCATGTCTATTATGTACGGGTTGGCAATAATACAGTTTAAATTATGTTCACTACAACGGCTTGCTGTACTTCCTGCTCCTGTGTGTGGAGCAGACTTGTAGCAGTAATGTGACTCGTATCTGCAGCGGTTCTGATCCGTAGTGCTGCAGGATGCAGAATAAACAGGATGGTGGGGACTTTTCATCTCTCTCTCTCTCTCTCTCTCTCTCTCTCTCTCTCTCTCTCTCTCTCTCTCTCTCTCTCTCTCTCATAATGTAATGTAATTAAAATTAGTATTAGACAGAGTCTCAAAGTAATTAAAATTAAATGGTCAGTCATGTGGGGACAGCAATTGTGTCTCAAGTAGTTGGACTGCACCAGTAACATTTCAGATTCTCTGTTCTACCATGAAGAAATAATTTGTCCTTTTTCTTTAGCCAACAGAAGATCCAGCCATGTACCTCCAGAAGAGATCCCTCTTGGGCCCGGTTTTGCTGTTTGATGGGTCATCCTGTCTTGTGGCACTGGAAACCACTTCCATCACCACATTTGCAAAAGAAGACCTCGGTCAAGGTTTGCTGTATCTAATGGCATACTGCTACACCCTGCATCTCACTTATCCAAAGTGTGTGGCAACCCTTCTGTCTGTCATTCAGACTGAAGTTTTAAAGGACAATATCCATGAGCAAGACACCACAGGCTCATACAAAAAAGCCATGGCAGAGTGGAAAAGTTTTTGTTAGAAGTAGCACTGTCCAAGCTAGACTGTCATGTTTGTTCAGAAAAGTTCTTACCCAACATTTAGAGGTTGTGATGTAGACATTTACAACTACATTCTTAATTTTTTTTTTGTTAGATTCTTCCTGACACTGTATACGTAACCTAAAAAAAAATCTGTGTCTAAAATGTTCATCTTAAAACAAAGTTTTAGTATATGAAATGTTGAGGTTCTTCATGTGTTAGAGGAATACAAAACAATACGCTTAAAATTAAGATTTGTTAAGAAAGTCGTTGATCTGTGCGATGTTTGGAAAAATTTTTGACATTTGAAAAGAAATATCAAATAAAGGTGTTTTTTACACCCTGTGCCTAATTTTTTTTATTATAAATTCTTTGTCTTGATTTAAAACAAAACCTATTAATGATTCTTGATTGCAGAAGATTAATCTTGTACAGTTGCTTGTTCCAAGATTGTTCATCTCAACATGAGAGGGATAAAAAACTGAAAAAAGCACCAACAGGCTAGTTTTGAGTTAATTTTATTTAATTTTGCACTTGAAATTAGTGTTTCACTACTTGTATTAAGAAATCTGTCACTTGTCTAAAGTGTAGATATTTTTTCTTATTTCAAGAAGTCTTACCAAGTGCAATTATCTTGCTGCACTGGCAGATTATTTCACTTAATTTAAGGTCATTTAGACTAAATTCAACTATTTTTTAGCTTATTTTAAGATGGCTAATTTTTGCAGTGTAAACCTTCAACTTGCGTTTTGGATCCAATCCCAACCAAATTATTTAAAGAAGCATTTCCTTTGGTTACTGCCCCCATTCTACATATAATAAATCTATCCTTAGTAAATGGATATGTACCACAAGATTTTAAGGTTGCTGTAATCAAACCTTCACTTAAGAAGCCTTCTCTGGATCCAGATGACCCAATGAATTATAGACCAATATCTAACCTTCCATTTTTATCCATAGTCCTGGACAAAATAGTGGCCATCCAAGTATGTGAGCATTTAAACACTAATGCTCTTTTTGAGGAATTTCAGTCTGGTTTTAGAGAGTATCACAGCACTGAAACTGCGTTAGTGAGAGTTACAAATGATATTCTCATGGCCTCGGATAAGAATCTTGTGTCTGTTCTAGTCTTGTTAGATCTCAGTGCTACCTTTGACACAGTTGATCACAATGTTCTTTTAGAAAGACTTGAACATGTTGTAGGGATCAAAGGAACAGCGCTAGGCTGGTTTAAATCCTACCTGTCTGACAGATTTCATTTTGTAAATGTACATGACAAATCGTCTTCATACTCCAGGGTTACTTGTGGAGTACCACAGGGTTCAGTGCTTGGACAAATTCTTTTTACTATATATATGCTCCCAATTGGTAAAATCATTAGACAGCATGGGATAAACGTCCACTGTTATGCTGACGATACTCAGTTATATTTATCCATTAACCCTGATGAACCTAATCGGTTGGGTAGATTACAGGCTTGTCTTGAGGACATAAAAAATTGGATGACTCTAAACTTTTTGCTTTTAAATCAAGACAAGACGGAAGTTCTCATCTTTGGACCATAAATCCAGAAAAGGAAATTGCTTAGCCAATCACCTGACCTGAATGGCATTACATTAATCTCCGAGAACAAAGTAAGGAACCTTGGTGTTATCTTTGACCATGACATTCAAATCCCAGGTTAAACAGGTTTGTAGGATTTCCTTTTTCCATGCACCTTCGGAATATTGCTAAGATTAGAAGCATCCTTTCCAGGAGTGATGCTGAAAAACTAGTTCATGCATTTATTACATCAAGACTGGATTACTGTAATTCATTACTCTCAGGAAGTCCACAGAATGTAGTTAAAAGTCTTCAGCTTGTCCAAAATGCTGCAGCTAGAGTTCTGATGAGAATTAAAAAGAGAGATTATATCTCTCCTGTCTTAGCTTCCCTACATTGGCTACCTGTTAAATTCAGAATAGATTTTAAGATCATCCTTCTCACATAAAAAGCTCTTAATAATAAAGCTCCATCATACATCAGTGATCTGATTGTTCCATACGTTCCTAACCGAGCATTTCGCTCTCAGACTGCAGGTCTACTGGTGGTTCCCAGAATATCTAAAATTAGGATGGGAGGCAGATCTTTTAGTTATCAGGCTCCTCTCCTGTGGAGCCAGCTCCCAGCCTTAGTCCATGAGGCAGACACTTTGTCTACTTTTAAGAATAGGCTTAAAACATTTTTATTTGATAGGGCCTATGGTTAAAATCTGATGTTAGCCTAAATCTGGACAAGTGGGGGAGTAGAGGGAGGTGGAGTGTACAGTCGGTAAAGACAGCTCTCCCTTGTCCTGACTCCAACATGCCTCCATCTAAATAGGATAGATTATTGTAAGGTTATGAAGTTCATTATTTTCAACTCCATACAGCTGCCCCCTGTGCACAATAACACCATGTAGAAAAACCAAGGTCGGGTGTTCCTCAGACTGTTTACATTCCAGGAGAAGAGCCCGAAGGAGGAGAAGAAACTTTACTTAATCAAAGTACTTTATTTGTGATTAAAATTATTAAGCAAAACAGTTGTTGATCAACAATAATCAAGTGAATTATCTGTGAAATAAATATGTCATGAATTATGTTTAATGAAACAGGACTACGGCACAGACATACTGATCCTCATCTCCATAGAAACGCATGACACATTGTTCCAACCAATCAGAGCTTTCGGGTGCCGCAGGAGAATCTGGTGTTGACTTCAAGTGTCCAATCCACTTTACTACAACTTATCAACAATTCAGAGATATAAAACAAGGCAACGCCATTTTTAAGTCAGTTCCATTTTGACTTCAGTTCTAGCCACCGTCATCCTAAAGAAAAGCACAGCCTGGCCAGATGTGTTTTCTTCTTTAAACTAAGAACTGTGAAGCGGGAGATTTTCGTCGTTTTAACAACCAGACGACGTCCTTTCAAAATAAGAGCACCTGCTGACGCCGCCGAACGGTACCGGGGTCGACCCTCCAGACGGGCTTTGAAACGTTGTGATCGCTGCACCGACAGCTCCAGCGTACATCCGAGGTCTCCAGACCTGGCATTTCCTGATCTACCTGAGAGACCCCCACTGGGTACGTACACGGCAAAATAGCGGCTCATGTCATCACTTTATAAGCCTCGTGATATCTAGTCATAACAAAGACGACCAGATTCATTGACGTCAGCCTAGAGAGTCTGAACCAGACACACCCACACACACACACATGCACCAACACAACATCCGAATCCATTTTCATCCATCACAGAGTTAGTCCTGGTAGATTGTTTAGAATTTATAATTCAGAAATTAAAGATTCTCAAACGATCCCATCTCTCTCTCTTTTCTTGTCTCAAAGTCAATACAGAGTGTTTAATTAAACTCCCTGATGATAAAAACAGCCTATTCTTCTGTTTATAAAAAGTGAACTACTTACAGTGTATTAAAATACAACTTTAGATAGTTACATCACTTCAATTCCGTTACATTATCATGAGTTATCTCTGTAGTTATGCTGCTATAGGCTTAAGCCTGATTTATGCTTCTCCGTCTGCGTCAGTGCGGAGACACGCAACGCCATTATCTGTCCTTGCGTAGGGCTTCGGCAGGCACGCAAGTATGTACGGAGTCGAGCCCACTTTTTTAAACATCCGTCGAACGAGACGGATTACGCAAGCTTGTGATTGGTCAGGACGCAGCTGTTGTTTACAGCGCCGCCATTGCAAAGAGAGCCGAGTTTAACTAGCGGCAGACATGGAGAAGCTTGAAGAATACCTCGCGAAAAAACTAAAAATATGAACGTTTAAATCCCGTGACTGGAGGAGTGAAAAGATGCGCAGCAAGCTTTTTATTTGTGGACGGAAATGACAGGAAACGTGGGTTTAGAGGTGGGGAGCGCATGAAGAGGTGGGAGAATGAGAGACAAATATGTCCGTGTTAAAAGTCTCATATACCCCAAAACACAATATAAACACACGATCTTGGACCGATACATGACAGGATACCACAGAACAGCGCTGCACCCTCTGTTGTCCTGCCCGGCAATTGCTTTGCAACACTCTCCAGGAGACGGAGAAGCACGAGAGCAAAACGCTTCCGTCAATCCGTGCGTATCCGTCCCTTGCGGAGCTGACGGAGAAGCATAAACCAGGCTTTAGACTGCTGGAAGATACACTGACCACTTTTCACATTCTACTGCTTTCTTCCACAAACTGCTCTTTAACTGTATTATTTTCTGCAATTTCAGCTGTTAACTTTATTTTCTCTCTGTTTTTCTCCCCAGAAGAAGCTACAACAATGTTCTGCTGAGCTGTGGTGGCCTCATGGAGGGGGCTATTGTCTAGCACACTGCTGCTAACCACTTAAACTTTCTCCCTCTCCTGATAATAACTTTTTGCTTTCCTTGACAGTGTATGTGCTACTACTAGTTTATCTGTTTAATTATAGATCCACTAGGATAAATATAATAAAGTTTCTCTCTCACCAAATAGAATATTTACTAAGAAATCACAATATAACTATAGACACATTACTGTGTGTGTGTGTGTGTGTGTGTGTGTGTGTGTGTGTGTGTGTGTGCGTGTGTGTGTGTGTGTGTGTGTGTGTGTGTGTGTGTGTGTGTGTGTGTGTTCGATCCCCAGTGAGTCGTGGAGGATGGCTGCTTATACTGAGCCACGATTCTCTGGAGGTTTCTTCCTGTTAAAAGGGAGTTTTCCTCTCCACTGTCGCTTTATGCTTGCTTAGTATGAGGATTGCTGTAAAGTCATTGACACTAGTCAGTGACTTGATGCAATTTGCTGGGTTCCTTATATAGGAAACATTTTTTCTGATTGGCTCAATGAACTGACCTGAATTGGAATGTTTATTATGTGAAATGCCTTGAGACGACTCTTGTCGTGATTTGGCGCTATATAAATAAACTTGAATTGAATAGAAGAAAACTCCCCAGTCACCACTAACTATCCTGTTTATTTATTGCAGATGGCTGCACTGGTTATTTTTACATGATTTGTTCTGTAAAAGTTGGCATTTTTGGTAGTCTACAGTTTTTTTTTGTCAGTTTAAATTACAATTACAGAGGTAATTCTAAAATATTATGGATCATGATAAAGATCTATTGGAGAGGGGGGGGGGGGGGGGGGTTCAAAGGGGGCCTCGCCCGGGGAGTAATTCCATGTAGAACCGCCACTGGTTGTACCTCACGTGTGTTGGTCTCTTATTATTATCATCAAGCATAAAACCTTCATGTGTAGAGATGAACACCGGCGATCTGATTTATGTGCAAGTGTCTTAAGAATTCATAGCTGGTCTGATCCTTAGCGTAACTACGTACTGTACGAGCAGGAGGACACTGACATGAGCAAAAAGCAGGGACTACGCACACGCTCGAAACAACAACACCAACAATAACAGCAAGAGCACCAACAACAACGTGAGAAGAGACGACACGCGGGTCAGGAAGTCCAGCGAACCACTGGCATCCACTCGTACAGAGGAGAAACGGAGGCTACGACGCATCTGGAAAAATGAATCCTTTTGATATTTTAGAGGAGAGACGGACGCAAAGAGAGCGGTCTGTGTTTCAGTGTGCTTTTAAAAATCCTCATCAGAGCGTAACGTGTTTGTTCATCTCTCCGTCTACTTGCCTTTGAGACAATTAGTGTGCTTAGTTTCTTCGTAAGACTGCACCCGAAAGTTTGTCTAAGCCAGCCTTTTTTGTGTAGAGATGAATTATTGTGCTTCTCGGTCAACGCAGCAGTCTGAGGCTGGGTGGAGGTAACGCGCTGGGCTGCAGAGGTCAGAGGTTGTGTGGGAGCAGCTTCCTCGCATCAGGAGAAGGAGCCAGAGCTACTGCACCAGATAAAGAGGACTCCCTCTTCAAGGCTACTCAGGAAGCACTTAACATGGGAGGGCCAGACGCTCAAACACGAGCTCCCCAAAGCGCCAGCATTTAGTCTTGGGAGCGCCGTCTTCTCACACACCTACATGTCATGAGGGATGGGTCAGGGGGAGGGGGGCTGGAGATCAGCCGAGCATTGCATCCAGTTGGTCTGCCAAGTCGTCAAACATGCTGCCGATGTCATCCAGGATAGAGACGGTTCCTTTTTGGCTGGAAAATTTTGAAAAAGAAAAATGGAATAATTAGCTTTTATTGAGGCTTCGATAAACATGCTGACAGAATCAATGAGTCAAGTGTGGAGGTGAGTTCCTCCACTGATGGAAAGCAGCTTTAAGATTCAGTTTATGGGTGACATTCACTATTTTCACACACACACACACACACACACACCTGACAAACTCAGAAACATACAATACAGTCGACTAATTGTAAAGATCAACAAAAAGTAATGATAAATCCCAAAATAATAATATAAATCATGATTTTTGTTTATTGTTTATACTTAAAAAAACTCATGTTTTACAATTGTTTTCATTTTATAGGAGAATGACGTTTTACAAAGACCAGTAAAGTACATGAGAAATCATGTTTTTATTAGGTGTCATGGCTGCCATGGAGCTTCATAAAGAAAGTAAAAATTGATTAGACTATCTGGACAATGACTGTTTTCTTCATTTGAGTTTTTTAGTTTTAGGTAATGTAAAGGGGGAAATCTGGAAGTAAAGATGATTTTCTAGATTTTTGCCCCTCATCCAGACCTAATTTCTGAAATTTCATATTAGACTTGTTTATTTCAGAAAACAAAAAGATAATGTGATGTGTTTTATTTACCCGGACATCCTATGTAGAGGATTCTATTTGATTCTACTCTCTAGCATGACTTCATACTCACTCATTTGGCTTGTCCTCCTCCTTTATTTTGTGCTCTACAGCCTGCAGAGCTGCAGCCAAGGAGGCGCTGGTCTCCTCCAAACGATTCTGAATCTCTCCCTCTTTCTCCCCTTCCTCCACGTGACCCACCATCTCCTCCTTCGCTCCATCCCTCCTTAAAGGCTTCCTCGGGTTCTGCCTCCTTCTCTCTCCTCCCCTCCTCCTCTTCCTCCTCCACCTCCCTTCCTCCCAGGAGGTCAATAGTGAGGCCAGCGATGGAGGAGCGAGGAGGTTTGACGGGGTGAGGCGACGAAATGGAGGGACTCTGAGCTGGAGACGGGGAAGTAGGAGGGAGTCCCGGAGACAGACAGGGGCCGGAGGGGGTGTCAAGAGCTGGAAGAGGGGCTACAGAGGAAGGCTTAGGGGCCGAGGTGGGACTGGCTGCAGCCGGGCTCATGGTAACTGGAGACGCTACAGCTTTGCCGGGTTTGGGAGCTGTCGGAGGCCCGCGAGGCTTCGGTGATACTGGAGGAGGAACGCGCTTTGGCTCTAGACAGAGAAAATGGCAGAAAATATTTTGAATTGAATTAAAACAAAACCAACTGGGTTATAGGTAGGGCCAGATTAACACTTTGTTGTACCCTGGGCAACAATATTAAAGGGCCCCATCATCACGACCCAAGGATCACCATAATATGGTCACATACAGAATATTTTACTGTAATATGCAGTAAATATACTCAATACTTGAATGCCTGACATCACGTAACCCGCTCAGGGTATGTTTATGTTTATGCTTATTTACTTAGCAGATGCTTTTATCCAAAGCGACTTACAATTTATAACCTATAGGGCATGTTGTGATCTGTGGGAGAAACCGGAGTACCCGGAGGAAACCCACGCATGCATGGGGAGAACACGCAACTCCACGCAGAAAGGCCACAGCCGAGTTTCGAACCTGCGACCTCCGTGCTGCAAGGCAACAGTGCTAACAACTGCGCCACCATGCAGCCCAACCTTTGACCCACCTCGTGTGGATTGACCAATGAGGAGAGGTTCTTAACTTGAGGCCCTCTCTTCATTGGTCAGTCTGCATGAGATTGACTCTCAACCGCTCTCAACTGACGTTCAAAGTCGTAGGCAGCGAAGCGTCTCTGTGCAGTGCAAAAGCTCGGGTGGACAGTTTGTTTATTATAGGGTGACCATATTTCCATTTCCAAAGAAGAGGACAGGGGATCTGTGCCTATGACGTCACACTATGGCAACGCCACACAAACCATGTTGGGACCCATTTTTTGTAAGAACTAAATTAATATCAGATTCTGCCAATAAAAGGGCTCTAAAACAATTCATGTGTAAATATTTAGCATATTTATTACAAAATGTCATTTTCTGCTTTAGTGCTGCAAAAAGGTTTTATTAATAAGAAATTATTATACCTTTTGTTTTACTACAGCATCGGTAAGCTTCCTGTGCACAGATTATTAAGGATGCTTGTTTCAGCTGTGAGATTAGACGATAGGATCAATGAAAAAATAAGTTGTCACACACTCCATGGAAACTTTCAGAGAATCCACAAATAGTGGCTTTCAAATGGTTTTGTTACTTTTTGCAAGTTTAGAAAAGCAGCAGATGAGACATCATGTCTGATAATTTAGTTCTATTTCGTCTAGTCTTAGCCCTTAAGCGAGCTGCTATTGGAAGGGTGATCTCAGCATCAGCCAATCATGAAGAGCTTAAATGTACGCCCACCACGTGGGCATCCCTTGTGGGTTTTATAAGTGGAACGACCCCACTGTTCGCCTCCGTTTTCTCTTCACGCCAAGCTTAAGAGCTTCCTTTAAGAGCAATTATACAAGAAAAATCTACTCACCGACCATGTCCAGCGACGCCAGGATCTGCCCGGCCTGCCAGACGGGCTCCATCTCCAGCTGCGACCTGCACGCCAAGTGTAAGGTCTGTCTCGGGGCTCACCACGCTGGCCTGGCCTTGACCCCCAGGCCTCGTGCCCGTTTTGTACCGCTCTGCCCGTGGCTGAAAAGGTCCGCCGGGTCGAGTACTTCACCCCCACCACCGACGAGGAAATTCCGGTGGCTGGCATGTACTCGCTGGACAAAGCGTTACAGTTCTTCAACGTCAGCCAGGAGCCGGCTGGCTCCTACCGACTGGACGATGTCATCGACAGCAAGGAGTACGACGAAGCTGGCTGCCATAGCCCTTTTTCCCTCCGGTACAACATGGAGGTCGACCGCAAGGCTGGCTGCCATAGCTCTTCTTCCCTCCTGTACAACACGGAGGTCGACCGCGAGGCTGGCTGCCATAGCCCTTCTTCCCTCCTGTACAACACGGAGGTCGACCACGAGGTTGGCTGCCATAGCCCTTCTTCCTTCCTGTACAACACGGAGGTCGACGAGCCTCGTGAGGAGTACGACGAGGCTGGCTGCCGCAGCCATTATTCCCTCCTGTACAACAAGGAGGTCGACGAGCCTCGTGAGGAGCACGACGAGCTTGGCTGCCGTAGCCCCTTTTCCCTCCTGTACAACACGGAGGTCGACAAGCCTCGCTCAGCGGGTCCTTCTGCCCCAGTGTCTTCTCGCTCCTCCCTGCCAGCAGTTAGAGCACTGCTCCAGGAGCTGCCCACCATCATCTCCGCGGCTGCGGCCCGCAAGGGGCTAGCCGTTCCAGAACCGGCTCCGCCTGAGGCAGATGAATTGACGGGAATTTTTGGGGCGACGCAGACGCACTGTCCAGACCCCGTCTGGCCACGCTTCCCCGCTGCCATGAGCTGCTGGTCCGCCGCCTTCTCCGAGCCTGCCGGGTTCAAGGCGCCAATTTCCACATATGTGCCCATTACCAAGGTCGAGGGCTTCTCCGACCTGGGCTGGCCATCCGTTCCCTCACTGGAGCCGGACTTGGCTTCGCTGTGTGGCGTCGAGGCCAAGAACCACCTTGTTGGACCGCGAGCAGTTCCCTCTTCTAAGCATGACCAGCTGCTGAGGCAGCTCGCCGATCGCGCACACCAGTGCGCCTTCCAGACCGGCGCTACAGGAAATAACATCGCCTTCTCGCCTTTGGCGTTCAGACGGCGGCTGAACTTTCAGCCACGGTGCGAGACCTGGTCCACTCTCGGTCAGCCTCGCACTCCGGCCGTTCCCCCAGAGGATGGGACGAACGGCGAGGAAACTCCAGGCGCCCAGCTGCATGGCCAGCCCCGCAGAGCCGGCCTCCCACTGAGGCGGGACCAGGGAGTTGGCGGCCAATGGTTCCGAATGAGTCAGCAGACACAGCCTTGGCAGTCTCAGTCACAGGAATCTCGCCGAAAACAACCACGAAAACGACTCGTTGGGGGAATGTGTGTGCTTATGACTAATGTTAACTCTGTGAATGATTTTGGTTTTGAAATAAAACCCAAAAAACGTCACATCGAGAGCACAGTCCTACAGTCCTCTGCAGAACCCTCTGCCGAATCCTCACACATGATGTTCCCCGCACCAAGCACTGCAGCACATCTGCATGTTCACACAGTCTGACTCGGTCATGTTACACGGCTTGCTGTAAGGGTGCGCTCCATTTGCGCAACGGCCCCAGTCTACGGCCAGGCCCGACTCATCCCGCTTCCCCCACAGCGTTGGGTGGGACGGGATGTCATGGTGCTGTCGCGACCACGCGCAAAGCGCGCACGTTGCGCGGCTCCATCCGCTGGCACTTTGTCGTTCCCATGCACGGGCCCGGCTCCCACTCGTCCTTCATCCTTGGACTCCACGCTCTGCGGTGCGGATCAGCCTCTTCCAGCTGTTTCACACTCGCCCTTTCGAGCACAGCCCTCCATGGGTCGCTCCCAGTTCTCTGGTACAAGCGACGGCGGTAAGGGCGCGAACCCAATCCTCACGTGACCTCGAGCACACGTCCGCTGTCGAAACGCGCGCACGAATGCCTCCCTTTCGGCTACTCGCTAGCGCAGCGCACTTTCTCCAAATGTCTGGAGACCGCGCTGCAGCCACTGCGCACGGCGGGAACGAGGGTTTTATTTTACCGGGACGATCTGCTCCGATGCGCCTGGTCCGAGGACGAGGCGTCAGAGCAAACCAGGAAATTAACAGAGCATCTGTCAACCCTGAGGTTTTCTAGAAACTGGGGGAAGAACTCCATCCTTCCATCCCAGTCGATTGTGTTTCTCGGGGTGGAGCTGAACGCCTCCCTAATGAGAGCACGTTTGTCGCCCGTGAGAGCGGCAGATCTCACCACGGTGATCTCCCGCGTGCAACCCCGCAAGATCGTGAGAGCCCTGTTAGTCATGAGACTTCTGGACATGATGGCTGCAGCCCACTCGGCGGTGCTACTAGGGTTGTTGCGCTCGAGGCGCCTGCAACGCTCATCCGCCTCCGGGTACACCCGATACGTCAGAAGAGACGTATGTTGAGGGTTCCCCCCTCAGTGGGCGGGGGCCTCGCTCACTGGGGGAACCCCTGCATCCTCTCACACGGGGTCCCCATCGGAAGTCCTACGTCACACGTATCTGTGTTTACGGATGCATCACTGTCTGGGGTGGGGGGCACGTGCTTGTCCCATACGGCAGCAGATCGCTGGCCCTCCCACACGCACGAGCACATAAATGTGTTGGAGCTTATGACAGTGAGGAATGCGCTCAGACACTTTGCTGCCCTTCTCG
Source organism: Nothobranchius furzeri (assembly GCF_043380555.1). NCBI lineage: Eukaryota > Metazoa > Chordata > Actinopteri > Cyprinodontiformes > Nothobranchiidae > Nothobranchius > Nothobranchius furzeri. The sequence goes on along the minus strand of NC_091744.1, from coordinate 12,232,393 downwards.
ATGGCCGTCATGCCGAAGTTCACACAGACAGCCAGGTGGCGACAGCCTACATAAATCGCCAAAGGGGAGTTCGATCCCTCCCACTATTGCGCGTAGCCACAGGTTTACTGTGTTGGGCACATGTCCACCTGCTGTGCCACCTACATTCTGGGGATCCTGAATGTAGCGGCAGACATCCTGTCGAGAGGGGTCCCCGCGACTCCGACTGGCGTCTGCATTCTGCACATCTGGATAAAGTTCGGGGAACTGTCTGTGGAGCTGTTCACGGCTCGCGAAAACGCTCAGTGTCGCCTGTGGTTTTCCCTGAGTCCCCGGGACCAACCCCGTTTGGGGCGGACGCCTTCTCACACCAGCCCTGGCCTCGAACGCTCCTGTATGCGTTTCCACCAGTCCCTCTGATTCCCCGTCTCCTGGACCGAGTTTGGTCAGAACAGCTCTCGGTAATTCTGGTGGCTCCCAGACGCCTGTCCGCGTCATGGTTTCCGGACCTGCAAGCGCTACTGTCCGGCTCCCCGTGGAGACTCCCACGAAGGGAGGACGCCCCTCCCCAGGCGGATGGGAAAATCAAACATCCTCCAGAAATAGGCCAACGGCTGTAAGTCTGGCCACTGAGCGGTCACGCTTAGGGGTTTGTTTCTGGGCTGCCGCATGATGTGGTCACCACGATTCAGAGTGCGCGGGTGCACCATCACATCTTATGCTGCTAAATGGGCAGCTTTCCAGAAATGGTGCACAGAGCGGAATTTTCAAGCGCTCTCCTGCCAGCTGGCGGATGTCCTATCGTTTCTACAGATACTGATGGACAGGGGCCTCGCATTCAGCACTATTAAAACATGCTGCAGCTATCTCATCCTGTCACCAGGATTTTGGTGATGGGTCTGTTTTCAGTCATCCCCTCACAAAACGTTTTCTAAAAGGTGTCAGAAGGAACAGGCCTGTGTCCCGCCCGCTAGTTCCCCAGTGGGATCTAACGGTGGTTCTGCGTGGCTTATTTGAAGCCCCATTTGAACCCTTGGACCAGGTCTCACTCAAGTTCCTGTCACAACTGCCTTGCTGCTGGCACTGGCATCAGTCAAGAGAGCGAGCGACCTAACTCGCCCTCTCAGTGGCTCCCGCATGCCTCAGGATCCGGGAAGATGGAGGGTCTGCTGTTTTATGCCCCAGCCTTTGTGCCCAAAAACATTAATACTTCCTTCAAATCCAGGTCAATTTTCATTGGCTGAACTTTTTCCTCCTCCCCATAATTCTGATGAGGAGGCGACTTCCCATCTTCTCTGCCCGGTGCGCGCGCTCGCACGATATGTGTCACGCACTTCAGGGATTCGCCGCTCACAAAGCATGTTTGTGCACTACAGGGAGTCTTCCCTTGGGCACGCGCTGTTGGCCCAGCGCCTTTGACTCTGGCTATGTGACGCCATTTCACGCTTACACATCAGCAGGGCAGGATCCCCCTGAGACACTCAGGGCTCACTCAGCCAGAGGGATTTCCTCTTCTATGGCGCCCCACAGTGGTGTGTCAATGGAAGTCATTTGTCAGGCTGCTTCATGGGCTTCACCCTGTTCCTTTACTCATTATTATTTACGAGATGTGTCTTCAGGATCCATCACTCGTTCAGTGCTTGGACCTCAGCAGGCTGAGTGAATGCATTATGGCACCACATCAGCCTTACTTGAATGAATTTCATCCTCTTGTGGATGATATTTTTTAGTGGGGGCCTCACTCTTATCTCTGGCTGCGTCAGCCTTTTAAGCCCTGGGCTGAGGCTGAGCGACCCTCACTAAAAGGAGACTTGTTGGGTGTGTCCATTGGTTGAGCTAACCAGTGTGGCGTAAACCCATCCAGCTGCGCATTATTCCAATAGCAGCTCGCTTAAGGGCTAAGACTAGACGAAATAGAACATTGGTTACGTATTGTAACCCCAGATTCTATGAGTCTAGTTGCAGCCCTTAAGCCACTGGCCCCACTGGTTCTGTTAGGACTAAGAGCCATCGGAGGCAAACAGTGGGGTCGTTCCACTTATATAACCCACAAGGGGTGCCCACGTGGTGGGCGTACATTTAAGCTCTTCATGATTGGCTGATGCTGAGATCACCCTTCCAATAGCAGCTCGCTTAAGGGCTGCGACTAGACTCATAGAATCTGGGGTTACAATACGTAACCAACGTTTTTCATCTGATGATATTAGAACATGTCAGTGATGTCTGAGGAGCTTTTACAAACACTGTATAACTAATACTCCTGGAGAGGGTATGAATTACAGAGGCTTCTGGGGAGCCCAGTTATTGGGGTGGGGGGGTGGGGGGTGGGGGTTGGGGTCATTTTGCCTTGGCCCCCAAAATGTCTTGAAACAGCCCTGGGTGTGTGACTGAGTTTTGAAGGTGATCTCAGCTGTATCAGATGTATAAATATGACATGTGTATAACTTATTGCTTTATACAGGTAAAAACGTGTAGTGGAGATAAATCTACCTACATTTTACTTTTTGTTTTGTTTTCTTGTTTTTAATGAACTATTTTCCTGTCCTGTCTGTCTCTCATCTTCCTGCATCTCCTCTAAACTCTCCAGAAAAACTGCTGCCTGGATTCTTACTTTTACTGTAAACCCGAATAAGTTGACTGAACTTAAAATTTTTGAGGTAATCAGTTTCCACAAAAGTTTTAAGTAGACAAACCATATGTTTTAAGTATGGTTGTACTCAAAATTTGTATTTATTGTTAACTTAAAATTTTCAGATAATATTCTATATTTAAATAATTAAGATAAACTTAAAACTTATATATTTTAATTTTAACATTTTTGTGTTACTTGTAGTTAAATTATTTGATGCAACAGAATGTAATTATATTACAACCTAAACTCAAGTAATATGATTATAAACTAATTAAATTACCTTTCTTTTTTAATTGTGTGTGGACCACTCAAAAAAAGTATATGGCGATTCACTTAACATTTTGTTTATTAACATTTTTATGGACTTGTGAAAAACATCACATAAATGTTTTTTTTATAAAACCATCAACATGGAACCACTGACATGGACTGGAGCACAAGTGAGCGTACAAAATGCTGCTAATAACATTTAATAACATTTTTATAAAATCATAAAAGAACATCAGTCCTAAAAGTCATCTTTCTTCTAATATATAAAAATGAAAAACAAAAGGTCAAACACAAAAGAGATTTTTTTAAATAAACAAAAATTAAATAAAATAAATATTTTTTAACAGGTTCAAATAATGTTTATCGGCACCCAAATAACCTTGTATAAAAAAAATGAGGTAAACTGATGGGAATTACATCCACCCAAAGCCTGTAGAAAACTTAAAAGTGCTTTAAATAAAATACTTCAAAGAAGGTGCTCAGTAACAGTGTGCCTGTCCTAACAACCAGTTGCCTTGCATATCTTTCATAACTACTCACTCTGTAACAAATCATTTCTAAGAGCATGAAGGCTGGGTTTCAGTGGTTTGCCATCATCAAGCCCCATGAAGACTTTCTGGACAAAGGTGAATGTGTGAACTAGTTTCCTGGGGTAGTCCAAATGCAGAGCATAGATCAAGCCAAACAATAAGGCATATGCATCAGCAAATCTGGCAATATCACGGATCACCAAGTCGCCTTCCACCACAACAGCCATGCTTGAAGGACTGAAATGGAATGGACTGGTCTCAGCAGAGCCGTCAGCAACCACTGTGAGAAGGGCAACTGGAGTGTCAGTCAGGTTCGTCTCATCCAGCGTGCCCGCCTGGAATAAACACAGTGTCAATAAGTAAGGTTGACTTGAAGGGCCGTGACAAGCATTATTTGTAATCTAGCAAAATATTCTGCAGTCTTGTGGGTAACACGTTAGTGACACATCAAGAGTCCTCTATTTACTATTCTTTTAGAAAATGTGTAAATTAATTAATTAGATTTGTGTGTTTATAGCAACTAGGGTTGGGTATCGAGCGGGAGACGAAGGCGGGCAAAACAGGAAAGGAATCTAGTAGCGGACGGACATTGTTCCGGGTCTTCGGTAATTGGCGGAGATGTTAGTGAAGGCGGAGAAGAGGGCGAACTAGAGGAAAAACAGGCAGATTCCTCCTCTATTTACAAACTCCTGGGGATGCAACAAGTGGGCATGGTGCGTCGACTACTGGATCTGACGTCAACGAATTTTTACAATCAAGCCGTCGACGTCATCAACGCTTTGCTACAAATCTACCAACAGGTATGGTTTTGTTGGTGCGTTAACGCAAAACTGCAGTAAAACATAAGTCGGAGAAACAGGATGCCAACTCATCACATGAAAAAGAGAACATCAAAAAGAATGTGAGAAAGAAACAAAACGAAGACACAGGAGAGCAACAAAACAGGAAGCAGAAAGTTTGTGCCCCTGCCCCGCGAAATAGGAAAATGAGCGCCGACCAGAATTAACGAGTAGCGTTTAGACTACCGCGTTCTTGCTTCAAATTTAAGGAAGTACCTGGCTGATGCAGAGTTGATGAACTTTTCATGGACAAGTGTTTAAAATATAAATATATGAAAACACATCATGACATGAGAATAATACCTGTAAAACAACGTGTTTTAGCTCTGCTTGTCAGCTACAGAAGAACATTTATAAACATAAGACGTACAGTCGCCATCTTAAAAAAACGGGGCGACGGAATTCTGGTGTAATATGCATGTTCACTACAGTGGACGGTACCGCGGTATGCGTGCGTCTTCCATGGTGAAATATCCATCAGAAGAACGCATCACATTTGTCCCTGTCCTCGTCATGAATTAAATAAACGTTAATTTTACCAGGTAAAAACACATTAGCTGTAAACCTGAGGGTTGCTAGTCCGTTTGATTGATAGCTGTAGTTCATCTCCGTCCTCAGTCTCAATCAACGTTATTTGAAAAAAAAAAATAAAGAAATGAGTTGACTTTACATCCTTCTGTTAGTGCAGCTGGCCACGTAGCAAGTTGTTACCATTTTACTGTGAAACCAAGTAAATAAAAGCGATAAAGGGCTACAACGGGCTTGTTTTGACTAGCTTCACCGGAATTTTGACGTGTGTAAACGGTCTTTTTGCCGACCATCATGGAGAACGGGGCAGTCTCGTGCAAAGGGTCAATGGCGAAATCAGGGTTTCTGTGTGTGCACAATCTATTTGGGTTTGCCTCCTCCCACCCCCACTTGTGACACACACACCCTAATTTGAGCCCAGGTTTGATCCCCCCCAACACACAAGTCTAATGCAATGTTTGTTAAAGCAATTGTGAAGCTGCTTTGTAATAAAACCATATAAAATAATCCATGGTATGTTATCTCACTGGTAGAATTTAAGTAATGCAAGAGACACTTACATCACATGTCTTAAAGAATTCTGGGTCTTCCTCCCGCAGGTATACTGGAAGGGCACGTAGCACTGCAGTCCGTTTCACATCGACATCAGGTGCTTCCTATAAAGGGAAAAGAAAATAAGAGTTAATTTAACACTAAGTTTACAGGTGTCATTGCCTGGGGATAATACATGTTTATGACACATTAGGCTCTGCATAATTTTGGAGACATTTCTTTTGAGACACAACCTGTCTCTCATGACAAAGAGCTTGTTTCTTACTCATTTGACAAAAACCCTAAACATTTTTTTTCAGGGTTATCTAGACTAACACTTTTGTTTTTGCTCCCATTTTTTAGGCCTGTTGGATATACTGCCAAGTTCTCTGAAACGCCTTTAAAGACGGCTTATGGTAGAGAGATGAACATTCCTTTCATGGGCAACAGCTCTGGTAGACATTCCTGCAGTCAGCATGCCAATTGCACGCTCCCTCAAAGGTTGCAACATCTGTGGCATTGTGCTGTTTGATCAAACTGCACATTTTAGGGTGGCCTTTTATTGTGGGCAGTCTAAGGCACACCTGTACATTATTCATGCTGTCTAATCAGCCCCCTGATATGCCACACCTGTGAGGTGGGATGGTTTATCTTGGTAAAGGATAAGTGCTCACTAACACACATGTAGACAGATTTCAGAACAGTATTTGAAAGTCATGGGTGTTTTGTGAATGTGGACCAAGTTTCAGATGTTTGAGTTCAGCTCATGAATAATGGGAGCAAAAACAAAAGTGTTGCATTTATATTTGTCTTTGGTGTATATAGAAAACAGATGTTCCCAGCAATTAACAGTAGCCCATAGGCAGTCTAAAAACAAGCAAAATTGAGTGATTAACATAGAAACTTTTTAAATTTGTGGTAGCAATTTTATCTTTATCAATATTCACCTGATGATCATAATGATTCAGAAAGTTTCGCAGAGCCTCCGATATCTTGCCAGTGCATGTGGCCTTCTGTCTGTATAGAGCCATAAGTCGTGGTGTGTGTCTGTCAAGTTCAGCATAGAACTGTTTCTGCAGGTTGATGTTTGTGACTCGGTGGAACTCCGCACAAACCTAAAAATACAGGAACATGAAAACATCCAATATAAAGCAAAATTACTGGCCAAATTGAGAAATCTTATATTTAAAGAGGGATTTCCAAATTTGTGCCCAGTTTTATCTTAATGCTGTCATTTTAACATTTGTTTTTCAATTTGAACTTAACCTTTCCAACACAACTGTATCACAAATCTGAAATAAATTTTTTGGCATCATGAGCCTAATGAATGTAAGAAAACTTCTCTTTAATTCAAGAGAACATCAGTTCCTACATTATAGACTCAGCAAGTTTTATCTGTGGTTGCCTGTCTACTTAAAGCCGGGCGTACACTGTGCAACTTTTTCACTTTTTTGAGCTGATTTTCCACTCGTGCGACAATCCACAAGATCGGGGCGAGTTTTGCGCCGAGTGTCGTGTAGTATACAGGGGGTTACGAGAGGCAATTAACACCACATGACCAGCTATCGAGAGCTCGCACAAACTTCTGGCGTGTTTAATATTTTGCTCGTCCCTCGTGAGGGTATCGCACTTTTGAAGCGGCGCTGCGAGCAGCTGCGACGCAAAAAGTATCAGAACCGCTCACGGCGCATACGCAATCCTGCATCAACACCGCTCACCCGCTATTTCCCTAATAACACACTTTGTTCGTTTTAATTTCTACACGTTTTTTACTCACAAAGATTGTCAAGAAAGAGTGTTTGTCGTGTTCATGTCAAATTAAACTGATCACAAAACACAGATTTACTTTCTTTATTTCATTTTACTCATCCAGCCCCCATAAATCCCTGTGTGTCCTGCAGCACTCCCGAAGGACAACAGGCAAAACAAGACAAAAAAGTCTCACGTGTTGAGTAAAAACTGCTATTTTTAGCATATTTTAGGGCCGACGTGTTGCTACCAGGCGTGCAGTGTGAGCAGTCAGATCGCATCCAAGAACTGGGTCGTGCAGTGTGAGCACATGACTCATGAGATCTACCCTGCGAGGAAGTCGTACAGTTTGAGCTGAAGCTGAGTGCTACGAGTGAAAAAGTGGCACAGTGTACGCCCGGCTTAACTCATTCACTGTCATTGATGACTAAAGTCGTCATTTTAGATCCCACCGTTCACTGCAAATGAAGACTTAAGTCGCCATTTGAATGTTTTTACTGTGTGGGCATTGGAATGAGCCCCCGCATCGTGACTGAACCTCTCACCTCTAAAGCCGATCTTCATCCGCATATATCACACATGACGTGATCAGGAAGTAGAAAATCCATGTGTTAGATCGTTTTGGGTGGCTGCTGTAAAAAAAAAGTGAGGTGCGAACCGGAAAAGCTTCTGCCGATCACAATTCAACAACGGATTATGAAAGAACGGATAATGCTCGAAATGCGCAGATTCTTCATGATTTAAGGTGAGTCTCCACTTTGTTTTGGTTGTTTTGGCGTCAACATCCTAGCACACAACGTTCTGTGACTCTTAAAAAAAACTATAAAATTGGTGAGAAACATTGGCAGCGAAAGGGATTTACCGATCAGGAAACGGCTGGCAGCGAATGAGTTAATGTTGAAGCACCACAACTAATAGGGTGCTTAGTTGTAGCGCTTTAAGATATTTTTTCTACCTATTTGAACAATGTTTATAAGAAGTACTTTGTTTAACATGTTAAATAAATAAATCTGAATCTGAAGATCTGCTGAACTTGCATTGTTTCAAGTTAAATTGAATAAGAAAAAAAAAATCAGTGCAACACCAACCTGTGAGTGAAATCGCAGAGCTGGCCATTTCTCTAAGAAGTCCTTCACCATTGGGTTTTCTTGAACGATCTCATGGCGACGCAGTGCAAAGGTTGTTTGCATCAGTTTTTCAATCATTACTTTGTTGGGCTCGGTCTTCTCAACCTCATTTTTTATCTGGACTCTCAATTCCTCCAGACTGGCCTTATCTTCTCCTCTTGGAAAGTTTGGGAGGTAGTTTACCTCAGCTTTTCGTGCTCTTTTTATGTTGGAGTGGGGATACTCTCCTTCTGGGTTGTTGATACTCCTTCTACCAGCATTCACGGACACCTCCGCGCATCCGGCTCTGGCTAGCTTGGTGCGGTAACTTCCCATCTTAAATTTTAAACTGGTCTTCCAACCATAACTTCCAGGCTCATTAAGACATGGATGAGTGGTAACAAGAGCTTCTCTCGTAGGCTTTATTTCCCTTCTCAAGGACATGTTCGACTTCGTAAGAAAAGGTAGGTACTGGGAAAGTGTCAGGCCAACACTTCAGATGCTGAGCTAAAGGCACATGAGGAAGGATGTCTGTGTCAGAACTTGCACAAGAACTGGCATCACTTTCGGATCGCACTATTTTTAATGTGCTCTTCTCTAGTAGCTCTTGAATATCATGTAGACAGGTAAGTTGCCCATCAAAGTCAGGGTCTTCGTATTGTAAGGTAAACTCAAAGTCCAGCCTTGGGTTGAGCTTCTCCCGGAGTATGGTGATTAGTTCTTCCACTGACTCAGGCCGCTTAGTTAGAGAAACCTTCACAACAACATCTGTAGTGCTGTAAACTCTCAGCAGGAATTTCTGAGATGCTGCCATCATCCTGTGTATAAAGCAAGGAATGGAGATGATTAAAAAATACTACAATGGTCTCAACACATATAAAAACAATGAACATCATACCATTGACCTTTTTTTATGTGTCCTTTTATGGCAGAGTGGTACTCAGAATTGGCATCTGAGTACCAAGCAATAGCCCAAAAGATTTACTGTCACAAGTGGAGCAGTACCTCTTGTGGTAATGCATACACATAGCCTTTACAAGGTCTGATAATTGTATACTCAGCAATCATTACAGCTGTCAAAAATGGGGGGTCAAATATACTATAGTCTTGTTTTCCAATTTTAATTTAAAAAGTACACTGTAAATTTCATAACAAAATAAACTTACTATTTATGCTGGTTACTTTGGGTGCATTCTAGCATTTTATGGCCAATCTTTCAACAGTCCAGAACAAAGGTAAGTATTTTACATGTTACATAGTCACAGGCCATCATTTCATTTAGTCACGGTAAAAACTAACCCTATTTCAACATCATAATCTACATTTTCTCACCAGGCATACAAACAATACATAAGAATTTACACAGCAATTATTTTACAAAACAGAGACAAACTGCTGGAGAAATATTTGGAAAAACACATCATGTGATATTAAATCAGTGAGATACATCTAAAAGGAAACAGAACTTCTAGTAGCAAACTACTTTTTACAGACTACTGTCTAATGTTGCTCTCTTAACACCCCCCCCCCCCCCCCCCCCCCCCCCCCCACGCACACACACATAGCATCTGCATTTTGAAACTTTGGGGTGGAACAAATCTTAAAATATATGTAAATCACATAATGCAAATTCACTTTCAGTGTAGAAGTATAAAACGTTTTGGTGTCAAAAGAAGTTTCCCTTCCACGTAGTATGCAGAAAGGGGTAAGCGGTCATTAAACTCTGACATGCAGTGGATAGCCATACAACTTGGGTAGAGTTCATATGACCTCATATGTTCAGTGTAGTTTGACCTGTGTTCTTTGCAAAGAAATGCAGCATCATTGTTAACAAGGAGGATTTTTTTGATCTCGCTAAACTGTGGCAGTCCCCCATCCTCCCCCACAGACACAAACATTCCAGGGCTGTAAGTTGTGCCATCAACAATGATCTTTGATGTGCTGTAAATAATTCTGCTGTCAGTTTTATCCTTTATGTATTCTTGTGCAACTTCAGGAAGATCTGAAACCATGACAGAAGTAACGTGTGTCGTCTGCTGATGCGGCTGAAAAAATGAAGGTGCACTGAGGTAGTAGGCCACCATGTGTTGGTGCCGTGTTGCTAATGTTTTTAACACATTCTTAAAGTTTTGTGTGTCATGTATTACCCTCTTGAAAAAGCGATGCTTACCCTCGAACCTCATTGTCCATAAGTGAACAAGTGGCCCAAAAGCACGTATAAGAGCTGGGTAGTGCTCTATATAATGATGTTTTGGAAGCAGTCTTAACTCAGGAAACATGTCCTGCAGCACTTTTCTGTGGTCATCTATCTTTGATTGCAAATACTGTATGGACTCTTCATCAAATCTTGGGCACAGCATAAGCTCAACAACCTCTTTCAAATCCATTAACACTGTCCAAGCAGCATCTTCCTCAGGGACTACATTACCGTTCATGAATGGCAGTACTCTCAGCAATGTGATATTCTCATGACCATTGCCACCAATGGTCCTCCTTGTAGAGAAGTTCTTTGAGATGGGCTTTGGTTTGTCAACTTTATCGGAGTGTTGGTAAGGAAAGGACAAGATTTTTCTATTCAACTGCTCCAGAGTAAAGTATTTCTGCCGGATCATCTCCTGAATACACATGGCCAACTCCACTGGTACAATTCCCTCAAAAAGGTCATGGAGGACATCAGGAGGGAAGCCTGTGGTTGTATGAAAATACTGCAAACTTTCAGTCAGGATGCAGTTCCGTTGCACACCTGCCTGACTATGACCATCCCCATGTAGAACTTCCTGCACATTTTGGTCATAACTGGCTTTTGTTCTGAGGCTAAACTTGCCATCTCCAACATCATGAGACTGAATTAGGTCTCGTGTTGCATTGCAAAACCTACAAATAAATCCAGTTCTGAAACACTGACTAAACCCAGCCAATGAGTGGGCTGCCAGGTTGTCAGCTACAACGCACATGATAGTCCCTTTAACAGATTTACCGAGGCACTCAGTAAATACACCATCTTGCTCAAGAGTTTTTAGATCTTGTAGCAAAGGACCAAATGCTTTTTCATAGCCACACCTGTGGAGATCAGGTACCTTACATAATGCTGCTAGCTGAATGACATGCAGACCTGAACGATATTTACTTGGCAAATCAGCAAACATCCAGCATACTGCACACAGTTTGTGTATTTTCCTTGAAGTGCCCAATGGATTGGCAATTTCAAGGTCATCAATGTACAGTATCAGTGGCAGTGAAAGCTCTGATGAAGAAAACAACTCATTTCCTTGGAAATATGACCCATCTCTGTGGCTTGTGTAAAGACCCTCATAAGAGATATGTGTTTCCATAATTCTGTTAAGAATGTCTGTATGTTGGAACATTTTTTGGATCATCTCAAATATAGGGACATGAATTGCTGTACAACCAGGCTCCAATACATACTGAACAGGCATTACCACAGGGTAGTTCTTTTCAATAAACGTTTTTCTATGTTTATTTGAACAAAAGTCCTCCCCTTTAGCTGTGGCACAAGCAAAAATATTTGCATTATTTACAGCATTCAGCAAATCATTAAGGATAGCCTTGGAAGGAGTAACCTGATGCCTTTGTAATACATCATGCAGAGTCTTTGTAATGAGAGGCTTTGACAATGAAATGATTTGTGCCAGAGTATCAACTATTTCCTGAGATGCCATTTGAGAAACATGAAGAATACTTTCCATCTTCAGGAACAATGAAGACAAGTTCTTGTGTAACTGCTCTCTTAACTGCCTGGTATCACAAACACTGTCTACCTCAGGAAAAGCCAAGTCATCCAAATGCTCATCATTAACATCCTCAATGGCAAAGTCACTAGTGCTTTCCACTGGCCTGCTGTTTTCGTTTGACACAAGGACATCACAAATATGGGGTGCCATTTGTAAAGTCAAACAGTCATAATCTAACAGCAATATTTTTGGTTATTTAGCATATCATTAATTCACTAACTAAATATTTAATTTACTAATTAAATATTTATTTTGGAACTAAATATTTAATTTGTAAATTAAATATTTATTTTCCGAAATAAATATTTAGATCCCAGCTAAATATTTATTTTGGAGCTAAACATTTAGTTTGCAAAATCAGTATTTGGGAAATAAATATTTAAGTCTGACCCAAAAATATAAACTATAGTGTGGAGCTAAATAACATCATGGAAAATAAATATTTAGCTGGGATCTAAATATTTCTTTGGAAAATATTTAATTTACAAATTAAATATTTAATTTAAATTTTAAATATTTATTTCCAAAATAAATATTTAATTAGTAAATTAAATATTTAGTTAGTGAATTAAATATTTATTTTACAAACTAAGTATTTAGATCAGACCTAAATATTTAGTTTGCAACATAAATATTTAACTATAAATTAAATATTTAGCGTGCTAACTAAATATTTATTTGGAAACTTTAACATTTATAAATGTATGAATAACATGGTGAAAATATGACTTTGAAAAAGTGAACTCTCAATTTTTTCTCTTATGATATGCTAAATAACCAAAAATATTGCTGTTAGATTATGACTGTTTGACTTTACAAATGGCACCCCATAGAAAAACACTATAGTTTGAAATGAAGTAAGAATGTAAAAACAAAAATAACATTTCTTCCCGCTTTGCTGATTTATTGAATCCTTTTTGTGGGTTTTTTTGCTCATGAAAGTTAAGTTATGCTTCACTAGTGACTAACTGCAGTAAATGATGCTTTGCTGCAATTATTGTTAACAATATTAAAGTTAGACGTAATTACCACTTTTATCTGAAGAAGCGCGTCTTTATCCCCGCTCCAGCTGCTGAGATCAAAGTTGACAGAAACGGGGATCCGTGCCTGCAACCCGAGCAATTAATCAGTATGGCAAGCCAAATGAGCATTTATTCTGATATCAGGATATCAGCCAGAATTGTCATGAACATGTAAGCCATTTCTGTCCACTAGTTAACTAGTTAGCCATGTTTGTGTCAACTAGTTAAATAGTGACAGCCTAAATGTCAACTAGTTAACTAGTAAGGCCTAAATTCTCTCTAGTTAACTAGTTAAAATGTTTCATATCTTACTAGTTAACTAGTATTGCTCAGTGTGTTCACTAGTTAACTAGTGGACAGATCAATGTCCACTAGTTAACTAGTTAAAACACATTTACTTTTTACTAGTCAACTAGTAAGGTACAAAAACTCGTACTAGCTGACTACTGAATGTAAAAATCCCACTTGTTAACTTTGCCCAATTTGGCCAGCCGCTTGAGCATTAATTCTGATATCTTGTCAACAGGTCAACTAGTTAACTAGTGAGGGTCAAACTGTACACGCTAGTTAACTAGTGAACACATTTTGACCTTCACTAGTTAACTAGTTGACACAAAAATGGCTCATTAGTTAACTAGTAAAGGCCAAAATGCATACCAGTCAGCTAGTTGAAGGTATTTGTGTCTCACTAGTTAACTAGTCAGGGTCAAAATGAGCCCACCAGTTAACTAGTGGGAGACGGAAATGTTCACTAGTTAACTAGTGAACACATTTTGGCTTCACTAGTTAACTAGGTGACACAAAATGGCTCACTAGTTAACTAGTAAAGGCCAAAATGCATACCAGTCAGCTAGTTGAAGGTTTTTGTGTCTCACTAGTTAACTAGTGATGGCCAAAATGTGCACACCAGTTAACTAGTGACAGAAGAAATGCCCACTAGTTGACTAGTGAACACATTTTGGCTTCCTAGTTAACTAGGTGACACAAAAATGGCTCACTAGTTAATTAGTAAGGGCTAAAATGCATACCAGTCAGCTAGTTGAAGGTTTTTGTGTCTCACTAGTTAACTAGTGACAGTTCAAAGTGTCCACATGTTCACTAGTGAAGGCAAAACTCCTAACTAGTTAAGTAGTTGGAGTAGGGCAGTGCCACTAGTTAACTAGTGAACCATTAATGACTCACTAGCTAGCTAGTTGATTGTAGCAGGCTCACTAGTTACCTAGTTGATGCATCCATTGTCCAAACTAGTTAACTAGTGAGGACATAAATGTATACAAGTAAACTAGTTCAAGCCTACATTCACACTAGCTAGCTAGTTGCACAGAATTCTAATTAGGAGGCAGAGAATTTCTCAAATTGAGGCTTTCTATTGGCTCACTATGTTAAAATAAAATATGACAATCAATCACAGTGCGGAATTTTGCAAAATCCCACCCCAAACATTTGCATGCGGCACACAAGTTAACATGCTGGCCAGAGGAACCTCAGCTAGTAAACTAGTAGTGGCTTCAGTGTGACACTTACATGTAAACTTGTGAAGGCGGAACTGCTCACTAGTTAACTAGAGAGGGTACAAATGTCCACTAGTTAACTAGTGAGGTGCAAAATAAGTGTCACTAGTTCACTAGTGGGCCCCAAAACGCCCACAAGTTAACTAGTAAGGTGTGGATATGCTCACTAGTTAACTAGTGAGGTGCAGATTTGCTCACTAGTTAACTAGTGCACCCTTAAGCGCCCACTAGTTAACTAGTAAGGTGCAAAAAAGCATCACTAGTTAACTAGTAAGGTGCAGATATGCTCACTAGTTAACTAGTGGGCCCCAAAACGCCAACTAGTTAACTAGTAGGGTGCGGATTTGCTCACTAGTTAACTAGTGAGGCGCAGATATGCTCACTAGTTAACTAGTGACGTGCGGATTTGCTTACTAGTTAACTAGTGAGGCGCAGATATGCTCACTAGTTAACTAGTGAGGTGCGGATTTGCTCACTAGTTAACTAGTGAGGTGCGGATTTGCTCACTAGTTAACTAGTGAGGTGCAGATTTGCTCACTAGTTAACTAGTGAGGTGCGGATTTGCTCACTAGTTAACTAGTGAGCATATCTGCACCTCACTAGTACCTCACTAGTTAACTAGTGAGCATATCTTCACCTCACTAGTTAACTAGTGAGGTGCGGATTTGCTCACTAGTTAACTAGTTGCATCTAAAAACACATACAAGCTGACCATTTTTGTCCACTAGTTAACTAGTGGAACAATTGAAATTTCACCAGTTTACATGTGTGGCAGTGCAGCAGCTCACTAGTTAACTAGTGCCTGAAACACAAATTATGCATATTCTAATGAGAAGGCGGGCAGAAGACTCCTGTTGGGTATAAGAATCCCACCCAGTCTAAAACGTATGTGCTGTGGCCTCACAATCTGATGGGTGTCCCTGAGCGCCAAGGCTTGCACTAATTAGTCATGGTTTGACACCTACTGGTTGGTCGTTGCGGCGGGTTCGAATCCCGCAGATGGCATTCCGCAATTGCTGTAACATTATTTATTTTCTCTTTGTGTTGTAATGTTCAAAGTTTTATTGTTTTACTGCTTTTATTCCCCCCTCCCAAATCAAGTAAAGCACCTCGTTTGGTGTCGTGTAAGGGAGATCAGTTGGCGAGTTCAAGTCCCATTGAGGAGAATTGGAATTTAGTGTGCCAGTAATTTTATTGTAGTTCATTTTTGTTTGGTATTGAAAGTTTGGTATTGAAAAAGGCTATATTAAAAATAATTATTGATCTCCATCCATCCATCCATCTTCCCAAGAAATAGATCAAATGACACTGAGGGGAAAAAACTGTGGTTATTTTGGAGAGGGTGCTGGCTGCAAAACCACAAAGGCGGAGCTGCACCCCGCCCATTCACGCAAACTCAGCCTAGCCCACTGACTTCCGTTTTTGTTTTCAACTTTATCGCAAACTGACCTGACCCACATGAATTACGGCTGTTACTAGTTTACAGTCATTAATGCTATGTTCTATACTCCAATTAAACAAGATAAATATAACTTGCTACATGACAAAGACTGAATATATCTCGAAATGAAAAGGTTTCTTTTAGCGAATATCTGCCTACAGCTGGTCTAATAAAAGTGGTGTACAACAGCACTTCAGTCTATTGAATGGCCTCTGGTAGTCTAGTGGTAAAATCGTCTGAGTTGGTTTTTGCTTTCCCCTCAGCTGATGCTGGTTCGATTCTCCGTGGGGTCATCAGCAGTCTATTTAGCCACATTCAATTTGTTTATATTTTAGTTGTAATGTTTCTTTTCAGCAAAATATTTATGTCGCTAAAAGTTCTTTGAATTTGGTCGTTCCTAAACAGCATTTTAGTTGAAACTCTGCTCACAAATGGACTCACACTGGCTAAATAAACGAATAAATAAATAAATAAACACATTATATGTTAAACGGTATACCAGTAAATTGTTGTAAACATAGTACTGGCAAGTGTAGCTAGAAATGAAGAAAAGAGGTTGTAAACTACCTAAAACTTACACTACTGGGAGGCGAAACAGCATGTCAACCTGACTCCATAACCACTACACCACCACATCTGTTATAAATCAAGTGGCGTTACATGTAATTGTGCTTCCCAGTGTGTCTCTGAGATGGGAAGTATGGTTTATTGGCGGTGTCTCAGTAGAAGTCATTTCAGAAATAATTTGTCAGAAAATTCACAGAATATCCAGATTTGAGAACCAAGATCAGACCCGCTTCGGGGGAGGAGACCAAATTGAAGCTGAGATGGGAGGAAAATGCATGAATGAGGCTAAAAATGGCTTTGGCGTGTTTCTTATGAGGAAATGACAATATAACATGATTAAAAGTTCCAAAAGTTAGATTTTTAATTATATGGAACCTTTACAAAAACTGTTCAATTAACTTCTCAACTCCGTCCTCAATCTCGCATTTTTTAGCTACAACACCCTCTTTGGTTCCAGAATGCTATCAAGTCTGACAACTGGAAGGAATTAGACTGACTCTAATGGAATGGGCGGGGCTGATTCTGGAATGGGCGGGGCTGACTCTGGTGCAGCTCCACCTTCTGGTGCAGCTCCGCCTTTGTGGTTCTGCAGCAAGCACCACTTGTTATTTTGAGCTAGTACCAGAAGACAGTGTAACCTTTTTTAGTTCTCTCCAGTCAAAACAAAACTTTAGACTTTTTTCTTTTTTAAATTTAACAGGGAACAGCAATCAATTGAACAGGGAACTGCAACCAGTAGTCACACAAAAAAATAAAATCACACAAACAAAATAAAGTTACTCTCCTTTTTTCTTGGTGTCTGAAAAGGGCAGGGAAAACCATCAGACTCCAGTCACCCATCGAATGGACTCTTCACCCTCCTGCCCTCTGGGAAGCGCTACAGGAGCCTATGGACTAAGACTACCAGGTCCCGAAACAGTTTCTTCCCCACAGCTGTCAGACTCCTAAACTCTGCCTGCTGACATAACACCCCAAACCAGCAGCACCCTACATAAACTCTGTAGAAACAAGAAAGCCCTGGAAATCGATGCAGAGCGTCGCGGGATATGCCTGACTGGTCATATATATTACCTCTCATGACACTGACCTCTGACCCTATGAACTTGTGTATGTGATGAGTTTATTTACCTTTGATAGGGAGTTATCACCTCTGATTTTGTCAAAATCCTTCAACCCGTTCAGGAGATATTGCACACAAAAGCCAAATTTTCATATATACGGCCTCACACAACCTTGACCTTTGACCCTATGAGGTTTTGTACCTCATGAGTTTATTTACCTTAGATAGGGAGTTCTCACCTGCGATTTGGTCAAAGTATTTCAACCTGTTCAGAAGATATTGCACACAAAAACCAATTTTTCATATATACGGCCTCACACGACCTTTACCTTTGACCCTATGAGGTTGTGACCTGATCAGTTTATCTACCTTTGATAGGGAGCTATCACCTCTGATTTGGTCAAAATCATTCAACCCGTTCAGGCAATTTTTGATATATATATGACCTCACACAACCTTGACCTTTGACCCTATGACATTGTGTTCCTAATCAGTTCATGTACCCTTCATAGTAATAAAATACACAGGCGAGGGTCCGACTCTCTGGAGGACGCCATGTTGGATTTTATGTTTATTTAGCTGTATTTATGGTTTTGCTGGTGGTTTTTGACTCCTTTGAAAACTGTGCAACAACACTCTTCTTCTTCCTTTTCTCGTGTGTTATTTGGCGGATGGCACTCAACATAAAAAGATGCATTTCTCAAACAATTAATGTATTGGAGCGTGAACCTGAGTCATTAATCTCATATCCTAATTTGAGAGTTACAGCTAGAGTCCAGAGAGTTTTGTTGGCTTTATGAGCATTAGTTAGTAAGGTCCTCACTTGAACAAAAAATACAGCTTGTTTGCAGTGACTTTGGTATTTACTACCCCCTACTGCCAGAAATCTACACACTTTCCCTTTAAGCACGTTGTCTCTTTAAGACTGGTCCTGGGTGACATTGGAGTTTACAGCGAGGCCGTAGAAATTCTCTGTCTGGATATTTATTGTGGAGATTAATGGACTAAAATGGGTTGCTGCACCGTGACTGTCTTCTCCTTTTTTTGGAGAGTAAAAACTATATTTTGGTTTTTAAATGCTGCCGCTGCACCGTATTAAGAAATCATATTACTGGTTGGTTCGAAATGGGTTGAAATGTTCACATTTCTTCTTTGCTTTACATGCTGATCACTAAAGCGTGCTTTAATTAATATTGCGTTTTCGTAAAACGTAAGAGCAAACAAGGGGGATTTTAATTGACAAAAATAATAAAATCAGCACATTTCCAAGCCAACTGCGGTTAACATTGGCACGTCGGCTTGAAAAATATCTCCTTTTTGCCGTAAATAACACACATTTCATAGCTGTTGTGGGTTATGTATGTGTTCATCAGTGCTTGAGAACTGTAACTTTGGGGAGCGGGTCGTAATTGTGGGCTTTTAATGCGGTGCTGTCTGTGGCGAGGTGTTGGTAGGGTCTGATCGGAGCTGCAGCCAGAGCGTTTCTCCCGACCAGCGGCTGCTGGGAGCTGGTCCACGGTGAAGCAGCCCACGCAGCCGAACGAGGGCTTCCCGGCTCTACCTAAGAGCTGACCGCAGCGGCCCCGACGACCGCGGGCCAGCGACCCGAGAAATAACATGGGGAGTCCTGCTGCTGCCTGCTGTTGTTTGTTTTCCGTAGTAAATACCTGAATATGCAGAGACTCAACAGGTCATTCAGTTGTGTGGTATCATTCAGATGATCAAATGAAATGTTGCAACATTAATATCAGTTTACCTGATCTTGATCAATAATCACATTAATGAATTGGTGCATGAATAACTACAGACCCTGCTTCCTGCAGCAGCTTTTTCTGCTCTAGATTTATGATCTGCTATTTGTATATTTCAACGAAAAAGACGGAAATGGCATTAATTATTTAGATTTATTTGCGGATTTTTTTGTCGATGTTAACCCTGTTGTGTCTCAGTTCATGAAGCTGTTTTCAATGTTTCCCGCGATGCGAGCAGCTGATTGTGCAGCAGATGGCCGCGGACATGATCAATTTCGAAGTGCTAGTTCTGGATCAAGAGAAAGCCTGCTGTGCTGTGCCGATGATTTTATTTTGCGAGGATGGATTGAGGAAGGGGGACACACATGCTTAAATATCGACTGTCGGCAATAATCAGATTCATACTCATAAAATACTTGTTTACATGTTTTGTGTGTGTGTGTGTGTGTGTGTGTGTGTGTGTGTGTGTGTGTGTAACTCTGCCCACTAATCCGTTACGTATTTTGTTTCTTGTTGACATAAATACAAAAATTATGCAAAAGAAAAGAAGTGAAATAATGTACAAAACTAAAGTGTATGATCCAGTATCGAACCCACGACCTTCATCATTGCAGGCGAACACATTAGTCACTAGACCACCAGCACTATGTGCTACAACTCTTTGCAAATTTATACCTTTAAGACACTATGAGTGCTGGCAGGCTTTACAGCAACGTATGTAAAATAGAGCCTTTTTTATTATTATAAACTTGTCGCTTCCGTACAAATGTGAAACAATATATCTGACGGAGATTTCTGCGGAGTTTCTGCACTTTCCTGTCAACAGAAACAGACATGCTGTCTGCCGCTGCCTTCCGCCTCCAGGCTTTTTCAGACTAATAACTGAAAACTAAAGACTGCACACGTTAACTGAACAAAGATTACAGCAATACACCACAACTTTCTCGCTACAAATATCGTCAAAACATATTTATGTGCTCAAACGATCTTAGTTTATCAAATTTTCTCTTAGAACAGCCTGAACAGAGTCCGCCATACTTTCTCTGTTTCTCAGTCCTACATGGACCAATCACATAGCTGTTCTGCATTTCTTCATTTGCATGTAAAGGCCGGATTTGCTCACTAGCTAACTAGTGAGCAGTACAGCGGTCGAACTAGTTAACATGTTACACAGAATGCCAGCCAAGTGTGTATTTATTCAAATTCCACAAATTTACTAGTTTTAGGGGCATTTTTCTGCAGCTAGTTAACTAGTGACAGTGTTTTGTGTTCACTACTTAACATGTAAGGCTCAGTTTGCCCTCTATAAGCTAGTGAGAAAAAATTATAATGCAGATATGCTCACTAGTTAACTAGTGAGTGCTTCCTGTCCCATTACAAGTGAACTAGAAAGGCCAAATATGTCAACTAGTTAACTAGTGAAGGTAAATTTGTCACTAGTTAACTAGTAAGAACACATTTTTACATAACAAGTAAACTAGATTGCTCCAAAAACAGCAACTAGTGTGCGTCTTATGCGCACTAGTTAACTAGTGAGCATATCTGCACCTCACTAGTTAACTAGTGAGCATATCTGCACCTCACTAGTTAACTAGTGAGCAAATCCGCACCTCACTAGTTAACTAGTGAGCAAATCCGCACCTCACTAGATAACTAGTGAGCAAATCCGCACCTCACTAGTTAACTAGTGAGCAAATCCGCACTTCACTAGTTAACTAGTGAGCAAATCCGCACCTCACTAGTTAGCTAGTGAGCATATCTGTGCCTCACTAGTTAACTAGTGAGCAAATCCGCACCCTACTAGTTAACTAGTTGGCGTTTTGGGGCCCACTAGTTAACTAGTGAGCATATCTGCACTTTACAAGTTAACTAGTGATGCTTTTTTGCACCTTACTAGTTCACTAGTGGGTGCTTTAGGGCACACTAGTTAACTAGTGAGCAAATCTGCACCTCACTAGTTAACTAGTGAGCAAATCCGCACATCACTAGTTAACTAGTGAGCATATCTGTGCCTCACTAGTTAACTAGTGAGCAAATCCGCACCCTACTAGTTAACTTGTTGACATTTTGGGGCCCACTAGTTAACTAGTGAGCATATCTGCACTTTACAAGTTAACTAGTGATGCTTTTTTGCACCTTACTAGTTAACTAGTGGGCGCTTTAGGGCGCACTAGTTAACTAGAGAGCAAATCTGCACCTCACTAGTTAACTAGTGAATATATCCGCACCTTACTAGTTAACTTGTGGGCGATTTGGGGCCCACTAGTGAACTAGTGACACTTATTTTGCACCTCACTAGTTAACTAGTGGACATTTGTACCCTCTCTAGTTAACTAGTGAGCAGTTCTGCCTTCACAAGTTTACATGTAAGTGTCACACTGAAGCCACTACTAGTTCACTAGCTGAGGTTCCTCTGGCCAGCATGTTAACTTGTGTGCCGCATGCAAATGTTTGGGGTGGGATTTTACGAAATTCCGCACTGTGATTGGTTGTCATATTTTATTTTGACACAGGGAGCCAATAGAGAGTCTTAATTTGAGAAATTCTCCGCCTCCTAATTAGAATTATGCGCAACTAGCTAGCTAGTGTGAATGTAGACTTGAACTAGTTTACTAGTATACATTTATGTCCTCACTAGTTAACTAGTTTGGACAATGGATGCATCAACTAGGTAACTAGTGAGCCTGCTGCCATCAACTAGCTAGCTAGTGAGCCATTAATGGTTCACTAGTTAACTAGTGGCACTGACCTACTCCAACTAGTTAACTAGTTAGGAGTTAAGCCTTCACTAGTTAACTAGTGTGCACATTTTGGCCATCAATAGTTAACTAGTGAGACACAAAAAACCTTCAACTAGCTGACTGGTATGCACTTTGGCCTTTACTAGTTAACTCGTGAGCCATTTATGTGACAACTAGTTAACTAGTGAAGCCAAAATGTGTTCACTAGTTAACTAGTGCACATTTATGTCTACCACAAGTTAACTAGTGTGCACATTTTGGCCATCACTAGTTAACTAGTGAGACACAAAAACCTTCAACTAGCTGACTGGTATGCATTTTGGTCTTTACTAGTTAACTAGTGAGCCATTTATGTGTCAACTAGTTAACTAGTGAAGCCAAAATATGTTCACTAGTTAACTAGTGCGCATTTATGTCTACCACAAGTTAACTAGTGTGCACATTTTGACCCTCACTAGTTAACTAGTGAGACAAATACCTTCAAGTAGCTGACTGCTATGCATTTCTGCTTTTACTAGTTAACTAGTGAGCAGTTTTTGTGTCAACTAGTTAACTACTGAAGCCTAAATGTGTTCACTAGTTAACTAGTGCGCATTTCTGCTGTCACTAGTTAACTAGTGGGCACATTTTCACCCTCGATATTTAACTAGTTGACACAAACATGTCTAACTAGTTAACTAGTGGACAGAAATGGCTTACATGTTCATGACAATTCTGGCTGATATCCTGATATCAGAATAAATGCTCATTTGGCTTGCCATAAATCCGCGTATTTCCAGCAGAACACGTTTGCCGAAAGATTTGTGCGATAATCACACTTTCATTTTCCTCATACTCGACTCACGTGACCAGGCGCAAATGTCACGTAACCAACGCAATTGCGTCATGAATATGCAAATTAGAATGTTG
Source organism: Nothobranchius furzeri (assembly GCF_043380555.1). Classification (NCBI taxonomy): domain Eukaryota; kingdom Metazoa; phylum Chordata; class Actinopteri; order Cyprinodontiformes; family Nothobranchiidae; genus Nothobranchius; species Nothobranchius furzeri. Next base: position 12,209,475 of record NC_091744.1, on the reverse strand, counting down.
CGACCTCTAGTAACCTCTGAGCAAGCGTCAGCAAGGCAGATCAGAACGCTTCATAGAAGCACGTGATCATAAGCTTTGATACGTCATACAGAGATTATCATTTCTTACTACAAGTCATTGTTGGTCAGAGCACTCGACGCGATTTTAAAATGCAATACGATATAGAAGAATACAACTGGGAGTTGAAAAACAAAATAAGCCAAACTGAGAGAGAAATTCAGAAAGTGAAAGATGAAATTTCAGCATTTAGAGAAAAATCTGCTTTTGAGTATAAAATACGAGAAGCCAAACATGCAGAAAATATGCAACAGAGAGGCTTGAAACATGATGCAGAAATGAAAATCCTCCATCAAAAGATTTCTACTCTAAATAAACTCGTTTTAGAGAATGACAGTCGAATAGCAGCGCTCAGAAAGGAAAATGACAACCTGAGCGTTTACAGAAAATTAAAAGAAAAACGCAATTTTGACACAAAAAAGATTGAGCGACCTCCGAACAGACCTGAGACTAATAGAGAAAGGAAGATCAGCCAGTTACATAAAATGAGTCAGCTAGCTTTGAAGGACGCCTCAACACAAAGTAATGATGGAAAACAGGCTGCATTGGGAAAAGATAATGCTAGATATAATATTTTAATTCAAGAAAAGATGCGTTTTTGTGAAAACATGACAGGGGAACTAAAGAAAACAGACGAGAAATTATTAAAGGTAGATGAAAAAATGGCTGCACTCAGGCACATCAGAAGGCTGCAGTAAAGTGAGGATGATTTGAAACAAGAAAGGGAAGAAGCTTTTGTGTTAAGATCTTTTAATCCAGAGACGAGAAGAATAATGAATTTATTTCCCAGGGAGGTACCGATCTCTCAACCAAAAGAGGCTGATGTAAAGAAAAAAGTTAGAGATCCAATGAGTTGGTTACGGGAATAAGAGGGTTAATCCCACAGTGGGGGTGTCATTTTTAAACACAGATGAGGGGAAAGTGCCGAAGGGGCATGCTAGCTCAGGCAAATAAACACGAGCTAAACTTTCTAGGGTCATGGGTCGGGTTGGGGTTGGGAGAGATAAGGCTGAAAGAGAGATGCTAGATCTTACCTTACTGACTTTGTCTCTGCGACACCAGGTTGGAGTAATAGACAACCCTCGCATCTCTGACTACAGAGTTAACGGATGTCAGAAGGTGGACGGGGAGACGTGTTTTCATACACAGGCTGCAAATGCTGTAATTGAGCCTGGGAGTTTACTGCAGGAACTGATCTGGTTCTGAAAGGACAGATGTTGTCCAGAGTGGAGAGGCAATACTCGTTAACCTGAGAGGTTAATGATGATAAAAGATAAATGACCCGCTCTTTCTAACACCAGCTGAAAGCTCATTCACGCAGAGTCTGCCTCTCAGGGGCCACGCCCACAGGGCCAGCCTTTCTGGATGTGGGTGGTGTGTCTCCCCATGAGCCTGGGACAACAGGTCCTTGCAAAGCGGCAGTTGCCATGGGGAACCTCACAGGAGTTGGGAGATTTCCACCAATCAATTTTTCCCCGGCCACCGTGGGATAGTTAGCATGGCTAGTTAGTTAGTTAGTTAGTTAGTTAGTCAGTCAGTTAGTCACTTAGTCAGTTAGTTAGTTAGTTAGTTAGTTAGTTAGTTAGTTAGTTAGTTAGTTAGTTAGTTAGTTAGTTAGTTAGTTAGTAATGTGGCTCAAAAAGCTGAGTGCACCCCCACAAATGTCATCAAAATGACTGACTCAGACAATATCAGCCTCAACCCAAGATGTAGTTAGCTAGTATCTCAGTTAGTTAGTTAGTTAGTTAGTTAGTTAGTTAGTTAGTTAGTTAGTTAGTTAGTTAGTTAGTTAGTTAGTTAGTTAGTTAGTTAGTAATGTGACTCAAACAGCAGCATGCATCCCCACAAATGTTCCATCAAAATGGCCGGCTCAGCCAACATCAGCCTCAACCCAAGTTAGTGGGATGTGTATCTCCCCATGAGCCTGGGACAACAGGTCCCTGAGGAGCAGCAGTTGCCATGGGGAACCTCACAGGAGTTGGGAGATCTTCACCAACCAATGTTTCCCCGGCCACCGTGGTGCTATTAGGATCATGGACAGGCCCTGCTCCCTCACCCTGGGTAAAGTGGGGGGTATGGGGGCCTCTGGAGGGAACGCATGAAGGAGAGACCTTGGCCACTTGTGCGCAAGAGCGTCCCCCCCCCCCCACCCCCCCACCCCCCACCCCCCGTGGGGCGCCACGATCCTGCAGGGAGAATTTAAGTGGGCACTGAGAATTCTCTGTTGATGCAAACACATCCACGACTGCCTGACCGAACCTCATCCAGACCTGATTCACCACTTAAGGATGAAGCCTCCAATCTGCGTAGATTGGATTGCCTCTGGATAGCAGATCTGCTCCGTAATTCAGAATTCCTGGTATATGAGTCGCTCTCAGGGACTGCAGGTTCAAACTGCTCCAAATGATCAGTTTATGTGATCATGTGTAAGCAGGGGGACCTCAGACCTCCCTATCTGTTGACACATTTTTAACACCGTGGGGAAATTCACTAGTTACAGGTGTCTTTAGCAACAGGATAAAAACACTTTATGAATTATTTAGTTGGATTAAATCCTTGGGAAATGAGTAATAAGCTGTTTTAGGAAGGTGGAGAGTAACGGGTTACGGCACTGTGTGAAACTTGGGGGGTGGGGGCGGGGGTGGGGTGGGGGTGGGGGTGGGTGGGTGGTTGGGTTCCTAAGGCATCTGTTCCTCATGACCTGATGGGAATCAGCCTGTACAGAAGTTCCCTCCTGATGCTTTCCAACAGCTGCTTTCCTTCATCACTTTAACAGTCAGTGAGTCACTATGATTTTCCTATATTTCACTCACATTTATGGTGGTGGCAATGTTTATGAAACTTCAGAACTGCTGTATTTGATTTCACTTTTGCATCAATAAGAGTTCAGCAGTACTAACAGCAGTCGTGTGAGCACGGGAATAACACAACAGTCTTGTGTTTCGGTTTATCGTGTGTGAAATATACACCTGAAATGATGAAATATATACAGCTACTTACAGATAAATAATTAGGTGCATTTCCTGTGCCCTCAGTGACATTAGGCCCAAGGTGAGATTATTATTAGCATAGCGATTAGAAAATAGAGCCAAAGGAACTGTTTTAACATCAGCACGCCACACCAAGCACTACAGCTTTGTCTGCTGTCTGTACAAATTATTACATTTACCTATTTATTGAATCTGAATTATGACTTCAGTTCAAACCAATATAGGGTCTTGAAATGTATTTTCACTGAGTTACTTTTAGCTACTCAAAACACAAACCTAGAGTTATTAGGCTACTTAATAACAACGCTTCATGATTCTTTGAAATTCTTCTACACTTCTTGTCACGTTTAGGAGCAGGAGGTTAGGACCCAAGATGCAGACCCAGGATGACACGAGGCAGGAATGTTAAATAAAGAAGAATCCTTTATTTAGGATGACAAAATAAAAATCCAAAAGGGGCAGGAGGCAAAAAAACCCAATAACAAAATGAAGCAGGGAAAAATCCAAAAGCTCACTTCATGAGCAGAGAACCAGAGACCAGGAGGGAGAGACAACAAACAACGCTGACATAAAACAACAATGGACCGACAAGAACAATGAGACAAGGAGGGCTTATTTAGACAGGGAGGAGCAATTAGGGAAACAGGAAGCAGGTGTATGGAGTGAGGCTGGAGGAAGGCAGGTGACAACAATTATCTGGATGGGGAAGAGAACCAGAGGAGGGCAGATAAACCTAACACTATATAAAACACAAAACTAAACCTAAAGACTAAGGGAAGGACTCACACAAACACATACACATACTGACACTCACAAATTCATACACATACAAGAGGCTGTGGCTACAACTTAAGACACACAACAGAGATGCAGACAAAGGACACTTGAGGGCGCTAAGAGAACACAAAAGGAGAACCTGGAGTGGGAACTGGAGGAGCTGGGGAACAAAGGGACACAGAACATGACACTTCTATCTCTAATAACCTAGTGAATAACTTCCCTCAGTCCGTTTCTAATTATTCAATCAACCTGCAAAAGCAAAACTTCATGAAGTTATTTAATTTTTTATCTTATTGTTAAAAATCAAATGTTATTGTCCTAAAAATCTTGTCATCTTTCGACTGTAGCATTAAATATTCTTAATAACTAGAAATGTAACATCTATAAAGCATCAAATCAAATAAATCTGACAAATAAGGGAAAAATGTCTGTGTTTATGTCCCCATCTTCACAGATTTAACAATTAGTCTTAGATACATTCAATTGTGGTGAACTGTTTATTTGCGTTTTATACAAACAATTGTCTGACATGTAAAATAGTAACATTTAAAGTTTGGATGTAAGAGGTGAAAATAAAGATTTTAAAAGTTCCAAATCTCCCAGTTGCCCCTCCACCTTCTACAGGTAAAAATTACATCTAGTTATACATTTATAAGTTGGATTTGACTGAAGATTTGTGTTTTTTTATCTGAGATTATTGTTTTTATACTTTTATTAACTGATTCAATTATGTCCTCCCACTAAAACTGACACAACCATTTCTTCAGGTCAAACACCTCCAGATCTTTTTCTGAAGACAGTAGGATAAAGACCAGTGCTGACCACTGAGCAGGAGACAGTGTCTGTAGAGAGACGTCCTGAACTCAGAGACTGTTGGATCTCCTCCACCAGACAAAGATGATTCAGTTCATTCAGACAGTAGAGCAGGTTGATGCTTGTCTCCGCAGACAGACTCTCATTGAGCTTCTTGTTGATGTGATCAACTGTTTCCTGATTGGATCTGCTTCCTGTCTTCCCCAGCAGGTCTTTTAGGAGAGTCTGATTGGCCGGCCGGGACAGACCAAGGAGAAAGCGTCCAGGTGTCCATTTGGACTCTCAAAGGCCTTGTTCACAGCACTCTGATAGAGATCATTTAGATTTGGACCGCTGAAAAGTTTAGACCACAGAGAATGTTGCTGTTTGTCTTCCATTAGATTGACATCAGAGCTGATGAAGGTCATATCGACATGCAGAGCAGCCAGAAACTCCTGAACACTCAGGTGGATGAAGCAGAAGACCTTTACCTGGTACAGTCCTGTCTCTTCTACAAAGATCTGTGTGAACACTCCTGAGTACACTGAGGCTGCTCTGATATCGATGCCACACTCTGTCAGGTCTGATTCATAGAAGATCGGGTTTCCTTTCTGCAGCTGATCAAAAGCCAGTTTTCCCAGAGACTCAATCATCTTCCTGCTCTCTGGACTCCAGTGTGGATCTGCCTCAGCTCCTCCATCATACTTGACCTTCACTTTGGCCTGAACAACCAGGAAGTGAATGTACATCTGAGTCAGGGTCTTGGGCAGCTTTCCCCCATCTTTGTTTTTAAACACCTCCTCCAGAACTGTAGCAGTGATCCAGCAGAAGACTGGGATGTGACACATGATGTGAAGGCTTCGTGATGTCTTTGATGTGGAGGATAATCCTGATGGCCTGCTCCGCATCTCTGAATCTCTTCCTGAAGTACTCCTCCTTCTGTGGGTCAGTGAACCCTCTGACCTCTGTTACAATGCCAACACACTCAGAGGGGATCTGATTGGCTGCTGCGGGTCTTGTGGTTATCCAGAGGCGAGCAGAAGGAAGCAGGTTCCCCCTGATGAGGTCTGTCAGTAGAACTTCCAATGAGGAGGACTCTGTGACATCAGTCAGGATCTTACTGTGGTGGAAGTCCAGAGGAAGTCGACACTCATCCAGACCATCTGAGATGAACACGACCTGGAACTCTTCAAAGCTCCTGTTATTTTTGGTTTCAGTGAAGAAGTGATGAACAAGTTCCACCAAACTAAACTTCTTTTCTTTTAGCACTTTCAGTTCTCTGAAGGAGAACGGAAACATGAAGTGGATGTTCTGGTAGGCGTTGTCTTCAGCCCGGTCCAGAGTGAACTTCTGAGTTAAGACCGTTTTGCCAATACTAGCCACTCCCTTTGAGATCACTGTTCTAACAAGTTCGTCTCTCCCAGGTGGGAGTTTGAAGAGGTCTCGTCTGATTGTCGTTTCTAGTTTTTTTAGTTTCCTGGACGCCACTTCAATCTCTCTGATCTCATGTTCATTGTTGACCTCTCCAGTCCCTCCCTCTGTGATGTAGAGCTCAGTGTAGATCTCATTCAGATGTGTTGGGTTTCCTGCTTTAGCAATCCCCTCAAACACACACTGGAACCTCTTCTTCAGGCCAGATTTAAGTTTACGTTGACTAAATGCAACACAACATAAAGTATGTCAGGGTGTATTTTATGTAAGTACACGGGAAACTTGATACTTCTGCAAATAACTTGTTTGATTAATCTTTGTACCTGTTTGCAGATGGTCAGCCAGCTGGTCCTGCTTCATTCTTTTGAGGAAGTGTTATGGGAAACTTTATGTTAATTAATTCTTGATCATGGACTCAATCAACTGAATGTAAATGTATTGTTCTATGTCTCTTTGCATGACACACACACACACACACACACACACACACACACACACACACACACACACACACACACACACACACACACACACTCTCTCTCTCTCTCTCTCTCTCTTTTATCTCTTGGTATAAATAAACTCTGTGACCTGTTGTTTGGGGCATTTTGCCACAGTTATAACTGTTTGACGTGTCTGCTCATTGTCTCCTTCTCTCTTCACTATAGGAAATGGGTTATTGATAAACATATTGATAAAATCCATGACATTTTTTGGTCATTCAAAAGCCATAGTAAATCATCTTTACTTCCAGGTTTCCCCCTTTACCATTACCTAAAACTAAAAAACTCAAATGAAGAGAACAGTCATTGTCCAGATAGTCTAATCTATTTTTACTTTCTTTATGAAGCTCCATGGCAGCCATGACACCTAATAAAAACATGATTTCTCATGTACTTTACTGGTCTTTGTAAAACGTCATTCTCCTATAAAATGAAAACAATTGTAAAACATGAGTTTTTTAAGTATAAACAATTTAAAAAATCATGATTTATATGATTATTTTGGGATTTATCATTACTTTTTGTTGATCTTTACAATTAGTCGACTTTATTGTATGTTTCTGAGTTTGTCAGTGTGTGTGTGTGTGTGTGTGTGTGTGTGTGTGTGTGTGTGTGTGTGTGTGTGTGTGTGTGTGTGTGTGTGTGTGTGTGTGTGTGTGTGTGTGTGTGTGTGTGTGTGTGTGTGTGTGTGTGTGTGTGTGTGTGTGTAAAATAGTGAATGTCACCCATAAACTGAATCTTAAAGCTGCTTTCCATCAGTGGAGGAACTCACCTGCACACTTGACTCATTGATTCTGTCAGCATATTTATCGAAGCCTCAGTAAAAGCTAATTATTCCATTTTTCTTTTTCAAAATTTTCCAACCAAAAAGGAACCGTATCTATCCTGGATGACATCGGCAGCATGTTTGACGACTTGGCAGACCAACTGGATGCAATGCTCGACTGATCTCCAGCCCCCCTCCCCCTGACCCATCCCTCATGACATGTAGGTGTGTGAGAAGACGGCGCTCCCAAGACTAAATGCTGGCGCTTTGGGGAGCTCGTGTTTGAGCGTCTGGCCCTCCCATGTTAAGTGCTTCCTGAGTAGCCTTGAAGAGGGAGTCCTCTTTATCTGGTGCAGTAGCTCTGGCTCCTTCTCCTGATGCGAGGAAGCTGCTCCCACACAACCTCTGACCTCTGCAGCCCAGCGCGTTACCTCCACCCAGCCTCAGACTGCTGCGTGGACCGAGAAGCACAATAATTCATCTCAACACAAAAAAGGCTGGCTTAGACAAACTTTCGGGTGCAGTCTTACGAAGAAACTAAGCACACTAATTGTCTCAAAGGCAAGTAGACGGAGAGATGAACAAACACGTCACGCTCTGATGAGGATTTTTAAAAGCACACTGAAACACAGACCGCTCTCTTTGCGTCCGTCTCTCCTCTAAAATATCAAAAGGATTCATTTTTCCAGATTCGTCGTAGCCTTCGTTTCTCCTCTGTACGAGTGGAGGCCAGTGGTTCGCTGGACTTCCTGACCCGCATGTCGTCTCTTCTCACGTTGTTGTTGGTGCTCTTGCTGTTATTGTTGGTGTTGTTGTTTCGAGCGTGTGCGTAGTCCCTGCTTTTTGCTCATGTCAGTGTCCTCCTGCTCGTACAGTACGTAGTTACGCTAAGGATCAGACCAGCTATGAATTCTTAAGACACTTGCACATAAATCAGATCGCCGGTGTTCATCTCTACACATGAAGGTTTTATGCTTGATGATAATAAGAGACCAACACTGACAAAAAGCACACATGAGGCGCACAACAGTGATTTCAAAAATATATTTCTTTACATTTCAAGGCTTTATATAGCCCATCCAATCAACATTCACACATACCGTAAATCCTCTAATGATAGCCTGTATTTAATTAACTGCCAGGTATCACAGTTTGGCCGGTGTCGGAGTTGGCGGAGGTGAATAATGGCCCGGTTTTTTTTATTGTGGCCAGGTGGAATGTAGTAATAAGCAAGTACGGGGGGCGGTTGTGTCATCCGTCTCACTTTTGATTTGCCAGTGATAGACCGCGAGGGTAACTTTAACCATGGCAGGTGCGGAGACAAAGAGGAGGCGAAAATTTGATATCAAGTTCAAAGAGAACGTGCTGATTATGCTGCAGAACACTCTGGGGAGCAATAGGGGTTGTATGAACTAGTCACTAGTCGACTTCACCGCTCTATAGTGACTTTTTATGCCCGTCATCAACTAGTCGCTGTCATGTGATAATGACCGGCAAGATGCAGTCCTCGGAAAAGACAGCAGCCTGCTGTCAGAAGGTGAGGAGCTCCTGCACGTCTGGAGACAACGCGCTGTGCCAGAGCGTCGGTACTGACACCCGCCGTAAAACGGTAATTTAACCAAATTGTGACGTTTACCCTCTTGCAATTTAACCTTCCCCTCACCCCCATCCTAACCTTAACCAGCTTGTGCATGCAAAGCTCTGATTGTTGACACGCTCCATACATCTGCGTCCTGAGCACGGCCACAGTAACATTATCAAATTAGGTGTCGCCACCTCAAAAACTAATTTAACACGCAATCGTTCATGTCGGCTCATTTCCTTTTATGTTTTCTGTCTTTTATGCTTTTATTTGTGCCTGATGCGTTTCGCTGCTGTGGATCAGGGCGAATCACCTGTTTTGTCCTCGGTGACGCACCTCACTGATGTGGCCGGCGAGCACTCCGCTGTTTTTGCGGTCGGTAGATCTTTTAGTGCTGCAGTTCAAAGGTAACTCATAAGGTGAATATATATGAACCCAGGTAGCAGTTTTTCTTTAGGATTGAGAGGAGATGCAGGAAGATAATAAACAGATACAGGACAGAAAAATAGTCAAATAAAAACAAGTTATTTTTTGTACCTGGTGGTTGCAACAAACAGACGCCATTGAAGGTAATCAGATGTGAGGAACAGAAAATGAAATAATTATTTTAATGTTTAGAGCAGCAGGAACTCCGAGAGGCTGCAGGCGCATCAGTGAGTTTGCGGCCACTGCGCAGGGGGAGGGGAGAGGGCTGAAGCAGAAACTACTGTTGTTAAAAGAAATGTGTTTAACTTTGAAAATGTGGGCGCAATTTTAATTGTCAAAAACTCCAGCGAACCATTAGTTCATTTTACTCAAATAGAAATTGAGGCCTGCCTCTAATACTGGCCCTCCTTCCAATAAAGGCCTGGAGCTTGATGAGCTTGAGTCAAATACAGGCCCGGGCCTGTATTAGAAGATTTACGGTAGGTTTAAAACAGGCGCTCCTAAAGCGCCCTCTAGTGTTTGGTTAGTAAAATTGCCTTTAATAACTTAACCTCCTTCTCGTCTTCCTCTTTTATCACAATTATTTCTAAATTTGGTGTTTATTCTGCAAATCTCAGTGCCTTCGTATTTATCTATTCCTTTTGTTTAACAGCTTCATGATTTCTTTGACAACGCCCCTTTGTGTCAGTGATGTCCAAGTGATTTAACCCTAAAAGTTAACCCCCAAATGTCTGCAACCTTCTGTAACTACTGCAAAGCCTTGTATGAGCTAATATAAATACATAAAATAACAAAAAAATCTGGTAAGCTGTAATAAGTTGGCTTCACTCCTCCCAACACCCCCAGTTTTCAGTGTTTTCCCTTCATATAAGCCAAGGCGGTGGATCAGCCACCAGTTTTCATCCTAGTGAAAAGTCCACTTGTGTTTTTATGCTCTTTAAAACAAAGATCTATTTGAAAGACAGATAGTTCTATGTGAATAATAACAACTATGATGATAATCAAGAGGAATCTAAATGTTGAGTTGAAATGATCTGAGCCTGTACATTTCTGTTGGAGTTCTGGATGTGTTGTGACGGCTGTTGTTCCACGGTCAGGTTTAGGTTGCGTTTCTGCTGTGACGATACATTCCTGTACAGTTGTGATTAGAATAAATGTATAAATTATACCTCGCTTTGCCTTTTTAATGCTTCATGTACGGCAATGTGCATTTTGTCTTGGGGCTGATTGGAGAACTGTAAAGGGCTTCCTGCTACAAAAGCACATGTTAAAGGGGACGTGTTACGAATATATTTTTAAAGTTAGAACAATTTTGTGGTCTATACAAAACAGGAAAATGAAGATTTTTGCACAAAACCCCTTTAAGCAATCTCACCAGCTCTTTTTGACATTTTCAGTACATTTAAGAATACACGCTTGCTGGATCACAGGAGACTGGGTTTCCAGGTTGCTGGAGGACTGGAGGAGCTGAGCACGGAATAGGGAGCAGGATCCGGTAAGGTAAGGTCAATATGGAGCGGACAGCCAGGGAGCGGCTGGGAGACAGCGGGACTGGTCCGGTAGGTTGCAGGACGGTGTGAAAGGTGGTGGTGGAAATCTGGAGAAGAGGCAGCTTACAAAAATCAGGCAAGCTTGGAAAAACACACAGGAACCAGCAATCTGGCTAGAAGTACGACTTGGACGATAGCTACTCGGATTACTCAGTAATCAGGCTCGGGAGTCGTAGATACCAAAGTTGAGTTAATCATCCAGCGAATAAAGATGTCTCCCAGCAGCTTATTTGTCCCTGGCCAACTGATGAGCAGATGGGCTGCAGCTGGTCCACTCCTTGACACGCCCACCTGCAGGAGAAGCTCAGAGAAGGTTTAGCAGAGAGAGGAGGACTCACCCCAGACCATGACACCAAGATAACTTAAAGTGATACTTTACAACTTTTTCGTATTTTGAACTCATTTTCTTGAGCCAGCATGTGCCAAAATGACCCTTTACATGGTGAATGAAATGTCACTCAGACCCTCAACACTCTGTGGCCAGAATACCACACTTGCAACTTCAGATTGCCGGTCAGGTCTGTTGGAGTTAGTAAAGCTGATATGCCTGGTTCTGCAGCCTAACCCCCGGGTTTCCACAGGAGCCATCAGCAGCACGTTACTGCAGCAGCACGTCTTGCTCACGTAAACTGCTGCCTGGCCCTTCCCACGAGACGCTAAGCAGCAGGGGAGCAGCTGTCACCGACAGAGCGCGAAGTCACACGAGTGACTTCGTCAGTAAACACAACAACAAGCAGGAGAAAACTACAACATGGCTCCAAAAGGTTTGTGTTTTATGTTCTGTCCGTTTTATAATTGCCAATACGGACCTGAAAAACAAAGGAGACCGCTAACTAGGTGATAACTTCTCACGGGGCCGCACAGTTAGTAACTATTTTTAAAAGTAAAGCAACCGGAAGGCAGTACGTTTCTTTATTCTGAAAATCTCGGGGGCTTCGCTCCATTTCCGCGTCCGATTTCCTGTCTTTCCTTCCCCAAAATGTTGAACTTGACCCGTTTCAGAGGCGTCGCACGTAGAAAATAGAACCGGCGCGTAAAGGCTGCGACATGCTGCTCCTGAGACGTGGCTGACTCGCATTGCTGACGGCTGCTGACGGCTCCAGTGGAAAAGGTTCTGTTGACCACAGCGGCTCCTATCAGCAGCTATGACGTGCTGCTGCAGTAACGTGCTGCTGACGGCTCCTGTGGAAAGCCGGGGTTAAGGTGCTTTTCCAGGAACACTACTCAGGGCAACTCGGACCGATGCAGTTCAGCCCGACCACGGTTTCCAAGGGCACGCTTTGGTATTTTCTCCCCTATTTTTAGTCCCTGCTCCATTGAGGTACCTGGCAAGGCTGAGTTGGGCCGGTATCGTGATTCTGGCCGCTGATTGGCTAGGGGCTTCATGGAGCTGGCGTGGGAACAAAACTGCTTTCAGATGAGCTGACTCAAACCACGCTGTACAGAGCTGTTTTAGGCTGAGTAGTGCTCCTGGGAAACCACCCTCAGTGTCTACATGAGTGATTCATCACTAAATTGAACAAATCAGCAGCAGCAGCTCCTAGATGTTAGTACTGGGTATGGAATGGAATATGATTTAAAATATAACTCGAGCAAAAGTGTTGTTCTAACCTACAGAACCACCCAGGATAAAAGGCTTAATTTTCCTGTGTTTAAGTTGTCCAGCAACAGTCTTGCAGTCTGTGAACAGATAAAATATCTTGGACACTTTATCACAGCCAATATGAGCGACGATGATGATATTTACAGGCAGTGCTGCAAGCTATATGTGCAAGCAAACACCATTGCACGCACATTCAGCTGTTGTTCCACACCTGTTGAAGTGGCATTATTTAAAGCATACTGCACACCACTCTATACTGCACATCTGTGGTCATTCTATAAAAAGTCTAGCTTGCACAGGTTACAAGTGGCATACAATGATGCAACGAGAATCCTCCTCAAAACTCCCAGGGGAGGCAGTGCTAGTCAAACGTGTGTTTCTGTGAGCGTGTGCACATTTAAGGCACTTCTAAAAAATTTAATGTTCAAGTTTATGAGACGGCTGCAAGAGTCTTCCAATAGTATTATAGTCGCACTCTCAAATCCCACTGTGAGCTGATCTCGTTATATGACTAGGCTGAGAATGCACTGGTTAAAATGTTTGGGTGGATTTATCTCAACTAGTTAGTTTTGTTGTCCCTTACCTCCACTGCAGTTATATCCTGTGATTTTATATAGGCTTTTATTGGTATTAATGTTAATTGGTATCCTTTCTTTTCTTGTGTTTTTCTTGTATCTTTTTCTTTTATCCGTATGTTTCTTTTAAAATGGACTTTAAGTCTGGCAATAAACATATTATAAATCAGCTGCGTTCATGATTTAAAACATGCAGGAGATGTGCTGGAAGCAGACTGCAGCTCCAGGTATGTCAGCTCAATATTTGTTTAAGTCCCAACAGAGCCAACTGCCAGTCTGGAGTTGAAAGTAGAACATTCTGGCCAAAGGGGTGCGATGTGTGCTGGGTGGCTGTTCATTAACCCTCTAAAACAGGAGTATTCGATTCCGGTCCTGGAGGGCCGGTATCCAGCAGGTTTTAGTGGTTTCTCTGCTCCAATATGTTTGATTCAGTGGTTTAATCACCTGTGCAGCAGTTCAGGCTCTGCAGAAGCTTAACCCCGTAAATTTCCAGCGCAATGGGGTTTTGTCCCTCCGGCGGGACGCTGGAATGCTAAGGAGTTAATCGCCTGCTGGTTGAAATCAGGTGTGTCGAAACGGAGTTAAAACTAAAACGTGCTTGATACCGGCCCTCCAGGCTGGGAACTTCATACCACTGCTGTTAACGGCCATTTTAGCACACACTGGCTCAAGAAAATTTTAAAATATAAAAATTTCATATCATGGCTTTAAAATGTGTGTAGGACTCCGACATAGGGTTCAGACGTTTTGCTGCAACTGTAAACACAATTTTCTGTAATTATTGAATTTGAAGTTGATTAAAATACAGCTAATCACGACGTACTAGCGGCATGAGCTGCCCTGTAAGACATCTTTTTAGTGACGTATGACAAACAGCTCTTCACCATTTAGAGGAATTTAGATTTTTATGATGATTTATGACAAAATTCCTTAAAATGAATAACTGAACCTAGTTTATCTTTATGTAGATGGTAAAGTGTAGTGAAACAGCGTTAGTCTCACTCAGCATAAGCAGCAGGGCCCTGCAGGGAATCGAACCCCGTCTCATTACTGAGAGTTCCGTTACCAGAGCCTTTTGCTTTGGGCGACCGGAGACGGTAAAGCAAAACCTGCATCAACAAAGCATTTAATGTTGGAACATAAATTCTGTCTTGAAGCAGGAAAAAAGAAACCGTCAAACTAAAAAATTTTTTCTAATTAAATTCATTTTAGTATTTTATAAACGTTTTACAGATTTAGAGCCTCCTTTGAGTTTTATGCTTTTAGTTAACTTCTCGTTCTTTTACGATGTTTATCCGTTCTTTAGTCGCGGTCAAACGCATCGTAATTTTGTTCTGCGGTGAATCTTAAAGTTATGTTGAATGTAAATAATCTGAGTCTTTATTGCTTTAATCATTTACATGTTTAGACTATATTTTATTAGCCTTTAATATTTTAGTATTTATTGTTTAACTTTTGTAAAGAGCTATTTTTAAACGCGTGCACATTTAAACACTAAAACCTTTGTTTGCTCCGTCTGTGTCAGAGCTCTGCTGTTCAGCTCCTTCCTGGTTCCTGCAGGACCACAAAGCCCAGAGAAGCTAAGTCCAGCAGGACGTGAGGACACAAACAGACACGGAGAGCTCCTCCTAAACCTGGAATCAAACTTTTCTACAGATTATTTAGAACAGTTTCTTGTGACAGAACAGTTAGTGAAACAGAAAGGACCTGATGAAGATGATGTTATCGTCCTTGTCTTTCATACGGATCAAAGATCACCCCAGCTTATGCTCATGTCACCAAGTAAACGTCCCATTTCTCACTAAGACCTGCTCTGTCTGCTCTACCAGATTATCAGGAGCATCACTGTAGTTGTAGTTTTGCCTCCATCTTCCTGCCCTCCTTGGTCTCTTGTTTATCTTCTACCCCCTCTCACCATCCATCTCAGGTGGGATCTTGTTTGCTCCGATGGCCTCTTGTGTTCCAGGCTTACATCTTTTAGTGAACGTTAGAATATCATGTACTAATATATATGCATGTGTGTGTGTGTGTGTGTGTGTGTGTGTATGATGCTAAACCAGACTGCCTGCTCCATCAGATGAAAAGGAAATCCTCTCAGAACCCAAATAAAATAGAAGATTTAGCAACCAGACACAGAAGCCCAGGTGAAACCGTCCACATCAGCATCTCCAGTTCTACCAGCTCTAAAAACACACTTCTTAAATAATAAAACACTAAACTCAGCCAACGGATGAAGACGTCCTGGTGCCAGACGCTACCTAAGACATCACCAGTTCAGCTGACTTGATAAAACACTTGGTGACTAAAACAAACATCTGGTGACCTGGTAAAAAACAGTCCTAGTGCAACAAGCTACCTGAGACAAACCTTTCCAGTCGACCAGCTCAAGAAAGAAAGAAATGATCTTCAGTGGCGCTGCACTGGAAGAAAAAGATATGTCTAGTCCGAGTCAGAGTCCTCCGAGTCGTCCCATCTTGGTCTCTTCGGTGGGATGTACGGGAAGCGCTCTCCAGTCCTCTTCTGGCTGGATCCAAGGACTGAGTTAGAAGGACTGGGTTCTTCTACATCCTGGACCTCTTCAGCGCTCCCGTGGGCAGGCCTGGGATCTTCTGGAAGCTCTTCCGGTGGGGCCGGAGGAGCTACCGCCAGCCAGAAGTCTTCTGGTGGTGGAAGCTGCTGGTCTTCATCGCTATCCAGAACTGAGCTACCATAACCAGAGTCCACACTAGAAGCCATAAAACCTTCTAAAGCTGACCAATCTGAGCTACTGTTAGTCTCCTCCAACTCCTCATCACTACTCAGACCCTCAATAGCAAACTCTGCCTCTACTGGAGGAGCCTGACCATGACCCACAAACACAACATCATCATCAGGAATGTGAAGGGCTGGGTACCTACCTTCATCTTCATCGAGAATCCGGATGACCTCAGGGGCCGCTGCAGTCACGGGATGCTCCACGATGAAGATGCCTGTGAGGACAAAACAAGACACATTAAATCCACTTGTGTCATAAAACAGTTATGAAAAAGCTACAATGACTTGTTTACAATACAAGAGATGTGTGTCTGCATCTGCATGTGTGCACAAGACACACTTTACTAATCTGGTTGTTTTTGGGGTTTAACAGGTTAAAACCGAGTTCTGCTTTTACTCAAAAAGTTTCCATTTTTAATTTATGTGATTGTTTATTATTTATGTTTCATGTTTATAGCTGATGTATTTCTAAAAAGATGTAATGTTTTACAGCTTGTAGACACAACACTGCTCAAATAAAGTTGTTTTAAAATGGGCTCTAGAAAAATAAACAGAAGACTCATTAAACTGGTGAAAAGTGTTTAAAATAGATTCAAACGGACAGAAATGCATTTATAAACCTGAGAACCAACTCAGAGAACACATCAAACTTTCTACTTGGATAAAACAGATGAAGTCCTTAAAGATCAAAGGTCTCTAGTTCACTCAGATTAATGGAAACAACTCATGTTCACCGATGCTAACAGGCTGAAGCTAAAGCTAGCTGTACGTTCTAGCATGTTCTACGTCATGATGTTTCATACCTGGTTCGTCCGTTGCTATGGTCACGAAAACAACATGTTTTTGTTTGAATACAAAACATCTGATGTATTCAAACTGGAGATTACAAAAGCATAACGGCACTAAAAGTCCTCACTGCTATTACATAATTAGCTAAGTGACAGTTCGAAAACAGCTGCAGTAATAGCTTCTGTCCACCAGAGGGCTGAGAGACCTCTCGGGTGCACCTGCTGCAAAGAGACGGGTTAGGAATCTGTTGCACGCATGTGCGTGTATACGTCATAGAATTAGAACGTTGCTTGACTATAAAAGCTCATCGAATTTTTAAAAGTCTTTCTTTCGAACTTGCGCTAGAGCAGGCAGCACTTGGTCGAGAGAGTCTCTGGAGATTTGCTTCAAAAGTAGCCCTTGGACGAGCTTGGAGAACCTCTGCAGAGCAGAAATCGCTGAAGAAGTTTGTGGCTAGCTGAAGAAGACCCGAGAACCAACCTACCAGAGCGATGTTGGTCTTCAGGGAGGAGCACGGTAAGCTAACATCCGTTAAATTCTCCATCTGACTTATTTCATGTTTCCTAAAGGACAAACTACTGAAACATTATTATAATGTTAAATTTGTGTATTTGAGAGACCGAATGTGTGTTTTAAAATCACATTTGGTGTTTTACTCGTGAACAAGACCCCGAGATCTCCTCCACTTGAGGCAGGACCTCTCCACCGACCTGGAGTTGACAAACGCTCTTTTCCGATTGAGAACCGTGATCTCAGACTTGGAGGTGCTGATCCTCATCCCAGCCTCTTCACACTCGGCTGCAACCTCCCCAGCAAGAGCTGTAGGTCGGAGCCTGATGAAGCTGGGAGGACCACATCGTCCGCATAAAGCAGAGATGAGGGTGCGAGATCGACAGGCGGATTGGGGCAGCGTCTGCAGTGATGCGGCCGCTGAACCGGTCAGTTGTGGGGAAGAAGGAGCTGAGCCGGAAAGCAAGGCTCTCGGTTTACCAGTCAATCTACCGCCCAGTCCTCCCCTGTGGTCATGAGCTTTGTGTAATGACCGAAAGGACACGATCGCGGATACAAGCGTCTGAAATGAGTTTTCTCCGCGGGGTGGCTGGGTCAGCCTTAGGGATAGGGTGCGGAGCTCGGACATTCGGTAGAGACTCGGAATAGAGCCGCTGCTCCTCCATATCGAGGAGTCAGTTGAGGTGGTTTGGGCATCTTGTTAGAAGGCCTCCTGAACGCCTCCCTGGTGAGGTGTTTTGGGCATGTCCTGCTGGCAGGAGGCCCCCTGGACGGCCCAGGACACGATGGAGAAAGTACATATCCGAACTGGCCCAGGAACGCCTTGGGGTCCTGCCGGAGGAGCTGGTGGAGGTGGCCGGAGAGAGGACGGTGTGGAGCTCCCTAGTTGGGATGCTGCCCTCGCGACCCGGACACGGATAGCGGAAGAAGACGAGACGAGATTTGGTGTTTTATGGAGGTGAAACATGTTTTCTGTGGACAAGTGACGCTCAAATTCCCCTGGAACAGTTTGAACACATCAAATATTTTTACTAGTTTTGTTCTGGCATGTCGGTTTCTTTTGTATTATTGATATAAAAGAGGATGGACAGCCGCGAGGTGAGTGAGCGCGAGGAGCGCTTGTTGGTTTTTGTCAGCTGGGCAAGCAAAATAAAAGCTGAATATGTGGTTCTTTTAGCAGGATAGAGACAAAAGGTTTCTCACATTAGCACCGACCTGTGACTCAACCTCATCACACAGCCTCAGCATCTTGAGAGTCCCAGCAGGTCGGTGGGATGACTATATCATACTAGAGAGGACCGTTAAAAGAAAACCACCAATTTGGTTTCAGCAAATCCATTTAGTTCAATTTTACATTGAAAATTTTTTTCGTGACCATAGCAACGATGAACCAGGTATGAAACGTCATGACGTAGAACATGCTAGAACATACAGCTAGCTTTAGCTTCGGCCTGTTAGCATCGGTGAACATGAGTTGTTTCCATTAATCTGAGTGAACTAGAGACCTTTGATCTTTAAGGACTTCATCTGTTTTATCCAAGTAGAAAGTTTGATGTGTTCTCTGAGTTGGTTCTCAGGTTTATAAATGCATTTCTGTCCGTTTGAATCTATTTTAAACAGTTTTCACCAGTTTAATGAGTCTTCTGTTTATTTTTATAGAGCCCATTTTAAAACAACTTTATTTGAGCAGTGTTGTGTCTACAAGCTGTAAAACATTACATCTTTTTAGAAATACATCAGCTATAAACATGAAACATAAATAATAAACAATCACATAAATTAAAAATGGAAACTTTTTGAGTAAAAGCAGAACTCGGTTTTAACCTGTTAAACCCCAAAAACAACCAGATTAGTAAAGTGTGTCTTGTGCACACATGCAGATGCAGACACACATCTCTTGTATTGTAAACAAGTCATTGTAGCTTTTTCATAACTGTTTTACGACACAAGTGGATTTAATGTGTCTTGTTTTGTCCTCACAGGCATCTTCATCGTGGAGCGTCCCGTGACTGCAGGGGTCCCTGAGGACGTCATCCGGATTCTCGATGAAGATGAAGGTAGGTACCCAGCCCTTCACATTCCTGATGATGATGTGGTGTTTGTGGATCTTAGACAGGCTCCTCCACAAGTGGTAGAGTTTGTTATTGAGGGTCTGAGTAGTGATGAGGAGTTGGAGGTAGAGTTTGCTTTTTTTGAGGGTCTGCGTAGAGATGAGGAGTTGGAGGAGACTGACAGTAGCTCAGATTGGTCAGCTTTAGAAGATTTTATGGCTTCTAGTGTGGACTCTGGTTATGGTAGCTCAGTTCTGGATAGCGATGAAGACCAGCAGTTTCCACCACCAGAAGACTTCTGGCTGGCGGTAGCTCCTCCGGCCCCGCCGGAAGAGCTTCCAGAAGATCCCAGGCCTGCCCACGGGAGCGCTGAAGAGGTCCAGGATGTAGAAGAACCCACTCCTTCTACCTCGGTCCTTGGATCCATCCAGAAGAGGACTGGAGAGCGCTTCCCGTACATCCCACCGAAGAGACCAAGATGGGACGACTCCGACTCGGACTAGAGATATTTTTTTGTTCCAGTGCAGCACCACTGAAGATCATTTATTTCTTTCTTTCTTTCTTGAGCTGGTCGACTGGAAAGGTTTGTCTCAGGTAGCTTGTTGCACCAGGACTGTTTTTTACCAGGTCACCAGATGTTTGTTTTAGTCACCAAGTGTTTTATCAAGTCAGCTGAACTGGTGATGTCTTAGGTAGCATCTGGCACCAGGACGTCTTCATCCGTTGGCTGAGTTTAGTGTTTTATTATTTAAGAAGTGTGTTTTTAGAGCTGGTAGAACTGGAGATGCTGATGTGGACGGTTTCACCTGGGCTTCTGTGTCTGGTTGCTAAATCTTCTATTTTATTTGGGTCCTGAGGGGATTTCCTTTTCATCTGATGGAGCAGGCAGTCTGGTTTAGCATCATACACACACACACACACACACGCATATATATTAGTACATGATATTCTAACGTTCACTAAAAATGTAAGCCTGGAACACAAGAGGCCATCGGAGCAAACAAGATCCCACCTGAGATGGATGGTGAGAGGTGGTAGAAGATAAACAAGAGACCAAGGAGGGCAGGAAGATGGAGGCAAAACTACAACTACAGTGATGCTCCTGATAATCTGGTAGAGCAGATAGAGCAGGTCTTAGTGAGAAATGGGACGTCTACTTGGTGACATGAGCATAAGCTGGGGTGATCTTTGATCCGTATGAAAGACAAGGACGATAACATCATCTTCATCAGGTCCTTTCTGTTTCACTAACTGTTCTGTCACAAGAAACTGTTCTAAATAATCTGTAGAAAAGTTTGATTCCAGGTTTAGGAGGAGCTCTCCATGTCTGTTTGTGTCCTCACGTCCTGCTGGACTGAGCTTCTCTGGGCTTTGTGGTCCTGCAGGAACCAGGAAGGAGCTGAACAGCAGAGCTCTGACACAGACGGAGCAAACAAAGGTTTTAGTGTTTAAATGTGCACGCGTTTAAAATTAGCTCTTTACAAAAGTTAAACAATAAATACTAAAATATTAAAGGCTAATAAAATATAGTCTTATCATGTAAATGATTAACTCATTCACTGCCAGCCGTTTCCTGATCACTAACGGCCTTCGCTGCCAGCGTTTCTCACCGTTTTTACTGTTTTTTTTTAAGAGTCACAGAACGTTGCGCGCTAGCATGATGTCGACGCCAAAAACACCAAAACAAAGAGGAGACTCACCTCTTACATCAGGAAGAAGCTGCGTGTTTCGAGCGTTATCCGTTCTTTCATAATCCGTTGTCGAATTGTGATCGGCAGACGCTTTTCCGGTTCGCGCCTCACTTTTTTTTTACAGGAACGGCCCAAAACGATCTCCAAACACATGGATGTGTTGCTTCCTGATCATGTGATCTGTGACATATGCGGATGAAGATCGACTTCAGGGCTGAGATGTTTGTTCTCTCAGCGCGGCGACTCGTTCCGATGCTCAAACAGTAAAAAAAAAATGCAAATGACAACTTTAGTCGTCACTGGCAGTGAATGAATTAAAGCAATGAAGACTCAGATTATTTACATTCAACATAACTTTAAGATTCACCGCAGAACAAAAATACGATGCTTTTGACCGCGGCTAAAAAACGGATAAACATCGTAAAAGAACGAGAAGTAAACGAAAAGCATAAAAGTCAAAGGAGGCTCTAAATCTGTAAAACGTTTATAAAATACTAAAATGAATTTAATTAGAAAACATTTTTTAGTCTGACGGTTTCTTTTTTCCTGCTTCAAGACAGAATTTATGTTCCAACATTAAATGCTTTGTTGATGCAGGTTTTGCTTTACCGTCTCCGGTCGCCCAAAGCAAAAGGCTCTGGTAACGGAACTCTCAGTAATGAGACGGGGTTCGATTCCCTGCAGGGCCCTGCTGCTTATGCCGACTGAGACTAACGCTGTTTCACTACACTTTACCATCTACATAAAGATAAACTAGGTTCAGTTATTCATTTTAAGGAATTTTGTCATAAATCATCATAAAAATCTAAATTCTTCTAAACAGTGAAGAGCTGTTTGTCATACGTCACTAAAAAGATGTCTTACAGGGCAGCTCATGCCGCTAGTACGTCTTGATTAGCTGTATTTTAATCAACTTCATATTCAATAATTACAGAAAATTGTGTTTACAGTTGCAGCAAAACGTCTGAACCCTATGTCGGAGTCCTACACACATTTTAAAGCCATGATATGAAATTTTTATATTTTAAAATTTTCTTGAGCCAGTGTGTGCTAAAATGGCCGTTAACAGCAGTGGTATGAAGTTCCCAGCCTGGAGGGCCGGTATCAAGCACGTTTTAGTTTTAACTCCGTTTCGACACACCTGATTTCAACCAGCAGGCGATTAACTCCTTAGCATTCCAGCGTCCCGCCGGAGGGACAAAACCCCATTGCGCTGGAAATTTACGGGGTTAAGCTTCTGCAGAGCCTGAACTGCTGCACAGGTGATTAAACCACTGAATCAAACATATTGGAGCAGAGAAACCACTAAAACCTGCTGGATACCGGCCCTCCAGGACCGGAATCGAATACTCCTGTTTTAGAGGGTTAATGAACAGCCACCCAGCACACATCGCACCCCTTTGGCCAGAATGTTCTACTTTCAACTCCAGACTGGCAGTTGGCTCTGTTGGGACTTAAACAAATATTGAGCTGACATACCTGGAGCTGCAGTCTGCTTCCAGCACATCTCCTGCATGTTTTAAATCATGAACGCAGCTGATTTATAATATGTTTATTGCCAGACTTAAAGTCCATTTTAAAAGAAACATACAGATAAAAGAAAAAGATACAAGAAAAACACAAGAAAAGAAAGGATACCAATTAACATTGATACCAATAAAAGCCTATATAAAATCACAGGATATAACTGCAGTGGAGGTAAGGGACAACAAAACTAACTAGTTGAGATAAATCCACCCAAACATTTTAACCAGTGCATTCTCAGCCTAGACATATAACGAGATCAGCTCACAGTGGGATTTGAGAGTGCGACTATAATACTATTGGAAGACTCTTGCAGCCGTCTCATAAACTTGAACATTAAATTTTTTAGAAGTGCCTTAAATGTGCACACGCTCACAGAAAAAAACATTTGACTAGCACTGCCTCCCCTGGGAGTTTTGAGGAGGATTCTCGTTGCATCATTGTATGCCACTTGTAACCTGTGCAAGCTAGACTTTTTATAGAATGACCACAGATGTGCAGTATAGAGTGGTGTGCAGTATGCTTTAAATAATGCCACTTCAACAGGTGTGGAACAACAGCTGAATGTGCGTGCAATGGTGTTTGCTTGCACATATAGCTTGCAGCACTGCCTGTAAATATCATCATCGTCGCTCATATTGGCTGTGATAAAGTGTCCAAGATATTTTATCTGTTCACAGACTGCAAGACTGTTGCTGGACAACTTAAACACAGGAAAATTAAGCATTTTATCCTGGGTGGTTCTGTAGATTAGAACAACACTTTTGCTCGAGTTATATTTTAAATCATATTCCATTCCATACCCAGTAGTAACATCTAGGAGCTGCTGCTGCTGATTTGTTCAATTTAGTGATGAATCACTCATGTAGACACTGAGGGTGGTTTCCCAGGAGCACTACTCAGCCTAAAACAGCTCTGTACAGCGTGGTTTGAGTCAGCCCATCTGAAAGCAGTTTTGTTCCCACGCCAGCTCCATGAAGCCCCTAGCCAATCAGCGGCCAGAATCACGATACCGGCCCAACTCAGCCTTGCCAGGTACCTCAATGGAGCAGGGACTAAAAATAGGGGAGAAAATACCAAAGCGTGCCCTTGGAAACCGTGGTCGGGCTGAACTGCATCGGTCCGAGTTGCCCTGAGTAGTGTTCCTGGAAAAGCACCTTAAGGCTGCAGAACCAGGCATATCAGCTCTACTAACTCCAACAGACCTGACTATCGCGTCATACCCGTGTCAAAACCCGTGCACGCGCATTGGGTCCACAGCGCGCGTGTGAACGGGTCTCGCGAGCGAAAATATACATGGCAGCGCGCGTGTGAACGGGACTCGCGAGCGGAAATATACATGGCGAGAGGTCATTTGTGCACTGAGAGGGAGCAAACTGTGTCTGTGAGCGCACAAGGATGTGCACAAGTGACAAACCTGCGTGCGCGCGTTGTCAACGAGAACACGGCAGAGGAAAACGTGCGCGCGCGGCAGCCTCTGTGCGCGCTCGGCAGCGTCTCTGCGCGCTCGGTTTCTGACTCCTGCTCGCTCGGCTGTAAGGGTTTTGGCACTCTGGAGGCGTGGCCTGTGGCAGATCTTCTCTGTCCTCTGATTGGTTAGTGTACCCCGCACTTTACCCTCTACCTATCTATACAAAAAAGTCTGCTGGTAAAGTAGTTGCTGGCATAGCTCATTTGGAAGAGCGGGTGACTCTCGCCCCGGAGGATCCGGGTTCGAGGCCGGGCAAGGAAAATGCAGTAGATGTAATGTTAATTTTTCTTAGTTTCAGGTATTTTACAGTTGTGACCGTTCAACTGTCATTAAACGTCCGAATGTTTGCTGGGCAGTGTTTTAAAAAGTGCACATAAGCTAGATGGTTTTAACCATAGAAAATTACATTTTTTGTGATACTGGAAAAATACATACTGAAATAAAACTACTGATTGAAAACTTTATGACTGTGGTTGTACAATATATGACTCACTAATACACTGCAAACTCCCTTAGAGTGGGGCTTCCAGAGAGAGAGAGAGAGAGAGAGAGACAGAGAGAGAAAAGTTCTTGCCTCATTAATGAATTGTTTATTTTTTTCAGTATTTAATTGACAAATTATCCTTTCAAATAATTAATTGATGAGTTACATAATTGTCCATTTAGAATTGTTGAATGGACTGAGTCAAGTTTGGTGCACTTTATATATTTCAAAACATGTTTTTTTTTTATTTTAATGATGCATATAAATAATTTAAATGTTAATTTAATGAAATATTTCTATTTTTTCATTACCTCACCCTTGTTTTGACAAAAACGGGACCTTGCTGGATAATATCATGGAGAAACTATTTGTTCACAGTACATGGCTCCGTAAGGATCTGTGTACCAAAGGAGGAGATACTCAGAAATCTGTCTGCAGATTGTTACAACCCAGACTGGAAGTGGCGGGCTGTAATAAGAAAGGAGACCAAACAGAGCAGTGGGGGTTCAACAACTGATTTATTTAACAAAAGTAAGGATTTACTAAAGCAAGTTAGTGAACAGAAAATGGCCATCTCAAGGTTTTACTCGGATGTCCCTCAGCAGGGTGCAGCACTGTTGAAGGTCATCTGAATGAAAGCTTGATATGCAGTTTCTTTATGAAAGTGTGTAAATATACAGTGTGGTTGCCGTACATATGTTGAGGTTCTCAGACATCAGGCTTCTTTGCCCAGGCCTTCACTAGTGGGCTATTTTAAAAGTTGGTAAGGAGAAAAACCACAGCATATAGCTGATTGTTTACAAATGCAAGGAGGGGAATAACAATCAAAATGCTTGTGTTCTCCGACCAGATGAATGGAGCGCTCCACATGCACTCAGAGATGTTATGGCTTCTGTTTCTATAACTTTACATGCAGACATTTGAGGTTTGCCAGAAAGGAAAGCTGGCCTGTACACTTTGCAGGGCACAATGTCATCAATGAAGAAACCCCTGTCTACCAAGATGACCATCTCTAGTTGTAGCATTTTCATCACACCAGATTCCCAGGTTGGTCGCTGATAGTTCCAGCATACAGTGCTGAGACAAAGGTCACTGGCCTATGTGGCACAATCCAAATGAGCCTCTTCAGAGTGCAGTTGAACTTGAGGAAAATATATGACTCTGGAAGAGAGGGGAATATGGCGATTGACACCTCAGATCAGTGCAGTCAAGAATTACTGGTGTTTGGGTAGTCCTGAACGTGTTGTGATGCCCCCACCGTCTCATTGGGTTTTCATTTGTGTTTAATTGTGTTTTTCTTCTGTTGTAGGCAGCTGGTTAAGCAGCCTTGGAGGCACCTGGGCTCAGGGTGTGGTGCTGCCTACAAAGCCTACTGTTTTTCTGCTTTCACTGGGTCTCTCCTGTGTGGTGGAGAGTCCTCACTGGCCATTTTCTGTTCACTAACTTGCTTTAGTAAATCCTTACTTTTGTTAAATAAATCAGTTGTTGAACCCCCACTCCTCTGTTTGGTCTCCTTTCTTATTACAGCCCACCACTTCCAGTCTGGGTTGTAACAATCTGCAGACAGATTTCTGAGTATCTCCTCCTTTGGTACACAGATCCTCACTGAGCCATGTACTGTGAACAAATAGTTTCTCCATGATATTATCCAGCAAGGTCCCGTTTTTGTCAAAACAAGGGTGAGGTAATGAAAAAATAGAAATATTTCATTAAATTAACATTTAAATTATTTATATGCATCATTAAAAAAAAACATGTTTTGAAATATATAAAGTGCACCAAACTTGACTCAGTCCATTCAACAATTCTAAATGGACAATTATGT
Source organism: Nothobranchius furzeri (assembly GCF_043380555.1). Lineage (NCBI taxonomy): Eukaryota > Metazoa > Chordata > Actinopteri > Cyprinodontiformes > Nothobranchiidae > Nothobranchius > Nothobranchius furzeri. Next base: position 12,183,324 of record NC_091744.1, on the reverse strand, counting down.
AACTCATCAATTAATTATTTGAAAGGATAATTTGTCAATTAAATACTGAAAAAAATAAACAATTCATTAATGAGGCAAGAACTTTTCTCTCTCTGTCTCTCTCTCTCTCTCTCTCTCTCTGGAAGCCCCACTCTAAGGGAGTTTGCAGTGTATTAGTGAGTCATATATTGTACAACCACAGTCATAAAGTTTTCAATCAGTAGTTTTATTTCAGTATGTATTTTTCCAGTATCACAAAAAATGTAATTTTCTATGGTTAAAACCATCTAGCTTATGTGCACTTTTTAAAACACTGCCCAGCAAACATTCGGACGTTTAATGACAGTTGAACGGTCACAACTGTAAAATACCTGAAATTAAGAAAAATTAACATGACATCTACTGCATTTTCCTTGCCCGGCCTCGAACCCGGATCCTCCGGGGCGAGAGTCACCCGCTCTCCCAACTGAGCTCTGCCAGCAACTGCTTGAATAGCAGACTTTTTTGTATAGATAGGTAGAGGGTAAAGTGCGGGGTACACTAACCAATCAGAGGACAGAGAAGATCTGCCACAGGCCACGCCTCCAGAGTGCCAAAACCCTTACAGCCGAGCGAGCAGGAGTCAGAAACCGAGCGCGCAGAGAGGCTGCCGAGCGCGCACAGAGGCAGCCGCGCGCGCACGTTTTCCTCTGCCGTGTGCTCGTTGACAACGCGCGCACGCAGGTTTGTCACTTGTGCACATCCTTGTGCGCTCACAGACACAGTTTGCTCCCTCTCAGTGCACAAATGACCTCTCGCCATGTATATTTCCGCTCGCGAGTCCCGTTCACACGCGCGCTGTGGACCCAATGCGCGTGCACGGGTTGTGGCACGCTTTAAACGCCATACCTGACCGGCAATCTGAAGTTGCAAGTGTGGTATTCTGGCCACAGAGCGGTGAGGGTCTGAGTGACATTTCATTCACCATGTAAAGGGTCATTTTGGCACATACTGGCTCAAGAAAATGAGTTCAAAATACGAAAAAGTTGTAAAGTATCACTTTAAGTTATCTTGGTGTCATGGTCTGGGGTAAGTCCTCCTCTCTCTGCTAAACCTTCTCTGAGCTTCTCCTGCAGGTGGGCGTGTCAAGGAGTGGACCAGCTGCAGCCCATCTGCTCATCAGTTGGCCAGGGACATATAAGCTGCTGGGAGACATCTTTATTCGCTGGATGATTAACTCAACTTCGGTATCTACGACTCCCGAGCCTGATTACTGAGTAATCCGAATAGATATCGTCCAAGTCGTACTTCTAGCCAGATTGCTGGTTCCTGTGTGTTTTTCCAAGCTTGCCTGATTTTTGTAAGCTGCCTCTTCTCCAGATTTCCACCACCACCTTTCACACCGTCCTGCAACCTACCGGACCAGTCCCGCTGTCTCCCAGCCGCTCCCTGGCTGTCCGCTCCATATTGACCTTACCTTACCGGATCCTGCTCCCTATTCCGTGCTCAGCTCCTCCAGTCCTCCAGCAACCTGGAAACCCAGTCTCCTGTGATCCAGCGTGTGTCTCTGTCTCCCACTCCTCACGGACTACCCCCCCAGAACAACTCTTCTCTGGTTTCCCCTGGATCACAAACTGTAAGTCTCGACCTGTACCTCATTTGTCCGGATCCTCAACATCCACTAACTCTTCCCCCGTCTCTAGATAACCCCCCGGAGCCCCAGCTGGATTTTCCTGCTGCGCTTTTAGTTCACGTTTTATAAACTTTCTTTTTTATACCATACTCCGACTCTGTGAATGATTCTGCATGTGGTGGGTCAGACACCTTTCCCCCCTAACATGACACTTGGTTGGACAAGTTTTTGTTTATATTTATACATTGTTTTAATTTTGTTCTCAATTCTCTCAACTACTTAGCTTTAGTAGGAGGATGTTTTATCTCAACAAGCTTTATTCTGTAAGTGAATAAATAAATGGGTGCATATAGGACACACCCAAAGTCTTTTCTGGATTTGAATCATTTGGATGTGATACACTGATTTAACTATAACGCTGTTGGCAGACAAAGCAGAAATGTGATCAGTAATTCTCAGTTTTTACTGTGATAAAAGCTGAGCCAATCAGGGGATGGGTGGGCGTGTCCAGCAGCAACTTTAACGAGCCCCCAATGAAACGACTCATTCTGAAAGGTACTGAAAATGTCAAAGATCTGGTGAGATTGCATTTTCCTGTTTTGTATAGACCACAAAATTGTTCTAACTTTAAAAATATAGTCGCAACACGTCCCCTTTAACACGTGCTTTTGTAGCAGGAAGTCCTTTACAGTTCTCCAATCAGCCCCAAGACAAAATGCACATTGCCGTACATGAAGCATTAAAAAGGCAAAGCGAGGTTTAATTTATACATTTATTCTAATCACAACTGTACAGGAATGTATCGTCACAGCAGAAACGCAACCTAAACCTGACCGTGGAACAACAGCCGTCACAACACATCCAGAACTCCAACAGAAATGTACAGGCTCAGATCATTTCAACTCAACATTTAGATTCCTCTTGATTATCATCATAGTTATTATTATTCACATAGAACTATCTGTCTTTCAAATATCTTTGTTTTAAAGAGCATAAAACAAAGACGGTGGCTGATCCACCGTCTTGGCTTATTTGAAGGGAAAACACTGAAAACTGGGGGCGTCGGGAGGAGTGAAGCCAACTTATTACAGCTTATCAGATTTTTCTGTTATTTTATGTATTTATATTAGCTCATACAAGGCTTTGCAGTAGTTACAGAAGGTTGCAGACATTTGGGGGTTAACTTTTAGGGTTAAATCACTCGGACATCACTGACACAAAGGGGCGTTGACAAAGAAATCATGAAGATGTTAAACAACAGGAATAGATAAATACGAAGGCACGGAGATTTGCAGAATAAACACCAAATTTAGAAATAATGGTGATAAAAGAGGAAGACGAGAAGGAGGTTAAGTTGATTAAAGGCAATTTTACTAACCAAACACTAGAGGGCGCTTTAGGAGCGCCTGTTTTAATGTTGATTGGATGGGCTATATAAAGCCTTGAAATGTGAAGAAATATATTTTTGAAATCACTGTTGTGCCCAGTAGCGGTTTTAGGCATGGGCAGACAGGGCAGTTGCCCGGGGCGGCATTTTTTCATGACACAAAAGGGGCGCACAAGCGCTGAGTAAAAAATAAAAAAAGAAATCTGCGCCGCACCGAGGTGTTCTATTATCTGTCATATCACAGTGTCTGGATTGGAAACGGCAAGTTGGCGCCCCCTGCAGCTGCAGGCGCTCCTGCTGACTGAGAATGTTCACGTGTACCGTGCGTGTATGAAGAAGAGGAAGGGGAGGGGTGCGGTGGGGGAATTCACCTCTGGGTCTTTCCCAAATGAAATGAGCAGGTAGAGGCTGAATCAATTGTAACATGGCTATAGTCAATCACATCTTGATGTTCTTCTATTTAACGCACATTTCATTCATAATATCATAAACACAGGCCTATCATTCTTTCAGGTTTTTCTGAATTGTGTGAAATGACCAAATAAAAAAGGAAAAACAAAATGATTTTGTGGTCACCCCCCCCCCCCCCCCACCCCCCATCAAGGACAAATTGTTTAGTCCTGACTAAAGGAAACTTATTGAGTCAAGAGCCAAACAGAAGAGATGAATATAAAAAGGCTAAAACCACCAGGTGCCCGATTCAGGAAAAGAAAAGAAAAAAGAGGAGAAAGATAAAGGTATGTACACTCTCATGATGCATGTTTTCAATTTTTTTGAACCAGTTAACTGGGGTTTTAACGGTTAAATTCGGTCAACTATTTGCTAACAGAGCTAATAGGGCTGAAATATTGAAACGAATATTCAAATGGTTTGAAAAAATTCCTTGAATCGTTTTTTACTGATTCAAACTAGGATTTGTTAAATGCTTGCTGTGGCCTGTGGCCTGCCTGAACAACAACAAACACATGTTGATCATGTTCACATAATAATAAATAAAACAACTCTACAAGCAAACAAAGCTACTTCTGTCTCTGCTTCTCCGTCTCCTATCTCTTCCTCTCTGTGTCAGATTTTTAGTTACTCCTCTGCCTCCTTTAGCGATAATGGTACGTGTAATAAATGTAGCATTTTTGTAGCTTTGGAGGCGAGGGTGTCGGAATTGGAGTCCCGGCTCTGCGCTGTTGAAAAGCCCGTAAACAGCCGTAGCTACTTAGCTAGCGCGGGGCTAACTAGCTCAGAACCATCCCGTAGCGACCCTCCAGCAGAACCCAAGCAGCCGGGACCTCAGGCCGGCTGGGTGACGGTACGCTGGAAGCATAGAACTCAGCCCGTGGGCCACCACCAACCCGTCCACGTTTCTAATAGATTTTCCCCGCTCAGTGATGCACCCACTGACAAGCCGACTCTGATCATTGGCAGCTCCATAGTCAGAAACGTGGCATTAGAGACTCCAGCAACCATAGTTAAATGTTTACCTGGGGCCAGAGCGGGCGACATTAAATCTTATCTGAAACTGCTGGCTAAGGATAAGCGTAAATACAGTAAGATTGTTATCCACGCTGGCGGTAACGACACCCGGTTACGCCAATCGGAGGTCAGTAAAATTAATGTTGCTTCGGTGTGCAAGTTTGCCAAAACAATGTCGGACTTCGTAATTTTCTCTGGCCCCCTGCCTGATCGGACCAGTGACGTCATGTTTAGCCGCACGCTGTCCTTCAACCGCTGGCTGTCTAGGTGGTGTCCTGAAAACAACGTGGGCTACATTGATAATTGGAAAACTTTTTGGGGAAAACCTGGTCTGATGCGGGGAGACGGCATCCATCCCTCTTTGGATGGTGCAGCTCTTCTTTCTAGGAACATGGCCAGTTTTATTAGTCCTCCATGACTACCCAGGGTCCAGACCAGGAAGCAGAGTCGTAGTTTAACCCACCCCTCTGCAGCTTCTGTACTGTTACCCACCCACTACCCCATAGAGACAGTGTCCTGCCCACGACCAAAATCACACAGATTGAATATCAGGCTTAATAAAGCAAATCATGGAAATCTCATAAATATTAGAACAAATTCAACCGAGCAGAAAACTAGAAAAATTAAATGTGGGTTGTTGAACATTAGATCCATTTTTTCTAAGACTTTGTTAGTTAATGACTTGATTTGTGATAATCAGATCTCTTTGCTCTCTCTCACAGAATCCTGGCTGCAGCAAGAGGACTATGTTAGCTTAAACGAGTTGACTTCTTCAAATTATTTAAATCATCATATTGCTCAAAGTACAGGGCGAGGAGGAGGGGTAGCAACCATTTTTCATTCGGACTTATTAATCAGTCCCTTACCAATTAATAGCTACAGTTCGTTCGAACATCTTATCCTTAGTTTTCCTAATCCAGATTGCAAAACTGTAAAACCACTCTTGTTTGTAGTTTTATATCGTCCACCAGGCCCTTACTCTGAGTTTTTGGATCAAATCTCTGATTTTTTATCTGATTTGGTGCTACATACTGATAAGGTCATTGTAGTGGGGTGTAACAGACGCTGTCTATTTTGGTGGCCACAAGGTGACCTCATCGCTACATCTTGCTCTCCTGGCTCTAACGGAGCTCATTTCAATCAGTGCGCTCCCTGTTAAAAGGCAGCTCCTTCTGACATTCGAGGAGGGAAGCTTAGAAGAGGCCTGGTGTTAGAGCGAGTGTTCCTCTTTTTCCTTCCTAGAAAAGTCTCGTTTGATACCTATGTGGTTAGATTATCCTTCCTCGAAATATCAAGCTTGGTTGTGTTTCACTAGCATACTCGTAAAAGAGTTCAGCTCACCCTTTTGGTGGAGTTTTTGGTGTTCCTCCAAATTCCTTCCTTTTACCCGGTTTAGTCCCAGCGCTTTGTGTTTAGTTGTTTATTGTTATTTACCCACGTGTTGGATGACCTCTTTGTTTATTAATCTTAGTGTTGTTTGCCCAGTGTAACCGGGTCACCTTAGTTCCCGGAAGTAATTCTGGTTGTTCGTGTCATGCCGCTGACACAGGAGAGGCCAGGTGTGTAGTTAGAGGGCTGCTATAATTAGGGCAGCTGGGGTCTAGCCGCAAAAGCCAAAAGCCTCGCTTTGGGTGCAGACGTGGGTGTAGCTAAGTGATGAGTGATCTGGCTTTGCTTTAGTTTAAAGGTTTTTTCCTTAATCGGTTTCTCTTTATGAAATGTGAGCAGGACTGAGGGGTGAACAACCGGGAATTTACATTGGCAAGCGGTCGGCCGATGAGGTACTGGTTTACAACATTCATAGCCAGTGGCGGCTGGCCAGTAGAGGGCGATAGGGCGCCGCCCTCCCAGTTTTTCCGTGTTTTTAATTTTTATTTAAAAAAATAAATAAATAAAATGAACAATAATCACATATTCTAAGTTAATTGTGTGTTTTGTAACAAAAAAAATCATATATATATATATATATATATATATATATATATATATATATATATATATATATATATATATATATATATATATTGGTCTCTGCCGAGCTCTGCCGAGCGGTGGAGGCTGTGTGCTGTTTTTCAATCGCCCAAACAGGACGAGACTAGCTGTCCAATTGCTGACAAGAATATCAAAGGGTAGGAATGGGAATGTATCCAATCAGCGTCGACGTTGTTTCAGAAGCATGATGGGCGATGGAGCTACCGCCAAAGGATTCGTTGGTGTTCGGTAGAACTCGGCAGAGTCGTTTTTGGTCGTGACGCAGATGTAACATGGACGCCGCCGGTGACTACAACCAGCATGGATACCGGATCTCAGCAGCCACTGAATTCAGTTCGGTCTCCTCCAGTATCCGTTCGAGAGGAGAACTATGGTGGAAAAACTTAATGTCAAAGAGCTTGGACCAGATCAGCCCGACGTAAAGATAAGCCAGCAGGAGAAGGAGAGAGGTAAACTGTACACACGACGCTTCTCTCGAAATTGGTACACCAGGAAGCAGTGGCTAGCTGGATGCAATCACGCTAATGCGTTATTTTGCTTTCCGTGTTTGTTATTCAAAACGGCTGGGACAGATAAGGCATGGATGAGTCAGGAGTTACAGACATGAAACATTTTTGTGAGAAGGTGAAGAAACACGAGTCATCCCGGGCACACATGGACAACAACACGGTGAAGCTAGCCATGCTAGGCAGCAGAGCTAACGTTGCCATGCAGGGAACAACAGCAGCTGGGTGCAGAGGTAAGCTGTACATTACATTTCTGTGAACAAGATAATCAGAATCAGAAATCCTTGGTTGTCCCACAAACCGGGACATTTGTTTAATAACATGTTTAATGTGCAATAACTGTAAAAACTAATTTTAACACACATACTTATTATACATATTTAATCACGTAAATGTGTATTTCATGTAAATTTGTGCAGGGAACAGCAGAGTCCGGGGGCCTGCGGCAGATGAGGCGACGGGCCCATGGAGGCCGGCGCCTGCGGCAGAAGAAGAGGCGACGGGCCCATGGAGGCCGGCGCCTGCGGCAGAAGAGGAGGCGACGGGCCCATGAAGGCCGGTGCCTGCGGCAGATGAGGAGGCGACGGGCCCCTGGAGGCTGGCGCCTGCGGCAGATGAGGAGGCGACGGGCCCCTGGAGGCCGGCGCCTGCGGCAGATGAGGAGGCGATGGGCCCCTGGAGGCCGGCGCCTGCGGCAGAAGAGGAGGCGACGGGCCCTTGGAGGCCGGCGCCAGCGGCAGAGGAGGAGACGAGGACGGACCCTTGAGGGTCTGCGTCCATGATAGAGGAGCTCTGCAGGCTGGGCCGGTGACAAAGTCTCTGCAGGCTGAGCCGGTGACAAAGTCTCTGCAGGCTGGGCCGGAGCGGCCCTCAAAACCACCATCGGAACCGGAAACCGTGGAGACGCCCGGCTGGACGGAGTGTCGACCTCTTGAGTGCAGAGAGCATCCCCAGATGAGGCGACTTCAGACGAGGCGACATCGTCAGACTAGGCGACTTCAGACGAGGCGACATCGTCAGACGAGCCGACTTCAGACGAGGCAACGTCGTCAGACGAGCCGACTTCAGACGAGGCGACGTCGTCAGACGAGCCGACTTCAGACGAGGCGACGTCGTCAGACGAGCCGACTTCAGACGAGGCGACGTCGTCAGACGGGCCGACTTCAGAAGAGGCGGCGACGTCATCAGACGAGCCGACTTCAGAAGAGGAGGCAACGTCATCAGACGAGCCGACTTCAGAAGAGGAGGCAACGTCATCAGAGGAGGAGGCCACGTCATCAGACGGGCCGACTTCGGAGGAGGAGGCCACATCAGACGAGCCGACTTCAGAGGCGACGTCATCAGACGAGCTGACTTCAGAGGCGACGTCATCAGACGAGCCGACTTCAGAGGAGGAGGCGACGTCATCAGATGAGCCGACTTCAGAGGAGGAGGCGACGTCATCAGAGGAGCCGACTTCAGAGGAGGAGGCCACGTCATCAGACGAGCCGACTTCAGAGGAGGAGGCCACGTCATCAGAGGAGGAGGCCACGTCATCAGACGAGCCGACTTCAGAGGAGGAGGCCACGTCATCAGAGGAGGAGGCCACGTCATCAGACAGGCCGACTTCGGAGGACACGCCTTTGGACACGTCGACTTCAGAGGAGGCGCCTTCGGACACGCCGACTTCAGAACAGGCGCCTTTGGACACGTCGACTTCAGAACAGGAACGGGCGTCGACTTCAGAACAGGAACGGGCGTCGACTTCCCTTGACTTCTTGTCTGAGGGCGTCGGCTTCGGGTCCGGGGGCGTCAACTTCTGGTCCTTCGGTTTTCGGACGGTCGACCTCTGGACCGGAACCGGAACTGTCTGCTTCGGGCCCGGAGGAGTCAGCTTCTGGTCCCTCGACTTCTGAACCGCCGAGTTTTGGTCCGGATCCGGTACCGTCTGCTTTTGGGTCGGTAGCAGGGCCGCTGCTAGGAGAGCTTGGAGCGATGAGGAGAGGCAGGAGGTCAGCTTGTCCAACTCTAGCTCCCTGAGGCTGAGCGCCCAACGGAGCTGGGCCAGCTCAGTCCGTTGACCAGCGAGCTCCGCTGGGTGAATCCCGCACTCGCTCCTCTGGCCCAGAGACGAGGAGGATAGAGCATCCAGGTGAGACTCCTGGCGGCTGAGGAGCTCGCGGAACCGGTCGAGCTCCGCCCGTTGCTCTATCAGCCGGGCTGCGATTGCTGCTCCTTCCTCTGCAACCGACGGAGGCTCTGGTTCGGCAGGAGACGGGACTGGTGGTCTGGCCGGGGGCGTGTCCGAACTGCCACGCCGGGCACGGCCAACGGCGGGCTCGAAGCTCCGTCCAGAAGCGCAGGGCTGCGGTGGCTTCCGGTGTCTCTCCCCACGCCGTGGACCGACTCCGGGGGAACAGATCGCCAGCCTCGTGCCCCCATAGCTGGAGCGATCTGGCAGCGGCTCCCAGTCCAAACATGCCTCCGGCTCCGGGAGGACAGGGAGGAAAGCCGCGGCCGAAGGTCGGCGATGCCGGCGGCGGCGGCGAGGCGGAGATGGGGCTGGAGACGGAGAAGCCGGCTGGTGGGTCGGGGTAAGCCACTGGAGCAGATTCTCCCAAGGCAGAATCTCCCGGCTGGATCCATCAACGGGTTCGGGTGGAGTCATTCTGTCACGACGTGCTGCGGAGTGGAGCGGAGATAAGGCGAGGATCCAGACCGGGGAGGAAGCAGGCAGACAGGTAGAATTAACTTCACAGGTTTATTAGGACGCACGCTGACAATGAAACAATGACTCCACACAGGACACAAAACAGACAGGTATGGCGTCAGAGGCGTGCCACAACACATGCACGCAGATTGGGTCCACATCGCGCGTGTCAACGGGACTCGCGAGTGAAAATATACATAGCGAGAGGTCATTTGTGCACTGAGAGGGAGCAAACTGTGTCTGTGAGCGCACAAGGATGTGCACAAGTGACAAACCTGCATGCGCGCGTTGCCAACGAGCACACGGCAGAGGAAAACGTGCGTGCGCGGCAGCCTCTCTGCGCGCTCGGTTTCTGACTCTGCTCGCTCGGCTGTAAGGGGTTTTGGCACTCTGGAGGCGTGGCCTGTGACAGATCTTCTCTGTCCTCTGATTGGTTAGTTTACCCCGCACTTTACCCTCTACCTATCTATATAAAGAAATCTGATATTCAGTAGTTGTTGTCATAGCTCAGCTGGTAGAGCTGGTGACTCTCCCCCCGGAGGATCCAGGTTCGAGTATGGGCAAGGCAAATAGAGTAGATGTTGTGTAATTTTTTCCTAATTCCTGTGATATTATTTTACAGTTGTGACCGTTCAACTGTCATTAAACGTCCGAATGTTTGCTGGGCAGTGTTTTAAAAAGTGCACATGAGCTAGATGATTTTAACCATATAAAATTAATATTTTTTGTGATACTGGAAAATTACATACTGAAATAAAACTACTGATTGAAAACTTTATGACTGTGGTTGTATAATATATGACTCACTAATACACTGCAAAGGCCCTTAGAGTGGGGCTTCCAGAGAGAAAGAGAGAGAATTTGTATTCTGTCAAAGTAGTAATATTACTTCAGCCACTCTTGAGAGGAGACTCCAGGTAAAAATAGACTTGTGGGTGTAGGTATGTTCAAGTTTAAAATGTTCTTGCCTCATTAATGTATTGTTTATTTTTTTCAGCATTTAATTGACAAATTATCCTTTCAAATAATTAATTGATGAGTTACATAATTGTCCATTTAGAATTGTTGAATGGACTGAGTCAAGTTTGGTGCACTTTATATATTTCAAAACATGTTTTTTTATTTATTTTAATGATTCATATAAATAATTTAAATGTTAATTTAATGAAATATTTCTATTTTTTCATTACCTCACCCTTGTTTTGACAAAAACGGGACCTTGCTGGATAATATCATGGAGAAACTATTTGTTCACAGTACTTGGCTCAGTGAGGATCTGTATACCAAAGGAGGAGATACTCAGAAATCTGTCTGCAGATTTTTACAACCCAGACTGGAAGTGGTGGGCTGTAATAAGAAAGGAGACCAAACAGAGGAGTGGGGGGTTCAACAACTGATTTATTTAACCAAAGTAAGGATTTACTAAAGCAAGTTAGTGAACAGAAAATGGCCATCTCAAGGTTTTACTCGGATGTCCCTCAGCAGGGTGCAGCACTGTTGAAGGTCATCTGAATGAAAGCTTGATATGCAGCTTCTTTATGAAAGTGTGTAAATATACAGTGTGGTTGCCGTACATATGTTGAGGTTCTCAGACATCAGGCGTCTTTGCCCAGGCCTTCACAAGAGATATTATGGGTGGTGTGTGTCAGCCTTCAGAAAGATGCTGATCAACTAGCTGAACAGGCAGAAAATAAACCGAGCACGCTCATGGCTCAAATGATAACAAAATAATACTCTAAGGAAGAGATACAGGGACAAATGCAGTGAACTGACAGATGTTGAGTCAGAGCTGGAATCAAAAACTAGTGAGCTAAGGCACATGCATTAATCCTGTTGTGTGTGAAAAAAATGCTGTAGCATGTTCAATAACATGTAACTTTCCATGCAACTATGTATTTGCTATGTTCCAGGCATACATTTTTTTGTTGTTTATCTCAGGGTACATTATAATACATTGAATTCTCAGAGGATTTTTTTATGTACATATATATCCGTGGATTCTCATGTGTGTTTGTTTATGGCATTAAAAAGGTTAAAAATGGCATTAAAATGGCATTAAAAAGCATTAAATTTGTTTTGCTGATTTCTGCAGAAACCCTGGATAAAGAAAGTCACTCATCCTGCTGGAAAGATTACACACGAGTGTAAGGTGTATGGAGCTTTCAGTGAACTATTTTCAGTTGGTGAAAAAAAAAATCATGAATGAAAGAATTTGGAAAATCAACAGTTCATAATTGTTTTTAAGAATAAAAACAATAGTTTTTTTTCAGTCATTCTTGTGAAATTGATATTACTAATATTATTTGAAACACATGATCAAAATACAGTTCAACCCCAATAAAAAACATAAGAGATGTTTGATGCTTTTGGTGCTAAACTTTGGATCCATGACAGGTGGTCACTAGACTTTTAAAACCAGTCTAGAGCAGTTTCCGTTTTTATCTGCATGGCACAGCATGATGGTTGTTTCTGTCCTCCAGGTAAAGGCACAGTTGAAAGGAACACAAGGAAATCATGGATGGATTGGATGATTTTACAGTATCGATTCTTAATGGTATGTCAACCTTGTGTTTCAAAATAATTTCATCTGTGTAAACTGCTGAGTAACTGGATTGTTTATGCTCACAGTTGTTTAATTTAACTATGTTCTGTAATCCTTATTCACATAGATTCTGAGATTGGAGATTCTCCTATGTTTTTTAAATGTTTGTTATGTTTTTTTAGCTGACAAGGATAGTCGAGTAACGCAGGCCAGGCATTACAAGACTCTGCAGGCAATGTATAAGAAGCCAAAGCCCAACCAAGACGCTGTCTGGCAAATCCTTGACCTTGAGTTTCAATCAAGACGAGCCTTCATTGACAGTGATGTTCTGAAAGAAGAGGAAAGAGCCGGAAAGATTCTCGAGGCATACCCATGTTTCAAGGAGCTTCACAATGTAAGTGGCTTATTTTTTATTGTTTCTTCCCCATAAAGCAAGCATATACTTTTTTGTTTCTTTCACTATAGGTGATGGACGAGCTGAGGCGCATCCTGGATAAAGGCAACTGCACATTCCTGACAGAATTAAAGAAGCGATGGGATGACTTCTGCTCCACGGTTCAGTTTTACGGTGTTTGGAAGAAGGTGTTGAAGCCACCCATGAACCTGGATGAAGGTTAGTCATTGTGCTGTCATCCACACACCATGTAACTGTTGCTACAGATATAAGTATGATTATCGTTATGTATATTGTTAACACTGATGAAACTGGAATAATTGTACCATATTGGTTAGAATGTCAGATGACCCCTCTTTAATAAAGTATATAGTTAAATATTTCTTAAGCTGAGGAGACCAAACTTTCTCAGAGAAAAAGATGATAGCTGGGGTGCACTGTCACATCCACTCCTGCCGGAACCAACCGGACTCCACCTCCCATCAGGCCAGGAGTCGAACCTACTGCTCCCGTCAGAAGCCAAATTTCCCGCTCCTCTCGGAAGCACACACCTGGAGCAGCTGGCTTTTTCCTGCCTCCCGCTCCAACTCCAGCCGTGGGGTAATTCACCGTCTGTGACAGCATGACTGAGCCCTGTCACGGATGGTGACTTACCCCACGGCTGGAGTTGATGGAGCGGGAGGCAGGAAGAAGCTGGCTGCTCCAGGTGTGGGTGGAGTGTGCTCCAGAGAGGAGCAGGAGGTTCGGCTCCGGATCGGAGCAAGGAGTTTAGAGTCTGTTACGGTAAAAGAGGCTCTAGTCTTGAGCTTGAAGAACCCTCGATGACTGACGGCGTCTGGAAGAATGCTTCCGGCTTTTATGAGTGGCGTAGGGAACGTTGGCGAGTGCCGGAGGCACGAGGCCTGATAGGAGGTGGAGTCCGGTTGGTTCTGCTGGGAGTGGATCCGGCAAGAGTGGATGTGACAGTGCACTGTGTGTCCTTGAACATTGATAAGTTCGAGGGGCAACAAGGACAAGAAGCTTGACCTTTCTGTACATTACATCAACTACATTTAAAATTAAACACAACAAACCATAAAAATAGTCTACAGTGTTTAAATTTATTTATAATTTTATTTATATTGCTCTTTGTGACTGCTAGGATTCTGGGGCCTCATTCACCAAAACTTTGTAGAAATATTCCTAAATTCGTTCCTATGAAAGAAATTTAGATTGTTCGTACAAACAGTCAAAATCCTGATTTATGAAACATGCGGTGGCCTCTCGTACGCACGTTCCTCTATACTCGTCTGATTAAAAATCACACATGCATACCCAGGTGCTCATGTCTGTTCAGTCATTTATATACAGAAACACCCTCAATTAACCATATTTGGTCACGCTACGTCCTCAGCACATTAAGGGATTCCTGTGTTCTACCCAGAAAAAAGAAAACTTGCGAGATCGAGACACTGGCTGCCAAAGTGCAAAAGAACCAAGCTAGTTGCAGAGGTTATAAACACAGTCGGGACAGAGGAGAGGTTCCTGTCGGGAATAAATTAAAAATAGAATTGAATACATCGTAGAGTAACGAGTTGTTATTTACATTTAAGAAGTCGATCTGCCTGGTGTTTGTTTTATTTGGAAATGTCTGAGAGTGCAGCCTCTTCTGAGCTGTCATTCAGTCTGGTTACCTTGAAGCGTGTGATTGGGGAGCAGAGGAGGTTCTGGAGGGTTCTAGTTGTAAAATAGAATATGGACTGGATTCGGATTTGTGCGGTTCATCTGTCGCTCCACAATGGATCCCAAATCACAGCATAGCTCCAGATGGATCTCCTGCCAGTGCATTCAAGGACACGAGAGCATGCTCAAATCCTTAATAATAACATAGAAACAATCTTTTATTTAATTCAGGCAGTAAGCAAGTGCCGACTGGCTTGAGATCCAGTCAGCTGCGGAGTCGATGCTCTTGTGATTGACTCTTGAATGTCTAGACCTATAATATAAGATGAACAATTTTTGTCAAATGAGTGTACAAAATAATGCTTTCTGGTATTTAGAAAAATACAGGACTGTTAATGGTGGCACGGGATTATTTGTGAACTCAAGATGAAGCTGTCAATCAGATTTAGGCAGAGTAATGTTGAACTAAAAGTTGATTTACTGTGTTCCAGTGAAACACAACATAGCCCTGTTCAGGGCACTCCCCATGCTCTTCCCATCACCAGCTGTACCCCCCAAGAAGCTGGGACATGCCAGTGAGGCATTAATTCATGTCCTTCAGGTTAGTTTTCTCATTGAATGTCTGCAAGTGGTTTTATTTTGTACATGCAGGGTTTTTCCTGACTCAAATTGAGGCAGAGGTGGTACCATCCTGACCATGCCCCACCACATACTGCATTCAACTGCCTCAATTTTTCAAAAGCCAAATATGCTATCGTTAAGTGTTTGAATCTAAGCTTCTGTGGATTAATTGAATATTTCATTTGACAACGTTTCAAGTGAAACAAAACTGGTTTGCTGCTAAAAAATATGAAATAAAACATCAAAATGATCAGGCTGAAATAACAGACTCTTATTATGAAAGGCTTAATAATATGCATTAGATTAGTGTTTATTTCCTTTTTACCATCTGATATTTATAGTTAAAATATTTTTATATATTTGACCCACATTTCAGTAACGTTTTAGCTTTGTATTAATAACACTCATCTTAGTCTAAATGACACATAAATATATGCAGTAAAATATTATGTATTTCATTAACATGCATTTGTATTGGAAATGGTAACAACATTTAATTTCTGCTGCTAACAATGCAATGATGGCATGTCTATTATGTACGGGTTGGCAATAATACAGTTTAAATTATGTTCACTACAACGGCTTGCTGTACTTCCTGCTCCTGTGTGTGGAGCAGACTTGTAGCAGTAATGTGACTTGTATCTGCAGCGGTTCTGATCCGTAGTGCTGCAGGATGCAGAATAAACAGGATGGTGGGGACTTTTCATCTCTCTCTCTCTCTCTCTCTCTCTCTCTCTCTCTCTCTCTCTCTCTCTCTCTCTCTCTCTCTCTCTCTCTCTCTCTCTCTCTTGGGGACTTTTCATCTTTCTCTCTCTCTCTCTCTCTCTCTCTTGGGGACTTTTCATCTTTCTCTCTCTCTCTCTCTCTCTCTCTCTCTCTCTCTCTCTCTCTCTCTCTCTCTCTCATAATGTAATGTAATTAAAATTAGTATTAGACAGAGTCTCTAAGTAATTAAAATTAAATGGTCAGTCATGTGGGGACAGCAATTGTGTCTCAAGTAGTTGGACTGCACCAGTAACATTTCAGATTCTCTGTTCTACCATGAAGAAATAATTTGTCCTTTTTCTTTAGCCAACAGAAGATCCAGCCATGTACCTCCAGAAGAGATCCCTCTTGGGCCCGGTTTTGCTGTTTGATGGGTCATCCTGTCTTGTGGCACTGGAAACCACTCCCATCACCACATTTGCAAAAGAAGTCGTCGGTCAAGGTTTGCTGTATCTAATGGCATACTGCTACACCCTGCATCTCACTTATCCAAAGTGTGTGGCAACCCTTCTGTCTGTCATTCAGACTGAAGTTTTAAAGGACAATATCCATGAGCAAGACACCACAGGCTCATACAAAAAAGCCATGGCAGAGTGGAAAAGTTTTTGTTTGAAGTAGCACTGTCCAAGCTAGACTGTCATGTTTGTTCAGAAAAGTTCTTACCCAACATTTAGAGGTTGTGATGTAGACATTTACAACTACATTCTTAATTTTTTTTTGTTAGATTCTTCCTGACACTGTATACGTTACCAAAAAAAAATCTGTGTCTAAAATGTTCATCTTAAAACAAAGTTTTAGTATATGAAATGTTGAGGTTCTTCATGTGTTAGAGGAATACAAAACAATACGCTTAAAATTAAGATTTTTTAAGAAAGTCGTTGATCTGTGCGATGTTTGGAAAAATTTTTGACATTTGAAAAGAAATTTCAAATAAAGGTTGTTTATTACACCCTGTGCCTAATTTCTTTTATTATAAATTCTTTGTCTTGATTTAAAACAAAACCTATTAATGATTCTTGATTGCAGAAGATTAATCTTGTACAGTTGCTTGTTCCAAGATTGTTCATCTCAACATGAGAGGGATAAAAAACTGAAAAAAGCACCAACAGGCTAGTTTTGAGTTAATTTTATTTAATTTTGCACTTGAAATTAGTGTTTCACTACTTGTATTAAGAAATCTGTCACTTGTCTAAAGTGTAGATATTTTTTCTTATTTCAAGAAGTCTTACCAAGTGCAATTATCTTGCTGCACTGGCAGATTATTTCACTTAATTTAAGGTCATTTAGACTAAATTCAACTATTTTTTAGCTTATTTTAAGATGGCTAATTTTTGCAGTGATAAACCTTCAACTTGCGTTTTGGATCCAATCCCAACCAAATTATTTAAAGAAGCATTTCCTTTGGTTACTGCCCCCATTCTACATATAATAAATCAATCCTTAGTAAATGGATATGTACCACAAGATTTTAAGGTTGCTGTAATCAAACCTTCACTTAAGAAGCCTTCTCTGGATCCAGATGACCCAATGAATTATAGATCAATATCTAACCTTCCATTTTTATCCATAGTCCTGGACAAAATAGTGGCCATCCAAGTATGTGAGCATTTAAACACTAATGCTCTGTTTGAGGAATTTCAGTCTGGTTTTAGAGAGTATCACAGCACTGAAATGCGTTAGTGAGAGTTACAAATGATATTCTCATGGCCTCGGATAAGAATCTTGTGTCTGTTCTAGTCTTGTTAGATCTCAGTGCTACCTTTGACACAGTTGATCACAATGTTCTTTTAGAAAGACTTGAACATGTTGTAGGGATCAAAGGAACAGCGCTAGGCTGGTTTAAATCCTACCTGTCTGACAGATTTCATTTTGTAAATGTACATGACAAATCGTCTTCATACTCCAGGGTTACTTGTGGAGTACCACAGGGTTCAGTGCTTGGACCAATTCTTTTTACCATATATATGCTCCCAATTGGTAAAATCATTAGACAGCATGGGATAAACGTCCACTGTTATGCTGACGATACTCAGTTATATTTATCCATTAACCCTGATGAACCTAATCGGTTGGGTAGATTACAGGCTTGTCTTGAGGACCTAAAAAATTGGATGACTCTAAACTTCTTGCTTTTAAATCAAGACAAGACGGAAGTTCTCATCTTTGGACCATAAATCCAGAAAAGGAAATTGCTTAGCCAATCACCTGACCTGAATGGCATTACATTAATCTCAGAGAACAAAGTAAGGAACCTTGGTGTCATCTTTGACCATGACATTCAAATCCCAGGTTAAACAGGTTTGTAGGATTTCCTTTTTCCATGCACCTTCGGAATATTGCTAAGATTAGAAGCATCCTTTCCAGGAGTGATGCTGAAAAACCAGTTCATGCATTTATTACATCAAGACTGGATTACTGTAATTCATTACTCTCAGGAAGTCCACAGAATGTAGTTAAAAGTCTTCAGCTTGTCCAAAATGCTGCAGCTAGAGTTCTGATGAGAATTAAAAAGAGAGATTATATCTCTCCTGTCTTAGCTTCCCTACATTGGCTACCTGTTAAATTCAGAATAGATTTTAAGATCCTTCTTCTCACATAAAAAGCTCTTAATAATCAAGCTCCATCATACATCAGTGATCTGATTGTTCCATACGTTCCTAACCGAGCATTTCGCTCTCAGACTGCAGGTCTACTGGTGGTTCCCAGAATATCTAAAATTAGGATGGGAGGCAGATCTTTTAGTTATCAGGCTCCTCTCCTGTGGAACCAGCTCCCAGCCTTAGTCCATGAGGCAGACACTTTGTCTACTTTTAAGAATAGGCTTAAAACATTTTTATTTGATAGGGCCTATGGTTAAAATCTGATGTTAGCCTAAATCTGGACAAGTGGGGGAGTAGAGGGAGGTGGAGTGTACAGTCGGTAAAGACGGCTCTCCCTTGTCCTGACTCCAACATGCCTCCATCTAAATAGGATAGATTATCATGAGTTATCTCTGTAGTTATGCTGCTATAGGCTTAAGCCTGATTTATGCTTCTCCGTCTGCATCAGTGCGGAGACACGCAACGCCATTATCTGTCCTTGCGTAGGGCTTCGGCAGGCACGCAAGTACGTACGGAGTCGAGCCCACTTTTTTAAACATCCGTCGAACGAGACGGATTACGCAAGCTTGTGATTGGTCAGGACGCAGCTGTTGTTTACAGCGCCGCCATTGCAAAGAGAGCCGAGTTTAACTAGCGGCAGACATGGAGAAGCTTGAAGAATACCTCGCGAAAAAACTCTAAAAATATGAACGTTTAAATCCCGTGACTGGAGGAGTGAAAAGATGCGCAGCAAGCGTTTTATTTGTGGACGGAAATGACAGGAAACGTGGGTTTAGAGGTGGGGAGCGCATGAAGAGGTGGGAGAATGAGAGACAAATATCTCCGTGTTAAAAGTCTCTTATATACCCAAAAACACAATATAAACACACGATCTTGGACCGATACATGACAGGATACCACAGAACAGCGCTGCACCCTCTGTTGTCCTGCCCGGCAATTGCTTTGCAACACTCTCCAGGAGACAGAGAAGCACGAGAGCAAAACGCTTCCGTCAATCCGTGCGTATCTGTCCCTTGCGGAGCTGACGGAGAAGCATAAACCAGGCTTTAGACTGCTGGAAGATACACTGACCACTTTTCACATTCTACTGCTTTCTTCCACAATCTGCTTTATCTTTATCTGCTTAATCTTTAACTGTATTATTTTCTGCAATTTCAGCTGTTAACTTTATTTTCTCTCTGTTTTTCTCCCCAGAAGAAGCTACAACAATGTTCTGCTGAGCTGTGGTGGCCTCATGGAGGGGGCTATTGTCTAGCACACTGCTGCTAACCACTTAAACTTTCTCCCTCTCCTGATAATAACTTTTTGCTTTCCTTGACAGTGGATGTGCTACTACTAGTTTATCTGTTTAATTATAGATCCACTAGGATAAATATAATAAAGTTTATCTCTCACCAAATAGAATATTTACTAAGAAATCACAATATAACTATAGACACATTACTTTGTGTGTGTGTGTGTGTGTGTGTGTGTGTGTGTGTGTGTGTGTGTGTGTGTGTGTGTGTGTGTGTGTGTGTGTGTGTGTGTGTGTGTGTGTGTGTGTGTCATGCAAAGAGACATAGAACAATACATTTTCATTCAGTTGATTGAGTCCATGATCAAGAATTAATTAACATAAAGTTTCCCATAACACTTCCTCAAAAGAATGAAGCAGGACCAGCTGGCTGACCATCTGCAAACAGGTACAAAGATTAATCAAACAAGTTATTTGCAGAAGTATCAAGTTTCCCGTGTACTTACACAAAATACACCCTGACATACTTTATGTTGTGTTGCATTTAGTCAACGTAAACTTAAATCTGGCCTGAAGAAGAGGTTCCAGTGTGTGTTTGAGGGGATTGCTAAAGCAGGAAACCCAACACATCTGAATGAGATCTACACTGAGCTCTACATCACAGAGGGAGGGACTGGAGAGGTCAACAATGAACATGAGATCAGAGAGATTGAAGTGGCGTCCAGGAAACTAAAAAAACTAGAAACGTCAATCAGACGAGACCTCTTCAAACTCCCACCTGGGAGAGACGAACTTGTTAGAACAGTGATCTCAAAGGGAGTGGCTAGTATTGGCAAAACGGTCTTAACTCAGAAGTTCACTCTGGACCGGGCTGAAGACAACGCCTACCAGAACATCCACTTCATGTTTCCGTTCTCCTTCAGAGAACTGAAAGTGCTAAAAGAAAAGAAGTTTAGTTTGGTGGAACTTGTTCATCACTTCTTCACTGAAACCAAAAATAACAGGAGCTTTGAAGAGTTCCAGGTCGTGTTCATCTCAGATGGTCTGGATGAGTGTCGACTTCCTCTGGACTTCCACCACAGTAAGATCCTGACTGATGTCACAGAGTCCTCCTCATTGGAAGTTCTACTGACAGACCTCATCAGGGGGAACCTGCTTCCTTCTGCTCGCCTCTGGATAACCACAAGACCCGCAGCAGCCAATCAGATCCCCTCTGAGTGTGTTGGCATTGTAACAGAGGTCAGAGGGTTCACTGACCCACAGAAGGAGGAGTACTTCAGGAAGAGATTCAGAGATGCGGAGCAGGCCATCAGGATTATCCTCCACATCAAGACATCACGAAGCCTTCACATCATGTGTCACATCCCAGTCTTCTGCTGGATCACTGCTACAGTTCTGGAGGAGGTGTTTAAAAACAAAGATGGGGGAAAGCTGCCCAAGACCCTGACTCAGATGTACATTCACTTCCTGGTTGTTCAGGCCAAAGTGAAGGTCAAGTATGATGGAGGAGCTGAGGCAGATCCACACTGGAGTCCAGAGAGCAGGAAGATGATTGAGTCTCTGGGAAAACTGGCTTTTGATCAGCTGCAGAAAGGAAACCCGATCTTCTATGAATCAGACCTGACAGAGTGTGGCATCGATATCAGAGCAGCCTCAGTGTACTCAGGAGTGTTCACACAGATCTTTGTAGAAGAGACAGGACTGTACCAGGTAAAGGTCTTCTGCTTCATCCACCTGAGTGTTCAGGAGTTTCTGGCTGCTCTGCATGTCGATATGACCTTCATCAGTTCTGGTGTCAATCTAATGGAAGACAAACAGCAACATTCTCTGTGGTCTAAACTTTTCAGCGGTCCAAATCTAAATGATCTCTATCAGAGTGCTGTGAACAAGGCCTTTGAGAGTCCAAATGGACACCTGGACGCTTTCTCCTTGGTCTGTCCCGGCCGGCCAATCAGACTCTCCTAAAAGACCTGCTGGGGAAGACAGGAAGCAGATCCAATCAGGAAACAGTTGATCACATCAACAAGAAGCTCAATGAGAGTCTGTCTGCGGAGACAAGCATCAACCTGCTCTACTGTCTGAATGAACTGAATCATCTTTGTCTGGTGGAGGAGATCCAACAGTCTCTGAGTTCAGGACGTCTCTCTACAGACACTGTCTCCTGCTCAGTGGTCAGCACTGGTCTTTATCCTACTGTCTTCAGAAAAAGATCTGGAGGTGTTTGACCTGAAGAAATGGTTGTGTCAGTTTTAGTGGGAGGACATAATTGAATCAGTTAATAAAAGTATAAAAACAATAATCTCAGATAAAAAAACACAAATCTTCAGTCAAATCCAACTTATAAATGTATAACTAGATGTAATTTTTACCTGTAGAAGGTGGAGGGGCAACTGGGAGATTTGGAACTTTTAAAATCTTTATTTTCACCTCTTACATCCAAACTTTAAATGTTACTATTTTACATGTCAGACAATTGTTTGTATAAAACGCAAATAAACAGTTCACCACAATTGAATGTATCTAAGACTAATTGTTAAATCTGTGAAGATGGGGACATAAACACAGACATTTTTCCCTTATTTGTCAGATTTATTTGATTTGATGCTTTATAGATGTTACATTTCTAGTTATTAAGAATATTTAATGCTACAGTCGAAAGATGACAAGATTTTTAGGACAATAACATTTGATTTTTAACAATAAGATAAAAAATTAAATAACTTCATGAAGTTTTGCTTTTGCAAGTTGATTGAATAATTAGAAACGGACTGAGGGAAGTTATTCACTAGGTTATTAGAGATAGAAGTGTCATGTTCTGTGTCCCTTTGTTCCCCAGCTCCTCCAGTTCCCACTCCAGGTTCTCCTTTTGTGTTCTCTTAGCGCCCTCATGTGTCCTTTGTCTGCATCTCTGTTGTGTGTCTTAAGTTGTAGCCACAGCCTCTTGTATGTGTATGAGTTTGTGAGTGTCAGTATGTGTTTGTGTTTGTGTGAGTCCTTCCCTTAGTCTTTAGGTTTAGTTTTGTGTTTTATATAGTGTTAGGTTTATCTGCCCTCCTCTGGTTCTCTTCCCCATCCAGATAATTGTTGTCACCTGCCTTCCTCCAGCCTCACTCCATACACCTGCTTCCTAACTAACTGAGATACTAGCTAACTACATCTTGGGTTGAGGCTGATATTGTCTGAGTCAGTCATTTTGATGACATTTGTGTGGGTGCACTCAGCTTTTTGAGCCACATTACTAACTAACTAACTAACTAACTAACTAACTAACTAACTAACTAACTAACTGACTAAGTGACTAACTGACTAACTAACTAACTAACTAACTAACTAGCCATGTCACTATCCCACAGTGGCCGGGGAAAATTTGATTGGTGGAAATCTCCCAACTCCTGTGAGGTTCCCCATGGCAACTGCCGCTTTGCAAGGACCTGTTGTCCCAGGCTCATGGGGAGACACACCACCCACATCCAGAAAGGCTGGCCCTGTGGGCGTGGCCCCTGAGAGGCAGACTCTGCGTGAATGAGCTTTCAGCTGGTGTTAGAAAGAGCGGGTCATTTATCTTTTATCATCATTAACCTCTCAGGTTAACGAGTATTGCCTCTCCACTCTGGAAAACATCTGTCCTTTCAGAACCAGATCAGTTCCTGCAGTAAACTCCCAGGCTCAATTACAGCATTTGCAGCCTGTGTATGAAAACACGTCTCCCCGTCCACCTTCTGACATCCGTTAACTCTGTAGTCAGAGATGCGAGGGTTGTCTATTACTCCAACCTGGTGTCGCAGAGACAAAGTCAGTAAGGTAAGATCTAGCATCTCTCTTTCAGCCTTATCTCTCCCAACCCCAACCCGACCCATGACCCTAGAAAGTTTAGCTCGTGTTTATTTGCCTGAGCTAGCATGCCCCTTCGACACTTTCCCCTCATCTGTGTTTAAAAATGACACCCCCACTGTGGGATTAACCCTCTTATTCCCGTAACCAACTCATTGGATCTCTAACTTTTTTCTTTACATCAGCCTCTTTTGGTTGAGAGATCGGTACCTCCCTGGGAAATAAATTCATTATTCTTCTCGTCTCTGGATTAAAAGATCTTAACACAAAAGCTTCTTCCCTTTCTTGTTTCAAATCATCTTCACTTTACTGCAGCCTTCTGATGTGCCTGAGTTCAGCCATTTTTTCATCTACCTTTAATAATTTCTCGTCTGTTTTCTTTAGTTCCCCTGTCATGTTTTCACAAAAACGCATCTTTTCTTGAATTAAATTACATTCTTACTTCATTTCAAACTATAGTGTTTTGCTATGGGGTGCCATTTGTAAAGTCAAACAGTCATAATCTAACAGCAATATTTTTGGTTATTTAGCATATCATAAGAGAAAAAATTGAGAGTTCACTTTTTCAAAGTAGTATTTTCACCATGTTATTCATACATTTATAAATGTTAAAGTTTCCAAATAAATATTTAGTTAGCACGCTAAATATTTAATTTATAGTTAAATATTTATGTTGCAAACTAAATATTTAGGTCTGATCTAAATACTTAGTTTGTAAAATAAATATTTAATTCACTAACTAAATATTTAATTTACTAATTAAATATTTATTTTGGAAATAAATATTTAAAATTTAAATTAAATATTTAATTTGTAAATTAAATATTTTCCAAAGAAATATTTAGATCCCAGCTAAATATTTATTTTCCATGATGTTATTTAGCTCCACACTATGGTTTATATTTTTGGGTCAGACTTAAATATTTATTTCCCAAATACTGATTTTGCAAACTAAATGTTTAGCTCCAAAATAAATATTTAGCTGGGATCTAAATATTTATTTCGGAAAATAATTATTTAATTTACAAATTAAATATTTAGTTCCAAAATAAATATTTAATTAGTAAATTAAATATTTAGTTAGTGAATTAATGATATGCTAAATAACCAAAAATATTGCTGTTAGATTATGACTGTTTGACTTTACAAATGGCACCCCATAGTTTTCATGACATTTAGCGTGTATTTGGCTGTGTCCGAATCCAGAGGTAGGATGCTTGTGAGTACGGGTCCTCGCCAGTCTAGCAAGACCGGGTCCTTGCTAGACCGCTAAAACCGGAAGTCAGCGGCTCTGAATTCGGACAGTACTAGCCTCGTTTTTATTCCCGCCCCCAGGTCCAGTTGCTTAGCTACCGTGACGGTGTCAAACAGGCTAACAAGCTAACAAGCTAGTCAGAGGTGAAAATTGATCCACAGCAGTATTCCCTTTTATTTTTGGTTTTTGAGGAGCTGCGACTGCTTAGTAAATGTCACCGGCCTTTGTATTTAAGGCTGAGAAGCAGCCATATCCAGGTAAAATTATTTTTTGTTTAGTGAACCAGCTTTCAGGCATTACATGTTAACTTTAGTGCTATAGTTTCATTTATATTTTAAGCAACAGAAAGACATGTGGCTGAATATACACATTAGTATAGAGTAGACTAACATGCATATAGTTAATTTAACCTATATTCATCTAAAATAATTAATGTAATGACATTTTAGAAGTTTGTATTTGATCATAATGCTTGGTTCTGTGCATAAATTTCATAGTAAAAGTAGCATTACAATGTGTTTAATGTGTATTGTCCTTTTCAACTTATGCCTAATAATGCCTAGCTCTCTTCTAAAAATCTCAAGCATTTATACAGGTTTTTTTAAATTGTTTTATTGTTCTCTACTTTTCTTTTAACAGAACAGGCCCCTGTACTGTAGGATAAACATGAGTGTGCCAGTCCTGGACCGTTTTTTTTAACCAGGAAGATCCCAGGCCAGATTTTCGTCTGAGCAGGGAGTCTTTTGTGGTGTTGCTAAATCTCCTGAACCAAGATCGGCGACATGGTTGGGGTGCCACAATCGAGACCCTGGTGTTTCTGTTCTGGTTGGCAAGTGGAACATCCTACAGGGTGGTCTCAAGAGTATTTGGGATGCCTCGCTCAACTGTCCACGACATCGTCCATAGAGTCACGGAGGATGTGGTCGCAATCCTCCACCAGGTCATTCACCTCCCCAAAACCCCAGAGGAGATGGAGGTTGTGTCTCGTGGGTTTGCTGGGCTGGCTCGACACAGAGCTTTCATGAAAGCAGCAGGTGCGATCGACGGCTGTCACATTCGGATCAAGGCTCCGAGCGGTCCTGATGGTCAGTGCTACAGAAACAGGAAACTGTTCCCATCTATCATCCTGCAGGCAGTTTGTGACCATCAGGGCCGCTTTATCGACACCTATGTGGGCTGGCCTGGGTCGGTCCACGACTCCAGGGTCCTCCGGCACAGCCCACTGTACAGGCAGTCAGCCTATCCTCCTCCAGGGCACTTCATCCTCGCGGATGGAGGGTACCCATGCCTCCAACATCCACTCCCCCTCATCACCCCCTACAAACGGGTGGTTCAAGGTGTGGGAGCCCAGCGCTTCAACAGCCAGGGCACGCTGCATCATCGAGCATGGTTTTGGAATGATGAAGACCAGGTTCAGGACCATCTTCCTGAAAGCGATGGAGGTCCACCACACCTTTGTACCTCATGTAAGTTAACACAAATTGGAAATAAACTTTGGGTGTAATCTTTGTTTGGGAATGAAATATAAATTAAAATTTTATCTCTATTACAGGTCATCATAGCATGCACCATCCTGCACAACATCTGCCTCAGTGCTGGTGACATTGTGGTGCAGGACAATGAACTGGAGGATGATGCTCCAGAAGATGAGGGGGAGGCTGGTTTGGAGGCAGTCAGTGGTGCCCTCTGGCGGGACCAACTTTCTGCTGAGGTGTCTGCTCTGGAGGAAGTACCACCAGATCACAATTACTGTTAACAGGCAAGTAATTTACGTAGGAATCTCTAGTTTAAAAATCATTTAGTCCTGTTATCTGCTAGTTACAAGTATTATACTCATGATCTCCTTTTTTGCATATATCTGAATGTTAGTGATGTGACAGCCGTCAATTGAGCCAGCCCAGCAAACCCTTTTGATGGACGATGCAGTGGACAGTGAGATGACGCATCCAGAAGCACCCTCTGCAGACCACTCTGTCTGATGTTCCACTTGCCAACCAGAAACGTTCAGCCACGGATCTCGGTTCCTGCACTCCATCCACCTCGATGATCCATGTTTAGTAGATTTAGCAACACCACCAAAGACTCCCTGCTTTCCAAGTTTACTGTATATATTTTACTTTTATCTTTACTTTTATTCCTTACAGTGTTCCCTTACAATTTATTTACTATGTTGTTACTTGTTAAAAACTGAATAATAAAACTGTTAATGATCAAAAACAAGTTATCAATTAATAGAAATTGTATTACATTTAAACAAATAACAAAAACATTCAAACACATATATAGAACCTGAACCAGAAGAAACTAAAAGAAAAAAACTCCATTTCTCTGCCATCCTTTCCATCAATGCTAAAAATCTGTCCATCCTTCTTTCTCTCCTCTCCTCCGCTTCCCTCTGTTGTCTCATGTCCTCCCTGATCAGGTCAAGGAGCTCATCAGCCCTTCTCCTTTTTCTCCCTGATGAGGAGTCCGGCTTCCTTCCACCACTCTCCCTGTCCTCTGTCTCACCCACTGCTGCACTTGGCCCTGGAGTGTCCTCGGGAATGGAAGCAATAAGGACAGGAGGCATAGTGGAAGGCCTCTGTCCCAACACCTCGTCCATGGGGACAAACCAGGGCCAGGATTCAGCAGTGGGCTTTCCGCTGACTCCCTCTCCTGACCCTGTATACTTGCAGTCCTACAGACAAAGGGAATTAGAATTACAAGGCTTTATTGTCATTTAACAACAGAGAACACTGTGGGCATAATGAAATTACAGATGCTCCTTAAAGGTACTGGTTCTGGATGAGAATAGAGAGGAATAGAAGAACAAAGTCAGATTATAAATCATAGTTGATAAAACATGCAATAAACAATATTTTAATTTATCAACATGGGAGATGAAAATTGTGTTCTGTGTTTTTTTCCGCCTAAAATCAAATTAAAAACATTCAATCAGTAATGTGGTTTCTTAAAAATTAACTTAAATAAACATTAAACTTAGTATTCGTTATTTTTGGCGTTCGTTACATGATTACATTGTGAGGTTCTGTGTGTGTGTGTGTGTGTGTGTGTGTGTGTGTGTGTGTGTGTGTGTGTGTGTGTGTGTGTGTGTGTGTGTGTGTGTGTGTGTGGTTCCTCACCTCTTCTCCTCAGGTGTGACAGGCAGGCCGCACCAGGTGCCATTGATCAGAGGCAATTAAGGTGGAGCACTTAAAGCTGGCCGGAGGAGGAAAGCAGATGCCAGATGATTAAGCCACACAGCTTGTAGTCCCGACCTTCTGAGTTCCCAGGATCTCCCAGCGTCTTCCCTGAACCGTGGTGTCTGCTTCACCCAGTGCTCCTCCTGGCTGCGGTGCTTCAGCCTTTTCATCCACGCCCTGTTGGATCCTCCTCTTCTCCACCTGCCTGTCCACCCTCGAGCCTCCAGCAAAATCTCAACCTCAGCCTGCCACACTCCCACACTGGACCTCACCTCCTCTCCAAACACTCCTCGCCACGCAGACCAGTAAGCTCACCCCCTTCAATTCTTTTATCGGAACAGTCTCCTTGCTCCTCGACTCACCTTCTGTTTCCCCTTCAGAACCGCCTCTGCAAACCCGTCCAGAGTTCCTCCACCATTTTGAGAACCCGCTGAACTTTTCAATAAAACTGTTAAACTTTCTCCTGTGTCCGGGTGTGTTCGCTCCAGAGTCTCCTAGAATCATGACAGAATCATCTGGCCACCATTCAGACTCTGCGGCACACCTGCGCACTGCTCTGTCCGAACAAGGCATCCTGTTGGGCCGACACGAAACGGCTCTCCAGAACATGTCTCAGCAACAGGATACGTTACTCCAAGGAATGAATCATCTCACTAAACTCTTTCATGATCTGAGTTCTAGGCTCCCCTCATCTGATCCACAACCGTCGGCACCAGTCCCGGTCCGCCGTGATCCTTCAGCATCGTCCGGTTTCCGTGATGCGGTTTCTCCGACTCCTAATCCGTTCTCTGGCGAGTTAGGTAAGGCAAAGTGCTTTCTATTGCAATGTTCCTTAGCTTTTGACCGCAGTCCCCACTCTTTTCAGACAGATGAGAGTAAAATTTCATATGTCATCTCCCTCCTTAATGACAAGGCTCTGCTTTGGGCCCAGGCTACTCTTGGCTCCGACAGTCTTTCAGATCACTCATTTGACTATTTTCTCGAACAATTTAAGCAGACTTTCTGCCCAAAAATTAGCGAGGAACAAGCCACCAAGAGATTATGGAATCTAAGACAGGGTAGTAGATCAGTAGCTGAGATGACAGTCGATTTCCGCATTTTGGCTGCGGAATCAGGTTGGAACGGTCCCGCGCTGAAAGGGGCGTTTCAACAAGCGCTTAATGAGAATCTGAAAGACGAGTTGGCCAGCAGAGACGAGCCCGACACCTTGGATGAATTAATCAATCTCGCTATAAGGATCGACAACCGTCTTAGAGAGCGAGCAAAACTTAGAGGTCCGGGTCCCCGATTCCCTGCTCCGCGTCGGGCTGAACTAACTGCATCGCCGTCTCCTCTCGGGGTTTCGGCTCCTCCCCTTGTGTCCAGCGCACTGCCAAACTTGCCTCCCTCTGAGCCCATGCAGATCGGCCGTGCTCGGCTTTCTCCGGCGGAGAGACAGCGTCGTATGGAAGCTCATTGCTGCCTATACTGCGGTTCCCCTGACCATTTCATTGCAGCCTGCCAGCTCCGCCCAAAAGAGTTTGCTCGTCAGTAAAAGTGGGGGTACTGACGGGCAACCTAAATAAAAGTAATCTTCGCCTCACGCTTTCCGCCACCATCCAAATTAATTGTCTTCAGGTCCAAACTAGTGCCCTCATAGATTCTGGTTCAGAGCAAAATTTAATTAGTGCTGGTTTTGTTCAACAACATTGCATTCCCATCCTAGAGCTCGATCATCCAGTGCAGGTTTCTGCATTAGATGGTTGTTCTCTTACTACAATCACCCATCAGACTGAAACGGTTAACCTAGTGGTTTCTGGTAACCACTGTGAAAAAATTACATTTTTGGTTTTCCCAGTCAATGATTCACCTGTAGTTTTAGGTTACCCCTGGTTGTCCCAGCACAATCCCTCCATCAATTGGTCCCAGGCCCGTGTGGAATCTTGGAGCCCTACCTGCATTCGCGAATGCCTCCATTCTGCCGTTCCCATTCAGGTTTCCTCCGTCCCAGAACATTCTGAGCCCACTGATCTCACTAACGTCCCCACAGAATACCATGATCTTCACAGGGTTTTTAGTAAAGAGCGTGCCCTCTCCCTTCCGCCTCATCGGCCCTATGACTGTTCCATAGACCTTCTCCCAGGGGCCCCTCTTCCCTCCGGTCGTCTGTTTAGCCTCTCAAAACAAGAACGTGAGACTATGGAGGAATACATTAACGATTCATTAAAAGCAGGTATCATCCGACACTCCACTTCCCCCATGGGAGCAGGCTTTTTCTTCGTGGGGAAAAAAGATGGAACCCTGAGGCCCTGCATTGACTATCGTGCCCTGAACAACATCACCATAAAGAACAGGTACTCCCTCCCTTTAATTGCTTCTGCTTTCGAGCCTGTCCAGGAAGCTCTATTTTTTACCAAGCTTGATCTCAGGAACGCTTACCATTTGGTCCGGATCAAGGAAGGGGATGAGTGGAAAACAGCGTTTAAAACACACATTGGACATTTTGAGTACCTGGTCATGCCCTTCGGCCTTTGCAACGCCCCAGCAATATTCCAAAATCTGATAAATGATCTACTCCGGGATTTTTTGAATGTCTTTGTTTTTGTCTATCTGGACGACATTCTAATCTTCTCCAAATCATTCTCAGACCACCAGGTCCACGTCCGCCGAGTCCTACAACGCCTCCTGGAAAACAACCTCTTTGTGAAAGCTGAGAAATGTGAGTTTCACACACGTTCCATCACTTTCCTTGGTTACGTCCTCGGGGGTGGGCAGGTGAAGACAGATCCAAAAAAGATCAAGGCAGTAAAGGATTGGCCCATTCCAGAGTCGAGAAAACAACTGCAGCGATTTTTGGGTTTTGCTAATTTTTATAGGCGGTTCATTCGCAATTTCAGCATTCTGGCAGCCCCATTAACTGCTCTCACCTCCACTAAGCAGATTTTCCGTTGGACCAAAGACGCAGACCAGGCTTTTCTGTCCCTTAAGCAGAGATTTGTTGATGCTCCCATTCTGGTTACACCTGACAGCAAGGCCCAGTTCATTCTGGAAGTAGATGCCTCCAACACTGGCGTGGGGGCAGTCTTGTCTCAACGTTCATCTGCTGATCAGAAGCTCCACCCCTGTGCCTTCTACTCCAAGCGTTTCACCCCCACTGAAGGCCGGTATGACATAGGGGATCGAGAGCTTCTGGCCATCAAGCTTTCCTTTGAGGAGTGGAGGCATTGGCTCGAAGGTACCGAGTTACCAGTAATCGTTTGGACTGACCACAAAAATTTGTCATATCTACAATCGGCCAAGCGTCTAAATCCCCGACAGTTTCGTTGGTCACTGTTCTTCTCCCGTTTTAATTTTGTTATCACTTACAGGCCAGGCACCCGAAATGTCAAGCCAGACGCTCTTTCACGCCAGTTTTCACCCGACGATCCCTCTGAAGCCCCAGAACCCATCTTACCGGCCACATGTTTGGTGGGCAGTCTCACCTGGGACATTGAGAGACAGATCCACAAGGCCCAGGAGACTGAACCAGACCCGGGTGGGGGTCCCCCTAACCGACTCTATGTCCCCGCAAGTGTCCGGTCCCAGGTCATCCGGTGGTCGCACTGCTCCAGGTTCTCCTGCCACCCAGGGGTGAGTCGTACCATAGCCTTTGTTCGCCGTTACTTCTGGTGGCCTGGCCTGAATAAGGATGTCACGAGCTATGTTACTGCCTGCACTACTTGCATTCGTAGTAAGAACTCTCACCGTCCACCTGCTGGGCTCCTGCAGCCTCTTCCAGTTCCAGCCCGACCATGGTCCCACATCGCGCTGGATTTTGTAACAGGTCTCCCCATCTCCAAAGGCAAGTCAGTCGTCCTCACTATAGTAGATCGTTTTTCTAAGGCATGTCACCTGGTCCCGCTGTCCAAACTACCCTCAGCTGCTACTACCGCTCGACTTTTGTTTCTCCACGTGGTCCGACTACATGGCATCCCATCTGAGATCCTTTCAGACCGCGGACCCCAATTCATCGCCAAAGTGTGGAAGGACTTCTGTCGCTCCATTGGGGCTGAACCCTGTTTGTCTTCTGGCTTTCATCCCCAGACAAACGGCCAATGTGAGAGGCTCAACCAGGAAGTCGAGGACACCCTCCGTTGCCTCTGTGCCGATAACCCTACATCATGGAGCCTCCACCTTCCTTGGGTTGAGTACTCTCACAATACTCACGTCTCTGCCGCCTCAGGTCTGTCTCCATTTGAGGCCTCACTCGGGTATCAACCACCTCTCCTTCCTGGCACCTTCC
Organism: Nothobranchius furzeri; assembly: GCF_043380555.1. Taxonomy (NCBI): domain Eukaryota; kingdom Metazoa; phylum Chordata; class Actinopteri; order Cyprinodontiformes; family Nothobranchiidae; genus Nothobranchius; species Nothobranchius furzeri. The sequence goes on along the minus strand of NC_091744.1, from coordinate 12,151,345 downwards.
CCGATTCCATCACTCCCTCTGTCCGTTCTCACATGATGGCCTGCAAACGAGTTTGGAACCATACTCGGTCCGCCCTGCAGCGCACCTCAGCCCAAAACAAGAGGTATGCTGACCGGCGTCGCATTTCAGCCCCCGCATACTCCGTTGGTCAGGAGGTCTGGCTGTCATCCCAGCATTTCCCGCTCAAGGGCGCTCCCAGGAAATTGTCTCCCCGGTTTCTGGGCCCTTTCCCTATTGCTGCTATCATCAGTCCTTCAGCTGTCCGTCTGAGACTCCCTAGCCACCTTCCTGTTCACCCAGTTTTTCATGTTTCCCAGATCAGACCGGTATCCTCGAGCCCCCTGTTCCCTCCTGCCGATCCCCCTCCGCCCGCCCGGGTTGTTGATGGCCATCCCGCCTTCTCTGTGTCCCGGATCCTGGACGTCCGACCTCGGGGACGTGGTCGCCAATACTTGGTCGACTGGCTGGGTTATGGTCCTGAGGAACGCTCCTGGGTTCCTCGTTCTGCTATCCTGGATCCGTACCTCATCCGTGGCTTTGAGCGGTCTGTTGCCTCGACCTCTCGGGGTCGGCCGCCGGGTGGCGTCCGTTGAGGGGGGGGGTACTGTGAGGTTCTGTGTGTGTGTGTGTGTGTGTGTGTGTGTGTGTGTGTGTGTGTGTGTGTGGTTCCTCACCTCTTCTCCTCAGGTGTGACAGGCAGGCCGCACCAGGTGCCATTGATCAGAGGCAATTAAGGTGGAGCACTTAAAGCTGGCCGGAGGAGGAAAGCAGATGCCAGATGATTAAGCCACACAGCTTGTAGTCCCGACCTTCTGAGTTCCCAGGATCTCCCAGCGTCTTCCCTGAACCGTGGTGTCTGCTTCACCCAGTGCTCCTCCTGGCTGCGGTGCTTCAGCCTTTTCATCCACGCCCTGTTGGATCCTCCTCTTCTCCACCTGCCTGTCCACCCTCGAGCCTCCAGCAAAATCTCAACCTCAGCCTGCCACACTCCCACACTGGACCTCACCTCCTCTCCAAACACTCCTCGCCACGCAGACCAGTAAGCTCACCCCCTTCAATTCTTTTATCGGAACAGTCTCCTTGCTCCTCGACTCACCTTCTGTTTCCCCTTCAGAACCGCCTCTGCAAACCCGTCCAGAGTTCCTCCACCATTTTGAGAACCCGCTGAACTTTTCAATAAAACTGTTAAACTTTCTCCTGTGTCCGGGTGTGTTCGCTCCAGAGTCTCCTAGAATCATGACATACATAAGATGCAAGCTCTTTTACGGTGAGTTTTTTCCTATTAGACTTTCAAGCAAGTTTACGGTGGGGTGTTAACCTTAAAACAAATGATGAGAAGCTTTATTCGCTAAACAAACACACACACGGGAATTATGACGGGACCACCATACAAGCTCGTTCTCGCTGATTTCTGCTTAAAATGTACTTATACAAACGACAAATGTCTATAAACAGAACCGCTTTCAGCTTAGTTTTCTACCGCTATTTTCTTTTGAAAAGCCTGCTGGGATCAAGCTAGTTTACGGTGGGTTTTTTCCTATTAAACATTCAAGCTGGTTTTCGGTGGGGCATGTTTTAGCCTTAAATTACATGAAAAAAAAAACAATTTGCGGTATTAGATCTTATATAAAACACAAACCAAAAGTGCCCAAACACGTATTTTATTTTTTTGACCGCTATTTTTTTTAACTAACTTACATTTTAAGCTGTACTGCTGTCCCGCTCCGTCCGCCGTTGTTGCGAGTGTCGAGTCCAGCGGCCGGCGTGCAAAGCATGCTGGGATACCCTTGCTCCTGTGAGGATCCGTCAGACCCATCCTCGAAATGTGGGTAGAGCGAGGACGCGTTTGAGGATGCGAGAATGAGGATTCTTGGAATTCGGACAGTACTCGTCGCTGCGCTTTGACGTCATCGACCTCAAAATGCGCACTCACAAGCATCCTATCCGTGGATTCGGACACAGCCTTTGTCATGATGTGAGGGTGGGGATGGCGGACCATGTGTGGTGGGGGGTTCAGGAGGCAGAAGAGCAGGCACGGATGAAATAAAATGGATTTAATAGCAACGGGCGCGACAGGACAAAACGAGACATGCACATACAATGATCCGACAAAGGACAGGTGCAAAACAGGTGGTATAAATACACAAGGCTAATTAGGAAAACATGGGCAGGTTAACAAGGGGCAGGTGAGAACAATAAGGGCTAATCAGGGCAGGAGAGGAACACAGTCAGGAAGGCAGGGGCAGATCGTGACAGTATTTTATTTAAATCATCTTCAGCTTTACAAATTTTTGAGAACATTTGTTTTGCATTGTGTGGGAAAATAACCAAAAGTAAACTGGTGCACTCTGGGAGGTTCATGGAGTTCCGAGGACTCGCTTTGGGAACGGTGGTTCGCTTAGGGACTATCAACGAATTTGTAGTCCTTTGTAAACGAGTACAAAAAATAAAAATAAAAAACTTCCAGAATTATTTCCTAAATGACTCAAAATTACATTTACAAGACACAACAGTTTTGACACGCTTTACACAATCTGGTCTTCTTTTATTAGGATTTTATTCCAAAATTAAGGGATTTTTTTCAATAGCTCCTAGGTAAATCAGTCTAAATACACAAAACCATTTCTCAATGTTGTTACTAAGCCAGACCAATGAGACACAGCAATTTTTAACAACTTTAATATGATCGGATCTTTTTTATTAGGATTTTTATCAAAAATTAAGGGATTTTTTTCAGTAGATCCTAGTTAAATTATTCAAAATACCCAAAACCATTTCTCAATTGTGTTACTAAGCCACACCAATGAGACACAGCCGTTTATAACACCTTTCATACAATCTGATCTTTTTTTATTGGAATTTTTATCTAAAATTAAGTGATTTTTTTCAATAGCTCCTATAAATCAGTCAAAAAAACCCAAACCATTTCTCAATTGTGTTACTAAGCCAGACCAATGAGACACAGCCGTTTTTAACAACTTTCATATAATTTGATCTTTTTTATTAGAATTTTATTCCAAAATTAAGGGATTTTTTTTCAATAGATCCTAGCTAAATTAGTCAAAATACCCAAAACCTTTTCTCAATGTTGTTACTAAGCTAGATCAATTAGATACAGCCGTTTATAACAACTTTCACACAATCTGATCTTTTTATTAGAATTTTTATCAAAAATTAAGGGATTTTTTTCAATAGCTCCTCGGTAAATCGGTCTAAATACACAAAACCATTTCTCAGTTGTGTTACTAAGCTAGATCAATGAGACACAACAGTTTTTACCTTTCATGCGATCTGATCATTTTATTAGAATTTTTACAAAAAAATAAAGGGATTTTTTTCAATTGCATAGGTAAATTAGTCAAAATAACCAAAATCATTTCTCAATTGTGTTACTAAGCCACACCAATGAGACACAGCCGTTTTAACAACTTTCATACAATTTGATCTTTTTTATTAGAATTTTATTCCAAAATTAAGCGATTTTTTTTTCAATTGCTCCTATAAATCAGTCAAAAAACCCCAAACCATTTCTCAATTATGTTACTAAGCCAGACTAATGAGACACATCAGTTTTTAACACCTTTCACACAATTCAACTAAACCAGTCAACTTCAGGGTTCATTTCAAGATCCTGGTTCCGGTCTATAGGGCCTTACATGGACAAGCACCATCTAACATTGGTGATCTTCTTAGTCCCTACACCCCCAGCAGGTCCCTGAGGTCCAGTGATCAAAGCCTACTGGTTGTGCAGCACCAGGCTAAAGGTCAAAGGTGACAGATCATTTGCTGCTGTGGCCCCCAGACTCTGGAACTCTCTCCCCCTGAGCCTGAGATCAGTGGACTCAGTGGTCTCCTTCAAAAAGCAGCTGAAGACTCACTTGTTCAGGCTGGCTTTTGTATGACCTTCTTCACTACTCTCTCTTTATTCTGCTCTCCCCACCTATTCCACCTTCCTCAGGATCCACTGATTTCCCTCTTTCCTATTCTCTCTCTCTTTCTTAAGATTTATTTTTTAATCATAATTGTCTATTTTTGCACATTTTAAATGTATTTCTAAACATTTTCTAAATGCTTTTTTATATTTTTACATTTTTTTTGTTTTTGTGAAGCGCCTCGTGATTTTTATCTTGAGAGGCGCTATATATATATAAATTCAAATTTCAAGTTCAAAGATACTTTATTAATCCCAGAGGGAAATTAGAGTTTCAGTACACACAATTCTGAGATCAGACATACAGACATAGACCAAGGGTGGACTTTAACTTCAAAACCAACCGGCCAGCCGGGCTGGTAACTCTGAAAATTTACTGGCCCCGCTGGTCAGCTGCCAAAACGAGTCAAAATAACAACCATTTTAAATGTAATAAACCTTTATTTTGTACACATTCACAAACATAATAACATATTCAAGTTTGAATTTGTTTGTTCCCTCAACAACTCGATTTTGTCGTCACATACTTATGGCATACAACGCAGTACATCACCTCCTCCGCTTTGCTGTACTCGAGCCTTTGGCTATGTTCGAGATGAGCCAATTCTGCGCAGAGTAGACCAGCGGTGATCGGCTAGCAGTGCATGCCGGTTAGATTTGTGTCCGACTTGACGACGACTTGCTCTGACGTCATGCATACGTAGGCAACGATAACCTCGTGAGATCAAGGCGGCCGCAGATTTTGGAGCAAGGCGCTGCAGTTGCTCTCTACCGGCTGCAAAACCTAGGGGATGACGGGAAACGCCTGGCTCTCACCTGATCTAAGATCTGATTGGTTCATATTTTGATCCAAACATCGGGTGGTAGAACATGAAATGTTAGTTGGTCACATGTATTCTGTAAATCACGTTATGTTGATGATGACAACTATGTAGGCCATAAAGAGAAATGTGTTTTGTGTTCTTTTGTCACGTTTCCTATGAACACACTAAACCTACAGCTGGTAACCTTTACTTATTATTACAGTCATGTCTCCATATACAATATATGATATCCACAATTACGTGAGGATGTGTTTCAACTGCTAACAGGCACTAGGGCTGGGGTAAACAATTATTTTTAAAACGATTATTCTGACGATTATTTTATCGAATAGTCGACTATTCTAATGACTATTTAGAAAATTAATCTAATGATTATTTTTCTATTGCACAATTAACAAAAACCAGAAAATCTCAAATAAATTCCTCAAAAAAATTGATAAATTCTTACTGTAAGAGAATAAACACCACAGGCCTTCCATTTTGTATAACACTGCTTTTATTGTGTTGCGGTTGGTTATGTTCTGGTGACGTGTAGATCTTGGGAGTGCAGGCTGCTGCCTGAGAGGTGGTAGAAGATGGAGTGTCTCCATGCTGCTTTGTTTTGGTCACTTATGTGCGTGAGGCGAGTGGTGTTACGGGTTAAACCAAACTCAAGGTGATATTATACACTAAACCGAAAACCCACAACACTCTAAATGTAATAAAAGGGAGATCTACACCACAAAAAAGATGAACTCTAAACCAAAACGTAACAGCTTATCCCAATGCAAGAAGCTGTTAGCGAAGATGCTAACAGTAGCTTTACCAACGTTAAGTTCAAGTTACCAAGTTTAAATAAACCAAAAACACCCAGCAGCAAACAGACCAGCACGGAGGAGAGACTGCTACCACTAAATCAGCTCTCCTAATGTCTGAAAGAAGCTCCTTTATGAAGGGAGAAACGCTCCCGGTGATGTTCTACATCTGCGGTAGAGACGAAGCAGCACATCTGACCCCGGAAGTTGTTGTCCGTTGCCGGGAGACGAAGGCGGGCAAAACAGGAAAGGAATCTAGTAGCGGACGGACATTATTCCGGGTCTTCGGTATTTGGCGGAGATGTTAGTGAAGGCGGAGAAGAGGGCGAACTAGAGGAAAAACATGCAGATTCCTTTTCTATTTACAAACTCCTGGGGATGCAACAAGTGGGCGCGGTGCGTCGACTTCCGGATCTGACGTCGACAAATTTTTAGAATCGAGCCGTCGACGTCGTCCAGGCTTCGCTACAGCCCTAACAGGCACCAGAATTAAAATTGAAAATTGAACAAGTGTGAATGCTAACGCGATATCTTCAGCCATCGTCACCCCCGAGCTACACATGCAGGGAAATCTGTCCGACTCAAACGCTGACTTTCAGCCACTCCCCCTGCTGCTTCCATCTGCTCTCGTCTGTTTTCCAGGCGAGGCGCTGCTCAACTCGAACACGGCCATTCTCTGCGCCTCCCGTCTTCTTTAAACCGCCAAGAATCATTCCACCTACGCACACGCTTCTCTGCTTCATACCGTTTCGAACGGTCTCGCTTCTCCTCACCAGTTTTAAAGCGTTTTGCCGGAGATTTCATCAAGAAATCCAAACCCTGTGGCGGCGCGATCTTCCTGCGTGCTTGTGTGTTTCTAGCGTGGTTCCACTTCGTCTTTAATAGTTCACGTGACTATAACTAGAATCGTGCAGTACGTGCACGAATCGTACAAGTGCAGTACGTGGCTAGAGGCGCGCAGGTTCACGCGCGCAAAACGAAAACGGCGGCTTCCTACAGGGCGGGGCCATGATGTGGGTGAAAGCCGGTGTGTAAATGACAAACAAGGCTTGGGCGCCACCCGGGCGGTAAGTCGTCAAGTATTTACCGCCCAACGAGAAAATTTAGCGCCATTGGCGCTCGGGTGCTTTAACGGTCCACCCCTGTAGACACATGACAAGAATTGGTGACTGTGGTCATTCGCAACCCGAGTCGCGCTACCGTAATACCGTAAGAGGCTAGAGTCAGGGGGAGGGGATAAAAAGGCACTTCAGAGTTACCCTCAACAGAGAGCAAGGCCGGATTAACGATATGGGCAACTGGGCAATTGCCCAGGGCCCACAAACTCTAAAGGGCCCAGGGCAGCAAGGGCACGAGCAAAATTCTGTATCTGTAATTTCCTGCTTTATGAGGACTATGGTGGCCGTACGTCCTGTTTTCCCCGGACATGTTCACTTTTCACTCTCTGTCCGGGGCGTCCGGACTGGGGGTTCTTGTATTGATGAAAATGTCCGGCTTTTCATCAGGAGCAGGGATCGAATTATGGGGGAGCTGTATATCCTACACATCCATGGGAGCCAGAAAAAAGTTTTCTACCTATATTACATCATTTATGGACTCTTTTGAGCAGAGAGCACAGAGAGCGGCACAGCGCGTTGTTGCGCAGCGCTCCAGGCTGCTGCTTCCAGCGCACGGTCCATTCTCAAAGTGGCGCAACCAAAAAACTATAATTAGCATGCCATCGTTCATGTCCGCACATGTTCTCTACTTTCTGTCTTATTTGAGCCTGAAGCGCTCTGCTACTGCGGAGCTCATCACCTGTGCTGCAGTTATTTCACTTCACTGACGCAGCATCGAAAGGCGCACTCTGCTTTGCGGTCAGGAGATCCCTTTGATCTGCTCAAAAGTAAGGTGAAAAAGTAAGAATCCAGGCAGCAGTTTTTCTGGAGAGTTTAGAGGAGATGCAGGAAGATGAGAGACAGACAGGACAGGAAAATAGTTCAATAAAAACAAGAAAACAAAACAAAAAGTAAAATGTAGGTAGATTTATCTCCACTACACGTTTTTACCTGTATAAAGCAATAAGTTATACACATGTCATATTTATACATCTGATACAGCTCAGATCACCTTCAAAACTCAGTCACACACCCAGGGCTGTTTCAAGACATTTTGGGGGCCAAGGCAAAATGACCCCCCCCCCCCCCCCCCCCCAATAACTGGGCTCCCCAGAAGCCTCTGTAATTCATACCCTCTCCAGGAGTATTAGTTATACAGTGTTTGTAAAAGCTCCTCAGACATCACTGACATGTTCTAATATCATCAGATGAAAAACGTTGGTTACGTATTGTAACCCCAGATTCTATGAGTCTAGTCGCAGCCCTTAAGCGAGCTGCTATTGGAAGGGTGATCTCAGCATCAGCCAATCATGAAGAGCTTAAATGTACGCCCACCACGTGGGCACCCCTTGTGGGTTATATAAGTGGAACGACCCCACTGTTTGCCTCCGATGGCTCTTAGTCCTAACAGAACCAGTGGGGCCAGTGGCTTAAGGGCTGCAACTAGACTCATAGAATCTGGGGTTACAATACGTAACCAATGTTCTATTTCGTCTAGTCTTAGCCCTTAAGCGAGCTGCTATTGGAATAATGCGCAGCTGGATGGGTTTACGCCACACTGGTTAGCTCAACCAATGGACACACCCAACAAGTCTCCTTTTAGTGAGGGTCGCTCAGCCTCAGCCCAGGGCTTAAAAGGCTGACGCAGCCAGAGATAAGAGTGAGGCCCCCACTAAATAATATCATCCACAAGAGGATGAAATTCATTCAAGTAAGGCTGATGTGGTGCCATAATGCATTCACTCAGCCTGCTGAGGTCCAAGCACTGAACGAGTGATGGATCCTGAAGACACATCTCGTAAATAATAACGAGTAAAGGAACAGGGTGAAGCCCATGAAGCAGCCTGACAAATGACTTCCATTGACACACCACTGTGGGGCGCCATAGAAGAGGAAATCCCTCTGGCTGAGTGAGCCCTGAGTGTCTCAGGGGGATCCCGCCCTGCTGATGTGTAAGCGTGAAATGGCGTCACATAGCCAGAGTCAAAGGCGCTGGGCCAACAGCGCGTGCCCAAGGGAAGACTCCCTGTAGTGCACAAACATGCTTTGTGAGCGGCGAATCCCTGAAGTGCGTGACACATATCGTGCGAGCGCGCGCACCGGGCAGAGAAGATGGGAAGTTGCCTCCTCATCAGAATTATGGGGAGGAGGAAAAAGTTCAGCCAATGAAAATTGACCTGGAATTGAAGGAAGTATTAATGTTTTTGGGCACAAAGGCTGGGGCATAAAACAGCAGACCCTCCATCTTCCCGGATCCTGAGGCATGCGGGAGCCACTGAGAGGGCGAGTTAGGTCGCTTGCTCTCTTGACTGATGCCAGTGCCAGCAGCAAGGCAGTTGTGACAGGAACTTGAGTGAGACCTGGTCCAAGGGTTCAAATGGGGCTTCAAATAAGCCACGCAGAACCACCGTTAGATCCCACTGGGGAACTAGCGGGCGGGACACAGGCCTGTTCCTTCTGACACCTTTTAGAAAATGTTGTGAGGGGATGACTGAAAACAGACCCATCACCAAAATCCTGGTGACAGGATGAGATAGCTGCAGCATGTTTTAATAGTGCTGAATGCGAGGCCCCTGTCCATCAGTATCTGTAGAAACGATAGGACATCCGCCAGCTGGTAGGAGAGCGCTTGAAAATTCCGCTCTGTGCACCATTTCTGGAAAGCTGCCCATTTAGCAGCATAAGATGTGATGGTGCACTCGCGCACTCTGAATCGTGGTGACCACATCATGCGGCAGCCCAGAAACAAACCCCTAAGCGTGACCGCTCAGCGGCCAGACTTACAGCCGTTGGCCTATTTGTGGAGGATGTTTGATTATCCCATCCGCCTGGGGAGGGGCGTCCTCCCTTCGTGGGAGTCTCCACGGGGAGCCGGACAGTAGCGCTTGCAGGTCCGGAAACCATGACGCGGACAGGCGTCTGGGAGCCACCAGAATTACCGAGAGCTGTTCTGACCAAACTCGGTCCAGGAGACGGGGAATCAGAGGAACTGGTGGAAACGCATACAGGAGCGTTCGAGGCCAGGGCTGGTGTGAGAAGGCGTCCGCCCCAAACGGGGGTTGGTCCCGGGGACTCAGGGAAAACCACAGGCGACACTGAGCGTTTTCGCGAGCCGTGAACAGCTCCACAGACAGTTCCCCGAACTTCATCCAGATGTGCGGAATGCAGACGCCAGTCGGAGTCGCGGGGACCCCTCTCGACAGGATGTCTGTCGCTACATTCAGGATCCCCAGAATGTAGGTGGCACAGCAGGTGGACATGTGCCCAACACAGTAAACCTGTGGCTACGCGCAATAGTGGGAGGGATCGAACTCCCCTTTGGCGATTTATGTAGGCTGTCGCCACCTGGCTGTCTGTGTGAACTTCGACATGACGGCCATCGAGAAGGGCAGCAAAGTGTCTGAGCGCATTCCTCACTGTCATAAGCTCCAACACATTTATGTGCTCGTGCGTGTGGGAGGGCCAGCGATCTGCCGCCGTATGGGACAAGCACATGCCCCCCACCCCAGACAGTGACGCATCCGTAAACACAGATACGTGTGACGTAGGACTTCCGATGGGAACCCGTGTGAGAGGATGCAGGGGTTCCCCCAGTGAGCGAGGCCCCCGCCCAGTGAGGGGGGAACCCTCAACATACGTCTCTTCTGACGTATCGGGTGTACCCGGAGGCGGATGAGCGTTGCAGGCGCCTCGAGCGCAACAACCCTAGTAGCACCGCCGAGTGGGCTGCAGCCATCATGCCCAGAAGTCTCATGACTAACAGGGCTCTCACGATCTTGCGGGGTTGCACGCGGGAGATCACCGTGGTGAGATCTGCCGCTCTCACGGGCGACAAACGTGCTCTCATTAGGGAGGCGTTCAGCTCCACCCCGAGAAACACAATCGACTGGGATGGAAGGATGGAGTTCTTCCCCCAGTTTATAGAAAACCTCAGGGTTGACAGATGCTCTGTTAATTTCCTGGTTTGCTCTGACGCCTCGTCCTCGGACCAGGGGCATCGGAGCAGATCGTCCCGGTAAAATAAAACCCTCATTCCCGCCGTGCGCAGTGGCTGCAGCGCGGTCTCCAGACATTTGGAGAAAGTGCGCTGGGCTAGCGAGTAGCCGAAAGGGAGGCATTCGTGCGCGCGTTTCGACAGCGGACGTGTGCTCGAGGTCACGTGAGGATTGGGTTCGCGCCCTTACCGCCGTCACTTGTACCAGAGAACTGTGAGCGACCCATGGAGGGCTGTGCTCGAAAGGGCGAGTGTGAAACAGCTGGAAGAGGCTGATCCGCACCACAGAGCGTGGAGTCCAAGGATGAAGGACGAGTGGGAGCCGGGCCCGTGCATGGGAACGACAAAGTGCCAGCGGATGGACCGGCGCAACGTGCGCGCTTTGCGCGTGGTCGCGACAGCACCATGACATCCCGTCCCACCCAACGCTGTGGGGGAAGCGGGATGAGTCGGGCCTGGCCGTAGGCTGGGGCCGTTGCGCAAATGGAGCGCACCCTTACAGCAAGCCGTGTAACATGACCGAGTCAGACTGTGTGAACATGCAGATGTGCTGCAGTGCTTGGTGCGGGGAACATCATGTGTGAGGATTCGGCAGAGGGTTCTGCAGAGGACTGTAGGACTGTGCTCTCGATGTGACGTTTTTTGGGTTTTATTTCAAAACCAAAATCATTCACAGAGTTAACATTAGTCATAAGCACACACATTCCCCCAACGAGTCGTTTTCGTGGTTGTTTTCGGCGAGATTCCTGTGACTGAGACTGCCAAGGCTGTGTCTGCTGGCTCATTCGGAACCATTGGCCGCCAACTCCCTGGTCCCGCCTCAGTGGGAGGCCGGCTCTGCGGGGCTGGCCATGCAGCTGGGCGCCTGGAGTTTCCTCGCCGTTCGTCCCATCCTCTGGGGGAACGGCCGGAGTGCGAGGCTGACCGAGAGTGGACCAGGTCTCGCACCGTGGCTGAAAAATCAGCCGCCGTCTGAGCCCTCTCGATGACGCTCGTAAGATGGGGACCAAACAGAACGTCAGAGGTGATGGGGCCTTCCAGCATCTCCCTGTGCAGGTGTTCAGGAATGGAGGGCAGGGCCTTGAGCCACAAGGCCCGCTGGATAAGGGTCTGCCAGGCAGCAATGCGAGCAGAACCGGTGAGTACAGCCACTCACAGATTGAGGATGGCATCAGCAGTTTTAGTAATGATGGTTTCTGACTCGACAGGAGCGTCAACCTCCTCCACCATTTTGGGAACGCCAAAGGCGAGAAGGCGATGTTATTTCCTGCAGCGCCGGTCTGGAAGGCGCACTGGTGTGTGCAATCGGCGAGCTGCCTCAGCAGCTGGTCATGCTTAGAAGAGGGAACTGCTCGCGGTCCAACGAGGTGGTTCTTGGCCTCGACGCCACACAGCGAAGCCAAGTCCGGCTCCAGTGAGGGAACGGATGGCCAGCCCAGGTCGGAGAAGCCCTCGACCTTGGTAATGGGCACATATGTGGAAATTGGCGCCTTGAACCCGGCAGGCTCGGAGAAGGCGGCGGACCAGCAGCTCATGGCAGCGGGGAAGCGTGGCCAGACGGGGTCTGGACAGCGCGTCTGCGTCGCCCCAAAAATTCCCGTCAATTCATCTGCCTCAGGCGGAGCCGGTTCTGGAACGGCTAGCCCCTTGCGGGCCGCAGCCGCGGAGATGATGGTGGGCAGCTCCTGGAGCAGTGCTCTAACTGCTGGCAGGGAGGAGCGAGAAGCCACTGGGGCAGAAGGACCCGCTGAGCAAGGCTTGTCGACCTCCGTGTTGTACAGGAGGGAAAAGGGGCTACGGCAGCCAAGCTCGTCGTGCTCCTCACGAGGCTCGTCGACCTCCTTGTTGTACAGGAGGGAATAATGGCTGCGGCAGCCAGCCTCGTCGTACTCCTCACGAGGCTCGTCGACCTCCGTGTTGTACAGGAAGGAAGAAGGGCTATGGCAGCCAGCCTTGTGGTCGACCTCCATGTTGTACAGGAGGGAAGAAGGGCTATGGCAGCCAGCCTCGTGGTCGACCTCCGTGTTGTACAGGAGGGAAGAAGGGCTATGGCAGCCAGCCTCGCGGTCGACCTCCGTGTTGTACCGGAGGGAAAAAGGGCTATGGCAGCCAGCTTCGTCATACTCCTTGCTGTCGAGGACATTGTCCAGTCGGTAGGAGCCAGCCGGCTCCTGGCCGACGTTGAAGAACTGTAACGCTTTGTCCAGCGAGTACATGCCAGCCACCGGAATTTCCTCGTCGGTGGTGGGGGTGAAGTACTCGACCCGGCGGACCTTTTCAGCCACGGGCAGAGCGGTACAAAACGGGCACGAGGCCTGGGGGTCAAGGCCAGGCCAACGTGGTGAGCCCCGAGACAGACCTTACACTTGGCGTGCAGGTCGCAGCTGGAGATGGAGCCCGTCTGGCAGGCCGGGCAGATCCTGGCGTCGCTGGACATGGTCGGTGAGTAGATTTTTCTTGTATAATTGCTCTTAAAGGAAGCTCTTAAGCTTGGCGTGAAGAGAAAACGGAGGCGAACAGTGGGGTCGTTCCACTTATAAAACCCACAAGGGGTGCCCACGTGGTGGGCGTACATTTAAGCTCTTCATGATTGGCTGATGCTGAGATCACCCTTCCAATAGCAGCTCGCTTAAGGGCTAAGACTAGACGAAATAGAACTAAATTATCAGACATGATGTCTCATCTGCTGCTTTTCTAAACTTGCAAAAAGTAACAAAACCATTTGAAAGCCATTATTTGTGGATTCTCTGAAAGTTTCCATGGAGTGTGTGACAACTTATTTCTTCATTGATCCTATCGTCTAATCTCACAGCTGAAACAAGCATCCTTAACAATCTGTGCACAGGAAGCTTACCGATGCTGTAGTAAAACAAAAGGTATAATAATTTCTTATTAATAAAACCTTTTTGCAGCACTAAAGCAGAAAATGACATTTTGTAATAAATATGCTAAATATTTACACATGAATTGTTTTAGAGCCCTTTTATTGGCAGAATCTGATATTAATTTAGTTCTTACAAAAAATGGGTCCCAACATGGTTTGTGTGGCGTTGCCATAGTGTGACGTCATAGGCACAGATCCCCTGTCCTCTTTTTTGGAAATGGAAATATGGTCACCCTATAATAAACAAACTGTCCACCCGAGCTTTTGCACTGCACAGAGACGCTTCGCTGCCTACGACTTTGAACGTCAGTTGAGAGCGGTTGAGAGTCAATCTCATGCAGACTGACCAATGAAGAGAGGGCCTCAAGTTAAGAACCTCTCCTCATTGGTCAATCCACACGAGGTGGGTCAAAGGTTGGGCTGCATGGTGGCGCAGTTGTTAGCACTGTTGCCTTGCAGCACGGAGGTCGCAGGTTCGAAACTCGGCTGTGGCCTTTCTGCGTGGAGTTGCGTGTTCTCCCCATGCATGCGTGGGTTTCCTCCGGGTATTCCGGTCCCACAGATCACAACATGCCCTATAGGTTATAAATTGTAAGTCGCTTTGGATAAAAGCATCTGCTAAGTAAATAAGCTTAAACATAAACATACCCTGAGCGGGTTACGTGATGTCAGGCATTCAAGTATTGAGTATATTTACTGTATATTACAGTAAAATATTCTGTATGTGACCATATTATGGTGATCCTTGGGTCGTGATGATGGGGCCCTTTAATATTGTTGCCCAGGGTACAACAAAGTGTTAATCTGGCCCTACCTATAACCCAGTTGGTTTTGTTTTAATTCAATTCAAAATATTTTCTGCCATTTTCTCTGTCTAGAGCCAAAGCGCGTTCCTCCTCCAGTATCACCGAAGCCTCGCGGGCCTCCGACAGCTCCCAAACCTGGCAAAGCTGTAGCGTCTCCAGTTACCATGAGCCCGGCTGCAGCCAGTCCCACCTCGGCCCCTAAGCCTTCCTCTGTAGCCCCTCTTCCAGCTCTTGACACCCCCTCCGGCCCCTGTCTGTCTCCGGGACTCCCTCCTACTTCCCCGTCTCCAGCTCAGAGTCCCTCCACTCCGTCGCCTCACCCCGTCAAACCTCCTCGCTCCTCCATCGCTGGCCTCACTATTGACCTCCTGGGAGGAAGGGAGGTGGAGGAGGAAGAGGAGGAGGGGAGGAGAGAGAAGGAGGCAGAACCCGAGGAAGCCTTTAAGGAGGGATGGAGCGAAGGAGGAGATGGTGGGTCACGTGGAGGAAGGGGAGAAAGAGGGAGAGACTCAGAATCATTTGGAGGAGACCAGCGCCTCCTTGGCTGCAGCTCTGCAGGCTGTAGAGCAAAAAAATAAAGGAGGAGGACAAGCCAAATGAGTGAGTATGAAGTCATGCTAGAGAGTAGAATCAAATAGAATCCTCTACATAGGATGTCCGGGTAAATAAAACACATCACATTATCTTTTTGTTTTCTGAAATAAACAAGTCTAATATGAAATTTCAGAAATTAGGTCTGGATGAGGGGCAAAAATCTAGAAAATCATCTTTACTTCCAGATTTCCCCCTTTACATTACCTAAAACTAAAAAACTCAAATGAAGAAAACAGTCATTGTCCAGATAGTCTAATCGATTTTTACTTTCTTTATGAAGCTCCATGGCAGCCATGACACCTAATAAAAACATGATTTCTCATGTACTTTACTGGTCTTTGTAAAACGTCATTCTCCTATAAAATGAAAACAATTGTAAAACATGAGTTTTTTAAGTATAAACAATAAACAAAAATCATGATTTATATTATTATTATGGGATTTATCATTACTTTTTGTTGATCTTTACAATTAGTCGACTCTATTGTATGTTTCTGAGTTTGTCAGGTGTGTGTGTGTGTGTGAAAATAGTGAATGTCACCCATAAACTGAATCTTAAAGCTGCTTTCCATCAGTGGAGGAACTCACCTCCACACTTGACTCATTGATTCTGTCAGCATGTTTATCGAAGTCTCAATAAAAGCTAATTATTCCATTTTTCTTTTTCAAAATTTTCCAGCCAAAAAGGAACCGTCTCTATCCTGGATGACATCGGCAGCATGTTTGACGACTTGGCAGACCAACTGGATGCAATGCTCGACTGATCTCCAGCCCCCCTCCCCCTGACCCATCCCTCATGACATGTAGGTGTGTGAGAAGACGGCGCTCCCAAGACTAAATGCTGGCGCTTTGGGGAGCTCGTGTTTGAGCGTCTGGCCCTCCCATGTTAAGTGCTTCCTGAGTAGCCTTGAAGAGGGAGTCCTCTTTATCTGGTGCAGTAGCTCTGGCTCCTTCTCCTGATGCGAGGAAGCTGCTCCCACACAACCTCTGACCTCTGCAGCCCAGCGCGTTACCTCCACCCAGCCTCAGACTGCTGCGTGGACCGAGAAGCACAATAATTCATCTCAACACAAAAAAGGCTGGCTTAGACAAACTTTCGGGTGCAGTCTTACGAAGAAACTAAGCACACTAATTGTCTCAAAGGCAAGTAGACGGAGAGATGAACAAACACGACACGCTCTGATGAGGATTTTTAAAAGCACACTGAAACACAGACCGCTCTCTTTGCGTCCGTCTCTCCTCTAAAATATCAAAAGGATTCATTTTTCCAGATGCGTCGTAGCCTCCGTTTCTCCTCTGTATGAGTGGAGGCCAGTGGTTCGCTGGACTTCCTGACCCGCATGTCGTCTCTTCTCACGTTGTTGTTGGTGCTCTTGCTGTTATTGTTGGTGTTGTTTCGAGCGTGTGCATAGTCCCTGCTTTTTGCTCATGTCAGTGTCCTCCTGCTCGTACAGTACGTAGTTACGCTAAGGATCAGACCAGCTATGAATTCTTAAGACACTTGCACATAAATCAGATCGCCGGTGTTCATCTCTACACATGAAGGTTTTATGCTTGATAATAATAATAAGAGACCAACACACGTGAGGTACAACCAGTGGCGGTTCTACATGGAATTACTCCCAGGGCGAGGCCCCCTTTGAACCCCCCCCCCCCTCTCCAATAGATCTTTATCATGATCCATAATATTTTAGAATTACCTCTGTAATTGTAATTTAAACTGACAAAAAAAACTGTAGACTACCAAAAATGCCAACTTTTACAGAACAAATCATGTAAAAATAATCAGTGCAGCCATCTGCAATAAATAAACAGGATAGTTAGTGGTGACTGGGGAGTTTTCTTCTATTCAATTCAAGTTTATTTATATAGCGCCAAATCACGACAAGAGTCGCCTCAAGGCATTTCACGTAATAAATATTCCAATTCAGGTCAGTTCATTGAGCCAATCAGAAAAAATGTTTCCTATATAAGGAACCCAGCAAATTGCATCAAGTCACTGACTAGTGTCAATGACTTTACAGCAATCCTCATACTAAGCAAGCATAAAGCGACAGTGGAGAGGAAAACTCCCTTTTAACAGGAAGAAACCTCCAGAGAATCCTGGCTCAGTATAAGCAGCCATCCTCCACGACTCACTGGGGATCGAGAACACACACACACACACACACACACACACACACACACACACACACACACACACACACACACACACACACACACAAAGACAAAGTAATGTGTCTATAGTTATATTGTGATTTCTTAGTAAATATTCTATTTGGTGAGAGATAAACTTTATTATATTTATCCTAGTGGATCTATAATTAAACAGATAAACTAGTAGTAGCACATCCACTGTCAAGGAAAGCAAAAAGTTATTATCAGGAGAGGGAGAAAGTTTAAGTGGTTAGCAGCAGTGTGCTAGACAATAGCCCCCTCCATGAGGCCACCACAGCTCAGCAGAACATTGTTGTAGCTTCTTCTGGGGAGAAAAACAGAGAGAAAATAAAGTTAACAGCTGAAATTGCAGAAAATAATACAGTTAAAGAGCAGATTGTGGAAGAAAGCAGTAGAATGTGAAAAGTGGTCAGTGTATCTTCCAGCAGTCTAAAGCCTGGTTTATGCTTCTCCGTCAGCTCCGCAAGGGACAGATACGCACGGATTGACGGAAGCGTTTTGCGCTTGTGCTTCTCTGTCTCCTGGAGAGTGTTGCAAAGCAATTGCCGGGCAGGACAACAGAGGGTGCAGCGCTGTTCTGTGGTATCCTGTCATGTATCGGTCCAAGATCGTGTGTTTATATTGTGTTTTTGGGTAGATAAGAGACTTTTAACACGGACATATTTGTCTCTCATTCTCCCACCTCTTCATGCGCTCCCCACCTCTAAACCCACGTTTCCTGTCATTTCCGTCCACAAATAAAACGCTTGCTGCGCATCTTTTCACTCCTCCAGTCACGGGATTTAAACGTTCATATTTTTAGAGTTTTTTCGCGAGGTATTCTTCAAGCTTCTCCATGTCTGCTGCTAGTTAAACTCGGCTCTCTTTGCAATGGCGGCGCTGTAAACAACAGCTGCGTCCTGACCAATCACAAGCTTGCGTAATCCGTCTCGTTCGACGGATGTTTAAAAAAGTGGGCTCGACTCCGTACGTACTTGCGTGCCTGCCGAAGCCCTACGCAAGGACAGATAATGGCGTTGCGTGTCTCCGCACTGACGCAGACGGAGAAGCATAAATCAGGCTTAAGCCTATAGCAGCATAACTACAGAGATAACTCATGATAATCTATCCTATTTAGATGGAGGCATGTTGGAGTCAGGACAAGGGAGAGCCGTCTTTACCGACTGTACACTCCACCTCCCTCTACTCCCCCACTTGTCCAGATTTAGGCTAACATCAGATTTTAACCATAGGCCTTATCAAATAAAAATGTTTTAAGCCTATTCTTAAAAGTAGACAAAGTGTCTGCCTCATGCACTAAGGCTGGGAGCTGGTTCCACAGGAGAGGAGCCTGATAACTAAAAGATCTGCCTCCCATCCTAATTTTAGATATTCTGGGAACCACCAGTAGACCTGCAGTCTGAGAGCGAAATGCTCGGTTAGGAACGTATGGAACAATCAGATCACTGATGTATGATGGAGCTTGATTATTAAGAGCTTTTTATGTGAGAAGAAGGATCTTAAAATCTATTCTGAATTTAACAGGTAGCCAATGTAGGGAAGCTAAGACAGGAGAGATATAATCTCTCTTTTTAATTCTCATCAGAACTCTAGCTGCAGCATTTTGGACAAGCTGAAGACTTTTAACTACATTCTGTGGACTTCCTGAGAGTAATGAATTACAGTAATCCAGTCTTGATGTAATAAATGCATGAACTAGTTTTTCAGCATCACTCCTGGAAAGGATGCTTCTAATCTTAGCAATATTCCGAAGGTGCATGGAAAAAGGAAATCCTACAAACCTGTTTAACCTGGGATTTGAATGTCATGGTCAAAGATAACACCAAGGTTCCTTACTTTGTTCTCGGAGATTAATGTAATGCCATTCAGGTCAGGTGATTGGCTAAGCAATTTCCTTTTCTGGATTTATGGTCCAAAGATGAGAACTTCCGTCTTGTCTTGATTTAAAAGCAAAAAGTTTAGAGTCATCCAATTTTTTATGTCCTCAAGACAAGCCTGTAATCTACCCAACCGATTAGGTTCATCAGGGTTAATGGATAAATATAACGGAGTATCGTCAGCATAACAGTGGACGTTTATCCCATGCTGTCTAATGATTTTACCAATTGGGAGCATATATATAGTAAAAAGAATTGGTCCATGCACTGAACCCTGTGGTACTCCACAAGTAACCCTGGAGTATGAAGACGATTTGTCATGTACATTTACAAAATGAAATCTGTCAGACAGGTAGGATTTAAACCAGCCTAGCGCTGTTCCTTTGATCCCTACAACATGTTCAAGTCTTTCTAAAAGAACATTGTGATCAACTGTGTCAAAGGTAGCACTGAGATCTAACAAGACTAGAACAGACACAAGATTCTTATCCGAGGCCATGAGAATATCATTTGTAACTCTCACTAACGCAGTTTCAGTGCTGTGATACTCTCTAAAACCAGACTGAAATTCCTCAAACAGAGCATTAGTGTTTAAATGCTCACTTACTTGGATGGCCACTATTTTGTCCAGGACTATGGATAAAAATGGAAGGTTAGATATTGATCTATAATTCATTGGGTCATCTGGATCCAGAGAAGGCTTCTTAAGTGAAGGTTTGATTACAGCAACCTTAAAATCTTGTGGTACATATCCATTTACTAAGGATAGATTTATTATATGTAGAATGGGGGCAGTAACCAAAGGAAATGCTTCTTTAAATAATTTGGTTGGGATTGGTTCCAAAACGCAAGTTGAAGGTTTCACTGCAAAAATTAGCCATCTTAAAATAAGCTAAAAAATAGTTGAATTTAGTCTAAATGACCTTAAATTAAGTGAAATAATCTGCCAGTGCAGCAAGATAATTGCACTTGGTAAGACTTCTTGAAATAAGAAAAAATATCTACACTTTAGACAAGTGACAGATTTCTTAATACAAGTAGTGAAACACTAATTTCAAGTGCAAAATTAAATAAAATTAACTCAAAACTAGCCTGTTGGTGCTTTTTTCAGTTTTTTATCCCTCTCATGTTGAGATGAACAATCTTGGAACAAGCAACTGTACAAGATTAATCTTCTGCAATCAAGAATCATTAATAGGTTTTGTTTTAAATCAAGACAAAGAATTTATAATAAAAGAAATTAGGCACAGGGTGTAATAAACAACCTTTATTTGAAATTTCTTTTCAAATGTCAAAAATTTTTCCAAACATCGCACAGATCAACGACTTTCTTAACAAATCTTAATTTTAAGCGTATTGTTTTGTATTCCTCTAACACATGAAGAACCTCAACATTTCATATACTAAAACTTTGTTTTAAGATGAACATTTTAGACACAGATTTTTTTTTTTGGTAACTTATACAGTGTCAGGAAGAATCTAACAAAAAAAAATTAAGAATGTAGTTGTAAATGTCTACATCACAACCAAGAGTTAGTGGATGTTGAGGATCCGGACAAATGAGGTACAGGTCGAGACTTACAGTTTGTGATCCAGGGGAAACCAGAGAAGAGTTGTTCTGGGGGGGTAGTCCGTGAGGAGTGGGAGACAGAGACACATGCTGGATCACAGGAGACTGGGTTTCCAGGTTGCTGGAGGACTGGAGGAGCTGAGCACGGAATAGGGAGCAGGATCCGGTAAGGTAAGGTCAGTATGGAGCGGACAGCCAGGGAGCGGCTGGGAGACAGCGGGACTGGTCCGGTAGGTTGCAGGACGGTGTGAAAGGTGGTGGTAGAAATCTGGAGAAGAGGCAGCTTACAAAAATCAGGCAAGCTTGGAAAAACACACAGGAACCAGCAATCTGGCTAGAAGTACGACTTGGACGATATCTATTCGGATTACTCAGTAATCAGGCTCGGGAGTCATAGATACCGAAGTTGAGTTAATCATCCAGCGAATAAAGATGTCTCCCAGCAGCTTATATGTCCCTGGCCAACTGATGAGCAGATGGGCTGCAGCTGGTCCACTCCTTGACACGCCCACCTGCAGGAGAAGTTCAGAGAAGGTTTAGCAAAGAGAGGAGGACTCACCCCAGACCATGACACCAAGATAACTTAAAGTGATACTTTACAACTTTTTCGTATTTTGAACTCATTTTCTTGAGCCAGCATGTGCCAAAATGACCCTTTACATGGTGAATGAAATGTCACTCAGACCCTCACCGCTCTGTGGCCAGAATACCACACTTGCAACTTCAGATTGCCGGTCAGGTCTGTTGGAGTTAGTAGAGCTGATATGCCTGGTTCTGCAGCCTTAAGGTGCTTTTCCAGGAACACTACTCAGGGCAACTCGGACCGATGCAGTTCAGCCCGACCACGGTTTCCAAGGGCACGCTTTGGTATTTTCTCCCCTATTTTTAGTCCCTGCTCCATTGAGGTACCTGGCAAGGCTGAGTTGGGCCGGTATCGTGATTCTGGCCGCTGATTGGCTAGGGGCTTCATGGAGCTGGCGTGGGAACAAAACTGCTTTCAGATGGGCTGACTCAAACCACGCTGTACAGAGCTGTTTTAGGCTGAGTAGTGCTCCTGGGAAACCACCCTCAGTGTCTACATGAGTGATTCATCACTAAATTGAACAAATCAGCAGCAGCAGCTCCTAGATGTTACTACTGGGTATGGAATGGAATATAATTTAAAATATAACTCGAGCAAAAGTGTTGTTCTAACCTACAGAACCACCCAGGATAAAAGGCTTAATTTTCCTGTGTTTAAGTTGTCCAGCAACAGTCTTGCAGTCTGTGAACAGATAAAATATCTTGGACACTTTATCACAGCCAATATGAGCGACGATGATGATATTTACAGGCAGTGCTGCAAGCTATATGTGCAAGCAAACACCATTGCACGCACATTCAGCTGTTGTTCCACACCTGTTAAAGTGGCATTATTTAAAGCATACTGCACATCTGTGGTCATTCTATAAAAAGTCTAGCTTGCACAGGTTACAAGTGGCATACAATGATGCAACGAGAATCCTCCTCAAAACTCTTCGGGGAGGCAGTGCTAGTCAAACGTTTGTTTCTGTGAGCGTGTGCACATTTAAGGCACTTCTAAGAAATTTAATGTTCAAGTTTATGAGACGGCTGCAAGAGTCTTCCAATAGTATTATAGTCGCACTCTCAAATCCCACTGTGAGCTGCTCTCGTTATATGTCTAGGCTGAGAATGCACTGGTTAAAATGTTTGGGTGGATTTATCTCAACTAGTTAGTTTTGTTGTCCCTTACCTCCACTGCAGTTATATCCTGTGATTTTATATAGGCTTTTATTGGTATCAATGTTAATTGGTATCCTTTCTTTTCTTGTGTTTTTCTTGTATCTTTTTCTTTTATCTGTATGTTTCTTTTAAAATGGACTTTAAGTCTGGCAATAAACATATTATAAATCAGCTGCGTTCATGATTTAAAACATGCAGGAGATGTGCTGGAAGCAGACTGCAGCTCCAGGTATGTCAGCTCAATATTTGTTTAAGTCCCAACAGAGCCAACTGCCAGTCTGGAGTTGAAAGTAGAACATTCTGGCCAAAGGGGTGCGATGTGTGCTGGGTGGCTGTTCATTAACCCTCTAAAACAGGAGTATTTGATTCCGGTCCTGGAGGGCCGGTATCCAGCAGGTTTTAGTGGTTTCTCTGCTCCAATATGCTTGATTCAGTGGTTTAATCACCTGTGCAGCAGTTCAGGCTCTGCAGAAGCTTAACCCCGTAAATTTCCAGCGCAATGGGGTTTTGTCCCTCGGGCGGGACGCTGGAATGCTAAGGAGTTAATCGCCTGCTGGTTGAAATCAGGTGTGTCGAAACGGAGTTAAAACTAAAACGTGCTTGATACCGGCCCTCCAGGCTGGGAACTTCATACCACTGCTGTTAACGGCCATTTTAGCACACACTGGCTCAAGAAAATTTTAAAATATAAAAATTTCATATCATGGCTTTAAAATGTGTGTAGGACTCCGACATAGGGTTCAGACGTTTTGCTGCAACTGTAAACACAATTTTCTGTAATTATTGAATATGAAGTTGATTAAAATACAGCTAATCACGACGTACTAGCGGCATGAGCTGCCCTGTAAGACATCTTTTTAGTGATGTATGACAAACAGCTCTTCACTGTTTAGAAGAATTTAGATTTTTATGATGATTTATGACAAAATTCCTTAAAATGAATAACTGAACCTAGTTTATCTTTATGTAGATGGTAAAGTGTAGTGAAACAGCGTTAGTCTCAGTCGGCATAAGCAGCAGGGCCCTGCAGGGAATCGAACCCCGTCTCATTACTGAGAGTTCCGTTACCAGAGCCTTTTGCTTTGGGCGACCGGAGACGGTAAAGCAAAACCTGCATCAACAAAGCATTTAATGTTGGAACATAAATTCTGTCTTGAAGCAGGAAAAAAGAAACCGTCAGACTAAAAAATTATTTCTAATTAAATTCATTTGAGTATTTTATAAACGTTTTACAGATTTAGAGCCTCCTTTGACTTTTATGCTTTTCGTTTACTTCTCGTTCTTTTACGATGTTTATCCGTTTTTTAGCCACGGTCAAAAGCATCGTATTATTGTTCTGCGGTGAATCTTAAAGTTATGTTGAATGTAAATAATCTGAGTCTTCATTGCTTTAATTCATTCACTGCCAATGACGACTAAAGTTGTCATTTGCATTTTTTTTTTACTGTTTGAGCATCGGAACGAGTCGCCGCGCTGAGAGAACAAACATCTCAGCCCTGAAGTCGATCTTCATCCGCATATGTCACAGATCACATGATCAGGAAGCAACACATCCATGTGTTTGGAGATCGTTTTGGGCCGTTCCTGTAAAAAAAGTGAGGCGCGAACCGCAAAAGCGTCTGCCGATCACAATTTGACAACGGATTATGAAAGAACGGATAACGCTCGAAACACGCAGCTTCTTCCTGATGTAAGAGGTGAGTCTCCTCTTTGTTTTGGTGTTTTTGGCGTCGACATCATGCTAGCGCGCAACGTTCTGTGACTCTTAAAAAAAACAGTAAAAACGGTGAGAAACGCTGGCAGCGAAGGCCGTTAGTGATCAGGAAACGGCTGGCAGTGAATGAGTTAATCATTTACATGTTTAGACTATATTTTATTAGCCTTTAATATTTTAGTATTTATTGTTTAACTTTTGTAAAGAGCTATTTTTAAACGCGTGCACATTTAAACACTAAAACCTTTGTTTGCTCCGTCTGTGTCAGAGCTCTGCTGTTCAGCTCCTTCCTGGTTCCTGCAGGACCACAAAGCCCAGAGAAGCTCAGTCCAGCAGGACGTGAGGACACAAACAGACATGGAGAGCTCCTCCTAAACCTGGAATCAAACTTTTCTACAGATTATTTAGAACAGTTTCTTGTGACAGAACAGTTAGTGAAACAGAAAGGACCTGATGAAGATGATGTTATCGTCCTTGTCTTTCATACGGATCAAAGATCACCCCAGCTTATGCTCATGTCACCAAGTAGACGTCCCATTTCTCACTAAGACCTGCTCTATCTGCTCTACCAGATTATCAGGAGCATCACTGTAGTTGTAGTTTTGCCTCCATCTTCCTGCCCTCCTTGGTCTCTTGTTTATCTTCTACCACCTCTCACCATCCATCTCAGGTGGGATCTTGTTTGCTCCAATGGCCTCTTGTGTTCCAGGCTTACATCTTTTAGTGAACGTTAGAATATCATGTACTAATATATATGCATGTGTGTGTGTGTGTGTGTGTGTGTGTGTGTGTGTGTGTGTATGATGCTAAACCAGACTGCCTGCTCCATCAGATGAAAAGGAAATCCTCTCAGGACCCAAATAAAATAGAAGATTTAGCAACCAGACACAGAAGCCCAGGTGAAACCGTCCACATCAGCATCTCCAGTTCTACCAGCTCTAAAAACACACTTCTTAAATAATAAAACACTAAACTCAGCCAACGAATGAAGACGTCCTGGTGCCAGACGCTACCTAAGACATCACCAGTTCAGCTGACTTGATAAAACACTTGGTGACTAAAACAAACATCTGGTGACCTGGTAAAAAACAGTCCTGGTGCAACAAGCTACCTGAGACAAACCTTTCCAGTCGACCAGTTCAAGAAAGAAAGAAAGAAATAAATGATCTTCAGTGGTGCTGCACTGGAACAAAAAAATATCTCTAGTCCGAGTCAGAGTCGTCCCATCTTGGTCTCTTCGGTGGGATGTACGGGAAGCGCTCTCCAGTCCTCTTCTGGATGGATCCAAGGACCGAGGTAGAAGGAGTGGGTTCTTCTACATCCTGGACCTCTTCAGCGCTCCCGTGGGCAGGCCTGGGATCTTCTGGAAGCTCTTCCGGCGGGGCCGGAGGAGCTACCGCCAGCCAGAAGTCTTCTGGTGGTGGAAACTGCTGGTCTTCATCGCTATCCAGAACTGAGCTACCATAACCAGAGTCCACACTAGAAGCCATAAAATCTTCTAAAGCTGACCAATCTGAGCTACTGTCAGTCTCCTCCAACTCCTCATCTCTACGCAGACCCTCAAAAAAAGCAAACTCTACCTCCAACTCCTCATCACTACTCAGACCCTCAATAACAAACTCTACCACTTGTGAAGGAGCCTGTCTAAGATCCACAAACACCACGTCATCATCAGGAATGTGAAGGGCTGGGTACCTACCTTCATCTTCATCGAGAATCCGGATGACGTCCTCAGGGACCCCTGCAGTCACGGGACGCTCCACGATGAAGATGCCTGTGAGGACAAAACAAGACACATTAAATCCACTTGTGTCATAAAACAGTTATGAAAAAGCTACAATGACTTGTTTACAATACAAGAGATGTGTGTCTGCATCTGCATGTGTGCACAAGACACACTTTACTAATCTGGTTGTTTTTGGGGTTTAACAGGTTAAAACCGAGTTCTGCTTTTACTCAAAAAGTTTCCATTTTTAATTTATGTGATTGTTTATTATTTATGTTTCATGTTTATAGCTGATGTATTTCTAAAAGGATGTAATGTTTTACAGCTTGTAGACACAACACTGCTCAAATAAAGTTGTTTTAAAATGGGCTCTATAAAAATAAACAGAAGACTCATTAAACTGGTGAAAACTGTTTAAAATAGATTCAAACGGACAGAAATGCATTTATAAACCTGAGAACCAACTCAGAGAACACATCAAACTTTCTACTTGGATAAAACAGATGAAGTCCTTAAAGATCAAAGGTCTCTAGTTCACTCAGATTAATGGAAACAACTCATGTTCACCGATGCTAACAGGCCGAAGCTAAAGCTAGCTGTACGTTCTAGCATGTTCTACGTCATGACGTTTCATACCTGGTTCATCGTTGCTATGGTCACGAAAAAAATTTTCAATGTAAAATTGAACTAAATGGATTTGCTGAAACCAAATTGGTAGTTTTCTTTTAACGGTCCTCTCTAGTATGATATAGTCATCCCACCGACCTGCTGGGACTCTCAAGATGCTGAGGCTGTGTGATGAGGTTGAGTCACAGGTCGGTGCTAATGTGAGAAACCTTTTGTCTCTATCCCGCTAAAAGAACCACATATTCAGCTTTTATTTTGCTTGCCCAGCTGACAAAAACCAACAGGCGCTCCTCGCGCTCACTCACCTCGCGGCTGTCCATCCTCTTTTATATCAATAATACAAAAGAAACCGACATGCCAGAACAAAACTAGTAAAAATATTTGATGTGTTCAAACTGTTCCAGGGGAATTTGAGCGTCACTTGTCCACAGAAAACATGTTTCACCTCCATAAAACACCAAATCTCGTCTCGTCTTCTTCCGCTATCCGTGTCCGGGTCGCGAGGGCAGCATCCCAACTAGGGAGCTCCACACCGTCCTCTCTCCGGCCACCTCCACCAGCTCCTCCGGCAGGACCCCAAGGCGTTCCTGGGCCAGTTCGGATATGTACTTTCTCCATCGTGTCCTGTGCCGTCCAGGGGGCCTCCCGCCAGCAGGACATGCCCAAAACACCTCACCAGGGAGGCGTTCAGGAGGCCTTCTAACAAGATGCCCAAACCACCTCAACTGACTCCTCGATATGGAGGAGCAGCGGCTCTATTCCGAGTCTCTACCGAATGTCCGAGCTCCGCACCCTATCCCTAAGGCTGACCCAGCCACCCCGCGGAGAAAACTCATTTCAGACGCTTGTATCCGCGATCGTGTCCTTTCGGTCATTACACAAAGCTCATGACCACAGGGGAGGACTGGGCGGTAGATTGACTGGTAAACCGAGAGCCTTGCTTTCCGGCTCAGCTCCTTCTTCCCCACAACTGACCGGTTCAGCGGCCGCATCACTGCAGACGCTGCCCCAATCCGCCTGTCGATCTCGCACCCTCATCTCTGCTTTATGCGGACGATGTGGTCCTCCCAGCTTCATCAGGCTCCGACCTACAGCTCTTGCTGGGGAGGTTGCAGCCGAGTGTGAAGAGGCTGGGATGAGGATCAGCACCTCCAAGTCTGAGACCACGGTTCTCAATCGGAAAAGAGCGTTTGTCAACTCCAGGTCGGTGGAGAGGTCCTGCCTCAAGTGGAGGAGATCTAGGGGTCTTGTTCACGAGTAAAACACCAAATGTGATTTTAAAACACACATTCGGTCTCTCAAATACACAAATTTAACATTATAATAATGTTTCAGTAGTTTGTCCTTTAGGAAACATGAAATAAGTCAGATGGAGAATTTAACGGATGTTAGCTTACCGTGCTCCTCCCTGAAGACCAACATCGCTCTGGTAGGTTGGTTCTCGGGTCTTCTTCAGCTAGCCACAAACTTCTTCAGCGATTTCTGCTCTGCAGAGGTTCTCCAAGCTCGTCCAAGGGCTACTTTTGAAGCAAATCTCAAGAGACTCTCTCGACCAAGTGCTGCCTGCTCTAGCGCAAGTTCGAAAGAAAGACTTTTAAAAATTCGATGAGCTTTTATAGTCGAGCACGTTCTAATTCTATGACGTATACACGCACATGCGTGCAACAGATTCCTAACCCGTCTCTTTGCAGCAGGTGCACCCGAGAGGTCTCTCAGCCCTCTGGTGGACAGAAGCTATTACTGCAGCTGTTTTCGAACTGTCACTTAGCTAATTATGTAATAGCAGTGAGGACTTTTAGTGCCGTTGTGCTTTTGTAATCTCCAGTTTGAATACATCAGATGTTTTGTATTCAAACAAAAACATGTTGTTTTTGTGACCATAGCAACGATGAACCAGGTATGAAACATCATGACGTAGAACATGCTAGAACGTACAGCTAGCTTTAGCTTCGGCCTGTTAGCATCGGTGAACATGAGTTGTTTCCATTAATCTGAGTGAACTAGAGACCTTTGATCTTTAAGGACTTCATCTGTTTTATCCAAGTAGAAAGTTTGATGTGTTCTCTGAGTTGGTTCTCAGGTTTATAAATGCATTTCTGTCCGTTTGAATCTATTTTAAACACTTTTCACCAGTTTAATGAGTCTTCTGTTTATTTTTATAGAGCCCATTTTAAAACAACTTTATTTGAGCAGTGTTGTGTCTGCAAGCTGTAAAACATTACATCTTTTTAGAAATACATCAGCTATAAACATGAAACATAAATAATAAACAATCACATAAATTAAAAATGGAAACTTTTTGAGTAAAAGCAGAACTCGGTTTTAACCTGTTAAACCCCAAAAACAACCAGATTAGTAAAGTGTGTCTTGTGCACACATGCAGATGCAGAAACACATCTCTTGTATTGTAAACAAGTCATTGTAGCTTTTTCATAACTGTTTTATGACACAAGTGGATTTAATGTGTCTTGTTTTGTCCTCACAGGCATCTTCATCGTGGAGCATCCCGTGACTGCAGCGGCCCCTGAGGTCATCCGGATTCTCGATGAAGATGAAGGTAGGTACCCAGCCCTTCACATTCCTGATGATGACGTGGTGTTTGTGGGTCATGGTCAGGCTCCTCCAGTAGAGGCAGAGTTTGCTATTGAGGGTCTGAGTAGTGATGAGGAGTTGGAGGAGACTGACAGTAGCTCAGATTGGTCAGCTTTAGAAGGTTTTATGGCTTCTAGTGTGGACTCTGGTTATGGTAGCTCAGTTCTGGATAGCGATGAAGACCAGCAGCTTCCACCACCAGAAGACTTCTGGCTGGCGGTAGCTCCTCCGGCCCCACCGGAAGAGCTTCCAGAAGATCCCAGGCCTGCCCACGGGAGCGCTGAAGAGGTCCAGGATGTAGAAGAACCCAGTCCTTCTACCTCAGTCCTTGGATCCAGCCAGAAGAGGACTGGAGAGCGCTTCCCGTACATCCCACCGAAGAGACCAAGATGGGACGACTCCGACTCGGACTAGAGATATTTTTTTGTTCCAGTGCAGCACCACTGAAGATCATTTCTTTCTTTCTTGAACTGGTCGACTGGAAAGGTTTGTCTCAGGTAGCTTGTTGCACCAGGACTGTTTTTTACCAGGTCACCAGATGTTTGTTTTAGTCACCAAGTGTTTTATCAAGTCAGCTGAACTGGTGATGTCTTAGGTTGCATCTGGCACCAGGACGTCTTCATCCCTTGGCTGAGTTTAGTGTTTTATTATTTAAGAAGTGTGTTTTTAGAGCTGGTAGAACTGGAGATGCTGATGTGGACGGTTTCACCTGGGCTTCTGTGTCTGGTTGCTAAATCTTCTATTTTATTTGGGTTCTGAGAGGATTTCCTTTTCATCTGATGGAGCAGGCAGTCTGGTTTAGCATCATACACACACACACACACACACATGCATATATATTAGTACATGATATTCTAACGTTCACTAAAAGATGTAAGCCTGGAACACAAGAGGCCATCGGAGCAAACAAGATCCCACCTGAGATGGATGGTGAGAGGTGGTAGAAGATAAACAAGAGACCAAGGAGGGCAGGAAGATGGAGGCAAAACTACAACTACAGTGATGCTCCTGATAATCTGGTAGAGCAGATAGAGCAGGTCTTAGTGAGAAATGGGACGTCTACTTGGTGACATGAGCATAAGCTGGGGTGATCTTTGATCCGTATGAAAGACAAGGACGATAACATCATCTTCATCAGGTCCTTTCTGTTTCACTAACTGTTCTGTCACAAGAAACTGTTCTAAATAATCTGTAGAAAAGTTTGATTCCAGGTTCAGGAGGAGCTCTCCGTGTCTGTTTGTGTCCTCACGTCCTGCTGGACTTAGCTTCTCTGGGCTTTGTGGTCCTGCAGGAACCAGGAAGGAGCTGAACAGCAGAGCTCTGACACAGACGGAGCAAACAAAGGTTTTAGTGTTTAAATGTGCACGCGTTTAAAAATAGCTCTTTACAAAATGTAAACAATAAATACTAAAATATTAAAGGCTAATAAAATATAGTCTAAACATGTAAATGATTAAAGCAATAAAGACTCAGATTATTTACATTCAACATAACTTTAAGATTCACCGCAGAACAAAATTACGATGCGTTTGACCGCGGCTAAAAAACGGATAAACATCGTAAAAGAACGAGAAGTAAACTAAAAGCATAAAAGTCAAAGGAGGCTCTAAATCTGTAAAACGTTTATAAAATACTAAAATGAATTTAATTAGAAATAATTTTTTAGTCTGACGGTTTCTTTTTTCCTGCTTCAAGACAGAATTTATGTTCCAACATTAAATGCTTTGTTGATGCAGGTTTTGCTTTACCGTCTCCGGTCGCCCAAAGCAAAAGGCTCTGGTAACGGAACTCTCAGTAATGAGACGGGGTTCGATTCCCTGCAGGGCCCTGCTGCTTATGCCGACTGAGACTAACGCTGTTTCACTACACTTTACCATCTACATAAAGATAAACTAGGTTCAGTTATTCATTTTAAGGAATTTTGTCATAAATCATCATAAAAATCTAAATTCCTCTAAATGGTGAAGAGCTGTTTGTCATACGTCACTAAAAAGATGTCTTACAGGGCAGCTCATGCCGCTAGTACGTCGTGATTAGCTGTAGTTTAATCAACTTCAAATTCAATAATTACAGAAAATTGTGTTTACAGTTGCAGCAAAACGTCTGAACCCTATGTCGGAGTCCTACACACATTTTAAAGCCATGATATGAAATTTTTATATTTTAAAATTTTCTTGAGCCAGTGTGTGCTAAAATGGCCGTTAACAGCAGTGGTATGAAGTTCCCAGCCTGGAGGGCCGGTATCAAGCACGTTTTAGTTTTAACTCCGTTTCGACACACCTGATTTCAACCAGCAGGCGATTAACTCCTTAGCATTCCAGCGTCCCGCCCGAGGGACAAAACCCCATTGCGCTGGAAATTTACGGGGTTAAGCTTCTGCAGAGCCTGAACTGCTGCACAGGTGATTAAACCACTGAATCAAGCATATTGGAGCAGAGAAACCACTAAAACCTGCTGGATACCGGCCCTCCAGGACCGGAATCAAATACTCCTGTTTTAGAGGGTTAATGAACAGCCACCCAGCACACATCGCACCCCTTTGGCCAGAATGTTCTACTTTCAACTCCAGACTGGCAGTTGGCTCTGTTGGGACTTAAACAAATATTGAGCTGACATACCTGGAGCTGCAGTCTGCTTCCAGCACATCTCCTGCATGTTTTAAATCATGAACGCAGCTGATTTATAATATGTTTATTGCCAGACTTAAAGTCCATTTTAAAAGAAACATACAGATAAAAGAAAAAGATACAAGAAAAACACAAGAAAAGAAAGGATACCAATTAACATTGATACCAATAAAAGCCTATATAAAATCACAGGATATAACTGCAGTGGAGGTAAGGGACAACAAAACTAACTAGTTGAGATAAATCCACCCAAACATTTTAACCAGTGCATTCTCAGCCTAGACATATAACGAGAGCAGCTCACAGTGGGATTTGAGAGTGCGACTATAATACTATTGGAAGACTCTTGCAGCCGTCTCATAAACTTGAACATTAAATTTTTTAGAAGTGCCTTAAATGTGCACACGCTCACAGAAACACACGTTTGACTAGCTCTGCCTCCCCTGGGAATTTTGAGGAGGATTCTCGTTGCATCATTGTATGCCACTTGTAACCTGTGCAAGCTAGACTTTTTATAGAATGACCACAGATGTGCAGTATAGAGTGGTGTGCAGTATGCTATAAATAATGCCACTTTAACAGGTGTGGAACAACAGCTGAATGTCCGTGCAATGGTGTTTGCTTGCACATATAGCTTGCTGCACTGCCTGTAAATATCATCATCGTCGCTCATATTGGCTGTGATAAAGTGTCCAAGATATTTATCTGTTCACAGACTGCAAGACTGTTGCTGGACAACTTAAACACAGAAAAATTAAGCCTTTTATCCTGGGTGGTTCTGTAGGTTAGAACAACACTTTTGCTCGAGTTATATTTTAAATCATATTCCATTCCATACCCAGTACTAACATCTAGGAGCTGCTGCTGCTGATTTGTTCAATTTAGTGATGAATCACTCATGTAGACACTGAGGGTGGTTTCCCAGGAGCACTACTCAGCCTAAAACAGCTCTGTACAGCGTGGTTTGAGTCAGCCCATCTGAAAGCAGTTTTGTTCCCACGCCAGCTCCATGAAGCCCCTAGCCAATCAGCGGCCAGAATCACGATACCGGCCCAACTCAGCCTTGCCAGGTACCTCAATGGAGCAGGGACTAAAAATAGGGGAGAAAATACCAAAGCGTGCCCTTGGAAACCGTGGTCGGGCTGAACTGCATCGGTCCGAGTTGCCCTGAGTAGTGTTCCTGGAAAAGCACCTTAACCCCGGCTTTCCACAGGAGCCGTCAGCAGCACGTTACTGCAGCAGCACGTCATAGCTGCTGATAGGAGCCGCTGTGGTCAACAGAACCTTTTCCACTGGAGCCGTCAGCAGCCGTCAGCAGTGCGAGTCAGCCGCGTCTCAGGAGCAGCATGTCGCAGCCTTTACGCGCCGGTTCTATTTTCTACGTGCGACGCCTCTGAAACGGGTCAAGTTCAACATTTTTGGGGAAGGTAAGACAGGAAATCGGACGCGGAAATGGAGCGAAGCTCCCGAGATTTTCAGAATAAAGAAACGTACTGCCTTCCGGTTGCTTTACTTTTAAAAATAGTTACTAACTGTGCGGCCCCGTGAGAAGTTATCACCTAGCTAGCGGTCTCCTTTGTTTTTCAGGTCCGTATTGGCGATTATAAAACGGACAGAACATAAAACACAAACATTTTGGAGCCATGTTGTAGTTTTCTCCTGCTTGTTGTTGTGTTTACTGACGAAGTCACTCGTGTGACTTCGCGCTCTGTCGGTGACAGCTGCTCCCCTGCTGCTTAGCGTCTCGTGGGAAGGGCCAGGCAGCAGTTTACGTGAGCAAGACGTGCTGCTGCAGTAACGTGCTGCTGATGGCTCCTGTGGAAACCCGGGGGTTAGGCTGCAGAACCAGGCATATCAGCTTTACTAACTCCAACAGACCTGACCGGCAATCTGAAGTTGCAAGTGTGGTATTCTGGCCACAGAGTGTTGAGGGTCTGAGTGACATTTCATTCACCATGTAAAGGGTCATTTTGGCACATGCTGGCTCAAGAAAATGAGTTCAAAATACGAAAAAGTTGTAAAGTATCACTTTAAGTTATCTTGGTGTCATGGTCTGGGGTGAGTCCTCCTCTCTCTGCTAAACCTTCTCTGAGCTTCTCCTGCAGGTGGGCGTGTCAAGGAGTGGACCAGCTGCAGCCCATCTGCTCATCAGTTGGCCAGGGACATATAAGCTGCTGGGAGACATCTTTATTCGCTGGATGATTAACTCAACTTTGGTATCTATGACTCCCGAGCCTGATTACTGAGTAATCCAAGTAGATATCGTCCAAGTCGTACTTCTAGCCAGATTGCTGGTTCCTGTGTGTTTTTCCAAGCTTGCCTGATTTTTGTAAGCTGCCTCTTCTCCAGATTTCCACCACCACCTTTCACACCGTCCTGCAACCTACCGGACCAGTCCCGCTGTCTCCCAGCCGCTCCCTGGCTGTCCGCTCCATACTGACCTTACCTTACCGGATCCTGCTCCCTATTCCGTGCTCAGCTCCTCCAGTCCTCCAGCAACCTGGAAAGCCAGTCTCCTGTGATCCAGCAAGCGTGTATTCTTAAATGTACTGAAAATGTCAAAAAGAGCTGGTGAGATTGCTTAAAGGGGTTTTGTGCAAAAATCTTCATTTTCCTGTTTTGTATAGACCACAAAATTGTTCTAACTTTAAAAATATATTCGTAACACGTCCCCTTTAACATGTGCTTTTGTAGCAGGAAGTCCTTTACAGTTCTCCAATCAGCCCCAAGACAAAATGCACATTGCCGTACATGAAGCATTAAAAAGGCAAAGCGAGGTTTAATTTATACATTTATTCTAATCACAACTGTACAGGAATGTATCGTCACAGCAGAAACGCAACCTAAACCTGACCGTGGAACAACAGCCGTCACAACACATCCAGAACTCCAACAGAAATGTACAGGCTCAGATCATTTCAACTCAACATTTAGATTCCTCTTGATTATCATCATAGTTGTTATTATTCACAGAGAACTATCTGTCTTTCAAATAGATCTTTGTTTTAAAGAGCATAAAAATACAAGTGGACTTTTCACTAGGATGAAAACTGGTGGCTGATCCACCGTCTTGGCTTATATGAAGGGAAAACACTGAAAACTGGGGGCGTCGGGAGGAGTGAAGCCAACTTATTACAGCTTACCAGATTTTTCTGTTATTTTATGTATTTATATTAGCTCATACAAGGCTTTGCAGTAGTTACAGAAGGTTGCAGACATTTGGGGGTTAACTTTTAGGGTTAAATCACTTGGACATCACTGACACAAAGGGGCGTTGTCAAAGAAATCATGAAGCTGTTAAACAAAAGGAATAGATAAATACGAAGGCACGGAGATTTGCAGAATAAACACCAAATTTAGAAATAATTGTGATAAAAGAGGAAGACGAGATGGAGGTTAAGTTGATTAAAGGCAATTTTACTAACCAAACACTAGAGGGCGCTTTAGGAGCGCCTGTTTTAAACCTACCGTAAATCTTCTAATACAGGCCCGGGCCTGTATTTGACTCAAGCTCATCAAGCTCCAGGCCTTTATTGGAAGGAGGGCCAGTTTTAGAGGCAGGCCTCAATTTCTATTTGAGTAAAATGAACTAATGGTTCGCTGGAGTTTTTGACAATTAAAATTGCGCCCACATTTTCAAAGTTAAACACATTTCTTTTAACAACAGTAGTTTCTGCTTCAGCCCTCTCCCCTCCCCCTGCGCAGTGGCCGCAAACTCACTGATGCGCCTGCAGCCTCTCGGAGTTCCTGCTGCTCTAAACATTAAAATAATTATTTCATTTTCTGTTCCTCACTTCTGATTACCTTCAATGGCGTCTGTTTGTTGCAACCACCAGGTACAAAAAATAACTTGTTTTTATTTGACTATTTTTCTGTCCTGTATCTGTTTATTATCTTCCTGCATCTCCTAACAATCCTAAAGAAAAATTGCTACCTGGGTTCATATATATTCACCTCATGAGTTACCTTTGAACTGCAGTTCTAAAAGATCTACCGACCGCAAAAACAGCGGAGTGCTCGACGGCCACATCAGTGAGGTGCGTCACCGAGGACAAAACAGGTGATTCGCCCTGATCCACAGCAGCGAAACGCATCAGGCACAAATAAAAGCATAAAAGACAGAAAACATAAAAGGAAATGAGCCGACATGAACGATCGCGTGTTAAATTAGTTATTGAGGTGGCGACACCTAATTCGATAATGTTACTGTGGCCGTGCTCAGGACGCAGATGTATGGAGCGCGTCAACAATCAGAGCTTTGCATGCACAAGCTGGTTAAGGTTAGGATGGGGGTGAGGGGAAGGTTAAATTGCAAGAGGGTAAATGTCACAATTTGGTTAAATTACCGTTTTACGGCGGGTGTCAGTTCCGACGCTCTGGCACAGCGCGTTGTCTCCAGACGTGCAGGAGCTCCTCACCTTCTGACAGCAGGCTGCTGTCTTTTCCGAGGACTGCATCTTGCCGGTCATTATCACGTGACAGCGACTAGTTGATGACGGGCATAAAAAGTCACTATAGAGCGGTGAAGTCGACTAGTGACTAGTTCATACAACCCCTATTGCTCCCCAGAGTGTTCTGCAGCATAATCAGCACGTTCTCTTTGAACTTGATATCAAATTTTCGCCTCCTCTTTGTCTCCGCACCTGCCATGGTTAAAGTTACCCTCGCGGTCTATCACTGGCTAATCAAAAGTGAGACGGATGACACAACCGCCCCCCGTACTTGCTTGTTACCACATTCCACCTGGCCACAATAAAAAAAAAACGGGCCATTATTCACCTCCGCCAACTCCGACACCGGCCAAACTGTGATACCTGGCAGTTAATTAAATACAGGCTATCATTAGAGGATTTACGGTATGTGTGAATATTGATTGGATGGGCTATATAAAGCCTTGAAATGTAAAGAAATATATTTTTGAAATCACTGTTGTGCGCCTCATGTGTGCTTTTTGTCAGTGTTGGTCTCTTATTATCATCAAGCATAAAACCTTCATGTGTAGAGATGAACACCGGCGATCTGATTTATGTGCAAGTGTCTTAAGAATTCATAGCTGGTCTGATCCTTAGCGTAACTACGTACTGTACGAGCAGGAGGAC
The DNA here is from genome assembly GCF_043380555.1 of Nothobranchius furzeri. NCBI lineage: Eukaryota > Metazoa > Chordata > Actinopteri > Cyprinodontiformes > Nothobranchiidae > Nothobranchius > Nothobranchius furzeri. The sequence continues at coordinate 12,114,668 of NC_091744.1, read as the reverse complement.
ACTGACATGAGCAAAAAGCAGGGACTACGCACACGCTCGAAACAACAACACCAACAATAACAGCAAGAGCACCAACAACAACGTGAGAAGAGACGACATGCGGGTCAGGAAGTCCAGCGAACCACTGGCCTCCACTCGTACAGAGGAGAAACGGAGGCTACGACGCATCTGGAAAAATGAATCCTTTTGATATTTTAGAGGAGAGACGGACGCAAAGAGAGCGGTCTGTGTTTCAGTGTGCTTTTAAAAATCCTCATCAGAGCGTGACGTGTTTGTTCATCTCTCCGTCTACTTGCCTTTGAGACAATTAGTGTGCTTAGTTTCTTCGTAAGACTGCATCCGAAAGTTTGTCTAAGCCAGCCTTTTTTGTGTTGAGATGAATTATTGTGCTTCTCGGTCCACGCAGCAGTCTGAGGCTGGGTGGAGGTAACGCGCTGGGCTGCAGAGGTCAGAGGTTGTGTGGGAGCAGCTTCCTCGCATCAGGAGAAGGAGCCAGAGCTACTGCACCAGATAAAGAGGACTCCCTCTTCAAGGCTACTCAGGAAGCACTTAACATGGGAGGGCCAGACGCTCAAACACGAGCTCCCCAAAGCGCCAGCATTTAGTCTTGGGAGCGCCGTCTTCTCACACACCTACATGTCATGAGGGATGGGTCAGGGGGAGGGGGGCTGGAGATCAGTCGAGCATTGCATCCAGTTGGTCTGCCAAGTCGTCAAACATGCTGCCGATGTCATCCAGGATAGATACGGTTCCTTTTTGGCTGGAAAATTTTGAAAAAGAAAAATGGAATAATTAGCTTTTACTGAGGCTTCGATAAATATGCTGACAGAATCAATGAGTCAAGTGTGGAGGTGAGTTCCTCCACTGATGGAAAGCAGCTTTAAGATTCAGTTTATGGGTGACATTCACTATTTTCACACACACACAACCACACACACACACACACACACACACACACACACACACACACACACACACACACACACACACACACACACACACACACACACACACACACACCTGACAAACTCAGAAACATACAATACAGTCGACTAATTGTAAAGATCAACAAAAAGTAATGATAAATCCCAAAATAATCATATAAATCATGATTTTTTAAATTGTTTATACTTAAAAAACTCATGTTTTACAATTGTTTTCATTTTATAGGAGAATGACGTTTTACAAAGACCAGTAAAGTACATGAGAAATCATGTTTTTATTAGGTGTCATGGCTGCCATGGAGCTTCATAAAGAAAGTAAAAATAGATTAGACCATCTGGACAATGACTGTTCTCTTCATTTGAGTTTTTTAGTTTTAGGTAATGGTAAAGGGGGAAACCTGGAAGTAAAGATGATTTACTATGGCTTTTGAATGACCAAAAAATGTCATGGATTTTATCAATATGTTTATCAATAACCCATTTCCTATAGTGAAGAGAGAAGGAGACAATGAGCAGACACGTCAAACAGTTATAACTGTGGCAAAATGCCCCAAACAACAGGTCAAAGAGTTTATTAATACCAAGAGATAAAAGAGAGAGAGAGAGAGAGAGAGATTGTGTGTGTGTGTGTGTGTGTGTGTGTGTGTGTGTGTGTGTGTGTGTGTGTGTGTGTGTGTGTGTGTGTCATGCAAAGAGACATAGAACAATACATTTACATTCAGTTGATTGAGTCCATGATCAAGAATTAATTAACATAAAGTTTCCCATAACACTTCCTCAAAAGAATGAAGCAGGACCAGCTGGCTGACCATCTGCAAACAGGTACAAAGATTAATCAAACAAGTTATTTGCAGAAGTATCAAGTTTCCCGTGTACTTACATAAAATACACCCTGACATACTTTATGTTGTGTTGCATTTAGTCAACGTAAACTTAAATCTGGCCTGAAGAAGAGGTTCCAGTGTGTGTTTGAGGGGATTGCTAAAGCAGGAAACCCAACACATCTGAATGAGATCTACACTGAGCTCTACATCACAGAGGGAGGGACTGGAGAGGTCAACAATGAACATGAGATCAGAGAGATTGAAGTGGCGTCCAGGAAACTAAAAAAACTAGAAACGACAATCAGACGAGACCTCTTCAAACTCCCACCTGGGAGAGACGAACTTGTTAGAACAGTGATCTCAAAGGGAGTGGCTAGTATTGGCAAAACGGTCTTAACTCAGAAGTTCACTCTGGACCGGGCTGAAGACAACGCCTACCAGAACATCCACTTCATGTTTCCGTTCTCCTTCAGAGAACTGAAAGTGCTAAAAGAAAAGAAGTTTAGTTTGGTGGAACTTGTTCATCACTTCTTCACTGAAACCAAAAATAACAGGAGCTTTGAAGAGTTCCAGGTCGTGTTCATCTCAGATGGTCTGGATGAGTGTCGACTTCCTCTGGACTTCCACCACAGTAAGATCCTGACTGATGTCACAGAGTCCTCCTCATTGGAAGTTCTACTGACAGACCTCATCAGGGGGAACCTGCTTCCTTCTGCTCGCCTCTGGATAACCACAAGACCCGCAGCAGCCAATCAGATCCCCTCTGAGTGTGTTGGCATTGTAACAGAGGTCAGAGGGTTCACTGACCCACAGAAGGAGGAGTACTTCAGGAAGAGATTCAGAGATGCGGAGCAGGCCATCAGGATTATCCTCCACATCAAGACATCACGAAGCCTTCACATCATGTGTCACATCCCAGTCTTCTGCTGGATCACTGCTACAGTTCTGGAGAAGGTGTTTAAAAACAAAGATGGGGGAAAGCTGCCCAAGACCCTGACTCAGATGTACATTCACTTCCTGGTTGTTCAGGCCAAAGTGAAGGTCAAGTATGATGGAGGAGCTGAGGCAGATCCACACTGGAGTCCAGAGAGCAGGAAGATGATTGAGTCTCTGGGAAAACTGGCTTTTGATCAGCTGCAGAAAGGAAACCTGATCTTCTATGAATCAGACCTGACAGAGTGTGGCATCGATATCAGAGCAGCCTCAGTGTACTCAGGAGTGTTCACACAGATCTTTGTAGAAGAGACAGGACTGTACCAGGTAAAGGTCTTCTGCTTCATCCACCTGAGTGTTCAGGAGTTTCTGGCTGCTCTGCATGTCGATATGACCTTCATCAGCTCTGGTGTCAATCTAATGGAAGACAAACAGCAACATTCTCTGTGGTCTAAACTTTTCAGCGGTCCAAATCTAAATGATCTCTATCAGAGTGCTGTGAACAAGGCCTTTGAGAGTCCAAATGGACACCTGGACGCTTTCTCCTTGGTCTGTCCCGGCCGGCCAATCAGACTCTCCTAAAAGACCTGCTGGGGAAGACAGGAAGCAGATCCAATCAGGAAACAGTTGATCACATCAACAAGAAGCTCAATGAGAGTCTGTCTGCGGAGACAAGCATCAACCTGCTCTACTGTCTGAATGAACTGAATCATCTTTGTCTGGTGGAGGAGATCCAACAGTCTCTGAGTTCAGGACGTCTCTCTACAGACACTGTCTCCTGCTCAGTGGTCAGCACTGGTCTTTATCCTACTGTCTTCAGAAAAAGATCTGGAGGTGTTTGACCTGAAAAAATATTATACTTTAGAGGAGGGATTGTCCAGGTTGCTGTCAGTGGTAAAAACCTCCAACAAAGCTGTGTAAGTTCACCCAAAAGCCATTTTTACGAAACAAAGCTGTCAATTTTCCGCAATGCTGTGGCGGCATCGGGAAGCCTTAGGTCGTGTATAAGTGGTCAGACCGTGGCTCAGTAGTGTCATTTTTACAAAAGATTACACAATGGTGGTATAAAGGTGGTAAAGGGGTGTTCTCGGTCTCTGCACTGCCACAGACTTCAGGTCATCTTAGACATAACTTGTTTTGTAGTGCGATCGAAGCCACGCTCATTAAGTTTTTTACAAGCTGATCCTAAAGGCAGCTGACCTCCACAGTCATGGAGCAGTCTCTGGCGATCTGACCTCCAACTCTAACAGAGAGAAGCTCCTGGAGCTCTGCATTGCTCCAGTTTGCTGTCTCAGCTGGCTCTGGTAAAAAAGCAAAACTTACGCACCGTGTTTACTTTCATTGTCAAGTAAGTTGGCTGCCGAAGCTCGGCATTAACTCATCAGGTCATCATGACACCACCCTCTGTTGCGCCAAGGCACAATCGCCGTTTATGAGTTAGATAATTACTCCAATATTACTACCAAGCGAGGCGGAACGAATGCTGCAAAATTCCCACAACACCATGCTGACAAAGTAAGTTTAGAAAACACACTCTTGTGATAATATTATGATGATTTGCCAGCAGAGTGTCTTGTAAAAAGGGCCAGAGCTTCTGAATCAAAATATAATTTGACAGTGTAGCCCTTTTTACAAGCCACACTCTGATGCGACGGTGGCACAGGAGTTAAGAGCTCGCCCCGTAATCGGAAGGTTGCAGGTTCGAGCCCCCCTCAGTCTGTCGCTGTCGTTGTGTCCCTGGGCAAGACACTTAACCCACGTTGCCTGCTGGTGGTGGTCGGAGGGACCGGTGGTGCCAGTGCTCGGCAGCCTCGCCTCTGTCAGTGCGCCCCAGGGCAGCTGTGGCTACACTGTAGCTCATCCCCACCAGTGTGTGAATGTGTGTGAATGGGTGAATGACTGATTGTGTTGTAAAGCGCCTTGGGGGGTTCCAGCACTCTAGAAGGCGCTATATGAAATACAGGCCATTTACCGTTTGCCACCATGACGTTGCGGCAAATTGATGGTTTGTTTTGTAAAAACGGCTTATGAGAAGCCTTTTTATTAATTATACGTTGTATAAAGAGCAAATATTAAACAAAATTAAGTAAAAACTTACACACAACTTCATTTACCAAAAAATGTATAGAAGTAATAATATAAATGTTTTTAAACTTGTTTTTCTTCTATTCTCTTTAGATTGAGTCGCAGTAACCTCTCAGAAAGAAGCTGTAACGATGTAGCCTCAGTCCTCAGCTCCCACTTATCCCATCTCAGAAAGCTGGACCTGACTAACAACAACCTGATGGATTCAGGAGTGAAGCTCTTGTCTGATGGACTTCAAAGTCCAAATTGCAAACTGGAATTTCTCATGTAAGAACCAGAATCCTGATTTTCTTATGTTATCACCAACTGTTAAACACATTTCAGTCTTGTTTCATCGTTAGGTTTTATTTAAAGGTAGACCAGGTAGTTTTGCTTGCTTTTAGCACCCCCTGGTGTTCATTTGTAAAACCAAAGCAAAACCTATCTCCTCGCGGTGCGTTCCTTTTTTTAACACCTTCACCTAACAGCTGAAACATCTCCCAGTCTTCATTAGTGTCAACAGGAGTGATTCATCACTAAATTAAACAAATCAGTTGTGTTCATGATCTAAAACATGCAAGAAATGTGCTGGAAGCAGACTGCTGCACCAGGTATGTCCCAACAGACCAGACCGGCAACTGTGAAGTTGCAAGTGGAATATTCTGGCCACAGGGGGCAATAGGGGCTAGGTGCCCTTTCAATAACCCTGTAAAATGTTGTTTTAGCGCATACTAGCTCAAGAAAATATATTTTAAAAAATTACAACTTTGCAAAGTGTCCCTTTAAACGTGTAGCTTACCTGAATCCAATATATTCAAGGACACTTTAAATCCAGCATGTTAATGCACTTGTGTCACATTTCATTAACTTGGTGTTTGGGCTTCTTTTACTATAAGAAAGCTAAGATAATATTTTGTAGTTGCTCCTGATCCGACACCCTTATGCATTGATTTGTTTGTATGCAGCCTGTCAGGATGTTTGATCACAGGAGAAGGCTGTGTTTCTCTGGCCTCGGCTCTGAGCTCCATTCCCTTCCATCTGAAAGAGCTGGCCCTGAGCTACAATCATCTAGGAGACTCCGGAGTTGCACTGCAGTCAAATGGAGTGAAGGATCCTCTGTGGAAACTACTAACCCTCAGGTGTGGAGAGACCTTCTGAACAGTTGTTGTATTCTAAAAGTCAGTCAGCCTGATCGTTTTCCCTCATGTTAAATACAAGCAAAAGAACTCAGAGCAATGTATAAAAATGTGTCCAAAGTTATCCCTACCAATGATCCCCTCTTGATTAACAGCCATTCATCATAGACTCGTTGGTCATTGGTGTCAGACATCATGCAGATTTCCTGTCAAAGTTCAGTTTGATTTCTATGTGAATGTTGCTCACTCTTCACTATACATATTCCTTCCGGATACCTTTTAAAAGTAAAAATCTGTCCTCAATATGCAGTTTCTCTTCTTTTCTTTTTCTTTTGTCTTGCGCTTGTAATTGTACCAAGTTAGAGTTTTTGGAGAAATGTTTCCTGTTTGCATGCCTGAAGAGACTGAAGGTCTGACCCGTCCTGTCTTCTTAAAGGGTCAAACCTGATGGAGCCCGATGGATGATATTTGAAGAAATGTAAGTAAATCTAACATCTTGAGTCTAGTTAAAATCAAACTGGGTTTCTAATTAAATCTCTAGAAATGAAAAAAAGTTGATTTCTTTTTGAAAAAAACAAAAACACACTAAAAACTTTTAATCTCCAAAGCTGATTACTTCAAACCTAATTTAGTCATTGGCTAGCACTTAAAGTGTCAGAAAAACAGATTTGTAGCTAATATTGCCAAAAGTATTGAGGTGATTTTGGTCCCCCATCCAGCAAATCAAGAGAGGGAAGCGATGTACTACCCACTAGGGTTGGGCAATGGGACAAATTATTTAACCATCGGCGATTGGCTGAGCCATTTTGGTAGTTTTTTTTACAAGAGGCAATTATTTATTTTATTTATTTATTTGCGTGTGAGTTTATTTTGTTAACGACAGATATTTTACACGTTACATACAGAGAACATCGCAGAGGTAAAAATCAAGAAAAGATCTCTATCAGCGCATCCGAGCATGATCTCATCCTTTCTCCGCCTCTCGCTGCTGACAGAGCCCACAAGCGGTGCGGAGGAGAGGCTCGGAGAGTGTCTGTGACACACTCAACATTGTGCACAAAAGCGCAGTGTCAAGTGGAAACCCTTCCATCTTTCAGTCTGGAAGACTTCTGGTTATTTCCTTTGGAGAAATGTTTCCTAATTTTAAAACTTTGGCCTAAGTAGCGCTCGTTATTCTGCGCCTGCCGGACCAGTCATATCCTGACCATCCAGATAGGTTTGATATCTGGCCTCTGTTGCTGTGTAGAGATAGTCTGGTCAAAACTGGTCGCTGTTCCTGGGAGGTGGAGTGGACAGGAAACGTTGACATCTCAGTGTGTTATAAAGAAATCAACAGAAAGGTAGACAGAGATGAGGGTTTATTTGGAAGGAATGACCAGTCGTGGAGTTTTCCGTGCTCCGATGGGCGATACACTTTCTGGCAGAGCAACATAAAAACAAACATCCCCCCTTCCATTTCCCCCCCTCTTCTTCAGGCCGAAACAAAGTAGGAGTATATGTGAACACCTCTGCTGGTAGTCTGTCCCTCTACAAAGTCTCCTCTGACACATTGATCCACCTCCACACCTTCAAAACCACATTCTCTCAACCTCTCTATCCAGGATTTGGGTTCTGGTCCAAACATTCTGTTTCCTCTGTGTTTCTGTGCTAAGTTTCCATGATGAACACACTAAATTGTTATCAATCACTCATAAAGATAATGCAATTTTTATATAAGAACAAGGTTAAGACTTCATTAGGCAAAGGTATTTAATCTAAACTGAAACATGAAGTACACACTAAGGACTTTAATTTACTATAAAGACTAAAACAACGGCTCTCTATGAAGTCCCGGCATCGTGAATCATCGTGAATGGGGCACGACCAAAGCCACAGCCCATATGGCTCGATAAAAGAACATGTTACTGTTAATAAGTGGCTTTTGAGACAGGCAGGAGGACACTGGAGTGACTGGATGTGGTGGAGTGATGAAGGATATCCAAGTAAAATTGTAGGAGCCAAAAAGCAGTGTTCTGTGTACGTGCATTTTGACAAGATGTTGATCAGCCCAGCATCCTGTGTACGTGCACTTTTAACATCTTGATTGTCCAGCTGCTGCGTACGTGCTCAACAACATGTTGTTCAGTCCAGCTTATGTAACTTCCAGTAAGTATTGGCTTACTTTGACCATATTGGGTAATAAAACAGCCATCCCATCATTTCCCGAAATCATGAGGGTGGGGGCCAGAAGAGTATAACCGATGCTGCGTGGTGTAGGAGAAAGGGCTTTTGCAGCAGGTTTCCAGCCGAGGCATTTAGTTCGAGGCTGAAGGCTGTCCCCATGAAGTGTTGGTGATGTATTGCTGAATTGTACAAATAAAGCCCCACGCTGAGATTGGATAAACTGTCTCTCTCTTGTTTTTGATAAGGAAAAAGAACCACATTTGGTGACCACGAAGGTGGAGAAGAGGCGTGCTCTTCGGATCGTTTCGCAGCCCACGGAATTTAAACTTCTGGGCCCTAGGTAAGAACAGTTTTTGTTCAATTTTGGAGTTATTCCGTGGACTGAGAACTGGTCTGAGAGACAAAAAAAAACATGCCCTTCTCATAAATTAGAAGTTATAATAACAAGAAGAGGCATTTGTCCAGAACAGCGGTGATAAATATTCACACATGTGTGAAGTCAGCTGAGTCATTTTGATGACGGACAAAGTTTAAAGTGACAAATTAAAAGCTGGGACAGCGAGAATTGGAATAGAATTTGACAGCTGATAAAAAAAAAAAAGAGTCCAGGAAGGACAAGTAAAAGGTCGACAAGTGAGATCCATATGCCCCGGTGAGGCCGGGATAAGATTGGGATCTGAGAAAAAGCGCTGAAGTTGTGACAGATAAGCTTGCCAGTAATTTGGTTGAATCCTCGAGGATTGGTAAATTTCATGTGTTGTTGGCAAAAGGCACGTGTTGAACTCATAGGAGCAGCGGAGAGGCTGCAAGGGAAACGACAGACCCGGGTGCTCGGGGAAACTGTCTATTGAGTTTTTTTGTGTGTGTGTGTGTGTGTGTGCGCTGAGACAAGTGTGTGTGTGTGTGTTTGTGAAGACAAGCGTGTGTGTGAGTGAGAACAGCTGTGGGTGAGGCGCCAGAGGTTAGGAGGAAAAAAGGAGGAAAAACTAGGAGAAGCTTTAAAAAACGGTGTAAAACAAATCAATATTATTCACTGCAGTGCTACATTTTGATGTTTAATGTTATACAAATTTCAAAGTCTGTGATCTTGTTCTGATTAGCCTTTGAACAGAAAACCAGAAGTTAAAATAATAATAATAAGTTTTTAGAGTGACATATATATAAATAAAAAATATATGCTGAAGTGCACAAGCATGATAACTATTTTTACCAGCTGGGTTATGTGAAATATGAGAAATATAGATTATGAGTAAAAATAATAATGTGTATGTGTGTTGCTGTTTGGCATGAAACGTTGTTCCAGTGTCAAATCGCTTTGAAGTGTGTTTTTTATCTCTATGCAAGTGTGAAAGCTTTGTTGTGTGTGGTTGTTTTACTCGTGAAAGTTCAAATACTCTGATCTTGTTTAAACTATTGCTTGGATAAATTAGAGAGAAACTGATTTTTCTTCTGCTGATTCGGTCTCAATTGTGGTTGACTTTTTCCTGTGTTGTAATGTTATAAAGCTGTATGAGAGTTGCTAAATTCTGAAGACTGGGTGCGGTTGATGTCACCAGGACTTGTTCGTTTCTCTGTACAGACATCCTTAGTGGTCAGACTCTCAGCTTAGACTGGGCAGAGAATCAGAATAGAAGTGTAAGCTCCACCCACCAGCTGTGTGTGCGTTAATCTCCTAACACACACAGACACAGAAGTACAGAGGCGATCCCGCCTCTGACTCCACCTCTGTGTGTGGATTGGTTGGTGAACCGTAGGCGTAGAGAAACCCTACCCTGTGGGCTGAACATTGCTCACACACAGCTCGGACCAAGGATACGGCTATTTTAGCCTGTCACACAAGCCTGACTCCAGCAGGACAGAAGATTTGAGTCAAACTCATCTTGCAGCTTAACTGCTGGAGAAATAAATACATCAGGCATTAAGTTTTCTTTCAACAATAAATAAAGCTTTTTGAACTAACTTTACTTTAGTGTTACATCAGAAGAGATTTGATTTTAAGGCATTTACAATAAGAAGATAAATTGTTCAACATTTGTGTAAACAGAGCAACAACAGATTACTCAAGACCACAGCATCATATGTCACCAGTATCTGTTTCAACTTTCAATTCTTGTGTTATTTTCAGGAGACTATAAATAAACAAACTAGTCAACTAATCAAAGGAATAATAGTGTCACTGAAACTTCAAAATGTCTGTCACGCCAGCAGGAATTTTGGCAGCGAAGAATCCGGCTTTAGCAAAAGAGATAAAGCACATGTCAGAGAAGTGGTCAAAACGGACGAGAAAACTATGCAATCCGTGGCCATCTGAAGGCACTTTTGACGTAGTGGCGTGTGATAATTTGGAATTGAGAATTCAGGATCATAAAGCAGATGGATCCAAGAAAAGACAGCAGAAAAGAGAAAAAGAAATTCAGATCCTGGACTTATTCAGGAATGAAGGAAAGGTTTACAGACAGAACTTTAAACATGCCATTCTCAAAATGAAAGACAAATTGGACAAACCCCAGAAGGAAGTGAAGGCCCCAGCAGAAGAGGGCCTGTATCCCCTCTTGGGAACCGTTACAATTACGGGAGATTTTGATTTGCGCGACACATTCGACAAAGGTCCTAAGGGTTTAGATGTTGACAATGCAATTTTAAAATTAACAACATCACAGCAATCAGATGAAGCACCTGGCAAAGAAAAGCATGCAAAAGGAAGTGAGGAAAGAGAATTCGAACAAACAACTCCACCTCGTGGAACGCATCCAAAATATTGCAGTACAGAACGTCGAGCGGTAAGGGAAGAAGGACGAAGGGAGATTGATTGTTTTGCAGAACATAAGGATTTTTTGAAAAGGCAACCGAAGGCTAACTCATACTGGATTGACCTTGAGAACAAGGATGAGGATGTACATGATGAGCTAAACGATGTTGACCAAATTATACAGGACATATCTGAAGGCCTGCGGAAATCCTTAAATCACATCACAGGCACACATTCAGATGAGGTTAGTGAGAACACCACTAGCACAAGCAAGGAGAAAAATTTCAAGCCTTTTTACAAACCAGGCATTCATTCACCAGAGCGTGGTGATCCAAATACAGGTCTGACTCAAGAGAAGGAAAAACCAGGTCCTAGCAATGAAAGCCATGATCTGAGACCCAGACATGACTTAAAACCACCTATTCGATACACTAATGATGGTCAGTACCCAATTTTAATTAAGGGCACAAGAGCTAATTATATTCCCTGGCAGAGCCTCGACCTCACTGGTTTGGTTTCGCTGCTGCCCGAGATACAAGATGGCGCTGGAAAGTGGATTCGGGCCTTCGAACAGGAGACAACTGGGCTAATGCTTGCCCTTGGAGATCTCAAAGCTATTTTGGCTCGAGTTGTTGGGACATCAGCTATGGGAACATTGCTCGCATCCAATGGAGTCCAATGGATGCTGGACCCAATGGCTGACGGCACGGAGTTTAACACACACAGAAATGCACTCTGGAACATACTAAGAGCAGCATATCCCAACAGGATTGACCCCAAAGCCTTGAAAGGTGAGCCACTTTCAGAGACTGAGAGTCCTGCGTCATTTGTTGACAGGCAGCTCAGACGGTGGAAGCTGGAGACGGAGGAGGGTCCTGAGGGGATGCCAATAATGACTTCTCTGTTCCGAACATCCCTGATTTCCACTCTCCCGACTCCTGTGCGAGACAAACTGGAGGATGTGGTGGGACTGGACTCAATGCCACATGCACAGTTCAGAGACCATGTAGTCCACGCCGTGGACCGCTATCGGAAAGACAATAACAAAATGATTGAGCAAGAAAAGTGTGCTCAAAGAAAACTCACGCAGCTGCACATAAATGATCTCCAGAGCAAGGCAAAAACTCAGGCAGCAGTGGTGAAAAGTGACAGCCAAGTCCAAGCATTGCAGACAGCTGTGGCCCCGCCTCAAACTCCATCTCAACCGGTTATCAATGTCTACCCAAACCAGTATGGTAGACAGCAGCCCGGACCACAGAGACGATTTCCAAATCGTTTCCCCAATCGCTACCCAACTCGTCAAGGCTGGGTGCAGCAGAATCGACCCCCACTTCCAGGTTCATGTTGGGGGTGTGGCCAGATGGGTCACCTGTATCGAGACTGTCCGAATACAATTCCAAACCCTGAATGGTCTGGGCGTGGTCGTGGAACACGACCAAACCGGGGAAGAGGAGGTCCAGTTAATCCATGGGCAGCACAACAAGGATTCTAGGGATGCCCGGAGGGCCCTGGGGGGGAGGAGCAACTACCAATTTTAACAGCTAACGCCGATAAAGAACCAGTGATCAATGTTAAAATAGAAGGCAAATCGGTCCCAATGTTAGTTGATACTGGGGCAACCTACTCGTGCATAAAATCAAATTATGCAACTCATCTCCCCATGTCTGAGAAAAGCGTAAAGACAACAGGGTTCTCGGGAGCAAAACAAATAAACCCCTTAACAGCTCCAGTAAAACTAGCAGTTGATGACAGTGAAATCGTAATCCCAATTCTGATTTCAGACCAAACTCCAGTTAATCTACTAGGAAGAGATGCATTGTGTAAACTAAAAACAAAAATCTGGTGCACACCAGAAGGAATTTATGTAGATAGCTCTGGAATAAACTTTCAAATGACTGCTCAGACAAAACACGCTAAGGTCTACTGGCTTGGTGACATTAACAAGCCAGTCTCCGAGATGTTTCAACAATGGGAGAAATTTATTGAAGCTCAAATTCCAGAAGCTACTGTACCGTTCAGTGACTATCACTGCACAATGACTTATGATCCATCATGCAGTAGAATCTTTGAAGAAAAATGGGACAAAGAAACAAAAGACTTGCACGTTAGGCTAGTGTCACAATACATCGTGATAGGACAGCAAGGTGCAGCTGTGAATGTGGAAGAAAACCCATTTATTGAAAAATGGCACACTGTGCCAGAATCAGCACCACACATTACCTTAATGGTAAACAAAGGCTTTGAGTCAAAAGATCTTGGACCAATGATGTTAACAGCAACTAAAACAGAGTGGCAGAAAACAGATAACCCGCTAATCTACACTACAAAAATTGCAGAAATGATTAAAATTCTCTGCGGTATCACCATGATGTCAAAACCACAGGTTGTAACAGTCGCAAACAAAAAACACATGCAGGGTGTAGCAGAATCAGAAACAGTTCAAAACGAGTTGAAAGCTGACATGCTAAAACAGATTCCAGACCAGCTATGGTCCAAACATGACACGGATGTTGGACTGGTAACATCGGCAACTCCAGTTCAAGTGGAATTGAAGCCAAATGCAAGACTGCCTTATCGACCCCAATACCCACTAAAGCCAGAAGCAGAAGAGGGTATAAATGCAACTATTGAAGGTCTAATTCAAGCAGGAGTACTAAAAGAAACCTATAGCACATGTAACACTCCAATTTTGCCAGTGCTAAAAGCAGACAAGCTCAAGTACAGACTGGTACATGATTTAAGAGCTGTAAATGAAGTGATCACTGACTTTGACGCAGACGTGCCAAATCCAAGCACATTACTGAGTAACATCGATGGAGAAGCTAAATACTTCACGGTAATTGATCTGTGTTCAGCATTTTTTAGCATCCCATTGGCCAAAGAATCACAATATCTTTTTGCATTCACGTTTCGTGGTAGACAGCTCACGTACAGAAGGCTACCACAAGGGCTAAAACACAGTCCACACATCTTCAATCAAATTTTGAAACAGAGCCTCGAAGGCATCGAGGTGAACAGCACTGTGATTCAGTATGTTGATGACCTACTGATTTGCGCACGAACAATCGATGATTGCCATCGTGACTCCATTAAAGTCCTACAGAAGTTAGCTCGGGGAGGACACAAAGCCTCCCTGACAAAGCTTCAGTATTGCCAACCACAGGTAGAGTACCTAGGGAGAGTAATCTCCCATGGGACTGTCGCCATCTCACCAGAACACGTGGAAGGTGTGAGCAAAGCTCCACAACCACAAACTGTTGGACAAATGATGACATTTCTGGGAATGACTGGTTTCAACTCCGAGTGGATTGAAAACTATGCTGAAAAAACCGCACCACTTAGGGCACTGATTAAAGATGCTGGAAGTGAGTCTTTAAAGTCGACTCTAAAATGGACAAATGAAGCTAAGATAGCTTTTGAAACTATCAAACAAGACATGCAAACTACGCCAAGTTTAGCAACACCTGACTACACAAAACCATTTTTGCTGTACGTCGCAAACAGACATGACATGTATGCCTCTGCAGTGTTAATGCAGGACACATGCAGTGGACGTCGGAAACAACCTATTGCGTACTACAGTGCAAAACTTGACAATGTGGCACAGGGATGGCCCCCTTGTTATCAAGGATTGGCTGCTTTGCATTATGCTTATGAGAAAGCCTCAGTGATAACAATGGGATATCCTGTCACCATCTACACACATCACAAAATATCTGAACTAATCAACCGAGGGAAGTTTGTGTTAAACCAAGCAAGATGCTTGCAGTATATGCCACTACTGACATATCCGGACGTTGTCATAAAGAGGTGTACCACGACAAACCCTGCTAACAGTGTTCCCTTTGAGTTCGAAGGAGAACCACATTGCTGCATAGCTGAGGTATCTAGATACACTAAGCTAAGGCCTGATTTGGAATCTACTCCTTTCGATCAATCTGATGTCACCTATTTTGTTGATGGTTCATGTTTTAGAGACTACTTAGGAAACCATGCAGCGTTTGCTGTTGTGGAAAAAGTAGATGACAGATTTGAAACAGTAAAAGCTGAAAAGTGCAACCAACCCTGTTCTGCGCAGCTAGCGGAACTCAAAGCCCTGACCGAAGCTTGCAAGTTGGCAAGTGGCCAGGTAGCAACTATTTACACTGACTCTGCATACGCCCATGGTGTTTGTCACCTGTTTGGAAGTGTGTGGAGACAAAGAGGTTTTAAGAAGACGGACGGTACACCCATCCTTCATGGAAAGCAGATCAACGAGCTGATCTCAGCAATGATGCTTCCATCGAAACTGGCCATTGTAAAATGCCCTGCACACCGCAAGGGTAACTGCGATGTCATCAGAGGCAACAATGCAGCAGATGAGGCGGCAAAATCTGCCTCCAGGTGTGAAGAAGCCATTTTGACACCTGTAATATCATTAGAGCCTGTAATAACACCAGAAGACATCATTTTGATTCAGGAAAAGGCAGAGAAAAGCGAGCAGCAGTGTTGGAGAAAAAGAGGTGCAACAATGGACTCAAGCGGCTTGTGGAGGTCTCATGAGGGCTTGATCGTTGCACCTGTCTCCTTGCTGACGATGCTAATCTCAGAGAGCCACGGTCCTGATCATTGTGGTCGTACAGAGGTTCTGAAAAGACTTAACAAACAAGGTTACTGGTCACCCTACCTAAAAGCCATGGTTGAGGAAGTAATAGATCAGTGTGACATTTGTGCTGAGAACAATGTAAAAAAGGGCATCACAGTCCCAGCGGGACACATTCCAGTGCCCGAAGGTCCTTTCAAACATTTGGTCATTGACTATGTTGACATGATTAAGTCTGTGCATGGGAAGCGGTACATGTTGGTGATCATTGACAGATTCAGTCGGTGGATCGAAGCCGTTCCCTCCAAAGATCTAGGTTCAGAAACAGTGGTAAAGTTTCTAGTCAGAGAAGTGATTCCTCGCTTTGGTATCCCGTCGGAAATAAGCTCGGACAATGGTCCTGCTTTTGTTGAAAAAGTCCTTAAAGGTGTGTTGCAACAACTAAGGATAAAGCAACGATTAGGATCAGTTTATCACCCCCAGAGCCAAGGAATGGTCGAGCGAGCGAATCTGACGTTGAAGTCTAAAATCTGCAAAATCTGTGCTTGTACTAACCTTAACTGGGTTGATGCATTGCCGCTTGCCTTAATGAGCTATCGCATGCAAACTAACAGAAGCACGCATCTTTCACCTCATGAGGTCCTAACAGGCAGGCCAATGCCAGCTCCTCAGCTCAGAGGACCCCACAAGGGGCCTTCACTGGAGCAGCTAGAGCTTGAATTCAAAAGCTACATCAAGCAACTAACCAGCATCCATAAAGCCATCTATTTGCAGGAAAAGAGAAAGGAGCTCGTCTCTAGCGCAGGCGCAGACGGGCCAGTAGTTCCTGGAGACCAGGTGTACATCAAAGTTTTCAGGAGGAAGTGGCACGAACCGCGGCGAGAGGGTCCCTACAAAGTGGTTCGAGCAACGCCAACGGCAGTCCAGGTCGAAGGAGGATCGACGTGGCATCATCTGACACACTGCACGAAAGTCAAAGACAAAACCCAGGGCAGTATTGTGTCTGACGTAACAAACCGGCATGATGGCCGAGGAAAAGAAGGGCGTGCTAAGCCTGATAACAGTTCTGTTTTGGATGACACTAGGGGGTCTGATGGTGGTGCTGGAGGAGGTGAAGATGGAGACGATGGCCGAGGAGCAGATCGTCGACCCATCACAAGAGCATACGCTAGACGACTTGGTCAACGACGAGGCAGCACACCGTGATCAAGTTAAGTACAATCCAGCAGGCCGGATGCAACATAGGTCAGCATCCTTGCCTGCATTCGACGTAGCAGTTGTTAAAACTGGTGTTACAACCACGATTCCAAATAATGTTTTGACCACAATTAAGATAAATAAAATCCCTGACAGTGTGACCACAGTTCCAAATAATGTTTTAACTACTAGCGCTACTACTACTACTACTGTAATCCCTGATGTTTTGACTACCACAGCTCCTGTTGAAGAGGGGAGGTCCGACTGGAGCTCTTCCTCTCACTTACAGCTAGTGACTCCACTGATTTTAAGACCTGAAACAACGCCAGTTAGCAAGTTAAGAAGTGTAACTACTAAGCCACCTGTTAGTACTACAACTCCCACAGGAGATGTAGCTGTGAAATCTGATTTTCCCACAGAAGCCTCTGGTAGTAACCATGTTTGTAATCTTACTCAGCAAGGCCAAAATGAACAAGAAGTGACCAATCGCAAAGCTGTGCCTAAGCCACTATTTGGGCCGATTAGACCTGGGCCCGGGAGTAACACAGGACCTATCTCCCCTAGAGCGGGCAGACCATTGCCGATAGAGGATAGGCTTTGGGATGCCGCCATGCAAAATAGTTGGTATAAATGGGCTTTGTATACGACGAGAGAAATGACTCCTAATGACTGCATAGTGTGCGCTCAAGCACCCGGAATGTTACCTGAGGTTGTTCCAGAAAAATATACTTCTAGTGAATGTGCCATTACACAACGACGCACTTGTAAGACTAGAAAGGAAATAGAGATAAATAAAAAGATTCCACCTATTCTTAAGTTGCCATTGTGCGGATTCCACTGCAGATTGCTCCATGGTACACGAGATAAGCACAAATATGTTAAAAAATATGCAGAATATAACATCTTAGAGGAATGTGCTGAATTTGCGATCCAAACAGACCAAAATGGTCCTCCAACGGACTACAAAATTGATTATAGTGCTGATTATGAATGTTTTGCAAGTGGAGGTTTCGCTGACAATGGAGGAGTGGACGTAGGTAATACATCTGTCAACTGTAACGTCACTTGGGTATTATCCTGGTTCCCGCATGCAAATATGACGCCACTTCTCATTGATACCCCTGTTTGGTATGAAAACCCTGTAACTCTTAGTCAGGACTGTGAAAACATATCGATGACGATCCCCACTCTGGATCTCATAGGTGAGCAAGACATTCCAGTGGCCGACAGCTACTGGATGTGTGGTGGTGATGTTTTAATGAATGTTTTGCCAAGTTTTTGGGTTGGGTTGTGTACGCTAGTACGTATGAAAGTTCCAGTGACTATCTTACATGAAGGTGTGAGTGAATTACTTCAGTTGGAGACTACCAATAGACGTAGAACAAAGAGGTATGATGTGTTTGATCATAAAGTGCATTTAAACGCCATAGGACTGCCAACAGGAATTCCCATAGAATTTCAAGCAAGAGATGAGGTAGTAGCTGGTTTAGAGTCAATTCTTCCTTGGATAACAATAAATAAGAATGTGAAATGGATCAACTATGTTTATTTTAATCAGCAAAGAATCTTAAATTACACAGTAAATAACCTTGGCCTCTTGGGTGAACAACTTCATGCCACAGTCAAGATGACTTTGCAGCATGACCAGGCTTTGGACTGGTTGCTGGCCGAGAAAGGTGGGCTCTGTAAGTTTCTGAACTCCAGTGGGCAAGAATGTTGCACCTACATTCCAAGTAATACGGCCCCTGATGGTGCATTTACTGAAGGAATGAGGAAATTGAAAGATTTAAAGATAGAGCTGAGGGAGAATGCAGGCAGGGAAAGCTGGTCCTTAGACTCCTTAGCCCTCAAATTGGGTCAGTGGGGAGCTATTTTGGTAAAAGCAGGAATTAGTGCAATAGTAGTACTAATTCTGATTTCTCTATTGGCATGTTGCATCCTACCTGTTGTGAGGAGACTGTGGGAGCGAACTCTGGCTGCCCAAATGAACCTTGCTGCGTCGTCTCAATACGTGCAAATGGAAATGGCCGCAATGGACTCAGCACGACACCCAATGTGCCTGAAGAACGGGACGGCTGATGAGATGGCGGTGGAGTAAGCTTTGCGTCTCATCAGAGATGTTGTTGTTGTGGTTACATGCACTCGACTAAGGAATCGGCCTCGAAGTCCTCTTCCAGCGACAAGACCCCTGCAGCAGTCATCAATGAAACTGAACTTGACTCTTGTGTTTTCTTCACTCCGTTTCTTTTTTCCAGCTCTGCAACTGAGACTCTGACTCCGTTCTCTATTTCGGTTGAGCAGTTGTGTTGTTACATCTAGTATATTCGTATATTCATTACATTTACTGTTGTGTTTAACTTTTTATAGGTTTAGTCACATCAACATCTCCTAGTTGTTCATTCGTATCCACGTCAATCATTTATTTCATATGAGTTTGTATTTTTGATTGCATATTCACGTACAGTTACTGGTTGCAATGTTGCTAAGGGTAATTAATGCACGATCGTACTCATGATTTTTTTTATTCTCTGTTGGAAGGTATCATCACTTCATTTTCTCTTATGTGTGTTCTTTTGTTAATTCAATGTTACCTAATGTCTGCCATATACTTAGGCTAGACTTGTATGCTCACTCTGTGCGTTACGTGATCGTCCTGTTGGGGCAGGAGGTCAAGGGGGAATTTTCCTGTTAAGAACAGCGGACAGGTTTTTCGCCCTCTTACAGTGTGCGCATGCATTTTTGATGTATTGCTGGGGTGGTTAAAGACGTCACATTCCATGTTGTGTCTTGCAGCTGATACTTACTTTGCAGTTACTTCGTCGTTACATTTATATCTATATAGTTTGGCTGAAGACTGCAGTATATTAGTCATTTTGTCATTTAACACCCATTTACTGGTCTATGTTAACATTCATTTATGTGTTATGTTATTTGTTATGTAGCCAGCTTGTTTATGGGGGTGGACACCCCCATGGGGGGGATCTGTAGGAGCCAAAAAGCAGTGTTCTGTGTACGTGCATTTTGACAAGATGTTGATCAGCCCAGCATCCTGTGTACGTGCACTTTTAACATCTTGATTGTCCAGCTGCTGCGTACGTGCTCAACAACATGTTGTTCAGTCCAGCTTATGTAACTTCCAGTAAGTATTGGCTTACTTTGACCATATTGGGTAATAAAACAGCCATCCCATCATTTCCCGAAATCATGAGGGTGGGGGCCAGAAGAGTATAACCGATGCTGCGTGGTGTAGGAGAAAGGGCTTTTGCAGCAGGTTTCCAGCCGAGGCATTTAGTTCGAGGCTGAAGGCTGTCCCCATGAAGTGTTGGTGATGTATTGCTGAATTGTACAAATAAAGCCCCACGCTGAGATTGGATAAACTGTCTCTCTCTTGTTTTTGATAAGGAAAAAGAACCACAAAATGAGGTTGTTACTGCTGAAGGAATCATGCAGGTGTTTCATCCAGTTTTTGCACATACATGTACTATGTCTCAAATGCACAGATTTCCAGGGTTTTACATCAGGAATACATGAAGTATGAAGTTAAATGTTTTTTTAATCTATAAAGGTTCTTGTTATCTTATTGTCACATGCACTGGATGTGTCCTGTTTCTTATCTGTCCATGTGGGTTTATCGTCCCTGAAATCATAATAGTGATCGGTTATTAGCTTGTTTCTATAAAACTCCCGAGGCTGTATAGTAGGGGTTGTATGAACTAGTCGACTAGTTGACTTCACGGCTCTATAGTGACTTTTTATGCCTGTCATCGACTAGTTGCTGTCACGTGATAATGACTGGCAAGATACAGTCCTCCAGCAGGTGATGAGCCCCTGCGTCGGGAGGTGGAGGCGACGCGCTGTGCCAGAGCATCGGTACTGACACCGGCGGTAAAACGGACATTTAACCAAACTGTGACCTTTTCCCTCTTGCAATTTTACCTTCCCCTCACCCTCATCCTAACCTTAACCAGCTTGCGCATGCAAAGCTCTGATCGTTGATGCGCTCCAGACATCTGCGTCCTGAGCACCGCCAAATCAGGTGTCACCACCTCAAAAACAAATTAAACACACGATCGTTCATGTCGGCTCATTTACTTTCATGTTTTCTGTCTGTTATTTGTGCCTGATGCGTTTCGCTGCTGCGGAGCGAGGCTCTTCACCTGTTTTGTTCTCCCGTGACGCACCCCCAAGATTCCACCATCTCCGCTCCGCTCCGGCACGAACTCCGCAGCAAAAACGGTCCCGTTGTAGTCGGCCGGCGAGCAGCGGTACTCCACTGTTTTTGTGGTCGGTAGATCTTTTAGAACTGCAGTTCAAAGGTAACTCATAAGGTGAATATATATGAACCCAGGTAGCAGTTTTTCTTTAGGATTGAGAGGAGATGCAGGAAGATA
Source organism: Nothobranchius furzeri (assembly GCF_043380555.1). Taxonomy (NCBI): domain Eukaryota; kingdom Metazoa; phylum Chordata; class Actinopteri; order Cyprinodontiformes; family Nothobranchiidae; genus Nothobranchius; species Nothobranchius furzeri. The sequence goes on along the minus strand of NC_091744.1, from coordinate 12,093,685 downwards.
ATAAACAGGCAGGACAGAAAAATAGTCAAATAAAAACAAGTTAGTTTTTGTACCTGGTGGTTGCAACAAACAGACACCATTGAAGGTAATCAGAAGTGAGGAACAGAAAATGAAATAATTATTTTAATGTTTAGAGCAGCAGGAACTCCGAGAGGCTGCAGGCGCATCAGTTTGCGGCTGCTGCGCAGGGGGAGGGGGGAGAGGGCTGAAGCAGGATGCAGAAACTACCGTTGTTAAAAGAGATGTGTTAACTTAGAAAATTCTTTCTTTCTTTCGATTTGGGCGCAATTTTAATTGTCAAAAACTCCAGCGAACCTACCGACCCCCCCCCCCCCCCCCCCCCCGCCGCTTCAGGTGTATGACGTCATCAACAACTAGTCGACGTCGACTCGATTTTCATTACTTGACTGTCGACTTTAAAAAAAATTAAGTCCTCCAACCCCTACTGTATAGTACAATCTTTGAAAAGTACGAATGCTTCTTATGTTTGAGACTTATTTTTAACATACAAAAGGTTTGGTTCCACGTCAGATATTTTGCAATTTATGCTAATATCCTAATCTGATTTGAAAGTCTTATTGTTTTTATCATTCTATAAATGGATAATTAAGTTTTCTGACACTTTTTCTATTGTTTGGTAATGTTTGTTTGTTTATTCTGACATTTAAAAAGTTCAATGTTCACATTTTTTTCAATTTACATATTTATTTCCATTAAACAGGTGGTCCCCTATTTAAAAGGGGGACCACAGGGTGTGTTCCACCTACAGGGGGATCACAAGTCAGGGGTTCTGCAGAGGAGGGTCCGGTGGATTGTCGAACCTCAGATTTAGGAGGACCAATGTGGTTTTCGTCCTGGCCGTGGAACACTAGACCAGCTCTTTACCCTTAGTGGGATCCTGGAGGGTGTGTGGGAATTCGCCCAACCCATCTACATGTGTGTCATGGATTTGGAAAAGGCGTTTGACCGCGTCCCTTGGCGGGCCCTGTGGGGCGTGCTCCGGGAGTATGGGCACCAGGCCCTCTGATACAGGCTGTTAGGTCCCTGTATGACCGGTATCAGAACTTGGTCTGCATTGCTGGCAGTAAGTCGGGCTCGTTCCCAGTGAGAGTTGGACTCCGCCAAGACTGCCCTTTGTCACCGATTGTGTTCATAACCTTTATGGACAGGATTTCTAGGCGCAGCCAAGGTGTGGAGGGCATCCGTTTTGGTGGCCTGAGGATCAAGTTTTTGCTTTTTGCAGATGATGTGGTCCTGTTGGCTTCATCAGAACGTGATCTCAGATGAAGCAACTGGCATGAGAATCAGCTCCTCTAAATCTGAGATCGTGGACTTGGTTCAGAAAAGGGTAGAATGCCTTCTTCGTGTCAGGGACGAGGTCCTGCCTCAGGTGAAGGAGTTTTAAGTATCTCAGGGTCTTGTTCACAAGTGAAGGAAATATGGATTGACAGGAGGATTGTCATGTAGGGAATGTTTTACCCAGGACACGAAAGAACCACACACGGAAACGAGGGTAAGTAAATAACAAATAATATTTATTAAGATTGGTGCGTAACTAAAAGCGCTGCTCCAGACGGGAACAGGAGGGACCGAGATCTAAAACGGGAAAGCAAACAGGTGTTAGGACAACGAAACCCTGGAACCAGAGAACCAAAACTGGAATTGTTTGGAGAGCTATTCTTACTGGGGATGATCGGTCTTGGTGAGGCAGAGCTGGGTCTTTGGGGCCAGGTGGGGACAGACAAGCAGCAGAGAATGAGGATCCAGGACGGGATGAGGAAACAGGTTGCGAGGCAGGTTATGATGCAGGTCCGGAGGCTGGTGGTTAGGCAGGCTGGGAAGCGGACAGGACGACAGGCGGGCGGCGGAGACCAGGGGGACGGTGAGCGGCTTGATGTTGGAACAACTCCAGACGGCGGTGTTTCATCTTGTTCTCTCTATAAATTACACAAGATGCTCAGTTGACTTTTCCTCGTCCGAGGCAAACCTTTATTGAACACTCAATAATCAGACATGTGTGTCCATCTCTCACCCTCCGGTGTTACACTCTCTAGACTCCGGGCGGAACACACGATTAAGAGCAATTCTCATTGCTACATCCCTTTTCTTTTACAAAGACACTGAACTTTTCATTCGTTGAGAACTCCGTATGCAACTGGCACAAAACTTAGACATGACATTTCTTTGTTGAACCCAATTTCCCCCCAGAAGTAAAAATTTGTATTTACTTTTTTTTTCCTCCCCACTAGTAAACAGATCACAAGCCCTACCTCCAAATATTATCACAGAGGTGCTGTTCTGTTCTCTAACCAGTACACAAATCTCCACATATAACTCAACATCATTCTACTTTTCTTTTTCTTTTTTTAACAAATCTCTACATATAAGTCAACATATCATTCTACTTTTTTTTTTTAAAAGAAATCTCAACATAACTCGTATAATACCCTAATTGCATACATAGTCCTTCAGATATCCGGGTTGTTGTACCACCCGTCCTGACCTGGTAGTGCTGATTTGTATGTTCCCCTCGTTCTGTGTCAGCCCAGTAAGGTTCTGTCCCTCTGGCTGGGGATGTGCTGACATGTCTTTTCCGACCTCCGCAGCTCGCCTCAGATGGCGACGATTCCTTCTGAGGACTCTGCCATTGTCCAACTCCACATCATAGGATCTGTTTCCCCGAGTGTTACACACTCTAGCCTTGGACCATAAGGTGTGTTGTTCAAAAGGTTGGACTCTCACCACGTCCCCTGGGTTTAATGTGTCCATGTCCTTTGCCGTCCTGTTGTAGTACTTTGTTTGTCTCTCTGTGTTTTTCCTCAGTGCCAACCTGTCATCAGACACTTTGGGTTGCAACAATCTGTCTCCTATTGGTAGGAGTGTCCTCGTCCTCCTGCTTAACAGTCTCTGTGCCGGGCTGGTAGTCAAACCTTGTGTTGGGGTGTTTCTGTGGTCCAATAAGGCCAAATATGGATCCTGTCCAGCCAATTTTGCCTTTTTCATGAGTCGTTTGGCAGTTTTAACCGCAGACTCCGCTTTGCCATTACTCTGCGGATAGCCCGGGGATGAGGTATGGTGTTGAAATTCCCATTTCCGGCTGAAGTTGGCAAACTCTGTCGAGCTGTACTGGGGCCCGTTGTCAGAAAACACAATATTTGGGATTCCCTGACGTGCGAAATGAGCCTTTAGTTTCCTAATCACAGTACTCGACTTGGTATCTGGTAGATAATCTATCTCCCAAAAGTTGGAGTAATAATCAACTGTTATTAGGTAGTCCCTACCCTCAAAGCTGAATAAATCTGTCCCAACTTTGGTCCATGGTCTGGTGGTCGGCTCGTGTGGCTTTAGTGTCTCTTTCTATTGTCTTGCATCCACAGACCGACATATGTCGCATGTAGCTATGTACTTTTTGATGTGGTCATTCATACCGTGCCAGTACTTTGTCCGTCTGCAAGACTCCTCAGTTCCTCTTTCAGTGGTTTCATCATCGACACTGGGACTCTTCGTTTTGGCAGTTTGACGGGCTGCACTGTTGTGTCGATTTCCAGCTTGTATTCCCCTTGTAAACATCCATCTCATGTAAACACATCCTGAAACTCAGTCTTTATCTCTTCCAACAACCATGTGTTTTTCTCTGATGGAGCTGTTGTCACTGAGCCGTCCAACGCCCAGATGTTATCATACTTAACTTGTATTAGCTTCATCGCTTCACTAGCTGTTCTCCCAAGTAGAGGCGTTTTACAATCCTCCTCTACCACTTGGAACTCGACTCTGTACTTTTTGTTGTTTCTTGGGTTTGTCAGCTTGACCTTACACTTTCCTAATGGGCACAGCCTTGACTTATTGTACATCACAAGAACCTTGTCTGTGTGCTCCATTTTGACGTTCTGGTTCAACATGTTGATGGGAATAACGTTGCATGTTGCTCCACAGTCAACTTGAAACTTGACCAGGCAGTAGCGGTTTTAGGCACGGGCAGACAGGGCAGTTGCCCGGGGCGGCATTTTTTCATGACACAAAAGGGGCGCACAAGCGCTGAGTAAAAAAAAAAAAAAAGGAAATCTGCGCCGCACCGAGGTTTTCTATTATCTGTCATATGACAGTGTCTGGATTGGAAACAGCAAGTTGGCGCCCCCTGCAGCTGCAGGCGCTCCTGCTGACTGAGAACGTTCACGTGTACCGTGTGTCTATGAAGAACAGGAAGGGGAGGGGTGCGGCGGGGGAATTCACCTCTGCGTCTTTCCCAAATGAAATGAGCGTGCAGGGGCTGAATCAACTGTATTAACATGGCTAAAGTCAATCACATCTTAACGTTCTTCCATTTTTCATTCATAATATCATAAACACAGGCCTTTCATTCTTTCAGGTTTCTCTGAATTGTGTAAAATGGCCGAATAAAAAAAGGAAAAACAAAACGATTTTGTGGTCACCCCCCATCAAAGTCAAATAGTTTAGTCCTGACTAAAGGAAACTTACTGAGTCAGGAGCCAAACAGAAGAGATGAACATAAAAAAGGCTAAAACCACCAGTTGCCCCATTCAGGGGGAAAAAAAAGAAAAAAGAAGAGAAAGATAAAGGTATGTAGCTCTCATGATGCATGTTTTCAATTTTTTGAACCAGTTAACTGGGATTTTAACGGTTAAATGTGGTCAACTAATTGCTAACAGAGCTAATAGGGCTGAAATATTGAAACGAATATTCAAATGGTTCGAAAAAAGTCCTTGAATCGTTTTTTACTGATTCAAACTAGGATTTGTTAAATGCTCACTGCAGCCTGTGGCCTGCCTGAACAACAACAAACACATGTTGATCATGTTCACATAATAATAAATAAACAACTCTACAAGCAGAAGAAAACTCCCCAGTCACCACTAACTATCCTGTTTATTTATTGCAGATGGCTGCACTGATTATTTTTTTACATGATTTGTTCTGTAAAAGTTGGCATTTTTGGTAGTCTACAGTTTTTTATGTCAGTTTAAATTACAATTTCAGAGGCCATTCTAAAATATTATGGATCATGAGATCTATTGGAGATCTACCCCAACTTTTGGACTGCTCTGCCAGTCTCTGTGGCTCAAGCTGAGAGGAGCTTTTCAAAACTTGATCAAGTCATACCTGAGGTCACCTATGTTTCAGGGGCGGCTCACTAACCTGTCTCTGATTAGTATCAATCACTCAGTAGGGGAGCAGATTTCATATGATGACATTATTGATGACGTTGCATCAAGGTTAGGTTTTAATTTTAGTTTGTGTTTTCTGTTCTAAGTGCAATGCTGTAGTGATTATCTTTAGTTTGTTATGTGTGAAATATTTTTGCTATTTAGAATATTTATTATATATTATGTTCATATATTCTTAATATTTAGTTATTGTTTGTTTTTGTATATTTGATTCTATATATTGTGATACAGTATATAATGTATATTGCTTTACATTCTGACAACTTCATAGTAATTAATGTAAATATGTGCAACTTAGAAAAATGAATGTTCAACAGTCGTTCTAATAAAACATGCCTGTTTGTAGAAAACATGCGTGTGTTCATGCAGGTGGGGTGGTGTGGTGGTGGGGGGGGGGGGGGGGGCGGTTGGGGGTGGGGGGCGCTCAAAGGGGGCCTCGCCCGGGGAGTAATTCGATGTAGAACCGCCACTGCACGTAACCAACGCAATTGCGTCATGAATATGCAAATTAGAACGTTGCGACCTCTAGTAACCTCTGAGCAAGCGTCAGCAAGGCAGATCAGAACGCTTCATAGAAGCACGTGATCATAAGCTTTGATACGTCATACAGAGAACATCATTTCTTACTACAAGTCATTGTTGGTCAGAGCACTCGACGCGATTTTAAAATGCAATACGATATAGAAGAATACAACTGGGAGTTGAAAAACAAAATAAGCCAAACTGAGAGAGAAATTCAGAAAGTGAAAGATGAAATTTCAGCATTTAGAGAAAAATCTGCTTTTAAGTATAAAATACGAGAAGCCAAACATGCAGAAAATATGCAACAGAGAGGCTTGAAACATGATGCAGAAATGAAAATCCTCCATCAAAAGATTTCTACTCTAAATAAACTCGTTTTAGAGAATGACAGTCGAATAGCAGCGCTCAGAAAGGAAAATGACAACCTGAGCGTTTACAGAAAATTAAAAGAAAAACGCGATTTTGACACAAAAAAGATTGAGCGACCTCCGAACAGACCTGAGACTGATAGAGAAAGGAAGATCAGCCAGTTACATAAAATGAGTCAGCTAGCTTTGAAGGACGCCTCAACACAAAGTAATGATGAAAAACAGGCTGCATTGGGAAAAGATAATGCTAGATATAATATTTTAATTCAAGAAAAGATGCGTTTTTGTGAAAACATGACAGGGGAACTAAAGAAAACAGACGAGAAATTATTAAAGGTAGATGAAAAAATGGCTGAACTCAGGCACATCAGAAGGCTGCAGTAAAGTGAGGATGATTTGAAACAAGAAAGGGAAGAAGCTTTTGTGTTAAGATCTTTTAATCCAGAGACGAGAAGAATAATGAATTTATTTCCCAGGGAGGTACCGATCTCTCAACCAAAAGAGGCTGATGTAAAGAAAAAAGTTAGAGATCCAATGAGTTGGTTACGGGAATAAGAGGGTTAATCCCACAGTAGGGGTGTCATTTTTAAACACAGATGAGGGGAAAGTGTCGAAGGGGCATACTAGCTCAGGCAAATAAACACGAGCTAAACTTTCTAGGGTCATGGGTCGGGTTGGGGTTGGGAGAGATAAGGCTGAAAGAGAGATGCTAGATCTTACCTTACTGACTTTGTCTCTGCGACACCAGGTTGGAGTAATAGACAACCCTCGCATCTCTGACTACAGAGTTAACGGATGTCAGAAGGTGGACGGGGAGACGTGTTTTCATACACAGGCTACAAATGCTGTAATTGAGCCTGGGAGTTTATACTGCAGGAACTGATCTGGTTCTGAAAGGACAGATGTTGTCCAGAGTGGAGAGGCAATACTCGTTAACCTGAGAGGTTAATGATGATAAAAGATAAATGACCCGCTCTTTCTAACACCAGCTGAAAGCTCATTCACGCAGAGTCTGCCTCTCAGGGGCCACGCCCACAGGGCCAGCCTTTCTGGATGTGGGTGGTGTGTCTCCCCATGAGCCTGGGACAACAGGTCCTTGCAAAGCGGCAGTTGCCATGGGGAACCTCACAGGAGTTGGGAGATTTCCACCAATCAATTTTTCCCCGGCCACCGTGGGATAGTTAGCATGGCTAGTTAGTCAGTTAGTTAGTTAGTTAGTTAGTTAGTCAGTTAGAAAGTTAGTTAGTCAGTCAGTTAGTCACTTAGTTAGTTAGTTAGTTAGTTAGTTAGTTAGTTAGTTAGTTAGTTAGTCACTTAGTCACTTAGTTAGTTAGTTAAATAGTTAGTTAGTTAGTAATGTGGCTCAAAAAGCTGAGTGCACCCCCACAAATGTCATCAAAACACACACACACACACACACACACACACACACACAATCTCTCTCTCTCTCTCTCTCTTTTATCTCTTGGTATAAATAAACTCTGTGACCTGTTGTTTGGGGCATTTTGCCACAGTTATAACTGTTTGACGTGTCTGCTCATTGTCTCCTTCTCTCTTCACTATAGGAAATGGGTTACTGATAAACATATTGATAAAATCCATGACATTTTTTGGTCATTCAAAAGCCATAGTAAATCATCTTTACTTCCAGGTTTCCCCCTTTACATTACCTAAAACTAAAAAACTCAAATGAAGAGAACAGTCATTGTCCAGATGGTCTAATCTATTTTTACTTTCTTTATGAAGCTCCATGGCAGCCATGACACCTAATAAAAACATGATTTCTCATGTACTTTACTGGTCTTTGTAAAACGTCATTCTCCTATAAAATGAAAACAATAAACAATTTAAAAAATCATGATTTATATGATTATTTTGGGATTTATCATTACTTTTTGTTGATCTTTACAATTAGTCGACTGTATTGTATGTTTCTGAGTTTGTCAGGTGTGTGTGTGTGTGTGTGTGTGTGTGTGTGTGTGTGTGTGTGTGTGGGTGGGTGGGTGGGTGTGTGTGTGTGTGTGTGTGTGTGTGTGTGTGTGTGTGTGTGTGTGTGTGTGTGTGTGTGTGTGTGTGTGTGTGTGTGTGAAAATAGTGAATGTCACCCATAAACTGAATCTTAAAGCTGCTTTCCATCAGTGGAGGAACTCACCTCCACACTTGACTCATTGATTCTGTCAGCATGTTTATCGAAGCCTCAATAAAAGCTAATTATTCCATTTTTCTTTTTCAAAATTTTCCAGCCAAAAAGGAACCGTCTCTATCCTGGATGACATCGGCAGCATGTTTGACGACTTGGCAGACCAACTGGATGCAATGCTCGACTGATCTCCAGCCCCCGTCCCCCTGACCCATCCCTCATGACATGTAGGTGTGTGAGAAGACGGCGCTCCCAAGACTAAATGCTGGCGCTTTGGGGAGCTCGTGTTTGAGCGTCTGGCCCTCCCATGTTAAGTGCTTCCTGAGTAGCCTTGAAGAGGGAGTCCTCTTTATCTGGTGCAGTAGCTCTGGCTCCTTCTCCTGATGCGAGGAAGCTGCTCCCACACAACCTCTGACCTCTGCAGCCCAGCGCGTTACCTCCACCCAGCCTCAGACTGCTGCGTGGACCGAGAAGCACAATAATTCATCTCTACACAAAAAAGGCTGGCTTAGACAAACTTTCGGATGCAGTCTTACGAAGAAACTAAGCACACTAATTGTCTCAAAGGCAAGTAGACGGAGAGATGAACAAACACGTCACGCTCTGATGAGGATTTTTAAAAGCACACTGAAACACAGACCGCTCTCTTTGCGTCCGTCTCTCCTCTAAAATATCAAAAGGATTCATTTTTCCAGATGCGTCGTAGCCTCCGTTTCTCCTCTGTACGAGTGGAGGCCAGTGGTTCGCTGGACTTCCTGACCCGCATGTCGTCTCTTCTCACGTTGTTGTTGGTGCTCTTGCTGTTATTGTTGGTGTTGTTGTTTCGAGCGTGTGCGTAGTCCCTGCTTTTTGCTCATGTCAGTGTCCTCCTGCTCGTACAGTACGTAGTTACGCTAAGGATCAGACCAGCTATGAATTCTTAAGACACTTGCACATAAATCAGATCGCCGGTGTTCATCTCTACACATGAAGGTTTTTCGCTTGATGATAATAAGAGACCAACAATGACAAAAAGCACACATGAGGCGCACAACAGTGATTTAAAAAATATATTTCTTTACATTTCAAGGCTTTATATAGCCCATCCAATCAACATTCACACATACCGTAAATCCTCTAATGATAGCCTGTATTTAATTAACTGCCAGGTATCACAGTTTGGCCGGTGTCGGAGTTGGCGGAGGTGAATAATGGCCCGTTTTTTTTTTATTGTGGCCAGGTGGAATGTAGTAATAAGCAAGTACGGGGGGCGGTTGTGTCATCCGTCTCACTTTTGATTTGCCAGTGATAGACCGCGAGGGTAACTTTAACCATGGCAGGTGCGGAGACAAAGAGGAGGCGAAAATTTGATATCAAGTTCAAAGAGAACTTGCTGATTATGCTGCAGAACACTCTGGGGAGCAATAGGGGTTGTATGAACTAGTCACTAGTCGACTTCACCGCTCTATAGTGACTTTTTATGCCCGTCATCAACTAGTCGCTGTCATGTGATAATGACCGGCAAGATGCAGTCCTCGGAAAAGACAGCAGCCTGCTGTCAGAAGGTGAGGAGCTCCTGCACGTCTGGAGACAACGCGCTGTGCCAGAGCGTCGGTACTGACACCCGCCGTAAAACGGTAATTTAACCAAATTGTGACGTTTACCCTCTTGCAATTTAACCTTCCCCTCACCCCCATCCTAACCTTAACCAGCTTGTGCATGCAAAGCTCTGATTGTTGACACGCTCCATACATCTGCGTCCTGAGCACGGCCACAGTAACATTATCAAATTAGGTGTCGCCACCTCAAAAACTAATTTAACACGCAATCGTTCATGTCGGCTCATTTCCTTTTATGTTTTCTGTCTTTTATGCTTTTATTTGTGCCTGATGCGTTTCGCTGCTGTGGATCAGGGCGAATCACCTGTTTTGTCCTCGGTGACGCACCTAATAATATAATATAATATAATATAAATACATAAAATAACAGAAAAATCTGATAAGCTGTAATAAGTTGGCTTCACTCCTCCCGACACCCCCAGTTTTCAGTGTTTTCCCTTCATATAAGCCAAGGCGGTGGATCAGCCACCAGTTTTCATCCTAGTGAAAAGTCCACTTGTATTTTTATGCTCTTTAAAACAAAGATCTATTTGAAAGACAGATAGTTCTATGTGAATAATAACAACTATGATGATAATCAAGAGGAATCTAAATGTTGAGTTGAAATGATCTGAGCCTGTACATTTCTGTTGGAGTTCTGGATGTGTTGTGACGGCTGTTGTTCCACGGTCAGGTTTAGGTTGCGTTTCTGCTGTGACGATACATTCCTGTACAGTTGTGATTAGAATAAATGTATAAATTATACCTCGCTTTGCCTTTTTAATGCTTCATGTACGGCAATGTGCATTTTGTCTTGGGGCTGATTGGAGAACTGTAAAGGACTTCCTGCTACAAAAGCACATGTTAAAGGGGACGTGTTACGAATATATTTTTAAAGTTAGAACAATTTTGTGGTCTATACAAAACAGGAAAATGAAGATTTTTGCACAAAACCCCTTTAAGCAATCTCACCAGCTCTTTTTGACATTTTCAGTACATTTAAGAATACACGCTTGCTGGATCACAGGAGACTGGCTTTCCAGGTTGCTGGAGGACTGGAGGAGCTGAGCACGGAATAGGGAGCAGGATCCGGTAAGGTAAGGTCAATATGGAGCGGACAGCCAGGGAGCGGCTGGGAGACAGCAGGACTGGTCCGGTAGGTTGCAGGACGGTGTGAAAGGTGGTGGTGGAAATCTGGAGAAGAGGCAGCTTACAAAAATCAGGCAAGCTTGGAAAAACACACAGGAACCAGCAATCTGGCTAGAAGTACGACTTGGACGATTTCTATTCGGATTACTCAGTAATCAGGCTCGGGAGTCATAGATACCGAAGTTGAGTTAATCATCCAGCGAATAAAGATGTCTCCCAGCAGCTTATATGTCCCTGGCCAACTGATGAGCAGATGGGCTGCAGCTGGTCCACTCCTTGACACGCCCACCTGCAGGAGAAGCTCAGAGAAGGTTTAGCAGAGAGAGGAGGACTCACCCCAGACCATGACACCAAGATAACTTAAAGTGATACTTTACAACTTTTTCGTATTTTGAACTCATTTTCTTGAGCCAGCATGTGCCAAAATGACCTTTTACATGGTGAATGAAATGTCACTCAGACCCTCAACACTCTGTGGCCAGAATACCACACTTGCAACTTCAGATTGCCGGTCAGGTCTGTTGGAGTTAGTAAAGCTGATATGCCTGGTTCTGCAGCCTAACCCCCGGGTTTCCACAGGAGCCATCAGCAGCACGTTACTGCAGCAGCACGTCTTGCTCACGTAAACTGCTGCCTGGCCCTTCCCACGAGACGCTAAGCAGCAGGGGAGCAGCTGTCACCGACAGAGCGCGAAGTCACACGAGTGACTTCGTCAGTAAACACAACAACAAGCAGGAGAAAACTACAACATGGCTCCAAAAGGTTTGTGTTTTATGTTCTGTCCGTTTTATAATTGCCAATACGGACCTGAGAAACAAAGGAGACCGCTAGCTAGGTGATAACTTCTCACGGGGCCGCACAGTTAGTAACTATTTTTAAAAGTAAAGCAACCGGAAGGCAGTACGTTTCTTTATTCTGAAAATCTTGGGAGCTTCGCTCCATTTCCGTGTCCGATTTCCTGTCTTTCCTTCCCCAAAAATGTTGAACTTGACCCGTTTCAGAGGCGTCGCACGTAGAAAATAGAACCGGCGCGTAAAGGCTGCGACATGCTGCTCCTGAGACGCGGCTGACTCGCACTGCTGACGGCTGCTGACGGCTCCAGTGGAAAAGGTTCTGTTGACCACAGCGGCTCCTATCAGCAGCTATGACGTGCTGCTGCAGTAACGTGCTGCTGACGGCTCCTGTGGAAAGCCGGGGTTAAGGTGCTTTTCCAGGAACACTACTCAGGGCAACTCGGACCGATGCAGTTCAGCCCGACCACGGTTTCCAAGGGCACGCTTTGGTATTTTCTCCCCTATTTTTAGTCCCTGCTCCATTGAGGTACCTGGCAAGGCTGAGTTGGGCCGGTATCGTGATTCTGGCCGCTGATTGGCTAGGGGCTTCATGGAGCTGGCGTGGGAACAAAACTGCTTTCAGATGAGCTGACTCAAACCACGCTGTACAGAGCTGTTTTAGGCTGAGTAGTGCTCCTGGGAAACCACCTTCAGTGTCTACATGAGTGATTCATCACTAAATTGAACAAATCAGCAGCAGCAGCTCCTAGATGTTACTACTGGGTATGGAATGGAATATGATTTAAAATATAACTCGAGCAAAAGTGTTGTTCTAACCTACAGAACCACCCAGGATAAAAGGCTTAATTTTCCTGTGTTTAAGTTGTCCAGCAACAGTCTTGCAGTCTGTGAACAGATAAAATATCTTGGACACTTTATCACAGCCAATATGAGCGACGATGATGATATTTACAGGCAGTGCTGCAAGCTATATGTGCAAGCAAACACCATTGCACACACATTCAGCTGTTGTTCCACACCTGTTAAAGTGGCATTATTTAAAGCATACTGCACACCACTCTATACTGCACATCTGTGGTCATTCTATAAAAAGTCTAGCTTGCACAGGTTACAAGTGGCATACAATGATTCAACGAGAATCCTCCTCAAAACTCCCAGGGGAGGCAGTGCTAGTCAAACGTGTGTTTCTGTGAGCGTGTGCACATTTAAGGCACTTCTAAGAAATTTAATGTTCAAGTTTATGAGACGGCTGCAAGAGTCTTCCAATAGTATTATAGTCGCACTCTCAAATCCCACTGTGAGCTGATCTCGTTATATGTCTAGGCTGAGAATGCACTGGTTAAAATGTTTGGGTGGATTTATCTCAACTAGTTAGTTTTGTTGTCCCTTACCTCCACTGCAGTTATATCCTGTGATTTTATATAGGCTTTTATTGGTATCAATGTTAATTGGTATCCTTTCTTTTCTTGTGTTTTTCTTGTATCTTTTTCTTTTATCTGTATGTTTCTTTTAAAATGGACTTTAAGTCTGGCAATAAACATATTATAAATCAGCTGCGTTCATGATTTAAAACATGCAGGAGATGTGCTGGAAGCAGACTGCAGCTCCAGGTATGTCAGCTCAATATTTGTTTAAGTCCCAACAGAGCCAAATGCCAGTCTGGAGTTGAAAGTAGAACATTCTGGCCAAAGGGGTGCGATGTGTGCTGGGTGGCTGTTCATTAACCCTCTAAAACAGGAGTATTTGATTCCGGTCCTGGAGGGCCGGTATCCAGCAGGTTTTAGTGGTTTCTCTGCTCCAATATGTTTGATTCAGTGGTTTAATCACCTGTGCAGCAGTTCAGGCTCTGCAGAAGCTTAACCCCGTAAATTTCCAGCGCAATGGGGTTTTGTCCCTCGGGCGGGACGCTGGAATGCTAAGGAGTTAATCGCCTGCTGGTTGAAATCAGGTGTGTCGAAACGGAGTTAAAACTAAAACGTGCTTGATACCGGCCCTCCAGGCTGGGAACTTCATACCACTGCTGTTAACGGCCATTTTAGCACACACTGGCTCAAGAAAATTTTAAAATATAAAAATTTCATATCATGGCTTTAAAATGTGTGTAGGACTCCGACATAGGGTTCAGACGTTTTGCTGCAACTGTAAACACAATTTTCTGTAATTATTGAATTTGAAGTTGATTAAAATACAGCTAATCACGACGTACTAGCGGCATGAGCTGCCCTGTAAGACATCTTTTTAGTGACGTATGACAAACAGCTCTTCACTGTTTAGAGGAATTTAGATTTTTATGATGATTTATGACAAAATTCCTTAAAATGAATAACTGAACCTAGTTTATCTTTATGTAGATGGTAAAGTGTAGTGAAACAGCGTTAGTCTCAGTCGGCATAAGCAGCAGGGCCCTGCAGGGAATCGAACCCCGTCTCATTACTGAGAGTTCCGTTACCAGAGCCTTTTGCTTTGGGCGACCGGAGACGGTAAAGCAAAACCTGCATCAACAAAGCATTTAATGCTGGAACATAAATTCTGTCTTGAAGCAGGAAAAAAGAAACCGTCAGACTAAAAATTTATTTCTAATTAAATTCATTTTAGTATTTTATAAACGTTTTACAGATTTAGAGCCTCCTTTGACTTTTATGCTTTTCGTTTACTTCTCGTTCTTTTACGATGTTTATCCGTTTTTTAGCCGTGGTCAAAAGCATCGTATTTTTGTTCTGCGGTGAATCTTAAAGTTATGTTGAATGTAAATAATCTGAGTCTTCATTGCTTTAATTCATTCACTGCCAATGACGACTAAAGTTGTCATTTGCATTTTTTTTTACTGTTTGAGCATCGGAACGAGTCGCCGCGCTGAGAGAACAAACATCTCAGCCCTGAAGTCGATCTTCATCCACATATGTCACAGATCACATGATCAGGAAGCAACACATCCATGTGTTTGGAGATCGTTTTGGGCCGTTCCTGTAAAAAAAGTGAGGCGCGAACCGGAAAAGCGTCTGCCGATCACAATTCGACAACGGATTATGAAAGAACGGATAACGCTCGAAACACGCAGCTTCTTCCTGATGTAAGAGGTGAGTCTCCTCTTTGTTTTGGTGTTTTTGGCGTCGACATCATGCTAGCGCGCAACGTTCTGTGACTCTTAAAAAAAACAGTAAAAACGGTGAGAAACGCTGGCAGCGAAGGCCGTTAGTGATCAGGAAACGGCTGGCAGTGAATGAGTTAATCATTTACATGTTTAGACTATATTTTATTAGCCTTTAATATTTTAGTATTTATTGTTTAACTTTTGTAAAGAGCTATTTTTAAACGCGTGCACATTTAAACACTAAAACCTTTGTTTGCTCCGTCTGTGTCAGAGCTCTGCTGTTCAGCTCCTTCCTGGTTCCTGCAGGACCACAAAGCCCAGAGAAGCTCAGTCCAGCAGGACGTGAGGACACAAACAGACACGGAGAGCTCCTCCTAAACCTGGAATCAAACTTTTCTACAGATTATTTAGAACAGTTTCTTGTGACAGAACAGTTAGTGAAACAGAAAGGACCTGATGAAGATGATGTTATCGTCCTTGTCTTTCATACGGATCAAAGATCACCCCAGCTTATGCTCATGTCACCAAGTAAACGTCCCATTTCTCACTAAGACCTGCTCTGTCTGCTCTACCAGATTATCAGGAGCATCACTGTAGTTGTAGTTTTGCCTCCATCTTCCTGCCCTCCTTGGTCTCTTGTTTATCTTCTACCACCTCTCACCATCCATCTCAGGTGGGATCTTGTTTGCTCCGATGGCCTCTTGTGTTCCAGGCTTACATCTTTTAGTGAACGTTAGAATATCATGTACTAATATATATGCATGTGTGTGTGTGTGTGTGTGTGTGTGTGTGTATGATGCTAAACCAGACTGCCTGCTCCATCAGATGAAAAGGAAATCCTCTCAGAACCCAAATAAAATAGAAGATTTAGCAACCAGACACAGAAGCCCAGGTGAAACCGTCCACATCAGCATCTCCAGTTCTACCAGCTCTAAAAACACACTTCTTAAATAATAAAACACTAAACTCAGCCAACGGATGAAGACGTCCTGGTGCCAGACGCTACCTAAGACATCACCAGTTCAGCTGACTTGATAAAACACTTGGTGACTAAAACAAACATCTGGTGACCTGGTAAAAAACAGTCCTAGTGCAACAAGCTACCTGAGACAAACCTTTCCAGTCGACCAGCTCAAGAAAGAAAGAAATGATCTTCAGTGGCGCTGCACTGGAAGAAAAAGATATGTCTAGTCCGAGTCAGAGTCCTCCGAGTCGTCCCATCTTGGTCTCTTCGGTGGGATGTACGGGAAGCGCTCTCCAGTCCTCTTCTGGCTGGATCCAAGGACTGAGTTAGAAGGACTGGGTTCTTCTACATCCTGGACCTCTTCAGCGCTCCCGTGGGCAGGCCTGGGATCTTCTGGAAGCTCTTCCGGTGGGGCCGAAGGAGCTACCGCCAGCCAGAAGTCTTCTGGTGGTGGAAGCTGCTGGTCTTCATCGCTATCCAGAACTGAGCTACCATAACCAGAGTCCACACTAGAAGCCATAAAACCTTCTAAAGCTGACCAATCTGAGCTACTGTCAGTCTCCTCCAACTCCTCATCACTACTCAGACCCTCAATAGCAAACTCTGCCTCTACTGGAGGAGCCTGACCATGACCCACAAACACAACATCATCATCAGGAATGTGAAGGGCTGGGTACCTACCTTCATCTTCATCGAGAATCCGGATGACCTCAGGGGCCGCTGCAGTCACGGGATGCTCCACGATGAAGATGCCTGTGAGGACAAAACAAGACACATTAAATCCACTTGTGTCATAAAACAGTTATGAAAAAGCTACAATGACTTGTTTACAATACAAGAGATGTGTGTCTGCATCTGCATGTGTGCACAAGACACACTTTACTAATCTGGTTGTTTTTGGGGTTTAACAGGTTAAAACCGAGTTCTGCTTTTACTCAAAAAGTTTCCATTTTTAATTTATGTGATTGTTTATTATTTATGTTTCATGTTTATAGCTGATGTATTTCTAAAAAGATGTAATGTTTTACAGCTTGTAGACACAACACTGCTCAAATAAAGTTGTTTTAAAATGGGCTCTATAAAAATAAACAGAAGACTCATTAAACTGGTGAAAAGTGTTTAAAATAGATTCAAACGGACAGAAATGCATTTATAAACCTGAGAACCAACTCAGAGAACACATCAAACTTTCTACTTGGATAAAACAGATGAAGTCCTTAAAGATCAAAGGTCTCTAGTTCACTCAGATTAATGGAAACAACTCATGTTCACCGATGCTAACAGGCTGAAGCTAAAGCTAGCTGTACGTTCTAGCATGTTCTACGTCATGACGTTTCATACCTGGTTCGTCCGTTGCTATGGTCACGAAAACAACATGTTTTTGTTTGAATACAAAACATCTGATGTATTCAAACTGGAGATTACAAAAGCACAACGGCACTAAAAGTCCTCACTGCTATTACATAATTAGCTAAGTGACAGTTCGAAAACTGCTTCAGTAATAGCTTCTGTCCACCAGAGGGCTGAGAGACCTCTCGGGTGCACCTGCTGCAAAGAGACGGGTTAGGAATCTGTTGCACGCATGTGCGTGTATACGTCATAGAATTAGAACGTTGCTCGACTATAAAAGCTCATCGAATTTTTAAAAGTCTTTCTTTCGAACTTGCGCTAGAGCAGGCAGCACTTGGTCGAGAGAGTCTCTGGAGATTTGCTTCAAAAGTAGCCCTTGGACGAGCTTGGAGAACCTCTGCAGAGCAGAAATCGCTGAAGAAGTTTGTGGCTAGCTGAAGAAGACCCGAGAACCAACCTACCAGAGCGATGTTGGTCTTCAGGGAGGAGCACGGTAAGCTAACATCCGTTAAATTCTCCATCTGACTTATTTCATGTTTCCTAAAGGACAAACTACTGAAACATTATTATAATGTTAAATTTGTGTATTTGAGAGACCGAATGTGTGTTTTAAAATCACATTTGGTGTTTTACTCGTGAACAAGACCCCGAGATCTCCTCCACTTGAGGCAGGACCTCTCCACCGACCTGGAGTTGACAAACGCTCTTTTCCGATTGAGAACCGTGGTCTCAGACTTGGAGGTGCTGATCCTCATCCCAGCCTCTTCACACTCGGCTGCAACCTCCCCAGCAAGAGCTGTAGGTCGGAGCCTGATGAAGCTGGGAGGACCACATCGTCCGCATAAAGCAGAGATGAGGGTGCGAGATCGACAGGCGGATTGGGGCAGCGTCTGCAGTGATGCGGCCGCTGAACCGGTCAGTTGTGGGGAAGAAGGAGCTGAGCCGGAAAGCAAGGCTCTCGGTTTACCAGTCAATCTACCGCCCAGTCCTCCCCTGTGGTCATGAGCTTTGTGTAATGACCGAAAGGACACGATCGCGGATACAAGCGTCTGAAATGAGTTTTCTCCGCGGGGTGGCTGGGTCAGCCTTAGGGATAGGGTGCGGAGCTCGGACATTCGGTAGAGACTCGGAATAGAGCCGCTGCTCCTCCATATCGAGGAGTCAGTTGAGGTGGTTTGGGCATCTTGTTAGAAGGCCTCCTGAACGCCTCCCTGGTGAGGTGTTTTGGGCATGTCCTGCTGGCAGGAGGCCCCCTGGACGGCCCAGGACACGATGGAGAAAGTACATATCCGAACTGGCCCAGGAATGCCTTGGGGTCCTGCCGGAGGAGCTGGTGGAGGTGGCCGGAGAGAGGACGGTGTGGAGCTCCCTAGTTGGGATGCTGCCCTCGCGACCTGGACACGGATAGCGGAAGAAGACGAGACGAGATTTGGTGTTTTATGGAGGTGAAACATGTTTTCTGTGGACAAGTGACGCTCAAATTCCCCTGGAACAGTTTGAACACATCAAATATTTTTACTAGTTTTGTTCTGGCATGTCGGTTTCTTTTGTATTATTGATATAAAAGAGGATGGACAGCCGCGAGGTGAGTGAGCGCGAGGAGCGCTTGTTGGTTTTTGTCAGCTGGGCAAGCAAAATAAAAGCTGAATATGTGGTTCTTTTAGCAGGATAGAGACAAAAGGTTTCTCACATTAGCACCGACCTGTGACTCAACCTCATCACACAGCCTCAGCATCTTGAGAGTCCCAGCAGGTCGGTGGGATGACTATATCATACTAGAGAGGACCGTTAAAAGAAAACTACCAATTTGGTTTCAGCAAATCCATTTAGTTCAATTTTACATTGAAAATTTTTTTCGTGACCATAGCAACGATGAACCAGGTATGAAACATCATGACGTAGAACATGCTAGAACGTAGAGCTAGCTTTAGCTTCGGCCTGTTAGCATCGGTGAACATGAGTTGTTTCCATTAATCTGAGTGAACTAGAGACCTTTGATCTTTAAGGACTTCATCTGTTTTATCCAAGTAGAAAGTTTGATGTGTTCTCTGAGTTGGTTCTCAGGTTTATAAATGCATTTCTGTCCGTTTGAATCTATTTTAAACAGTTTTCACCAGTTTAATGAGTCTTCTGTTTATTTTTATAGAGCCCATTTTAAAACAACTTTATTTGAGCAGTGTTGTGTCTACAAGCTGTAAAACATTACATCCTTTTAGAAATACATCAGCTATAAACATGAAACATAAATAATAAACAATCACATAAATTAAAAATGGAAACTTTTTGAGTAAAAGCAGAACTCGGTTTTAACCTGTTAAACCCCAAAAACAACCAGATTAGTAAAGTGTGTCTTGTGCACACATGCAGATGCAGACACACATCTCTTGTATTGTAAACAAGTCATTGTAGCTTTTTCATAACTGTTTTATGACACAAGTGGATTTAATGTGTCTTGTTTTGTCCTCACAGGCATCTTCATCGTGGAGCGTCCCGTGACTGCAGGGGTCCCTGAGGACGTCATCCGGATTCTCGATGAAGATGAAGGTAGGTACCCAGCCCTTCACATTCCTGATGATGATGTGGTGTTTGTGGATCTTAGACAGGCTCCTTCACAAGTGGTAGAGTTTGTTATTGAGGGTCTGAGTAGTGATGAGGAGTTGGAGGTAGAGTTTGCTTTTTTTGAGGGTCTGCGTAGAGATGAGGAGTCGGAGGAGACTGACAGTAGCTCAGATTGGTCAGCTTTAGAAGATTTTATGGCTTCTAGTGTGGACTCTGGTTATGGTAGCTCAGTTCTGGATAGCGATGAAGACCAGCAGTTTCCACCACCAGAAGACTTCTGGCTGGCGGTAGCTCCTCCGGCCCCGCCGGAAGAGCTTCCAGAAGATCCCAGGCCTGCCCACGGGAGCGCTGAAGAGGTCCAGGATGTAGAAGAACCCAGTCCTTCTAACTCAGTCCTTGGATCCAGCCAGAAGAGGACTGGAGAGCGCTTCCCGTACATCCCACCGAAGAGACCAAGATGGGACGACTCGGAGGACTCTGACTCGGACTAGACATATCTTTTTCTTCCAGTGCAGCGCCACTGAAGATCATTTCTTTCTTTCTTGAGCTGGTCGACTGGAAAGGTTTGTCTCAGGTAGCTTGTTGCACTAGGACTGTTTTTTACCAGGTCACCAGATGTTTGTTTTAGTCACCAAGTGTTTTATCAAGTCAGCTGAACTGGTGATGTCTTAGGTAGCGTCTGGCACCAGGACGTCTTCATCCGTTGGCTGAGTTTAGTGTTTTATTATTTAAGAAGTGTGTTTTTAGAGCTGGTAGAACTGGAGATGCTGATGTGGACGGTTTCACCTGGGCTTCTGTGTCTGGTTGCTAAATCTTCTATTTTATTTGGGTTCTGAGAGGATTTCCTTTTCATCTGATGGAGCAGGCAGTCTGGTTTAGCATCATACACACACACACACACACACACACACACACATGCATATATATTAGTACATGATATTCTAACGTTCACTAAAAGATGTAAGCCTGGAACACAAGAGGCCATCGGAGCAAACAAGATCCCACCTGAGATGGATGGTGAGAGGTGGTAGAAGATAAACAAGAGACCAAGGAGGGCAGGAAGATGGAGGCAAAACTACAACTACAGTGATGCTCCTGATAATCTGGTAGAGCAGATAGAGCAGGTCTTAGTGAGAAATGGGACGTTTACTTGGTGACATGAGCATAAGCTGGGGTGATCTTTGATCCGTATGAAAGACAAGGACGATAACATCATCTTCATCATGTCCTTTCTGTTTCACTAACTGTTCTGTCACAAGAAACTGTTCTAAATAATCTGTAGAAAAGTTTGATTCCAGGTTTAGGAGGAGCTCTCCGTGTCTGTTTGTGTCCTCACGTCCTGCTGGACTGAGCTTCTCTGGGCTTTGTGGTCCTGCAGGAACCAGGAAGGAGCTGAACAGCAGAGCTCTGACACAGACGGAGCAAACAAAGGTTTTAGTGTTTAAATGTGCACGCGTTTAAAAATAGCTCTTTACAAAAGTTAATCAATAAATACTAAAATATTAAAGGCTAATAAAATATAGTCTAAACATGTAAATGATTAACTCATTCACTGCCAGCCGTTTCCTGATCACTAACGGCCTTCGCTGCCAGCGTTTCTCACCGTTTTTACTGTTTTTTTTAAGAGTCACAGAACGTTGCGCGCTAGCATGATGTCGACGCCAAAAACACCAAAACAAAGAGGAGACTCACCTCTTACATCAGGAAGAAGCTGCGTGTTTCGAGCGTTATCCGTTCTTTCATAGTCCGTTGTCGAATTGTGATCGGCAGACGCTTTTCTGGTTCGCGCCTCACTTTTTTTTACAGGAACGGCCCAAAACGATCTCCAAACACATGGATGTGTTGCTTCCTGATCATGTGATCTGTGACATATGCGGATGAAGATCGACTTCAGGGCTGAGATGTTTGTTCTCTCAGCGCGGCGACTCGTTCCGATGCTCAAACAGTAAAAAAAAATGCAAATGACAACTTTAGTCGTCATTGGCAGTGAATGAATTAAAGCAATGAAGACTCAGATTATTTACATTCAACATAACTTTAAGATTCACCGCAGAACAAAAATACGATGCTTTTGACCGCGACTAAAGAACGGATAAACATCGTAAAAGAACGAGAAGTAAATGAAAAGCATAAAAGTCAAAGGAGGCTCTAAATCTGTAAAACGTTTATAAAATACTAAAATGAATTTAATTAGAAATAATTTTTTAGTCTGACGGTTTCTTTTTTCCTGCTTCAAGACAGAATTTATGTTCCAACATTAAATGCTTTGTTGATGCAGGTTTTGCTTTACCGTCTCCGGTCGCCCAAAGCAAAAGGCTCTGGTAACGGAACTCTCAGTAATGAGACGGGGTTCGATTCCCTGCAGGGCCCTGCTGCTTATGCCGACTGAGACTAACGCTGTTTCACTACACTTTACCATCTACATAAAGATAAACTAGGTTCAGTTATTCATTTTAAGGAATTTTGTCATAAATCATCATAAAAATCTAAATTCTTCTAAACAGTGAAGAGCTGTTTGTCATACGTCACTAAAAAGATGTCTTACAGGGCAGCTCATGCCGCTAGTACGTCGTGATTAGCTGTATTTTCAGGGTGTCCGCGGGGTTTTAAAAAGTATTAAAAAGTGATAAATAAAAATAGTCAAATTTAAGGCCATTAAAAGTGTTAAATTTGGTCTCAGAGGTATTATTTTTTCCAAATTAGGTATTATTTTTTTCAAACTATCAGATGTCGTATTCTGAACATCGACATAGAAATATATTCCGAATGAAATGTTTTGAACGATTATAAAAACAAAACAAGCCGATTATTTGCTCCTCCCACTTGCGCTGCCTTGAGTTGCAAATGAAGCGCTCCTCCCGGTGTTGCCAAGTTAACTTAGCGACTTTGACGCTATTTCTAAAAGCTTCTCAGACCCCCTTCTTGACTTTTTAAATCTAAAAGTACCTAGCGAACACATCAGAAACATCTCTGGTAACCCTTAGCTACTTTCTGGATAACTGTCGTCGACATTTCCTGCAGGTTAGCTAAACACTCCGCCTGCGCTCCGGACCGTTCTTCAGGACATTAGGAAAGGGAATGATGTAGTGATGTGTCAGTCGCTAAAGACAGCTCTCGGAGCCGGCTCCTTGTTGGACTAACCAGAGTGAGTGACGCACACACCGCACCTGCGGACTCCTGAGCCGATAAAAACGGCTAAATGTGCGCGTGCGGCGCGCTAAACACACGTGCAGCTTGCCCCTGATTGCTGTGAGACCGGGTTGGGGGTGGGGGTGCAGCTGTGGTTGGGACAATTATTACATTAACTGATGGACTTGTAAATAAATAGTTTATAAATAAGGTAGAAATAAGTTCCTCACGCTGATAAATAATAACTAATCTCTCTGAGGACACGGTGCTAGTGCACGCTCCTACAGCACCTTGACATGACTCAATAAATGCTATGCAACATTTAGTGAACAGCAATTTGCATGTATTTGTTATAAATGCCACTGTATAATTCTTGATGTCAGTATTTGCAAGATATTGGTATTTGGGTCTGTACTGGTTAGACTTAAATGAGTTAAACCAAGGTCTATAGCCCTTGGGTCATAAACTATGAGCTATAAGTATATTGGTCTTTTTATACTGGGAATCAGGAGTTATTTTAGTGATCATCTTGTTTCTTGTTTATTTTTGCCCTGATTGTGCCCTGAGCAGTTTTATGACTGAATAAAAATAAAAAAATAAAAATCTACATAAATTGAAAAATCGTCTTAAATAATTGAGATCTCAATTTCAGTCACAATAATCGTGATTATTGTTTTTGCCATAATCGAGCAGCCCTACTTTAGCATATCCGGTCACATAATGATGACGTCATATTCAGTGTTGTGCATCATTTCAGGCCTCATGGTCAACTGTCTGAATCGCTGAACAGAAGTGCCTGGCATATTTTCTAAGTAAAATAAATATGTGCAATACGTTGTCGACATCAGTGAGTCTCTAAGTCTATTCTTTTTGTATGTTATATGTGTTAAAATATGTGTAAATAGGTCGCTGATTAACACTTGCAATTTAGTGTTGTGATGGTTTTAAAAAAATTCTGAAGGTAGTAAAAAAAGTATTAAAAAGTAGTAAATTTTACTTAAGGATTGCTGTATATACCCTGATTTTAATCAACTTCATATTCAATAATTACAGAAAATTGTGTTTACAGTTGCAGCAAAACGTCTGAACCCTATGTCGGAGTCCTACACACATTTTAAAGCCATGATATGAAATTTTTATATTTTAAAATTTTCTTGAGCCAGTGTGTGCTAAAATGGCCGTTAACAGCAGTGGTATGAAGTTCCCAGCCTGGAGGGCCGGTATCAAGCACGTTTTAGTTTTAACTCCGTTTCGACACACCTGATTTCAACCAGCAGGCGATTAACTCCTTAGCATTCCAGCGTCCCGCCCGAGGGACAAAACCCCATTGCGCTGGAAATTTACGGGGTTAAGCTTCTGCAGAGCCTGAACTGCTGCACAGGTGATTAAACCACTGAATCAAACATATTGGAGCAGAGAAACCACTAAAACCTGCTGGATACCGGCCCTCCAGGACCGGAATCAAATACTCCTGTTTTAGAGGGTTAATGAACAGCCACCCAGCACACATCGCACCCCTTTGGCCAGAATGTTCTACTTTCAACTCCAGACTGGCATTTGGCTCTGTTGGGACTTAAACAAATATTGAGCTGACATACCTGGAGCTGCAGTCTGCTTCCAGCACATCTCCTGCATGTTTTAAATCATGAACGCAGCTGATTTATAATATGTTTATTGCCAGACTTAAAGTCCATTTTAAAAGAAACATACAGATAAAAGAAAAAGATACAAGAAAAACACAAGAAAAGAAAGGATACCAATTAACATTAATACCAATAAAAGCCTATATAAAATCACAGGATATAACTGCAGTGGAGGTAAGGGACAACAAAACTAACTAGTTGAGATAAATTCACCCAAACATTTTAACCAGTGCATTCTCAGCCTAGACATATAACGAGAGCAGCTCACAGTGGGATTTGAGAGTGCGACTATAATACTATTGGAAGACTCTTGCAGCCGTCTCATAAACTTGAACATTAAATTTTTTAGAAGTGCCTTAAATGTGCACACGCTCACAGAAACACACGTTTGACTAGCACTGCCTCCCCTGGGAATTTTGAGGAGGATTCTCGTTGCATCATTGTATGCCACTTGTAACCTGTGCAAGCTAGACTTTTTATAGAATGACCACAGATGTGCAGTATAGAGTGGTGTGCAGTATGCTTTAAATAATGCCACTTTAACAGGTTTGGAACAACAGCTGAATGTCCGTGCAATGGTGTTTGCTTGCACATATAGCTTGCAGCACTGCCTGTAAATATCATCATCGTCGCTCATATTGGCTGTGATAAAGTGTCCAAGATATTTTATCTGTTCACAGACTGCAAGACTGTTGCTGGACAACTTAAACACAGGAAAATTATGCCTTTTATCCTGGGTGGTTCTGTAGATTAGAACAACACTTTTGCTCGAGTTATATTTTAAATCATATTCCATTCCATACCCAGTAGTAACATCTAGGAGCTGCTGCTGCTGATTTGTTCAATTTAGTGATGAATCACTCATGTAGACACTGAGGGTGGTTTCCCAGGAGCACTACTCAGCCTAAAACAGCTCTGTACAGCGTGGTTTGAGTCAGCCCATCTGAAAGCAGTTTTGTTCCCACGCCAGCTCCATGAAGCCCCTAGCCAATCAGCGGCCAGAATCACGATACCGGCCCAACTCAGCCTTGCCAGGTACCTCAATGGAGCAGGGACTAAAAATAGGGGAGAAAATACCAAAGCGTGCCCTTGGAAACCGTGGTCGGGCTGAACTGCATCGGTCCGAGTTGCCCTGAGTAGTGTTCCTGGAAAAGCACCTTAAGGCTGCAGAACCAGGCATATCAGCTCTACTAACTCCAACAGACCTGACCGGCAATCTGAAGTTGCAAGTGTGGTATTCTGGCCACAGAGCGGTGAGGGTCTGAGTGACATTTCATTCACCATGTAAAGGGTCATTTTGGCACATGCTGGCTCAAGAAAATGAGTTCAAAATACGAAAAAGTTGTAAAGTATCACTTTAAGTTATCTTGATGTCACGGTCTGGGGTGAGTCCTCCTCTCTCTGCTAAACCTTCTCTGAGCTTCTCCTGCAGGTGGGCGTGTCAAGGAGTGGACCAGCTGCAGCCCATCTGCTCATCAGTTGGCCAGGGACATATAAGCTGCTGGGAGACATCTTTATTCGCTGGATGATTAACTCAACTTCGGTATCTATGACTCCCGAGCCTGATTACTGAGTAATCCGAATAGATATCGTCCAAGTCGTACTTCTAGCCAGATTGCTGGTTCCTGTGTGTTTTTCCAAGCTTGCATGATTTTTGTAAGCTGCCTCTTCTCCAGATTTCTACCACCACCTTTCACACCGTCCTGCAACCTACCGGACCAGTCCCGCTGTCTCCCAGCCGCTCCCTGGCTGTCCGCTCCATACTGACCTTACCTTACCGGATCCTGCTCCCTATTCCGTGCTCAGCTCCTCCAGTCCTCCAGCAACCTGGAAACCCAGTCTCCTGTGATCCAGCGTGTGTCTCTGTCTCCCACTCTTCACGGACTACCCCCCCAGAACAACTCTTCTCTGGTTTCCCCTGGATCACAAACTGTAAGTCTCGACCTGTACCTCATTTGTCCGGATCCTCAACATCCACTAACTCTTGGTTGTGATGTAGACATTTACAACTACATTCTTAATTTTTTTTTGTTAGATTCTTCCTGACACTGTATACGTTACCAAAAAAAAAATCTGTGTCTAAAATGTTCATCTTAAAACAAAGTTTTAGTATATGAAATGTTTTGGTTCTTCATGTGTTAGAGGAATACAAAACAATACGCTTAAAATTAAGATTTGTTAAGAAAGTCGTTGATCTGTGCGATGTTTGGAAAAATTTTTGACATTTGAAAAGAAATTTCAAATAAAGGTTGTTTATTACACCCTGTGCCTAATTTCTTTTATTATAAATTCTTTGTCTTGATTTAAAACAAAACCTATTAATGATTCTTGATTGCAGAAGATTAATCTTGTACAGTTGCTTGTTCCAAGATTGTTCATCTCAACATGAAAGGGATAAAAAACTGAAAAAAGCACCAACAGGCTAGTTTTGAGTTAATTTTATTTAATTTTGCACTTGAAATTAGTGTTTCACTACTTGTATTAAGAAATCTGTCACTTGTCTAAAGTGTAGATATTTTTTCTTATTTCAAGAAGTCTTACCAAGTGCAATTATCTTGCTGCACTGGCAGATTATTTCACTTAATTTAAGGTCATTTAGACTAAATTCAACTATTTTTTAGCTTATTTTAAGATGGCTAATTTTTGCAGTGAAACCTTCAACTTGCGTTTTGGATCCAATCCCAACCAAATTATTTAAAGAAGCATTTCCTTTGGTTACTGCCCCCATTCTACATATAATAAATCTATCCTTAGTAAATGGATATGTACCACAAGATTTTAAGGTTGCTGTAATCAAACCTTCACTTAAGAAGCCTTCTCTGGATCCAGATGACCCAATGAATTATAGATCAATATCTAACCTTCCATTTTTATCCATAGTCCTGGACAAAATAGTGGCCATCCAAGTATGTGAGCATTTAAACACTAATGCTCTGTTTGAGGAATTTCAGTCTGGTTTTAGAGAGTATCACAGCACTGAAACTGCGTTAGTGAGAGTTACAAATGATATTCTCATGGCCTCGGATAAGAATCTTGTGTCTGTTCTAGTCTTGTTAGATCTCAGTGCTACCTTTGACACAGTTGATCACAATGTTCTTTTAGAAAGACTTGAACATGTTGTAGGGATCAAAGGAACAGCGCTAGGCTGGTTTAAATCCTACCTGTCTGACAGATTTCATTTTGTAAATGTACATGACAAATCGTCTTCATACTCCAGGGTTACTTGTGGAGTACCACAGGGTTCAGTGCATGGACCAATTCTTTTTACTATATATATGCTCCCAATTGGTAAAATCATTAGACAGCATGGGATAAACGTCCACTGTTATGCTGACGATACTCCGTTATATTTATCCATTAACCCTGATGAACCTAATCGGTTGGGTAGATTACAGGCTTGTCTTGAGGACATAAAAAATTGGATGACTCTAAACTTTTTGCTTTTAAATCAAGACAAGACGGAAGTTCTCATCTTTGGACCATAAATCCAGAAAAGGAAATTGCTTAGCCAATCACCTGACCTGAATGGCATTACATTAATCTCCGAGAACAAAGTAAGGAACCTTGGTGTTATCTTTGACCATGACATTCAAATCCCAGGTTAAACAGGTTTGTAGGATTTCCTTTTTCCATGCACCTTCGGAATATTGCTAAGATTAGAAGCATCCTTTCCAGGAGTGATGCTGAAAAACTAGTTCATGCATTTATTACATCAAGACTGGATTACTGTAATTCATTACTCTCAGGAAGTCCACAGAATGTAGTTAAAAGTCTTCAGCTTGTCCAAAATGCTGCAGCTAGAGTTCTGATGAGAATTAAAAAGAGAGATTATATCTCTCCTGTCTTAGCTTCCCTACATTGGCTACCTGTTAAATTCAGAATAGATTTTAAGATCCTTCTTCTCACATAAAAAGCTCTTAATAATCAAGCTCCATCATACATCAGTGATCTGATTGTTCCATACGTTCCTAACCGAGCACTTCGCTCTCAGACTGCAGGTCTACTGGTGGTTCCCAGAATATCTAAAATTAGGATGGGAGGCAGATCTTTTAGTTATCAGGCTCCTCTCCTGTGGAACCAGCTCCCAGCCTTAGTGCATGAGGCAGACAATTTGTCTACTTTGAAGAATAGGCTTAAAACATTTTTATTTGATAAGGCCTATGGTTAAAATCTGATGTTAGCCTAAATCTGGACAAGTGGGGGAGTAGAGGGAGGTGGAGTGTACAGTCGGTAAAGACGGCTCTCCCTTGTCCTGACTCCAACATGCCTCCATCTAAATAGGATAGATTATCATGAGTTATCTCTGTAGTTATGCTGCTATAGGCTTAAGCCTGATTTATGCTTCTCCGTCTGCGTCAGTGAGGAGACACGCAACGCCATTATCTGTCCTTGCATAGGGCTTCGGCAGGCACGCAAGTACGTACGGAGTCGAGCCCACTTTTTTAAACATCCGTCGAACGAGACGGATTACGCAAGCTTGTGATTGGTCAGGACGCAGCTGTTGTTTACAGCGCCGCCATTGCAAAGAGAGCCGAGTTTAACTAGCGGCAGACATGGAGAAGCTTGAAGAATACCTCGCGAAAAAACTCTAAAAATATGAACGTTTAAATCCCGTGACTGGAGGAGTGAAAAGATGCGCAGCAAGCGTTTTATTTGTGGACGGAAATGACAGGAAACGTGGGTTTAGAGGTGGGGAGCGCATGAAGAGGTGGGAGAATGAGAGACAAATATGTCCGTGTTAAAAGTCTCTTATCTACCCAAAAACACAATATAAACACACGATCTTGGACCGATACATGACAGGATACCACAGAACAGCGCTGCACCCTCTGTTGTCCTGCCCGGCAATTGCTTTGCAACACTCTCCAGGAGACAGAGAAGCACGAGAGCAAAACGCTTCCGTCAATCCGTGCGTATCTGTCCCTTGCGGAGCTGACGGAGAAGCATAAACCAGGCTTTAGACTGCTGGAAGATACACTGACCACTTTTCACATTCTACTGCTTTCTTCCACAATCTGCTTTATCTTTATCTGCTTAATCTTTAACTGTATTATTTTCTGCAATTTCAGCTGTTAACTTTATTTTCTCTCTGTTTTTCTCCCCAGAAGAAGCTACAACAATGTTCTGCTGAGCTGTGGTGGCCTCATGGAGGGGGCTATTGTCTAGCACACTGCTGCTAACCACTTAAACTTTCTCCCTCTCCTGATAATAACTTTTTGCTTTCCTTGACAGTGGATGTGCTACTACTAGTTTATCTGTTTAATTATAGATCCACTAGGATAAATATAATAAAGTTTATCTCTCACCAAATTGAATATTTACTAAGAAATCACAATATAACTATAGACACATTACTTTGTCTTTGTGTGTGTGTGTGTGTGTGTGTGTGTGTGTGTGTGTGTGTGTGTGTGTGTGTGTGTGTGTGTGTGTGTGTGTGTGTGTGTGTGTGTGTTCTCGATCCCCAGTGAGTCGTGGAGGATGGCTGCTTATACTGAGCCAGGATTCTCTGGAGGTTTCTTCCTGTTAAAAGGGAGTTTTCCTCTCCACTGTCGCTTTATGCTTGCTTAGTATGAGGATTGCTGTAAAGTCATTGACACTAGTCAGTGACTTGATGCAATTTGCTGGGCTCCTTATATAGGAAACATTTTTTCTGATTGGCTCAATGAACTGACCTGAATTGGAATGTTTATTACGTGAAATGCCTTGAGAGGACTCTTGTCGTGATTTGGCGCTATATAAATAAACTTGAATTGAATAGAAGAAAACTCCCCAGTCACCACTAACTATCCTGTTTATTTATTGCAGATGGCTGCACTGATTATTTTTACATGATTTGTTCTGTAAAAGTTGGTATTTTTGGTAGTCTACAGTTTTTTTTTGTCAGTTTAAATTACAATTACAGAGGTAATTCTAAAATATTATGGATCATGATAAAGATCTATTGGAGAGGGGGGGGGGGGGTTCAAAGGGGGCCTCGCCCGGGGAGTAATTCCATGTAGAACCGCCACTGTGACCAGGCTGTCACCAATCATCATGCCTGCAAACAGCTGCTCTCGTTTCTTTCTGTCTGATTCTTTGATCTGGTTCACTTCTACAGCAGTCTGTGTCAGAGCTGTGACAGTCATTATGTCCTCACAGGAATCTGAGTCCTGCTCCATCACTGTGTGAACTTTTTTTCCGTTTTCACTTTGGCTGCTTTTACTCCTGCATGCTATAGCAAAATGATTCTCTTTGCCACATTTTTTGCGTTTTTTTCCATATGCTGGGCATTTTGCTTTGAGTCTTTCATGTGCTCTTCCACAAAATCTGCATGATATCTCTTTATCTAGTCTTTTTCTCTCTTTTTGTTTTACTGCATGCAGTTCCTCCTCAGCCTGTCCCGCTATTGTTTTGTTGTATTCTCTTGAAATCTCCATTGCTCTACAAATATCTAGACATCTGTCTAATGTGAGGTTCTCTTCTCTGAGCAACCTTTCCCTCCAGCTGGAGCTGTTTGTGCCACAGACGATCCTGTCTCTAATCAGTGAGTCTTTTAATTGTCCAAAGTTGCAGGTGCTCGCCAGCAGCCTCAGGTCTCTAACATATTTATCAATATTCTCTCCAGGTGCCTGATTGCGTGCAAAAAATCTGTATCTCTCCACAGTCTCATTAACTTTGGGATTGCAGTGTTCATCTATTTTTCTCATCAGCTCACTTACTGCCACTCTTGCCTCAGCTCCAATCAGCGTGCCACAGAGCTCTCTGCCCCGTTCCCCGATCAGATAGTAAAACAGCTTCACTCTCGCCTTTTCCTCAGCATCCGGCAGAGCTAGTTCCGTGTAGAGTGTAAACTCTTCTTTCCATGTTTTCCACGCCTTAGACAGGTTCACTGCATCCATGCTCCACTGTGCGGGTGGCTTTAATCCATCCATCGTAGCCGCCGCTGCTCGCTGCTCATCAGCGTGCACCTGCTGTCCTGAGCCGTTAGCACCTCCGAGGCTAATTAGCCTAGCTGGACACGTCGGTACCGTCCACTCAATCTTTCTTCATCCGAGCGCGGTGTGGATCTCTCTAGACCCCGCTGACACCATGTTTCATCTTGTTCTCTCTATAAATTCCACAAGATGCTCAGTTGAC
Source organism: Nothobranchius furzeri (assembly GCF_043380555.1). Classification (NCBI taxonomy): domain Eukaryota; kingdom Metazoa; phylum Chordata; class Actinopteri; order Cyprinodontiformes; family Nothobranchiidae; genus Nothobranchius; species Nothobranchius furzeri. The sequence goes on along the minus strand of NC_091744.1, from coordinate 12,062,100 downwards.
TTTTCCTCGTCCGAGGCAAACCTTTATTGAACACTCAATAATCAGACATGTGTGTCTATCTCTCACCCTCCGGTGTTACACTCTCTAGACTCCGGGCGGAACACACGATTAAGAGCAATTCTCATTGCTACAGGCGGTGGGTAATTCCTGAGAACAGACGAGCAGGAACCTTCAGGACTCAGTAGATCAGAGCTGAACTGGAACGGGCAGACAAGATTAAAACTGAACATCGAACTAGACTGCGACTGGCTAGTGTTTACCCAAGATGCGAGTATCAACCGGCACTGGAGTTGTGTCACACCACTCCTTAAGTACCCCTGGCCCTCTGATCAGGGAGATCAGGAACAGCTGGCTCTCCGACACGCCCACCTGTTAACACAGAACTGGGACAACTGCAGTGTATTAAGTGAAATGGATAGTGAGCAGGGCAGACCGTTACAAGGATTGGTGCTGCATCTGTAGTGATGCGGGTGTTGTACTGATCTGTTGTGGTGAAGAGAGAGCTGAACCAGAATGCAAAAATCTCGATTTACCGGTGTTACCAACACTCACCTATGGTCACGAGCTCTGGGTAGAAGAACGAGATCACAGATAGAAGCAGCCAAAATGAGTTTTATCCACAGGGTGTCTGGGCTCTCCCTTAGAGATAGGGTGAGCAGCTCGGTCATCTGGGAGGGGCTCGGAGTAGACCTGCCTCCACATCAAGAGGATCCAGCTGAGGTGGCTTGGGCATCTATTTAGGATGCACCCTGGACGCCTCTCTGGTGAGGTCTTCTGGGCATGTCAAACCGGGAGAAGACCTCAAGGAAGACCCAGGACACGTTGGAGGGACTACGTCCCTCAGCTGAGGAAGTCTGGGCCTCTCTGCTTAGGCTGCTGCCCCCATGACCCGACTCTAGTTGGAAGATGGGTTTAGGTTCATGTTGAAGCTGTTTATTACAGATTTGTCTTTGTTTACACTCATCTCCTGATCCAGGTTGTCTTTTTTCCCTACTGGTGACACTACAAATTGTTGAGTTTTTATGTACCAAAATAAAATAATTATAATCTCAGTTTGTCTCATGTTGTTTTTACTTTAATCGCTAATTTTTCATATTACAGTGTTCAAACATTCATTTTCAATTATTTCTCAAAGAAGTTAAATTGTAATTATCACTTTTAATATACTTATTTCAACATTAGGATCATAACTAAATAGAAATCCAGAAACCCTGTTTTAGTGTTTTTATAGTCATCATTTTATGATTAATTCAAGTTTCCTTCAGCATGAAAATCAATGTGACTTTGAAGAAGGTTAAAAACAAGAGACATGAAAGATCTCTAAATTACACACCTTCACCTTCATTTAATTAGAAGTGAAGAATATCACTGTTCAGTGCTTCAAATCGGCATAGAGATTAAACTGGTTTATGCCGCATGCAGGGGAATAAATTCTAACACAGATATGTTCGGATTCCTCCAGTCGTGTTTTGCAAACTAAGAATCAGCTGGAGTCTAATTGTGTCTAATAAATGTCGAATGTAAGATTAGCAGGTAATGCACCTGCTGTAAATGTTGTATTATGTACATCTGCAACAAAGCTGCTAAAGGATCATTAAAGCAACTGAATCCTTTTTATTGGCTTCTAAACCTTATCTGTGCTGTTTGTGAGGGTGATTTGTACCCTCGTTATGTAACACGTTCAACTGTTTTGTTTTTGATCGTTCAGCCTGTTCACAAACGGCTGTTGTTCTAACATCATAATTAGACCAAAGCACACTGGAGCACTATTCATTCTTCCTAATGAGCAAGCATGCAAGCAGGATCGTGGGTCGGTCAGACTGTTGTGAAGATATAAAACATTACAACTCAAGAGTTTCTGTTCTCTCTCTGGTATATAATAAGTGCTGTTATTTAATATCTCTGAGGCACACTGGTATAATTTATGTCAGATCTAAGCATCACCTCGTGCATCATCAGTAATCGTTGCTGGAGGTCTGTGGCCTGCAGAGCTGCAGGAACAGACTCCACCTGCAGGCGCAGGGCGTGGTCAGCTTTGGACATTTTAGCTGCTTCAAAGACAAGAAAAAAACGTTTTATATAAAATCTGACAGATGAATCATAAATAAAGATGTTTTAAGAGAATCTGAGGGTTGTTTGTGTTGTCTAGTTTGTACATTTTTAACTTTTTTATGCATTCAGCAAATATATTCATAAAGCTTTCCATGTTATTGCTCAGTGACACTTGATCCGCGACAGTTTTGTTTTTTTCTGTATAAACTGTACTGCTATAGAAATCCCTCATTATTTTTTTCGGTAAATAAGTTTAGGATTTCATGAAACATGTTATTTTTACATATTTAAGTACAACTGCAAATTCATTTATGTGTCTCTTGACTACATTTCTAAAAAAAAATGATGACATAATTATTAACACTTTTTAAAATCTTCACTCAAACAGTCCAAAAGCTAAAAGGCTCCAGCATCAAATGCTAATATTTGAAAACCTTTAAATGTTTAAAAATGACTTAAAAACAAAAAAGAAAAAGACAAATAAAACTTAATTACAAAATACTGTCTTTTTTTGTTTGTTTGTTTAAGACCAACCTTCCAGAAGTTCAGGTGGTCTCTTCTTTGTCATGTTTGGGATTTTCCTCCCAGTCACATGATCAGGCCTCTGAGCCAATGGGAGAGCTCAGCTCAGGTTTCATTTGCAGTGTGAAGAAGGGACTGAGGAGGGAGGAAGAAGAACTAATCTGTTCTTCTGAGCCAGTCTGCCGGTCCTGACAAGTTCTCCACACTCTCCCCAGTCTGGATTATCTTTGTTTTATCAGCTATTTTTGTTGTTTTTCTTGGTTTGGGGGACTTCTAAATGGCAAAGATGAGAGGAGTTTCCACCACTGAGAAGGGATCAAGAGTTTGTCCTGAAACAGAGTGAAGAGAGGAGGAGGGAGGCTGATTTCCTCTTCATCTTTAAGCCTCTGCAGGAGTTTCGAAGTGGAAGAATGGGGGCTGGAGCGATGACCATCTGTGTGAGTAAAAGCTCAGAAAGATATGTGTGATTTAACGCCAGACATGTTTAAAAGGGCTGTGCTTCCTACAAATTTTAATTTTTACATCAAAGTAACTTTCATCAGCAGCATCAAAACAACCCTACTATTAAAGAAAATAAGAAGCTGTTTCCACATCCACGGCATGAGTCATTTACCTACTGCACATTTTTCCTCTCAGTCACTGGATGAGGTCAGTTTCTAAATAAAACCATCCTTAGACTCAGAGTTTGTCTTTATGTGCCCTCATTTATTTACTGCAGGATAATACTTCCTGTTTGAGCAGCTGCATTCAGCTCTGCAGCTCCTTTCTGTGATGCCTGTGTGGAGCTGAAGCTGCCATGCTCCAGTGGCCCACCCACATACTGTAGAAGAGAGGGGTGAGGAGGGTGAGGAGAGGGGGGAAGGCACATGCTGGGGCTTGCTATTCACTTTTTAGACCAACAGTACAAGACAGGATCAGATGGGCCAGATCCTGTTATTATTTCAGAGTTTAGTCTCTTGAACTTTAAAAACTGTGATGAGTTTCCTCACAAGACAACAAAAGTGAACTTAGCTCCTATAGAAGTAATTCAGAAGCTGAAGTGTGAAGTCCTAAATGTGGGGGAGGGGAGGATGAGGCATTGATCCAGAGGATGAACAACAGCAGGAAAACAATAGATGGAACTCTTTGGTTTCAGTTAAGACGTGATTTAAGTGTTTTTCTGTTTACTTTTACAGCAAATTTGTGACAAAATCACTGCTGTTTTGAACACACACCGGACACTTTATTAGGTACACATGTTACAATCACCTGAGAGCAGTTCAATGCAGAGGTGGTGAAGACGGCCTGCTGAAGTTCAAACTAAGCATTGGGTCACAACGCTAACCTTTGGGATGTAGTGGAATGAGAGATTGTGAATCACAGTCAACCTTGCCATTCTGTCAATAGAAAGCCAACTAGCCAAACAAGTTCACTTTTCTGATATCGTAAGTGACTTTGCAAACAAAAGGCCCGTCAGTGGGCATTTACTGCGATGTAAATACATATTTACATCTTCTGTACATCTTCTGTTCTTAAGGCTGTCTATATAATAAGAACCAGAAGCCAGTGTCAACTTTATTTTCATATTGCATTAAAACAAGAATTCTTTTCATTTCCAATGTGCCTTCTCATTACAGAAGTAATGGAGCCTATTTGAATTCATTCTGAGTGTAAAGTTGTCTCCTGTTTAAGAATCAATATTTGGAAATCAAATTTGCACGTGTCAGGGTTAAAATTGTTGCTTCATAAACTAGATGTAGCTTAGAGCTTAGAGCTCTACTAGTTAGTTTTAGAGATAAGGTGTGAATTAAGTTTTAGTTAAGGATAGGGCTAAGAGTAGACTGGCTATGGTTAGAGTTAAGGTTAGGCACAATCCAGTCACTAAAATGGAGAGAGAGAGAGAGAGAGAGATAGAGAGAGAGAGAGAGAGAGAGAGAGAGAAAGAGAGAGAGAGAGAGAGAGAAAGAGAGAGAGAGAGAGAGAGAGAGAGAGAGAGAGAGAGAGAGAATCTGTTGAAGTAAAGATTTATTCTCTTTAAGCCATCTTGGCACCATCTGTTAGGTGACTGATCACATGACTCATTCCTCTGAGTCACAAAGAAGAAGAAACCAAATAAAAAATCTGCACCTTCTATCTAATCCCCAAACATGTAGATAAACTAATGTGATGCTAGAATAAAACCTAAGTCTGTCATTTCACTGCATGTCAGTCCAGTTGTTTGAAGCAGTGAACCAAGGATGAACAATGTGTTGCCATGACGACAAAAGGTAAAACTCCGTCTGCAGTAACTGTGGACGTGGATGTGATGCTGAATCAACAAGGAACATGCCAAATAAACCTGTTTCTATGATTTAACTACTACTACAGTCTACTGACTGTGCATTCCAAATATGAGTGTAAAATATGCATCATGGACCAAGCTACCACTAGGGCTGGGCGATATGGCAAAAATAGAATATCACGATTTTTCCAATATTTTATCACGATTTCGATTTTATCACGAATTTTTATCCATGAATAGCATAACTTCAATTGCGTATTAAAGAAGAGAAACATTGAATAAATAAACATTTATTCATATTAGGGATAATCAGCACGGTGCTAACACACTTATATTTTAAACTCACACCAGAGATGATAAAAGCCCTGATAGAAACAATTACAAAAATCAGTTTTTCTCGTTTTTCAAGTTACTTAACAAAAATTAAAATCGTATTTAAAGTGCAAACATGTCAATTGCAAACATATTGTGCAAACATTAACTTGTTCAAAATACTATGTAGCTCCCAGTTGCTCATGTAGTGGATAGTTAAGCTCATATACGGCTCTGATGTGCGGCTGGACCAGAGATCGCTTGTGGTAGCAAATAACTGCGCATTCTGAATATTTTCTGCAACAAGTCTCTAAATAAAGTAAAAATTTCCAGTGCAGATTGGAGACAACCCATAGAAGCACTGATTTGATCTCATTTCAGAGAAAAATAGAACAGGTTAGATGCACCTAATAAATAAAATTACTAACAAACTCAGGAATCTTTCTTTGCTTCACTGTTCTGGTGCTGAAAATATCACTAATGTGGATCAAAGGAGATACACAGATGAATGCACCTCTTATTATTTGGAAACTACATTTACTGCAGCTGGCAGAGGCAGAGATTGTTTCTATAGATACACAGAATTTACAGAATCATTTTAAATTGTAATAGGGGAAGACTGCAGGAGGGAGCGGTAAAATACAGCAAAAACAAGAAACTACGAGTCTGATGAAACCCGCTGGTTTTCCATCAGGCAGTCACGGGGCAGCTCCAGCGACCCAGTGACCGAGCTCAGTCCGGCTCGGCAGAGGGTGAACGAGCCGAGGCGACGTCGTGCTCTGCTTAAGAAGAGGTGTTATTTTCCTGCTTCAGAAGAAGCGTCCAACGTGTTTTTACGCTTTCTCCGAGACATGTCACGTCGCTAAGTTGTTAGCGCCGCGCGTTAAGGAAACCCTGCGTTCCTCTTTGGAACGAAAACCTCATTGTCGCTCAGCCATGGCCGAAGCCATGTTTGTTCACACACAAGTGAAAACAAGCGGGGCACTAATATATTACTATGACTCACTCTGATTGGTTAAGGGTCAAACAAAGGCGTGTCATTCGCCTGAGGTAAGTTCCATTTTCATTCAGAGGCAGAAATTCAACAGCAGAGCTGTGAAATGTGATAAAAAGGTCTCTCAAAAATGACAGACCTTCAGATGTGTAGATCGTAAAACGGTCTAAAATCGTCATATCGCCCAGCCCTAGCTACCACTAATGTCATTTGTCCAACCATGTGGAATCCATGCTTCCTCAACTTTACCAAGATTCCCAGTCCCTGCACTGGCCACACAGCCCCACAGCATGATGAAACCACCACCATGTTTTACTGTAGGTAGCAGGTTTTTTTCTTGGAATGCTGGGTTCTTTGTCCTCCTTGCATAACGCCCCTTGTTGTGCCCAAATAATTCAGTTTTAGTTTAATCAGTCCACAACACCTTATTCCAGAATGAAGCTAGCTTGTCCAAATGTGCTTTAGCAAACCTCAAGCAGCTTTGTTTGTGCTGAGTGAGGAGAAAAGGCTTCCTCTGCATCACTATCACTGTCACATACAGCACCTCCTTGTGTAAAGTGGACCGCATAGTTGAACGATGCACAGTGACTCCATCTGCAGCAAGATGGTGGCGTAGGTCTGTGGGTTGACTCTGACTTTTCTCACCATTATTCACTTTTGTTTGAGATTTTTCTTGGTCTGTCACGTCGAGCCTTAACTTAAACTAAACCTGTGGTCTGCTTCAATATGTTCCTAAATGGTGGCGTGCATGGTGGCGCAGTTGTTAGCGCTGTTACCTCGCAGCACGAAGGTCGCAGGTTTGAAACTTGGTTGCAGCCTTTCTGTGTGGAGTTGCGTGTTCTCCCCATGCATGCGTGGGTTTCCTCCGCGTCCTCCGGTTTCCCCCACAGATCACAACATGCCCTATATGTTATAAATTGTAAGTCGCTTTGGATAAAAGCGTCTGCTAAATAAACATAAACATAAATATGGAAACAGACAGCTGACATTTCTGAGACAGCTTTCTGTCTCCTTCCCCTAAACCATGATGGTGAACAGTCTTTGTTTTCAGGCCCCCTTGTTATGAGTGTTAATTACATTTAATTAAGGACCACAAGAAATTAAAATTTCGTATCTAGTATGAAATCCATCTTGTGGCCCACTGGTTTATTTAATCAGAAGATTGGTACTTTTTAATGCAGGGATTTAGATGACACCCTTGCATTAACTGAGAGACAAGAGAAGAGAGCGAGACCTTCAAACGTTTAAGATGATTTATTACTAAATAATTTTAAACAGTTTAACAAGACTGACTCAGCTAATGATGGATGTTCTGTTTGAATGAGGCGTGAGGTGGTTGGTGTGTGTGAATGAGTGTTATTCAGAACCCAAACAAAGTCTGAGTGGGAGATGATGTTTTGCTCCTAACTGATCAGAGTTTGAGACTCGTGGCCATAAACACATGAGACGCCATTTATGTCGCATCCACATACCCTCAGTGAGACCTCCGTACAGATCCAGATGCCAGGTCCACAGACCCTCCTCTGGTACTGGAGCCAATGAAACAGAGTCGACAGTACGACAAACCAGTCTTTGGATAGTCTCCAGGTAAAAACGACAGGTGGCTCACAGCGTCAAAAGGGGACCCTCCTTGGGTCAGCGAGTTCAGCTTTTATTCTGAAAGGTACCGTTGCTTGGTTAGTAACAAACAACAGAATTTTCCCAGCTTGATGGTTCTCAGCTTAAAAAGAGAAGTACAGATGGCCGGTCCGATACTTCACTTAGCATGCGATGAACTCCATGGGATCTTGAGAACTGAACTTAAGATGGCATTGGAACTGTTTTATCAATCTGGATGTTTTTGATTCTGGTCGAATCAAAGCTGGCAGATTTATAAACACCACAGAGACTCTGCCACACTTCAGACTAGGAAGGTTCTGATTGGATCAGCAACAGCAATGTGTCATGCGGCTGTTTACCTTAACGTGGGTCAGCGTGTCTAGTGACTAGATTAAATCATATTACTTATTAAAACATATTAATCATAATATTGTGATTTCACAGATCGGTCACATTGTATTATTGACTAACAGTTGTTTTGATTAGCTTTATTGAAAATAGAGTTCTTTGATTTAATAAAAGAAGAGTCTCTTCATCTTCTGTCTTCAATGCTGGAAAGTAAACAGTTTAGATGCGAATGCATGACCTTGAGGCTGTTTCATGCACTCTGGTGCTGTGTCAAAAGCAACTGTGGAAAAGGTTAAATAACCTTGGAGGAATAGCTCCTTCATCACGTTACACCCTTAAATACTGTTCCTCAATTGGATTAACCTCTGTATGGAGGTCAAGGGTCACTGAGCTTACCAAACCAATTCCGAGTCCCAATAATTAGTTCTAAATGTTTTGGAATCAATAAAATTACAACAGAGCCCAAATTTATGCACCTGCTTAATTTTGTTAAAACATTTATTGCACACCTTTTGTAAATCCTATAAAGTTCACCTCACTTCTCAAACATCACTGTGTGTGTCTCCTACATGATATATTTAACTGAAACAACCAACGATTTATACATAAAAATCATAAAGATTAACAAGGCTGCTCAGGTTGCTATAAACTGAGAAGTTCCAACATCTGAGAGGGGCTCACAATAGAGCTGCTGCTCCTCCAGCAGCAGCTCTCTCTTGCACAAGAGAGCTGGTTCAATGCTAATTTTTTCAGTTTGTGACATTAAAAATGGGGACTTTTTTAAACCGCTTGTTTTAGACGTTTCTTATATGACAGCATTAAAGGATGCAAACTGTGAGTTTTGCATATGTCTTCTTTAACACAGTCCCACTTAGGGTTGTCACAGTAACCGATGTAGTGGTAAACCCCGGTAAAAAAGTTGACAATAATAATAACCGTCTTGTTTTTAAAAAAACTATATTATCTCGGTGGATTACCGTGGCTGCTGTGTTGGCACGGTGACCCTTACCAGCCACCGTATCATCTGCTGAAGTTGCCGGCGGCACATGCGCACTTTGTTGTTTACAACCAAAACTTTCTTGAAGCTAAAGCTGAAATAATGGCCAAAGGAGGAGACGGCAGCGCTCAGGACATTTATTATCCCTCAAAGAAGACAAAGTGGGAAGTACGGGCATTTTTTGGATATCTGAAGAATGCCGAGGGACAGTTGATAGAAGACGGCTATCCTGTTTGCAGCACGTGCAGAAAAAGTGTCTGTGAAAGGCAGCAACGCTTCAAATCTCATGACACATCTGTGTGACCATCACCCACAACTCTACAGTCAACGCAAGGCAAGCTAACGTTAGCGTTTTAGCTAAAATGCGTGATCCCAGGATTTGGGTTGAGGGAGAATGCAACGAGTTGCTATATAAAGCAGCCGCAGCGCCGCTACCTGCATATAAACCGTGTCGCGGACACTCCCATGTTGAAATGACGCTATGCATTACGGGGCTCCCAGGGGCAGATAAGAGTTGGTCTCTCTCCGAGAATAATTATGAATTTATGACATTTTCCCAAATCAGCAAAGCTCACTGGAAGGACACAAACCGAGAACAATATTTTCCTGATATAGGGGTTATTACTCAAGTAAGGGTAAAGTATCTGATTAGAAGGCTACTTGAGTACAGAGTATCATGTGATCTAATATTTTTAAAATGATGACATTAAACAGACAAAAAATAAGAAGTTATGGGCAAATATTGGTATTTTAAAGACTAAAGGGGAAAATGTAAACAAATAAACAACATAATTACAAAATAACACGTTTAGGCTAAATTTAGACACAAACTGAGGACAATATTTCCTGACATACAAGGTTTGTTTAACTCATTCACTGCCAGCTGTTTCCTGATCACTAACGGCCTTCGCTGCCAGCGTTTCTCACCATTTTTACTGTTTTTTTAAGAGTCACAGAACATTGCACGCTAGGATGATGTCGACGCCAAAATAACCAAAACAAAGAGGAGACTCACCTCTTACATCAGGAAGAATCCGTGTGTTTTCAGCGTTATCCGTTCTTTCATAATCTGTTGTTGAATTGTGATCGGCAGATGCTTTTCCGGTTCGCACCTCACTTTTTTCACAGGAACGGTGTCGGTACAGGATCTGCTCGGATGCAAGATCGGCTCAGGGTCCTTCAACTGCCGATGACGTCAAAGTACGGCAAACCCACTCTGACAAAATACACTACACATCTTTATACTGTTGGAAAGAATTTAGCAGTTTTGTTATTAAAATAATCTTTCTTATGACGTAAGTTTGTGTTTATAATGGTATTTGTAAAATAAAACACTATATTGTATTCATAATGTTGAACTCCTCTTTGAGCACATCCCTTGAAGGATCATAGGTATTAGCAACACCTGTGAAATTGTATTTGCAGGAAAGAAGTGTGTCCCGTTTATTGAAGTATTTTGTGTTTAGAGTTTTTGACGTCTTGTCCAGTTACGCTCATAGCTGCTAGCCAAAACTCTGGAGCTTAAAGTTTTCTGGCTTTACTAAAATACCTGTCTGTACTTATTTGATTGATGGTAGTTTTACTTTCTATTAGACTCCAAATGTAATCATTTGGCACGTTTTCTAATTCTTAATTTGTAATAATGTAATCGGCGATATTAGCATTAGCATTCCTATGGGTTTTTCCATGTATATTAGCATTGCGCAAACCACTCGCTGCCAAATTGCAGCCTTTGCGATTAGAAAATCTCCTTTTGTCACAACGCAATTTAATTGCACATGCAGTAATCATTCAGCCCTAATATACATGCAGCTCTATGCTAAAAGAGTATTTTCAAAGAAGTAATGATGAATTTCTTTGTAAAAGTTGTCCATCTTTCCAACAGAAAAATTTGCCTGGACCAACGTAACGTGATAACATCGTAACGTGATAACATCGTAACGTGATAACATCGTAACGTGATAACATCGTAACGATGTTCCGTAAGGTTCATGTTCAGCCAATCAACTACTTTGACGTCATCGGCAGTCGACGGACCCCGAGCCGATCTTGCACCCGAGCAGATCTTTTTTTTTTTTTTTTTTTTTTTTTGAAGGAGTCTTTTTTTTAATTTAGTAAATTTACAAACAAACATGGCCCCTTGACAATGTTAAGTTCAAAACTTAAATTCAAAAGGAGCAGTTAATATAACATTTGTAAGTATCCAGTAAAAGAGAACAACAAGAGACAAAAGAACATGAAGAACAAGTACAGCTTTCAATGAGGGTACGGCATATATCATATAGAATTAGGAAATCACTTTGGAAGTTCAGCTAACATGTTATTTAGATTTTCACCATATTTGTTGAGTTGTTTCAGGGATTTTAAATATAATTGAAATTCTATTAAAAAACATTGAAGACAGGGGATGATTGCAAAATTCGTTGTTAATGGATAAAAAATTTGGCTAAACAGAGGATGATATTATAGCAGAGTTCTTTATCTTTATTATTGAATATAATCCCAAATATTATCATATCTTTAGTGATGTGAACTGGGAGTGGTATTTTAGTTCTGATCCACATCTCTAGCTTTTTCCAGAACAATTGTGTTTTCTGACATTCATAAAATATATGATCTATAGTTTCTATGTGATTTTCGCAAAAAGAGCAGTTGTTGCTATCAATATTAAAACGAGCTCTTAACAACTCTTTTGAAGGATAGATTGCATTCATTATTTTAAAGTGGGTTTCTTTAGCTTTCGGTGGTATAGGTAATTTTAGGTAGATAGTTCTTATTTTCTCAACAGATATTTTATCAAATTTGTAAATTATGTTATTTTTGTTTGTTTTTCCAGGAAAAAGAGATTCATTTAAGGCTGATCTTATTGTTAGATTGTTGCATTTTCTGTCAGTTAACAGAAGACCTTTAATAGATAAGATAGGAAGGATTGGAATAGAACATTGATGTTTTAGATATTCTCGGGCTTGGATGATCAACTGTTTTGGAAGTGCATTATGTAACCTGTTAAAGTCAAGCTCAGAAGCCTTAAAATTGTATCTTCTGCAGAAATTGTCATAATTCAAGAGCTGACCATCTACATCCATTAAGTGTATAATAGACCATATATTGTTATCTAACCAATCTTTATAGAATAATGATTTGTTTCGGTGCAATATAAATTGATTGTTCCAAATGATTATAGAGTGTGGTGAGTAGTTATGTACATATATCATTTTCCAATACAATAAAATTTGTTTATGGAACTCTGAAAGTTTAATGGGGAGTTTGTTTATATTGTAGTCAGTTAGGAGAAGAATTTTTAAGCCACCAATTTTATTAAAGATGTAATTGGGGATACTATACCAAAAGAAGTCTGGGTGATTTAACCAAAATTTTAACCATTTAATCTTTAGGGTGCCATTAAGACATTCAAAGTCAATGGCCTTTAAACCTCCATCTTTTATTTCTTTAGTCATATGAGCCTTTTTAAGGTAGTGTGGTTTGTTTCTCCAAATAAAGTTAAAGTTTGTTTGATTTATTTTTTTAATTAGGTAGTTTGGTAAGGCAAGGTTACAGGTTGGGTAAACTAATCTTGATAGACATTCCATTTTGGTGAGATAGATGCGACCTAGAATAGAAAGGTCACGTTGGAGCCACAGGTTAAGTTTAGAAATTCCTTCTTTAAGTTTATTTTCAAAGTTTAAGACTGAATTAAGTTTAGGGTTTTTGTTAATGGTCACTCCTAGATATTTAACCTCAGATTTTATAGGGATATTATGTATTTCTTTTAACATTGTGTCGTGAATGGCTAGAAGTTCACATTTTTTTAGATTTAGGTTCAGACCTGAGGCCTCAGAGAAGAGTTGAATCTTTTGGATGGCTATAGAAATTTGTTTAGAATCCTTTAAAAAAAGCGTGGTGTCATCTGCAAGTTGACTTATAATTAGATCAGTGCCTAGAACATTTAATTTTGCAATGTTATCACAGTTTTTTAAGTACAATGCCAACATTTCAGTAACCAGAATGAATAGATATGGTGAGATTGGGCAACCTTGTGGGATTCCAACATTAATATTAAATCTAGGGGTGGTGTTTTTTGGTAGGATGACACAGCTGTTTATGTTGTCATATAGGCCTTTAATTAAGTTGATAAAGTTGGTCACCCGAGCAGATCTTGTACCGACAGCGGCCCAAAACGATCTCCTCATATGGATGGCCTGCTTCCTGATCATGTGACGTGTGACATATGCGGATGAAGATCGGCTTCAGGGCTGAGATGTTTGTTCTCTCAGCGCGGGGACTCGTTCCGATGCTCAAACAGTAAAAAAAATGTAAATGAATTAGTTAATTGTGTGAAAATGTAGCATGTTTAAAATAAAACGCCGCGATAATACCGAAAACCGTGTTAATTTTGGTCACAATAACCGTGAGGTTAAATTTTCACACTGTGACCACCCTAGTCCCACTTTTAAAGATACGTGTAATTGCATTTAATTACATTAAATTATAAAAATTACATTTTATCATTTGCTTACAGGTTAGTCTCATAATTTTTGCTCATTCAGTTTTTCACCTACAGAGTATTTTTATATTGCGCTTCAATAGCTGTCTAAATATGCAGGTGTGTGTGTGTTTCTGAAAGTGCCCTTTTAATTAGGAGGTGTTTCCTGGTAACCTGAAATGTGTGGTAGCAACACACATACAGCCTTCCCCTGTTCCTCCTCTCCAGCACTGAGCACAAACTGTCCTGAGAGCATGACGCTGCAAACACAGGAGTGCGTTTAATTCACCGCCAGCTCAAGTGGGTTCCAGCATGCATGACCTCTCATTTATTCGCTCTGATCTCCCTGCAGCACAACAAGGCGGCTGTGCAGGTTAGGGAGGACATGAAGAAGATGGTGCAGATCCCCATCCTGAGATCCAGAGCCGTGGCAGCTAAGCACACCAAGCTGTTTGGAGTGTCCATGTTTGAGCTGCAGGAGCAGGGTCTCCTGGAGGAAGGAGTGCCTCTGGTGGTGAGGAGGATGGTGGAGTATCTCATCCAGCATGGTGAGGAAATAAGCTTAATTTACCTTCTTTTCCATTGTTTTAGTAGTTTTAAAGGTTCTGGCAAAGTTTTTACAAGATATCCATTTAACTAGGTTTCTATTTTTTTAGACATGACTAATTGTTTTAAGGATGTTGTTTCTGTATTTTGTTGAGTTAAAATCATTTAGACAAACACAACCTGCTTTAGTTGTATCACTTCTGTCGTTGCATGAGTAATCCCCACAAAGTAATGCACTAAAGAAGTTTTGACTCATTCTTGTCATGCTAACACTGTTCCTGAAGAATGAGAACTCATGAACTGTATTTTGTTTGTATTAGAAACACCATGAATGCCATTAAAGTTACAGTCAGCATACTTCAGTCTCACATCTCAGTCATTTTTGGAGTAGAACACCATAAATATTAACTCTTTCATTTAGAAAAGAAAGACGTGGAAGAGGCTGGAATCTGCAAACTTCATCTCTGTGTCCAAATGAGCTTTTCTCTTTTCTGCATCGTTCTGTGGTGCTGCTGATTGACCACTAGATGTCAGTATGAGAAAGTAAAACTGATAATTCTTTTAGTAAATATTTTATTACCTCACATTTAATCCTTGGTGATGACCGTTACGATGGTAATGGCTGTGGCTTAGAGTGGCTGGTTCAGTCGCCCACCCCCATCCAGGTCATCCTAGAACAGTAGATAGCTTATCAGGCTTTCCTCGGTAAACAAAAGTTTACAAAATCTAAAAGAGCAGCAAAATTATGTCACCAATGGTGTCCCTGCAAAGGCAAAAACGTCAAGCAGGGAATAAATAAATGTGCATCAAACACAAACATTGCTGGTCTGATGGAGAGAAATACTTTGATTTAACAAGAAAGAGCCTAAACAAAAAATTAAAAGGCCTTAGGAAACTTTAGTGGAGTCGGGTTGCTGTATTATAACACAAAAGAGATCAACGACAAACTAAAACTCAAATCTGTAACTTTTTTATGCTGATGTCATATATAGAATAAAGAGCAAGTCACCCCCCTACCTGAGTCTTACTCTTCTCCCACTTCCTGTTTAAAAATACAACAAATGCTGTTGTCTGACAGATTGAGAGGGTGGAGCCGCTAACAAACACACACACACACTAGGGATGGGTACCTTTGACATTTGAATCGATTCGGTACTAATTGCCAGTACCTAGGAATCGATACCGGTACTTAACGGTACCAATTTTCAATACTTTTGAGTGTTTATTATTTTAATTCACTTTTAAAATTAACTATATATTTTTATCAATATATAACAATATTTGATAAATATTGCGATAAATAACATTCAACTTTTTGTATTTTAACATTGTCGTTGTAGTTTTATAAGCTGATAATTAAACTGAAGCAAACATCTTTTCTGTGAACTAAATTTACAGTGTATCTTCATTCCTTTTGCCGTCTTTTTCCATTTGATTTTTCCTACTGGGAAGTTAGAATTTCCGAGGAGAAAGCGAACGCACCATTAGCTGATAACAACGGTGGCAATGGAAGCTAACATATCAGGCTAACTTTATCTTTAACAGTTTATTTAACTGCTGGAGCAGATTTAAATGATGATGCCTCACACTTAGATCGTTGTCACTGGTTTCATCTTCACCCAATCACCCGTCGCATTTAGTAAAGTGAAGCCAAACTTTAGTGCGCGTTCATGTTCTTCTAGTCGGAAATTCGGAGTTCCGAGGAGAAAGCGAACGCACCATTAGCGAAACGGAAGCTAACATATCAAGCTAACGCTATCTTAAACATTTTATTTACCTACCGGAGCAGATTAAGATGAGGATGTCTCACTTAGATCGTTGTCGCTGGTTTCATCATCACCCAGTTACCCATCACATTTAGTGAAATGGACCCAAGCGTTAGCGTGCGTTCTTCTTTCTACCATGCTGCTCTGTTTACAACTCGCTTGCAGGGACCGACGACATAACGCTCTTGCGCATGCGCAGCTGTCTAGGCAAGTTCTCGTTATGAAGGACGGGTACCGAAACGAGGCACCGTTTGAAATGACGTGAATCGGTGCTCGGTCGGTACTATGGAATTCGTTCGGTACCTTAAAAAGTACCGAATTCGGTACCCATCCCTAACACACACACAGGTACACAACGGCATTGTGACATCATGTGGTACCAGCTAACATCATAGGGTACTTTCTAGCCAATGACGTTGGCAGATTTCAGTTCAAATTTAGTGCAGTTTTGACCTGAAGAGAGCGCAACACTGAGAGTTTTAGGCAGAATATTTAAATTTAACTAGGATGCACTAAAGTACCAAAATATTGACTACATGTGTCTACAGCATGATTAGAGACTCGTGTATATAGTTTATCAGCAAAAAAAAGTTTTATTTGGGGTGACTTGCTCTTTAAGGAAGGTATCACTTCCTGATTTAGGCCCATTTTGGTTCTTTGTTCTGTATAGGACAAATAAAGGAAAGAGATATAAATAAATAAACAAACAAAAACACAAATAAATAAAACTAAACTCTGTGAGACTTGGCCTCTCCTTTACAACGTTGTGTATAAATACTAATATATGCATACAATACTGTATGGATTAGGGGTGGGGGGTCAAAGGTTGGACCAGCTGACTTATAACCATAAACCTTTGCCTCCCTTGGCCCCCGCTTGAAGGCACCCCTGTCTACGCCCCTGTCTACGAGCTTGAAATTTAATCAATGGTTTCACCCAACACACTTTCAATCAGCAGCATTGGGGTTTTTCATATTTTTTGTTTAAATAAATTTTTCAACTGCATTTTATAGCAAAAAAATGTTCTAATCATGTATTTGTTAGGGGGAAGTTACAAATAAGTTTAGATGGCACCCTGAGAGTCTACAATAAAATAATCAACGATTACTTGTCTACATTTAACTAACTTCTTTAATAAGGTGTCAAAATGGTTGAATCAAAGGTCGATACATAATTCTGTTTTCCGGTGTTTATTTACTTGAATATGTTTAAAACACATTCCTGAATGTAATCTGACCCAAACTAGATTATAAAGCATGGAATTCCTGTTAGATCATTGGTTTAGGATTTGCTTGAATTTGCTGCAAAGGTTTAGAAAAATGGAGTATTTTAGTTCCATCCTTCGTCACAGAACTGATTACACCTTTCATAAGGATCTAATTCCCCACCCAAACACATCTTATTGAATAATTGATGTAGCTTCCAGTCCAACACGTGTCACCTGTAACTGAATAGCATTTGTGTTCTGTAGCTCTGCATCAGGACGGCCTGTTCAGAGTCAACGGGAACGTTCGAGCTGTGGAGACTCTGAAGCTGCGGCTGGAGAGTGGAGATGACGTCAACCTGCTCTCTGAATCGGACCTGTGCACCGTGGCCAGTTTACTCAAACGTTACCTGAGAGAGCTTCCTGGAGGCCTGGTGGACTCAACGGTCCAGCAGGAACTGATCCGGTACTTTCAAGGTAAATGCTGTTTTCCCACTTATGTTTAACTGGTTTTGTCTGCATCTGCAGGAACTGTCTGGGGTGCAGAAGTAGTTCAGGTTTATAGCAACCAGGAGAAGCATCTAACCCCATGTTTCATGAAAGAAGAGTGTGTCGTTTGGCTTCAGATGGCCTTCAAGACCAGACTTTTCAATATAGACACAGAAGCCCCTAAGAGATTTTTGAAAAAATAATATATTTTTGTTTAATGCTGACCCCGAAAAGTGAGACAAAAATGGCTCATCAGCAACAAAAAAGGCTTTTTTCAGAAATGAAATAGAAAACTTTTTATCTCTACAAAAGAACGTTTTCACTTGCATTACGAAATTGGGAGAAAAACATGGTCAGACTAAGAAATCAAGACAGGCTTTTAAAATCTAATTCATTTTTATTTGCCTCTGACTTTAGTCTAACAACTGAGTGAGGGGTTTATGCGGATCTTGACTCATCTAAAACCCTCAGTGTGCATGTTCCCATGACCAAATCCCTGCAGCTTTAAGGTTTGAATAACAATCTGATGATATGATGTAGTCCTGCATCATGAGCTTTGAATGAGTGGCCCCCAAAATATTCTGTTATTCGGTCTCAGATATCTCTGGTTTGATCATACAAACACGTTTTAAAGGCTAAATATTTCAGAGCATGAAGAAAACCACTTCAGCTCACTAGAAATAGTTTGTTTTTCAAGTTTATCTTTTATTCTGGAACTCACCTGAAGACCCCAGTGCAGTTCTTGGTGACCCACAGTGGGGTCCTGACCCCAACTTTGGGACACACCTACCCCCCAAACTCAGTAATGTGCCCAAATTATCATCACATCCATTTATTCAACTCTGACCGAGAACATCTAAATATTTTCAGGCTCTTTGCTGCAGCGTCTGGTTTTCTGTCATCAGGATGGTGTGTGTGTGTGTGTGTGTGTGTGTGTGTGTGTGTGTGTGTGTGTGGTGGTTGGGCTGTAGGACTTTTTTTTCTGTCAGACTAATAGGCACACTTGTGAAGGAAATTCAGTTTTCTTGTCTCTGTCCATTTATTTTCCTTAAGACAGATGTGTAGTGAATTATGGGGTTTAATCATGACCAATAAGATGTGATGATTCTATATAAATATAGAATATCAAGCTGATTGATCTTTGAATGTTCAACCAGAAGAATTTAGGATTTTTTGCTTATTCAGGGACCATAAACACTTCGTATTAATTCAGACAAAGTCAAGTATATAATTTAAAAATAAACTTTATTTTCTAGACTACTTATAATACACGACAAGCTATAAACAATGATGTGTGATGGAATGTGATGTGTGGTGATGGAATGTGGAGTAGATGTTTATCAGAACCTTTGTGTCCGGAAGAAACTGAGTTCTGGGTGTAAAAGAATTAGTTGTCTGCTATAAACTAGAGAGTTGATTATTCATAGAACGGCATCAGATGCAATCTTGTTGTGTCTACATACCCTGAAGGAGACCCTCTTTTGGATCCGAGATGTCGGGGTGGTCGGGAGACCCCAAGGCATCGAAGTTCGTAGATTTACCACAATGCGACCAGGTCAGTCCAGAGATGTCTCCAGGTCACAACAAACAGGTGGACTTGTTTTGCGTCTCAAACGGATGGACTCTTAAGGAGTCGCATATCTGTGTCAGCTTGCAGCGTGCAAACGGGTTTGACTGTGCGTCAAAGAGATGTTTCAACAGAGGCTGGTTCCGAATTAGCCACTTTTGAGTGTCAGCTGGAAACTGAGTGACTTGGGCAGTCACTCTAGTTTTAAATCCAGATTTTATCATTTCTGCGAATCAGAATTTGACATGTTTTTTTAGGCTTTTACCAAACATCCCTCAGAAAACCATACCTTCCAGATACAAGCTCTTCTTGTTCTGTGGATAAAGAATCTTTTTGGATCCTACAGATGTGAGCAGACTTTTAGGGAATTTAGTCACTTTTCTATGAAACACAATTAGAAGAAGAAAGCATCTTTTTCAGGAAACGGATGACATAGATTGAAAGAAGAAAATGTAAACAAAAACCCAACACCTTGGTTTTTTTATTATTATTTTCTTGCATGAGCAGAAAGTGGAGATGCTGGTTCCTGTTTGGTTCTGAGGGACCTGCTCCAGCAGCTGCCAGATGTTCACCACAGCCTTCTGTGTTACCTCTGTCACTTCCTGACGCTTGTGGAGAAAAACCATGAAGACAACCGAATGACCGCTCACAACCTCGCCACTGTGTTTGGACCCAGTGTCTTCCAGTGAGTGGAAAATTTGTGTTTTCAGTAGAAATGAGTGGTAACCCAATTAGTGTATTGACCAGTTAAAATGACTGATGTTTACCTAACTGGTTGTGTTTGTCCAGGCTAACCAAGCAGGAAAAATGACGATGCAGCAGAAGCAGCTGCACCAACCTGCTTAACCAGCTGTAACCAGCTGTAACCAGTTCGCTGAAGTCCACAGTTTAGTTCTTTTGTTTTTAAGCACGTACCTTTTCTGCATCTAACCATCTCTGTTTTTCCTCATTCTTAAACACACAAAGAGTTTATCTGCAAAATGATAGAAAAGTCAATTTTGACCAAAATCACCTAATTTTATTCTGAGCGATGTCACGTTAAGTGAATAATACAAAGATGCATTTTTTTAAAAATGTATTTAAAAAAACAGAGTCATTTGTTTGTTTGTTTTTTAAGCTAATTAGTTGTTTATTTATTTCAAGCACTTAGGTTATATTTTGGTGAAATTAAAAATACACACCCCTCCCAAAAAAATTTTTTTTTTTAAATCAGTGCTTTACATCTCAGTTGGCTCTTTTAAGATACATTTTAGTAAATCAGATAAATTCTTACTTGTTATTCTTCAAATACAACATTTTACCACCAGCAGCACTTACCGTCTTATGCAAAGGCTGTTTAATTTATAGCACATTTTCTTGTTCAGACCGAAGAGCAAAAGAAGTTGAGATCATCCTCATAATTTTCTTTACAAATCAGTTGGCCTATAATATAAAATACAAGATAGAAGCCTGGTGTCTGAGTCCTCTGACCACACAATGGACCCAGCAGATCAGAGGTCACCTTTTTACTTTCCATCTGAAAAGAGAAACGCCTGCAAACAAACACTCCACACACTCACACTGGGATGTTCATTTGTCCTGAGTCTGATCCCGTCCACCTTGCAGAAACTCAAACAAATGCATTTATGTCATCTAATACAAACTAAGGATCAAACAGTCCTTTGATCATTTAAAAATATGAATTTACTGCAGTTTTCAGGAGCAGAATATGTAATTTCCGCTTCTGTTGTGTTAAATGAGATTATATGTACCTGTGTGTGCAGCTGGTTCAAACCTCTATGTCTCTGTTGCAGCTGCAGTATCAGGCCCTTCAGCCTCGCTCAAGTGGCTCCTCATAACTTTTAAAGGGTGTGACTTGAACTTGATTCATAGTAATGATTGATCTGACAACAGCAAAGCGAAGTAGATTAACATAACATTTTTGCAATAATTACATCAGCTTTTAAGTAAATAAAGTTTATTTAGAAAGTACTTTTCACAGAGAAAAATCACAGTGTGCTTCACAAAGATCCATAAAATCAAAAAGATTGTAAATAAAATGGTCTTCATATCAATTATGAACAACTAATCATTATTTTGGTACCAGAAATAGCTAAACGTTTTCATTGTTTGTGCAACTTTTACTTCAGATCCACTAGAAAATTTAAGATTTTTGTTCAATTTTAACCAAAATAATATTGTTTAAGTGGGAAATAGTTCTGCAAACGTACTCAAATGCATCGAAAAGAACAGTAGCACCTGACAAGACTTCTCATGACAAAGAGGAAAGCAGAAACACAAATAGGTGATTATTTTAGTCATGAGTGAAGGGTCATGTTATGGTCAGTCAGGAAGGAGGTCAGTTTGTTTCTGGCCACCAGGTGGAGCTGTAGCTTTTGATGACAGTTTAAATTAAAGCATCATGACAACAAAATGATTCAACAGTCTTGATGTTAAAGGTCCGGGGAATGCATTTCTTTACATTTGAACAGCTCTGTTCCTGATAGATGTTTTATTTGCTGCAGTGAAGCAAAAATGATTAAATACAAAAAATAAATATAATTAATCATAATTCATATTTAAAACCGTTGATTTTATCCACCTGTTAACTTGTATGTTTTATCGCTTTAGTAAATAAACAGTTGCCTGAGAGCCTCTCACTGATCGGCTAGTTTTACATCATGCATACAGTCCTGCAGCTGAAACTGGCCACTGGTGGGTGCTCCCAGTGACAAACTGGTTTGATCAGGCCAGAGCTGCCAGCAGAAACACAATCAGGTTTCACTGGAAGGAAGGCATTCATACTGTACAGCCTGTTCTTGGCTCTGCAGGCCGCGAGCGTGCTGAAGCTGTATTTACAGTACAGCCTGCTGCCAAATGTTCATCCCACACAGCTGCTCAGTCACATCACACCTGCTGCTTAGTTAGCGAGCTGGGAGGAGGTGATGGAACAGGTGGAAACCTGATTAAAATGCTAATGTTACAGCTTAGAAAGTGATCAGCTTTAATTCTAACCCCAAAATGTAAATAATTCAAAGAAACATCACATTTTCCTTTTTTTTCTTTGCAGCGTGGCTCCTGGTTTGGACGCAATAAAGGACCAAAATATCTGCAACAAGATCATGGCCAAGCTGATCCAGAGCTACAGCAGCATCTTTGAGACAGAAGCAGAAGACAGGACGGAGCAATGGCCGACAATTATAACTGTCCAGGTGCCGTTTACACCACAGAGCCAGATGATGATGGTTTTCTAAATCAGATTGGTGACCAGGAGACGGTGGAGCAGCTGGTAGGACAGCTGTGAGTCAGACATGTTGACAACCACACCGCTGTTTATCCACCTGAAGGTTTTTTTAATTCACGTTACACAACATGGAGCTAAATTCATTTCAGTATTGATCTTATATTAAATTACAGCTGGAGCAGCTTCTCTCTGGGTGGTCTTATTGCAGTTTTAATGACTGAAAACAGGATTGATTTCCTGGGTTTCTGCTCCGTTGGGTTTCCTGGTATCATCTTTGTGCTGCTTGGATTAATACTTTAACATCGGCTTCAAATAACAAACATATCATCCATCAGGAGGATTTTGTAGGAACTGACAGGTTGCTGTAGGGCAGAGGTGTCTAAACTCTTCAAAGACGGAGTCAAAATCGTCAAGCCAGAAGTTTTTGTGAGTCGCAAAAATTATTTTTTAATTCAGAAATGCAAAATGTATTTTTTTCAATGTGAACTCCTCAAAATATAAAGACAGTTAAAATCTGAACATTAAAATATTAGAGTATCAACAACATGCTGGCGAGACACAATTTAGACATGCCTTTTAAGGGGGACTAGACAGTTTTGGCATGTTTTTAGCACCCCCTAGTGTTTGTTTAGTAGAACCAAAAGCAAAACCTATCTCCTCACTGTGCGTTCCTCTTTTTAACACCTTAATCTAACAGCTGAAACGTCTCTTCAGTCTTAATTAGTGTCTACAGGAGTGATTCATCACTAAATCAAACAAATCAGCTGTGTTTGTGATCTAAAACATGCAGGAAACATGCTGGAAGCAGACTGCTGCGCCAGGTATGTCAGCTCAATTTCTAAGTCCAACAGATCGGACCGGCACTCTGAAGTTGCAAGTGCTGATCCTGGCCACAGAGGGTGGTGGGGGTCTGAGTGATATTTCATTAACCCTGTAAAGGTCATTTTAGCACAAACTGGCTCAAGAAAAGGATTTAAAAATATGAGAAAGTTGTACAGTATCCCTTTAATGCACAAGTATGTGCATTTATCTAAGCCAAGATTTGTTCTTAACGTTTTTAAAAGGCCAAGAAAAACAAAAAATTCTGTCTGTAAAACCCACTCGGTAGCAGTTGTAGGAAAAAATAACTAAATAAAAAAAAATCAAATTTCATCATTCAGGCTTTGCTTCAAATCGTGCAATTTTTGAACACTGAGCATAAAATTCATGTTCCATTGCTCCTTAAAGAGCAAGTCAACCCCTACCAGATTCTAACTCCACTCCCACTTCATGTTTTAAAAATGCAACAAATGCTGTTGCCTGGCAGACCGAGAGGGCGGAGCTGCTAACAAATACACAAACACACAGGCATTGTGACATCATAATGCACCAGTTTACATCATAGCATACCTCTTAGCCAATAGCGGTTGCAGATTTAAATTAAAATACAGTGCAGAGTTTTTACCTGACAACGGCACAACACTGACAGTTTTAGGCAGAATATTTAAATTTTAACTAAGATGCACTGAAGTGCCAAATTATTGACGACACGTGTCTGCAGCACAATTAGACACTCGTTTATTTAGTTTATCAGCAAAAAAAGTTTATTTGGGGGCGACTTGCTCTTTAACGTATTAAATCCTTGCAAAAATGTAATAATCTGTGAGTGAATTTTTAAAATGAAAGACCCAAAATTTAAACCCAGACGAAGGGATCACCAAATCCAGCACAGTGTTTGAAAACAGACACACACACATAACAGGATTTTGGCACTTGGAACCTTCTAATAACTTAGTAAATGGCGACCTCCCTCCTTCTAACTGGTTCGCCATCCGCATCACTTTCTGAGCTCTAAATCTCTCGTCCACACACAGAAAATGTCATGTAATAAAAAAAAAAAGAATAATTACTGCAGAAATACCTGAAGCCTCTCGTTGTTTACATTTTTTACTTCTGCACTTCCACATTTAGAGGGGCCCTTTTCTCTGCAGTAAATGGACGTTAACATGGTGTTGGTTGTGTGACATGTGACATTCACTGGTCATGAGATCACCACTGATCACGAGGTCTGAGCGCACCTTGGATCTGACCTTTCACCTTTTCTCTCGGCGTCTTTTTTTTTATGGTTTTAGCCTAAAACACGCCGTTTGTCCCCCATGTGATTAGGCTGTTCTGACACAGCAAGATGAGCAACAATTTTCAGTTAGTGTGTGTGTGTGTGTGTGTGTGTGTGTGTGTGTGTGTCCAGGGGTGGGGGACGGTGACCCACATGAGACCCATAGGAATCTACTCAGTCAAGAGGGATCCTCTTACACTCACATACCAGCACCTGAACACACTGACCCCCAACCTACGGTGGAGCTATATTTGATCACATCACAGATCTTTACCATCAGTGTGCAGAAACTCCACAAAGGGATTAAAGTGCATTTGAGAAAAAGGTGTCAAGGCTCCTCTAAAGTTGATGCCAAAGTTGTTTCAATCGAGCCGTCCTCATCTTAGTTTCACTCAGTCGCAGTAACATCCCACCCACCAAACCAATAGAGCACTGTGATTGGACCGCTACAGAAGTCAGTCAACAAGGTCGTCCGCCACACACCACCGAAGAAGATGCAAATACATAATTTTTCTGACTAAAGGACTAACCTCTATCTGCTCCTGATTCAAAGAAAAGCCCAATTCTGATGAGTCCAAAGTTGATGCCAAAGCCATTTTAAACAAGCCATGGCCATCTTAATTTATCTCAGTCGCTCTAACATCCCGCCCACCAAACAGAGAGAGCGCTGTGATTGGCCAGCCACCAGACTGGCCGGGGCTGCAGAGGTTCCTATGGAGCATGGCTAGACCAACATGTTGAGCAAAATCTGTTTGCATCTGCAGCTGTCTGTCTAGATTTCTACGCTATAAATGAGCTGCTATCAGTCAGGATTTGCACCAGAAGACTACAAACATTGATTCTTTGCACTAACTTAATATAATTTTCAAAGCACGCATTAGAAAACTGATTATATCATTTTGATAAAGCTTCAGTGTATCATTGCAACATGAAAAAATGCAATACTTTTCTCTGTCTCTCCAGTCTAAGGACGCTAACGTAACAGATGCACCCCTAAAGAAGTCCTCCAGCCGTCTCAAGGTAAATGCACCATATGCAAGGATAAAAATCTTTTTTCCGCTTTACAGGGACGTGCAAAACATTATCACCACTTCAGTCTTACTGCCTGTTATATAAAGCAGTGCTGCTGATGGCTCTGTGCGATCAACATGTCCCTGGCATGTTTGGGCTCTAATCCTAAAACCAGTTGAGAGCGAGTCTGTGTGAGATTATAGATGCTGTTAGAGTCAGATAACTTGAGTTTACTACGTAGTATAATCTTTAAAGTCTCAGAGGTCTTAAGTGGAACTGCTTGTAATGACATTTATTCATTAAGCTTTAGTTAGTTTTAAAAACACACGTGACAGTTTGAGGATGACTTCTTTCCTGATAAAGCAGCAAATGCAACAGTGCTTTAAACAACATGCTGATGATACATTTTTTTATGTGCATTTTAAATGACTTTGTTCACATTTAAAGGCCGAACACTCAAATGCACCTGAAACTGTTGGACCTGTGGGCGGTCCAACAGCAAAACCAGATAAAAGAAGGTAGAGGAAATAACACTTAGTTCCATCCAGGTTTCATCCTGTCCTGTGGGAAATCTCTCTCTGCTTCCTTAGCTGCTGTGTTTCCTTGGAGCTGATTAGTCTGAGGTCATTACTCAGACAGCCTCTGCAGCTTGTGGCCTTGCTGCTCGGGTCACATGATGTGATTTGATAAAGAAACACTGAAGGGAAACAACATCACAATTATTTGCAGGAAAACATGGGTTTCAGTACATCGGATGCTTCTGCAGACGAGCATTCTTGCAAATATTTAGTCTCCGATGTGAGCACGGATAAATCAGGGACTTTTCTGGTTTTGGTTCATATTTCAGTAATTTTGAGAAAATGTATGACGTTGGCAATGATTGGCTTCAAACGCTGACCCATTGCGACCTCATCCATCATTTTGACAGATTAAAAGGAGGGTAGATGATCAGCCTCAGCTTTTAGAGGCTCAGACTTTATCTGATGTTGTTTCTAAGGCAGATGTAGACAAACATCTGGTTCCATAAATGAGCTGTAATGCAAGATTAGCAAAACAAAAACACCTGCTGATGAAAGAGTGCTTGTTCCTTATTGTACTTGATGAAAATGTGTGTGTGTGTGTGTGTGTGTGTGTGTGTGTGTGTGTGTGTGTAGGAATTTGGGGTTTTCATGAGCTGTATGCCAAAATCATCAGTATTAGAAACCATAAAAGGCTTGAACTACTTCAAGTTGTGTGTAATGAATCTAATATATATGAAAGTCTAATGTTTATCAGCACATTACAGACAGTAATGAACTTTATCACAGAATGCTAATGTTTTTAGAAGGATCTGTATGTAAGAATTCTACAGCAAAATAATCACAAAACAGTCTAATGTCTCAGTCCTGCTGGAAGGAAGGTTCCACTGGATCAGATTTCAATTTCAGCTGTAGGGTTGTCGGCTTTTCTCCTTTTAAAGGAGCCAAAGAAGGAGGAAGTCTTTGGCCCAATCCCAATACTCGCACTTGCACCCTTCATTTGCGCTTTCCCAGCCAGGGGTGCGAGTGCATCGGGTGTCTCGATACTCAAGTGCGGAAGTTGACCACACCCCCATTGCACCCTTAATCTGCACTTCACCCAAGTCCGATGCGATGCGGACCTCGGGCAAGGGTATTACCCACAAGTCATTGCTGCAGGAGAAAAGGCTCAAGTTACTTTTCTGAAAATATGTATTTTCTAATTAAATTAGTTAATTTTAGGATGATTGGTTGATGCTCTGAATGTTTTAGACAAAGCAGCAATGAAGTAAAACATTTTTTCAAACATGTTGTTTGTTAGAAAGTTGTTAAAAATGTTTTTGAAAAAAGTTTCACAGCGGCCAGCATCACGGCATGCGCTGCAATCGATGACGCAATGCTCCCCGTCTCAATTAGGCAATTATTTGCACACTTGTGTACTACGCATTTGAACCCTACTGCAAACTTTCTCCAAGTGCACGTTGCTGAAGACCGCAGGGCTCAGTGCGAGTATTGGGATTGGGCCTTTGTTAACAATCTGTCCCGTCTCCATACTTCCTGGTTCCAAAGCCAATCATATTTGAGCTTGCAGGGTTGCCAAGACTGAGTTGCTATGCCACTCCTCTGGGGGAATCCCAAGGCATTCCCTGGCCAGCTGAGAGACATAGTCCCTCCAGCATGACCTGGGCCTTCCTTTAGATCTCCTCCCGGTTGTACGTGCTCGGAAAACCTCACCAGAAAAGCGTCCATAGGCATCCTAACCAGATGCCTGAGCCACCACAAGTGTCTCCTCTTGATGTGGAGGAGTAGCAGATCTACTCCAAGCCCATCACAGATGACCGAACTTCTCACTCTATCTCTAAGGGAGAGCCGAGACACCCGGCAGAGAAAACTCATTTCGGCCGCTTGTACCCGTGATCTTGTTCTTTCGGTCACTACCCAAAGCTCGTGACCAGAGATGAGTGTAGGAACGTAGATCGTTCATTCGTTCGATCGATTGTTGTAGGCGCAGCACCAATCTGCCTATCAATCTTGCGCTCTGTCTTTCCTCACTCGTGAACAAGACCCAGAGATACTTAAAACTCCTCCTCTTGGGGCAGGACCTCGTCCCTGACCTGGAGGAAGCATGCTACCTCTTTCCGACTCAAGATCATGGTCTAAAAATCAGTGAATTTATATAAAAGAACCTCATGCTATCAGTCAAGTATGGTGGCAGTAGTGTGATGGTCTGGGGCTGCTGTTAATGCTTCGACATTCCCCTCATAGGGCTTGTAACGGCATGGAGGTTCTCTGATTTGTGCCAAAGGTCACATTTGCCCAGCTGGGTCAAGGTGGGCCAAACAGTACTTTGAATCCACAGATTAACCCAAGGAGCCACGATGTCTGCTCAAGATCACAACACCAGTATCTGCTGTTCCGTCCCAAGAAGGACACTTCAAGCCACGATGATAATAATTAGATACTAATTAATAAACTCATTGTTTTTACTGTTTATTATAATCATTACAACATGATCACTTGGTTCATTATAAAGGTATCTTAATTACATGAAATGGATTATTGTGCTTTGGGTATAATAATGATTAACTATAATGATTATAAAGATGTGTTCCGCAAAGAAGACCTTCACTTTATCCAGCTAACACAGAGTTCAGATAAACAATAACTGCATAACATGTTTTTGACGCATGAGCAAGCTTTCTTCCGGAGAGACTGGGAGGGGTTCTGAGAGAGTTTGGTAAAAACGAACCATCACAGATTTCATGTCCAGTTCTGAACAAGACATCATCCTGAGGAGTCGGGGACGGCCGCCCTGACCCTCTGCCTACTGTTCTGTCACGCCAACAAGAATGGCTAAAGAACAAACGAAACTAACGAACTAACGAAAGACTCTCCCAGAGTCATTGATTTCTGAAGTTAAGTTAAATACGAGAACGTTCATCTGCCAAACGCTTGACCACCGTGTACCCAGCTACCACTCTGGACCAGAGCATCGGACACTCGCGTCTTCCCTGCCAGCCCCGAGTGTCATCTTGGATGAACCCATCCTCCCGATCTCCGGATCCACAAGAGGGTCAGCTGTTTGGGTGAGGTAGAACACGAGGCTGCGTTTGATGCTGTTTCGCTCAAAATAACTCAGTTATCCGCAAAACATCATTTCACCCAGAATGCTTTCAAGCTCTCTGAAAGAAACCTTCTGAGAACGTCATTCACGCATCCAAAAACTCATCATTCTCATTTTTAGCTCCATTCAGTCACAGGTTTGCTTTTAAACTAGTTTAATATCAAAGCTGTTAAAGAATTGTCATTAAAATTGCCATCCATGAATTGTTATTTTTATAATTGTGGTTTCAAATTTTCAGTTTAAAAATTGTTAGTAATACATTTCTTCATTTTCAAACTTGCCTCATTATTGACACGAAACACAGAAAAGGGTTGCATTTCCTTTTATCGAATGAAAAGAATCTTACTGAATCTTCTGTTTAATAAATAAACTTTTGCTATTAATTTAAGTATCTTAAATTAATTTTCACCCCATTACAGGCCATAGGGCCAGACTAGTTTGGATCGCTTTTTCACTTCATCATCATCATTTATAAAGTGCCTTTTGTGCCCTTAATGAATAGTTAAAGTTGTTAATGCACAAACTCACAAACTGTCAGAGCCCTAAACTTCACGTTGTTGGTTCTTCGAACTCAGAAAGACACCACCATCACTGCTGGTGAGCTTGTGACTCATCATGACTTACCCCTCTGTAACTATGGTAACCATATAAAAACAAACTTCTCAAGTTTTTTGAGGGCAAATGTCAAGCTCCCCTCCCTGCTGTTGCACCAAAGTGCTTGTAATACAAGCGCTGTTTAAAATTGAATTTTGTTGTGAAAACAAGAATGTGTGTGGATCAGATTCCACAGACACCTGAGAGAAACTTGTGTGAAAAACCAGATGTATCCGGTGAGTAAATAGGTGAGGTCAGAGATTTCACTCCCATTTTTCACCCAGCTGACGATAATCAGGTTTTATTTAGTCGTTTATTTGGAATTCTTCCTGACAAACCCATGTTTTTGTGTTAAACCCTGATGCAGAAAGCAGGACATATTCTCCTTTTGTGGTGTCACATTTCATCCCCGTCTGCTCTTCTGGTCTGGTTTACCGCCTGCTCATTGATGTTTGAGCTGATCGAGGTGCAAAAGAATGAAACCAGAAACCTGAACGTTGACCACAAGGTGCTTCTCACACAAATGAAAATCGGTAAAAGATTGATGAAGTTTTCAGCTGAATTTTTTATGACAGCATTTTACACCTGTGACGAGTGAGTACTAATGCAGAATAAACAAAATAAGGGTCTAGAAACGGCAGTAGCAGCAGTCTGTTATCTTTTACCGCCCTTTTTAACCATCTCTTTCTCTCCATGATCACTCTAACCTGCGAGCTTTTAACAAGCTGACGTCCAAAGTCATTTGCCCTCGTTTTCCATCTCTGTAGGTTTTGTTCCTAATGGCAAATGTAGCCAAATCAATCCCAAAGCTCCAAGGGGCAAAATCCATCCAAGCTAAAGAAGTTTGTGCAGCTTATTATGTTGAACCCATTAGGTACACAGCCAAATAGATGCTTCACCGATAGAGTTCTTTGTAAGTAAGCCATTAAATGAGCCCTAAATGGAAATGTTCCTCTGATAATTGCTCTATGGACAAGAAAACAAAAGCCTTTCTAATTCAGCTCTAATTACAGATGCAGCCTTTTAACGTAGGATGTTTTAGACTATTATCAATGGTTAAGCTGCTGGTATCAGACCCATTTCAGCCTCTGTTTACCACAGCCGGACACTGATTTGGCTCCGGCGTACATCAGCAGCAGTGGCTGTGCTCTCTCTGTGTAGACGGACGAGGCTCTTTGACTCGCTCTGCAAAGCGACTGGGGGCGAAGATGCAGAAAGAAAACTTTCAGAATTTTGCTGTAATTAGGCTGCGGTTCTTTTCCTACACGAGAGTCGGAGATTCACACAATTTGTACCCACTCGCAGTCAGGACGGTAGGACCAAAGAGCACCCCTCGACTTTGGTCCCTTTTGTGCTAAAATCTGAAACTTCTTTGCCTTTTTGTGTCTGTTTTTTTTTTCTCATATTCACCATGCCTGTCTCTGTCTGTCAAACAGGTTAGGAAGAAGAGGAATGACGGCCTGACTCCAGATGTCTGTCAGCCCAGCCCCTCCGGTGGAATGCCCCATGTTCAGTCCTTCTCCATACCGATAGTGTTGCCCCTGACCTCAGACCTGAAGAGTCCCAGCCCAGAAGTGATGGACACAACACCTCAGCCCCAAAACGATACTGTGCAGCCCACCTCGCCACATGTCAGCCTTTCCTGCAGTGCGGAGGGCCTCAACAGGTCAGTGCATGAGCTGCATGGGAATTACAAACATGAACATTTACTAAATTCACACAAAAAGAATTACTTTCATTCCTTTTTAAGGCTAAACTATGAAAAGGGAGATCATTGCAGTCTTTTCCCACACATACACTGACATTCTGAAATGTTCCGGAGATGCTTTTAAAAGCAAAGTTCTCTGAAAAACCATTTGCTGCTTATTATTTTTGAAATATGATCAGCCACTCTGAGTTTCACATGCAGGCTAATAGTGAAAATAGTCTTCTACCCCTATTTCCTGCATTAGCTACAAATAGAAAATAGATGTGGAAACACTCGTATTAGAAAAGCCAGTCAGATCTGCGTCACACTGAAAAGTAACATTCATGGACTCACCCATCTTGCCTCACAACGACGAAGGCTGTTGTTGGTTTAGCTTTCAGAAAACAACAGAGAATGTGTCTGATAGTAGACGCTAACCATTAGCATTAGCAACTCCACCACATGGCAGAACTCCTCCAGGCTTATGTTATAGGAGGATCTTTGTTGACATCTTTGTGCGCGAGTGGCTGTGTGGCAAAACAAACACAAAATGGCCTGCTATGAATACGTGACATTAACTTTTAAGAGAGTTTGCGGGTGAAATCCCCATAAACACTCAACCGTCGCTTCCTCTCATCTCCTTTGTATTTCACGGTCGTTTACGGAAGAAAATCCAATAAAACTTTTTATCAAGCCTCCGTGGACCGAACAACCAACCAACCACAAGAACGATCCATCTGCTTCACTAAATCCTCCTCCAAACATGCAGAACGACCAAATTATAGGCAAAACACTTTGTTTCTTGCCACAAAGTCCCATTATGCAATTCGAGAAACATAAACATTGACGTCACGTAAGATCCTCCTGTTGTTGCAAAGCAAACAAAGTCAGTGGTAGAGTCACGTTGCTGTTAGCTTATCAGAGGCAAGATGTCCAAAAACCAGGATATAAAACTCCAAACCCTGCTGTGTTCAGCTCCCCTCTGTTCTGGCTCACTTCTACTTCCTGAAACAGGAGACTCACGAGGCATTTATTTACACTAGAGACCACTGCAAATTATTGAAAAACAATTGAACTTGGTCGTTAAGTGAATTTTCTCCCAAGCAAGAGTTTGTGAGTTTTTTCCGCTGACCTGTTATTTATTTTTCCTTTTAACTCCCTCTCCACCATTGTGTACACATTTACCCATGTGGTAATTAGACAAACCACAAAAATGCTCATCAGGAAGTTTAGCTTGTTGTGAAGAAAACTGTGGAATTACGGCTAAATGACCTGCTGTCTGCTCGTTCCTCTGGCTGCGAGAACACATCTCCAGCACTTATCCTGCCGTGAAAAAGACCTAATTATATCTGCACATGGGCCTGAACAAGTCCAGTGTTCATGTGGTTCACCGCTTTTCTTCTGTAGTTTGGTATAGAACAGACTTGTGAGAAAGTACAAAGTAGATTAGATGGTTATTTTAAAGAACGTTACTCCTGTAAATAGATCATTCAGCCTCCGTGCTTCCATGTAAACATAATTAATAATTGCCTGCTGCAGATAGCCTCCTGAACAACCTCTTTTTGGAGAAATAGTTGTGTTCAAAAGGACTGATAAGCTAACAGCTAGTTTGAGTCAAGCCAAGACAAAAGGGCTCGACACACGGGAGGCAACATCGCCTCTCCTCCATTCATTTTCAATGAGACATGCGCGACAAAGCGATAATCGCAGGTCTCCCTCCTACTAAGCGAAACGCGAAAAACGTGCGTGTGAAATTTTGCACTCGTGCACGTGCGACCCAGCGACGCGATCCCAGAAAGTTGAAACATTTTCAACTTTTCATCGCTGTCGCTCGGACGAAGACCAATCAACGGAGGTTTCATTCACTGACCAATGAGTGGACAGGATGCTCCGTACACCTCTGAGCAAACATGGAGGAGAAGTAGATTATTATTATGTTTTATAGTAAAATCAGAAGTAAGATTTCACGTAACTCTAGCAGCACCTTGTGAAACATCATATCTACCGCTTTATTAACTCTGAACCGCTTAAATAACCTTAATTCCCTCCAACCTGACACAGCCAAACAAAACAACGGAAGTTTCGATTTCGCCATGGAACAGAACACGTAGACGGCTTTGCCGCTGGCCGCTGCCGCGGATCGCCTCCCGTGTGTCAGGTAATAAAAGTGACGGCGACAAATTTCGCTGATCGCGGTCGTTTGTCGCTTCCCGTGTGTCGAGCCCATAACAGGTTGCTGTTAAGCAGCTGTAATCTTCAAGGTTTCATTGCGATTTATTCAAATGTTATTTTATAAAAGTTTGTGCTTCCTGTTTTATTTGAAAGCCGTTTAACGAGACTACCACTGACTCCGTTTGATCTCCACAAATAACACAAGCCTTATCTGCCATGGTTTGGAGTTGCTAGTGCTAATGGTTAGCTTCTAGCAGCTGAGACGTTCTCTGCTGTTTCCTGAACGGTAAATCAACAACCGCCTTCCCTGTCATGAGCCCAGATGGGTGAGTCCACAAATGTTAATTTTCAAAGTGACGCAGATCTGAATGGCTTTTCCAACCCGAGCGTTTCCCCGTCTATTTTCTATCTCTGGCTAATGCAGGAAAAAGGAGTAGAAGTGATTTTTAGATTCAGCCAGAGCATTAAACTCAAAGCGACCAGTCATATTACAAAGAGAACAAGTAAAAAAATGTTTCTCAGTGATGGTTCTTTTTAAAGATGGCAGCAGTCTGATGGACTAACCATTACTTCGTCAGTCCTGTCAGTTGTAAACTCTACTTCTCTGGACAGAGGCTATTCAGGAAGCTACCTATAACAGGTGGTGATTATTTATAATCTTTACCCAGATAATTCACTCCAAAATGTTTGATAATTAAGTTAATCTGAAGAAGGAAGTGAGGTCCATCTCTGGAGAGTAGGTTGTGATCGGCCTCTACTCAGTGGGGGGTAAGGGTGGTAAGGGTGTGACCGCAATTAGGGACCTGTAGCGTGAACTTTTTGTCGGTGAGCATTTGGCTAGCAAACAAGCCTATTATAAGATGCAGAAATTTGAACCTAATGGTTTCAAGTGTCCACGGCCCTGGAATAGCAGCTGTGTCTGTTGTTGGGGCTGCTTTCACTGAGGGGGCAATAGCAGCACCACCTTTTACCATACACCTGCACTCTTCAACGTGAAACTGGTTTTATTTACACAAATGTTTAAGGTTTGTATTAACATTATCATAAACATCTAACATCTAAACCAGTGGTTTCCTTTGACGATGCACTAAATGAGTTGGGGATGGGACCAGGCAGTGGGTTGGACACTTTGAGGTCTTGACATGACTCCATAACTTCCATAAAATGAGTTGAGTTGTGTTTTCATCCTGTCCTTGTTTTTGTTATTCATGTAACGTGTCCCACTGTGGGGTCGATGTAGGACCTGAGGTGCAGGCGAAGGCACCAAGAGGCCCAGGACCAGACAGAGCTAAAGCAAAAGTAGAATCTGACAAGTGAATGAAAACAGATCAGAAAACTGTAGCTGAGGAGATCAGGGAAAGGTTTAGTCAGGGAAAAGCCGTCAGAAATGGAAGCAGGACAAAATGATGGTGCTATTTTAGATTAGAATGATAGTTGATGCCGTTTTAGAATCAGAGTTCAGCTGAACCAAAGCTTCCCTCGCCGTGTCAGGACATCGGTAAATCTTCAGTCGAATTCTTGCACATGATGAAACTGTGTGTGTGCCACATCAGATTGGGTGGCTGATCTGTGCAGAGTGAAATGAGACCTCAGGAACGAGCATCATCAGTCTTAGTCAGCAGACCTTAAACAGTGCTGCCAGATTGTAATATAAAATGTAGCAACTTACTTTTAAAACTTTGTTGTCATAGTAGGGTTGTTAAAGTGCAAAAGCATGTTCATGTAATATTTGGGGCTTAAAATAGAGGAAAAAGAGACCTTTTATTTTGACATAAACGCTATAGCAAACACATCTGAGTCAGCGTACACATAAAAACAGGATTCCTTTTCATGATTTTAAATTTTAGTCCAGCTCATTTATGTTCTTTTACTGCATGTCATTCATTTTTCTTCTTTGTAGTGACTCAATTTCTCTTGTTGCATGTGTGAAATTCAATGCTAGCTCAATTAGATTCTTCCCTCGTCTCGAGTGGCTCCGGTGTGTCATGTTTAACACTCTGGATAGCAAATCATCCCAGGGTTTTCCTTCAGTGCTTCCACTTGCCCTCCATTTTTCTTTGACCTCATTAATTAATAGAATCAAAATGAATCTTTCATCATTTTCAGTTGAACACCTTGTGTCTCCTTTAGCAACCGGCAGAAGGCTGTGATTGTAACACCTGCTTCTGCACAGGCCAACATGGCGGTTTCATAGGGTTGAGTTGCACTGATCCACATGAGGGCCGTTTTAGTGTAGAGTTGCTTAAATCCTGCAATGTAACCTTTGGATTTCCAAGAAGTCCTCCTGAATGTAGTGGGAGTCAGGAGCATGTCGGTGAGGTGTGAATGCAGCCTCCTGCATTGTTGAACAAGTCATCAGAACATCAGTCAGCAGCCGACTGAATGAAACCAGTTCACCTATAAATGTTTAAATTAGTGCGTAGGTGGTTAAATCGATTTGTTACCAGTGAGGATTGTGAGTCATTCAGATCAGATTTTTTGCAGGTCAAATGTCATATTTTTAGATGTTAATCAGGTTGTTTCAGTGGATTCTTTGAACTTATTTTTTTTACTTCAGCTTTGTGAAGCTGATCAAAAGTCACTTCACTTAAATCACGCTCTGCCTGATTTAGAAGCACTAAACCAGTTTTAATATAACATTTCTGCTGAGAAAAAAAAGTAATGTATTTTGTAATTTTCTTTTATTATAAGAAATGCAACGGAAATCCTTGTTCTGCTGCAAAAGTTGAGGAGAAATGTTTGCACATCAAACTTTTTGCCACATAAACACTCTAAAGACACAGAAGCTAAAGCAGTTAATAGGGTCAGATGGTACAATTTAATAGATTATTTAATTAAAGATGTGGGACACTCATTTATTCAGGACACTTGCAGTGGTCTCTAGTAGGAATGAATGCCTTGTAAGTCGTTCTCAGGGGAAATAAGCTCAGATGCACCTGTTTCAGGAACTTGCAGAATGCCACATCAGAGTTGAGCTTAACATGGCAGAATTTGGAGTCTTATTTCCTGATATTTGGACATCTCGCCTCTGATTGGATAACAGCAACACGACTCTTCCACTAACTCTGTTTACTCTGCAACATTGATGTTTTCCATAAATAACACAAGCCTGGAGGAGTTTTGCCAAGTGTTGGAGTTGCTAATGCTAATGGTTAGCTTCTACTTGCAGAGATGCTCTTTGCTTTTTCCTGGATGCTAAACCAAAAGCAGCCTTCCCCATTGTGAGCCAAAATGGGTGAGTCCATGAATGTGAAGTGACAGTGTGGGGTAGATCTGTCAGGCTTTTCAAATCCTAGAATTCCACCGTCTATTTTCTATCAGAAACTACTGTAGGAGATAGGTGTAGGAGACTATTTTCATGTTCAGCCTGCATGAAAAACACAGAGTGACCGATTATAATCAGAAATAATCATGAAAAAATCTTGTTTTTTTTTTTTTTTTTGGTGAACCACACCTTTAGGAACAATATCTTTTTTCCAATTTATACATTTTACTCTTGTCAATGAGGATGAAAATACCACCAGATTTTCTAACTCTTAAGGATGCAGACTACAAACTGGAATTAACCGTTTTGTAATTTGTCTTCAAGTCGTGGAAATATTAATTTAAGTAGCTTGTTTGGATTTTGTTGAATATAGTTTTACTTTTTAGTTATTTTACATGAAAACCAGTCTAAATGCACATTTTGCACCTGCTGTGAGTGTTTTATTGTTCTTTGTTTCATTCATTTCTCCACCTACTCTTTGTCTGCACGACTCATTGATAGCCACCAATGAGACAGTGTAGACCTATTCTGCAACGTCTACATGCTGTTGACCATCTATGGTGTGATGCGTGAGCAGAGGGCAGGAACGCCGTAATGATTCCTAAAGTGAACTTCTGATGGAAACAGATTTTTGATAATTATTTGACTATTAGGTACTGTTTTATAAGTTGTGCAAGGCTGCATAAATGAAGCACCTTAGATTAAATACTTTAAGAATCCATCATTCCAAACAGTTTTTTGGAGTCTTGCTAGTTTTCTTTTAACTCGTTTCTGAGGAAGGATCACGCAGAACCAGAAGCTCGTTAGTCTTTTGGTTTCTCATCAGACTCATTTTTACTGATGTTGGAGAGAGAATGGAAAATGTAAAGCCAGGCAGAAAAGGATCTACGAACATATTTTACTATGGAAAATTTGGAATTAGTCCAAGTTCCCCAGCTTGTCGTGAGTTGTTTGCTTTCTTCCCGTAGGGATCAGTTTTGTTGTGAGCATGCCCACAAAGCTTCCTGTTATCCCCTCAGTGGGATAAGCAGGATTTCCACTTGTGCAATTCACAGCAACAGTGACAGCACATATTATTTTAATCAGCTTGCCAGACTGTGTAACACCAGTTAATGACATGAGTGTGTGTGTGTGTGTGTCATGGGGCACAGAGGCTCTGAAACACTGTGACGAAGGGTAATTACAGTCAGCTAAAGCTAAACGGGAGGAAAACACGTACATTTTCTGTGCGTCGAGTAATCTGAGGGAAACTTTTCAGTTTATTGAGCTCCGACCCAATTCGAGTTGACGTGAAACCTAATTCCTTTGTTTTGAACCTGTTGAGGCTCCAGGCCGGGTGAGTAAAGTGGCTCATGCTGCCCTCGTCGTACCTGCCTCTTAATGTAAGTCTCCTGGACGTGCAGCAGGAAGCTAAACACACAGAGGCACCAAAACATCCAGCCACAGCCCTCGATAACAGATCTGTTTTTAGGTTGGAAAACCCAACATGTTGACTGATATTTTGGTGCGACCCTGTTAGCTTGTTGTTGCCACTTTTATGTTTCATCATGAAACACAGACATGTTTTTAAAATAAGCTAATTTCATAATATATTACCTATAATTTCTGTATGTAAGGTTTTAAACTAAAATCCTTTTTCATTATTAATTAAGACATTTTTTTCAGTAATGTAATCAAATGAATTACTTTCTTTCGTTATAATGCCATTTCCGTAACTGATTTTAAAAATGGTTTCTTAGTGATCTTTAACACCCGTGCTGCACATTCAGACCAAACGTGAAAATTGTGTCCTGCACCTGTTTTCTGCGTTAGCTTCTGATACAAAATAGATGGTGAAAAACTAAGATTTGCCCATCTTGGCACGCAATGAGGAAGGCTGTTGTTGTTTTAGCATCCAGGAGAGAGCAGAGCACATCTCGACTAGTAGAAGCTAACTGTTAGCATTAGCAACTCCACAACACAGCAAAACTCCTTCATGCTTATGATGTTTGTTGAGATAAAACATTGCAGTGCAAACATAGTCAATGATTGAGTTGTATTGCTGTTATCAGAGAGCGACATGTCCCATAATCAGGAATACTCCAAATCCTGCTGTCTTCTGCTTCCCCCTTCTCTGGTTCTCTTCTACTTCCTGAAACGGGAGTGCCAGAGATTTTTCCCCACAGAGACATTCATTTATCTCAGGAAGTAAGACTCCAAACCCTGCCGTCTGAAGCTACTTTCTCCACTCCCTGAATTATGTGTGTTGAAACAAGTGCACCAGAGCTTCTTCCCCCAGATGTTCAAGGAATTCATATGAGTGAAGGACCTCTTTAAAGCAGAAATCTGGAGTTTTTGTCAGAGGACACCATCTAGAGGCTGAAGAATGAATTACACCTTAAGCCTCTCTATTTCCGCATTTACAACTGGAAGCAATGCCCCTCATTCGTGAACACACACCTTTAGCCAGCCAACAGAGCTAAAACACATTGTTCTACTATTACTTTTCCTGTATTTGCAGTTTGTTCACATATACAGTTTTATAGACTTGTCCAAAATAAAATGTCGCTAGCTCTGTATCAGTTGAGGTACTTCTGCAAACAAGTGTGCACACTCTGTGATTGACCATCTGTACGTAAGCGGATATCTATTGCTATTGGCTATTGGCTAATGCTCATTCTGTTTTGCAAATATTTCTATTTTTAATAAAACAACAACATTCACAGAGTCTGCTGGGAAAATGGTGTTTACCTATTAAAGAGCAAGTTCACTGAGAAACCATTTTCTTACATGTTATTTTTTGAATATGTTGGAGTCACTCTGAGTTTAACATGCAGGCTGAATGTGAAAATAGTCTTCTACTTCCATTTCCTGCATTAGCCACCGACAGAAAATAGTCATGGTAGCGCTATTAGAAGAGCCAGTGGCTTTAGCACATTATGATGCCAAATTAACATTCATGGATTTGTCCATCTTGGCTCGCAACGGGGAAAGCTGTTGTTGATTTAGCTTCTAGGGGAAAGCAAAGCATGTCTTGCTAATAGAAGCTAACTGTTGGCATAGCAGCTCCTCAACATGGCAGAACTCCTTCAGGCTTGAGTTTTTTGTAGAGATAAAGGATCAGCGTCGCAAAGAAAACAGAGTTAATGGTAGAGTCGCGATACCTTTAGCCAATCAGAGACGAGATGTCTGAATATCAGAGAAAAAAGACTCAAACTCCTCAGCTCAGCGGTGGCTCTCTTTGAGCTCCTGAAACAGGAACGCGAGAGATCTTTTGTTCGTTTATTCTAGAGACCACTGCAACTGTGTTGTAAAAACTAGTGAAGTTGATCTTTAAAGGTTTCTT
Source organism: Nothobranchius furzeri (assembly GCF_043380555.1). Lineage (NCBI taxonomy): Eukaryota > Metazoa > Chordata > Actinopteri > Cyprinodontiformes > Nothobranchiidae > Nothobranchius > Nothobranchius furzeri. Next base: position 12,021,968 of record NC_091744.1, on the reverse strand, counting down.
CTTTAAAGGTTTAACAGGTTTCATCCTGTCAAAAGGGAGTTTTCCTCTCCACTGTCGCTACATGCTTGCTTAATATAAGGAATGCTGTAAAGTTACTGACACTTGTCAGTGACTTGATGCAATTTGCTGTGTTCATTATATAGGAAACTCTTTACTGATTGGCTTAATGAACTGACCTGAATTGGAATGTTTACTATGAGAAGTGCCTTGAGACGACTCTTGTCGTGATTTGACGCTATATAAATAAACTTGAATTGAATTGAATTGAATTAAAGCATTTCAAATATAATTTTTCTATTTGCTGTTTCACGTTTGTAAGAGTGGAGAAACTGTGCTTGAGCAAACAGAACTGGGTGATTATGAAATCTGGGGTCTGGAAGGGCCAGGATTTGAGAATGTTAAGCAACGATTCAACAATTGGCATCAAGTCTGAGTTCCTCTGATTGTTGCGTAAAATCATCATGTGCTACTGGCACAGTACTTTGCAAAACTCCAACCACCCTCCATTTATACATTTATTGCCTTTCGCTGCCAAAGATTGTCTTTAAATAGTTGACAAGTCTCCAGATGGTTTTCAGTAATAAAAGCATGACTCAACACAGGGTGTGAGAGATGTTGCATTCTTGGGTTACACTTGAGGCTACAGGCATGTACAAAAATCAGTTTTTTGGTGTATAATACAATATTTTACAATCAAACAGTTATTTATTTTAGTTATAAGCTAAAGAAATTAAAAATATTATTGTCTTTGAACGACTGATAAGAATAAATTAACTAAATTTACAAAAAACTCAATTATATTTTTCTTTTATTAGTTGTTTTATGACTTGTAGACACAACACTGATTAATCCCTTCAATTTATGAGCCTTTTTCACACTTGAATGATTTTTAGGTCAGAGTTTGGTGTGTCATGTAGGACCATGAAGACGAGCTGGAAAAGTAACAAAAGGATCATAGAAAATCATGCAAGTTCTTTGCAAAAAAAAAAAAAAAAAAAAAAGGAAATATAAAAGTAGATGGAGACTTTCTCACAGACTTGACTCAGCAGCCATTTCTCTGCTGGTTAACTGTAATTACCAGAGACAGGTTTCACAAAGGGAGCCATCTGCAGTGCTGCATGCCCATTATTCTGCAGACAAAAGCTGGCTTCATCTGTCTATTTTTGGCCCAGCATGCAGAGATGAGGACGGGAGCACAGTTTTTAATGTCACTTCTCTATAAAGCTATATTTTTATTAAGTCTGTTTTTTGTTTTGTTTTTAATCTTTCAGTTTCCCAGACGAGGACAGGCCAGTATCTCCGTTCTACATGAGGTAGGCCTCCCGTGCACGTGTCAGAATCTTGCTTTGGGGTTGGATGAGGTAGGGGGTGTGTGTCTGGGGGTGGGGTTACTGCCTCTGTGCATTGTCATCAAAAGCAGTAGAAAGCACGAGTTAGAGTCGACATGTGGAAGCACTGCTTGGTTGTTTTGATGGCGGGGGCATATGGTTCAGATTCACCACTTCATCAAACATCATCCGTGTGAAAATACTGAGGTTGAGAGCGAAAAAGGGTGACTGAATTAAAATAGACAATAGTGTGAGAAAACTTTGGTTGGTGAAAATAACTGCAATCAAATTAGGATTTAATTAAGACACTTTGTCTGTAAATTGCAGTTAGAATCTCAGCAAATGTAGCAATTTGGTGTGCGATTACATCATAAGCCCCACGTGACCCCAGCATAAATAAAACGTGTATCCGAAGTGTCACACTTACCAGTTCAGATTAAAACATTGTTGATTACATTAACTTTGAAACTAATGAGCTTGTTTTTTTACTAATAGACATTGAAACATGTTTCTGCACGTTCCAGTGACTTGTCCTCCATGATATTTATTAAATAATAAGAAGGAACGTTCTGTATTTATGAGTTAAAGCTTTACTGATCCAGTCAAAGAGAACTGTTTACTGATGCATCCTCAGAGCTGATAAGGCTCCAGGGTCATACACGTTAAGCATTTAATTGCTAAAACTTAATGGATGACAGGCAACAGAAGCTCCACTAGATAACTGTTACATAACCACATCACTCAAACCCACAACAACACCTGAAATGAAGTTTATTGCTGCTGTATTTACAGACAAGTTTTGATTTCCTGATTAAAAAGTTGTTGACTCACCATAAATGTATCAGGATCCAGATGTTTAAATCAGTCCAGTTGTTTCTGTTATTATCAGGTCATTCACAGGCAAGAAGTATTGGGGGGAATACTTTGTAAAAGTTACAGAAAACTGAATACCTGCTTTAAAATGTATTTTTTAACATATTATGTTACTTTGCTTAATCCTGGTACTTCCCGTTGAAAACAGTATTTAGGTCTATTAAATGTCACAATAGGCGTTGGTAGTTACCCCCGCAGGAAAACAGAGGGCATATTAATGCTAAACAATATGTACTGACTGTGAAAAAATAAATTAACAAAGAAATTATTTTTGTTACTTATTTTATGAAAAGTGTCAATATTACTGGTTCTGTAATAAAGTGAAACTTTTCTGCAGGAGCCGCTAACCAACTCACAGCACGCTAATTTAGAAAAACTATGTATTAGTTTTTTTGTTTTTTATGTTGTTCTTTCATGACTGACATCCGTAGAGGTCCAATCACAGCACAGATATGGCAACAGCTTGCTTAAAATGGCTTTGGCGTCAACTTGGAATATGTAAACCTGGACTGAAGAGCAAATAGAGGTACTTAATTTTATTTAGAAAAAGGGTATATTTGTGTTTTCTTCGACAAAGTGTAGCAGACCACCTCATTGACCAACATCTGTAGCGGTAAGTACTTCACGACTGAGAGCCGTCAAATGACCATAGATACACATTGCCCAAAATGTATTTATTCATCTTTCAGGTGGAAAGTGGAAAACACACCAAGTATTCCAGTGGTATTACGAAAGTAACCTTATTCTAAATACCATGTTTAAAAATAGTAACTGTAACGGAATAAAGTTACTCCGTCCTTAGTATTCTGAATAAGTTACGTGCCGGTACAAGATCTGCTCGGGTGCAAGATCGGCTCGAGGTCCGTTGACTGCCGGTGACGTCAAAGTAATTGATTGGCTGAACATGAACCTTACGGAAGTTACGTAATCACTTTATGTTTATGTTTATGTATTTAGCAGACGCTTTTGTCCAAAGCGACTTACAAGTGATAATCGGCATTTTGCCCTTGAGGCTAACAACAACAATAACAACAACAACATTGACATCAGTCATGGAGAGGAGGGAACAAGGAGTGGACAGTAGAGAGGGGGGACGGGTGCAGGCAAGGTGCTAGTTCAGAAGATGCTCTCTGAAGAGCAGGGTCTTCAGGAGTTTCTTGAAAATTGAAAAGGAAGCCACAGTTCTGGTAGTGCTTGGAAGGTCATTCCACATTTGTGGAACGATGCATAAGAAAAGTCTGGACTGTCCTGAGCGTGGTGTAGGCACTGCTAGCCGACGATCCTGTGATGACCGGAGCGGCCGGGCCGAGACGTAAGCCTTTGCAAGAGGATTCAGGTAGATGGGAGCCGTACCGTCTCGGACTTTGTATGCTAGTGTTAGCAATTTGAATTTGATGTCGGACTTTGTATGCTAGTGTTAGCAATTTGAATTTGATGCGTGCTGCTAGCGGTAGCCAGTGGAGCTCAATGAACAGAGGGGTGACGTGTGCTCTTTTAGGCTGATTGAAGACCAGACGCGCCGCTGCGTTCTGGACCATTTGAAGAGGTCTCACAGTACAGCCTGGAAGACCAGTTAGAAGGGCATTCTAGTAATCGAGGCGGGAGATGACAGTAGATTGCACCAGGAGCTGGGTGGCATGTTGTGTTAGGTATGGTCTGATCTTTCGTATGTTATACAGCGCAAAGCGGCATGAACAGGCAACAGAGGCAACATGATCTTTAAAGGCTAGGTATTCATCAATCAACCCACCCAGATTTCGAACTGCCTTTGAAGAAGCCAGAGATAGGAAGTCATTCTGGATTGAGATATTGTGCTTTATGGATGGTTTTGCTGGGATGACAAGTAGTTCAGTTTTAGAGAGGTTGAGTTGGAGATGGTGGGATTTCATCCATTTTGACATGTCAGAGAGACAGTTTGATATTCGTGCAGAGACAGTGTGGTCGTCCGGTGGAAATGACAGATAGAGCTGGGTGTCGTCTGCATAGCAGTGGTAGGAGAAGCCATTTGATCGAATGATCTCACCCAGTGAGGTGGTGTACATGGCAAAGAGAAGAGGTCCTAGTACAGAGCCCTGGGGGACTCCTGTGGCAAGATGGTGCACGGTAGAGGACTGTCCAAGCCAAGATACAGTGAATGATCGTCCTGTGAGGTATGATTCAAACCAGGCGTGTGCTTTCTCTGTGATGCCCATGGTAGAGAGTGCGGACAAAAGGAAGCCATGGTTGACAGTGTCAAATGCTGCCGATAAGTCGAGTAGGATAAGCACTGAGGATTTGCCTGTCGCTCTAGCTTCTTTTAAGGATTCAGTCACTGCTAACAGAGCAGTTTCAGTGGAGTGGCCCTTTTTGAACCCAGATTGGTAAGGGTCAAGCAGGGTATCGGTACAAGATCTACTCGGGTGCAAGATCGGCTCGAGGTCCGTCGACTGCCGGTGACATCAAAGTAGTTGATTGGCTGAACATGAACCTTATGGAAGTTACGTAATCACGTTATGTTGTTGTTATCACGTTACGTTGGTCCAGGCAAATTTTTCTGTTGGAAAGATGGACAACTTTTACAAAGAAATCCATCATTACCTCTTTGAAAATACACTTTTAGCATAGAGCTGCATGTATATTAGGGCTGAACGATTAACTGCATGTGCAATTAAATTGCGATGTGACAAAAGGAGATTTTCTAATAGCAAAGGCTGCAATTTGGCAGCGAGTGGTTAGCGCAATGCTAATATACGTGGAAAAACCCATAGGAATGCTAATGCTAATATCACCGAAATGATTACACTTGGAGTCTAATAGAAAGTAAAACTACCATCAATCAAATAAGTACAGACAGGTATTTTAGTAAAGCCAGAAAACTTTTAACTCCAGAGTTTTGGCTAGCAGCTATGAGTGTAACTGAACTACGCATGGACAAGACGTCAAAAACTAAACACAAAATACTTCAATAAACGGGACACACTTCTTTCCTGCAAATACAATTTCACAGGTATTGCTAATACCTATGATTTTTCAAGGGATGTGCTCAAAGAGGAGTTCAACATTATGAATACAATATAGTGTTTTATTTTACAAATACCATTATAAACACAAACTTACGTCTTAAGAAACATTATTTTAATAACGAAACTGCTAAATTCTTTCCAACAGTATAGATGTGTAGTATATTTTGTCCGAGTGGGTTTGCCGTACTTTGACGTCATCGGCAGTCGAAGGACCCCGAACCGATCCTGTACCGACAACAGCATTACATGTATTCTGTTACTCCCCAACACTGCAGGCAAGAATGTGATAAAAATTATTGAGTCCATCAAATGTGTTTTTGTTGTTTTTTATTCACAGCGTTAATCACAAATTAAATTCTAGTTGGTTTGTTTTTAGAATAAAAAACAAATTTTATTCATATCTGAAAATGAAATGTATTATAAACAATAAACACAAATAGATGATAGTTCATATGTTTATTGTATTCATATGTATGTTTGTTATATTAATGCAAATTCAATCTCTGGTCTTGAATGTTTAGGTATTAAATATTTTCATGATATAGCATATTTGCATTCAGTCATTTCTGTCAAACCAGAATCAAGACATAACTTTATAATAATCTAAACAAAGTGTAATTTATTATCTGTATACAATGTTTAATCTAGATTCATATAAATGTTAAAGGAGCTGCCAGTGGCTCAAAAGAGTGGCTTTATGAATCGCAGTGCATTCTGGAAAAGTGGGCCAAGCAAATAAACATAACATTTGCCTTTTTAAAACCCCTTTTTTAAATGTATGTAACTGAATACGCACAGAACACACAACTTTATTTTAATAATTATGGCAGTATAACTCAAAGTGATTCATATATTGAGACTTTACGTCAGCTCTGAAGGAAGTGCTATAGTGAAAGGCATACAAGGTAAAATAAAACAAAGATGCCAAAGTTTTGATGATTGAGCTAGTTATAAAATGTAAAGCTATTTGAGCTTGTAAAGAGTTTAGCATCGCATCATTTGTGTTACACCATCACTGTGAACATTTCATCGTAAAATGTCTACTTAAAACATAATTAAACCTAAACTGTGATTGTGTATAAACCATAAAACATATCATGACGCCTGTTCAGTTATAAACAGTCCAACTCTCTGTGACCACCTTAAATATTAAAAGCTTTGTGCTGTAAAGTCTATCTGAGCTACAGACAGAACTGCTTCCCACGCACATTTCACCAAGATCTCATTGTAGTTCATGAAGAAGCAGTGGTGCTCCACAATGGGTGGTCAGGGGTGGCAAAGACCCCCCTGTAACTTTACTGACCCCCCTCCCCACCATGGAAGACTTCCTCCACTTTGATAAAAGTATAAATTTTCCCACATACCATACATTCATTTTATTTAAGGCATGAGTTTAAAATTAAATAAATAAGTAAATAAATAAATCATAATTTAAACAAATAAATTTTGGAAGAAAAATGATAGAAATAACCACAATTCGTATTTTTCCTGGAATGTTTTAGCCTCTAAGATTTAAAGGCAAATGTGGTGGATGCACATTGTTTTTTAATGACAAAGAATAAATGCACAGCTAAAGGCTAAACCCTCCCAGAGTTGCCACAAGGACCGATTTGATGTGCCACCCTAAAACTCTCACTGGCCCTCCATGAAAATGTCCTGGAAGCACCACTGTGAGGAAGACAATTACTAAAATGTAATAAAATTGTTGTATTTTATAGCTAATTTGAGGGAAAATGTAAGATAAACACAGGATCAGCCACCTCTCTCCCTCACAATCATCTCTGTGCTTTGCTCTGCTTCATGACTTTCCCTGTGCTGAAATCTGTGAGCAGTCCTGCACATGAAACCTGCTGGTGGAGACTCAGCCATGGCCTCACCAATGTGTGCGTACGTGTGTGTGTGTGTGAACTAAAGACTGTGTAGGTTTTGGCTAATATCTGATTGTGGTGTAAAGCTGGATTACCCGGGCGGATGTCTTTGGGTACGCATGGTGGAGATTTAGCTGGTGTAAGCTTTTGCTGTCGAAGCTTTGGACCTGTTTCCTCCACACTTTTTATATCTTAAAGACCAGCTGACTTAAAAAAATAGCAACAACCCAGGTGAAAACCTGGCATTTTTGTCTCACTTGTGTTTGTGCAGTAATCTTGGTCAGACAGTCTGAAGGAAAACTATCGAATCAGGCAGTTTTAAGCTCTCGTTAAACAAAGACTTTCTATTTGTTTTGTTTTTACATCAGTCCAGAAGTAGCACAGACACTGAATTAAAGTTCCAGACATGTTATAATGTTTCACACTTGGATTAACATCTCAGACTCCTTTAAACTGGAAACAAAACAGACTAGTTAGTCATTAAAAACATTCTGCTGCTTTTTTAGGTCTAAATTCGAACATTTAAATAAAGGGGACAAATAAACAGGTCATTTCCTAAAACAAATATGCTACATTTTTTGATAATTTAAACTGCGAGCTACAGCCAGGAGGTGTTTAAAAGATTATTCTATGAACAAGACCTTTTTTTTTACGTAGTAAACAAAAACACTAAACAAGTTTTAGATGTATAGCTGCATCTGGTTTTCAAAATGAAATAAATTTGCTTTTACTTTTGTCAGGGTAATCTACTGTAATCTGTTTGTTGCGTGCCCTAACTTTCATTTCTCTCTGAATTAAGGATTGTGAGAATGTATCTTATATGCAAAATGATCACTAAGGCCCAATCCCAATACTGGCACTTCCACCCTTGTGCCCTTCAATTGCGAGTTCCCGGCCAGGGGTGCGATTATGTACGGTGTCTCGATTTTCAAGTGCAGAGGGTGACCATGCCCCTTTTGCTCTCTTGATCTGCACTTTGCCCAAGTCCGCCTCAATGCGAACTTCAAGCAAGGGTGTTACCCACAATTCATTGCTGCATGGCAATTTTGAGAAGAATTAAGATGAAGTAATGGCTCAAGTGCCTTTTCAGAAAATATGTATTTTCACAGACATCATGTACCGTATTTTCCGGAGTATAAGTCGCACCAGCCATAACATTTGTAATGATGAAGAAAAAAACATATATAAGTCACACTGAATATATAAGTCACATTTTGGGGGGAAATTTTATTATTTTTCTCACAAAATCTGAGACCAAGCATTTCACATTGCAAGACAAGTACTGGTAACAATAACAGAATAAACAATCAGGGAGTATGGCGGCGTTTCAAACCCTCCCAACGGGCGAGGAGAGCGCCCGCAGCACCCCACCACAGGCTGCAGCAGGTGATGGTGGTGTTTGAATCCCTCCCAGCGGGGCAGAGGAGCTGAAACCTGGACCGGAACCGGCCCGCAGCAGCGCGGTATACGTAATTTGGTATATAAGTCACTTTGGTATATAACTTGCTGGACCAGCTAGACTATGAAAAAAAGTGCAACTTATAGTCCAGAAAATACGGTACATAGTTTACCCATGGACTTAGAGCTGCTGTAGTGGCCTGCCACCATCTTGGATAGGTCTTCATTTGCCCCATTTCTACTGAAGAAGGTGTATAAATAAAATTAAGCAAAATCAGTAAAAATATAAAATCCCAATAGGTAGGCTAGAAAAGTCAATAACAATCCCATGTGATCTGTTTTCAATAGTACACCAGTTGTTGTAATCTCAGGCTGTACCGCAAACGAGTATAATTACTCACTCTGCATTGACTCTAGTTGGGTTTGGAGAGTGAGGAACCCAACCAATATGGTGGCCATGCTGTTACGCTCTCCAGCGCCCAATAGGGCATCTGCATATTAATGTGTATTTTGAAATGAAAGATGTTTATTTTAAGATGATTAATGATATGTATTAATGCTCTGGATGTTTTAGAAGAAGATTTAATGTGGACAGCAATTAATGTAAATTTATTCAAATAATTGTTTGAAAGTCGTTAATAAATATTTCTTAAAAAGTAGCACTAACAGCAACCGGGATCCCGGCAGGTGATGCGGTCAATGACGCGAGGCCCCTTGTCCCAATTTGGAACACTTGTGTTCTACGCACGCCTTACTTCGCACTTCCTCTTCACAGAAGGGATTGGGCTTACGTCAAATGTAGATCAAATTCTGATTGGTTAGCTGGTGGCTTGAACCAAGAAGTGGCAGAAGCATGCCTATCGTGAGATTACTACTCTGGATCTTTTAATTAGCTTTTATTCCTATTTTCAAACAATAAAATGACAATTTCCATCCATCCATCCATTTTCATCCGCTTATCCGGAGTCGGGTCGCGAGAGGCCCAGACTTCCCTCTCCCCAGCCACATGGGCCAGCTCCTCCGGGGGAATCCCAAGGCGTTTCCTGGCCAGGTGAGAGACAGTCCCTCTACCGTGTCCTGGGTCTACCTTTAGGTCTCCTCCCGCCTCCCGGTTGGATGTGCCCGGAAAACAATTTCCAGGGTTTACATTTTAAAGTTTTATTTAAACAAAATGTGTTTTGTTTTTTTGTCAAAAAAAGTGGATTATTGCAAACCATCCAAGAGTGGATGCAAAGACACTTCATTTTGATTTATAACTTTTAAAATGAAGATGTTTAGTTTATTATTTTAGGTAACATTGTTTGATTTGATTTTGAAAAAAAATGTTTTCATGTTTGAGGTCAGCCTAATCTGAAATAGCTAAAACAAAACAAACACATGAATACAATCATATAAATGAATAATTTGGCTCATCTTATCACTGATTTCTGTCAATAAAACAGGTTTTATTTCATATTTACAAGAATCCTTAATTTGGATCCAGAGCATTTTAACAACTGGAGATTTACTGTTCTGCTGGGACACAGTCAGCTCTGATGATGATCAAATATTAATCTGGACCTTAAGTGTTCTTTGATATTTTTAGAAACTATTTAGGAAAACCGTGGACCTGAGTTGGGATTCCTGTCATGTTCCCGCTGCAGTGACTCATCTCTTCTGCCAGTGGCCTCTTTGGCTTGTGGGTCAGGAATGGGCCTGTCTCTGTTACACACCGGGCGTCTGTCCCATCTCACACTACAGCTGTCTCACACTGCTGCAGCTTTAGTTCAGTCTGAGTCAGAGGAGCAAACTCATCTCTGAAGCTGAGTCACTCACTCACCTGTAGCTGATAACATGATATTTGAGCTGTTAGTTTGCAGCACAAGAAGGTGCATACTGTAAAGAGTTAATTTGAGGCTGACTTCCCTCGCTTTGACGTATGAAGTGAGGTGTGGGACTTTGTTGCCTGCATCTCCCATCTGGAGATCAGATTTTTAAAATATGCCATTGAGATTTCATTAAAAAGATGCACAAAAATCATTTAAATGCTCAATTAATGAAAACAAACATGTACAGTTTATGAAAACACCTTATTTAAAATCTCAGACAATTTTGTGAAAAGGTTCAATAATCTAGACTCAAACAAAGTGTCACACTCGAATCAGCTAATGAATCAAAAACACCTGCAAAGGGTTCGTGAGCCTTTAGATGGTCTCTCAGTCAAAGTTGGATTACTGAAATAAACTGACTTTTGCACCATATTGTCATTCTTTCAGTTTCACATATGATTATGTTAAACTTAACATAAGTTAAAAAGTCATAATAAGATCGTGCGTTTTTAAATTGCTGTTCTTTATACGAGACCATTTTGGAACCATTCCCTTGGGAAGGATGAGTCACAAACACACAAGTGTTTCTCAGGTTCACAAGGCACAGAGATCCCAGCATAACAGCTCGTAACATTGTCAGGATGCTTTAAGTGTTTATTGATTTCTAACACTCATGCTCTAAATATAAAATCACCCCCAGCTTGGTATTGGTTCTCCAGACGGTTCCAGAGTTTTCTGTCATACGCTGTCAGAGGCTTTCCAGACAAATGATCCTATTTCTGATGCGCTTGATGAGTTAAAGCCTCTGACATTTGCTGTGGGGTTAAACCAACATTAGTCATCTATTAAACCAGCTCCTGTTGTTTTAACCTGTTACGTTGTGAACCAGAGCTATTTTCAGCTTGTTTTCCTATGGTGACACAATCAAAACCTTTTGATGTCTTCTTGTTTGCATGAAAAACATGTTAAATTCTCTTATTTCCAAGCTAAATGTCTCAACTTTTAAAAAAGAAGCAATGAGTGATTGTCTGCTCTACTCCAGTCTGGTTTATAGTTCTCACTTACAGCTTTGATAATGTAATTTAACCGAGTTTCACCTGAATGACCTTCAGACCGCACCACAGCTTGGTTTTTATCTCGGTTTTCATCAGTTCTCTACACATGGCTCTCTGCCAAGCTGGTGTAACAGTCAACTCTACTGTTTATGAGAGGTTGTTGGTTTTGATGCATGTCCAAAGACGATTGTCGGAAAAAACAGGAAAATCAGGCATTACATTAAGTGTCTGGTCTAGGCTGAATATTTTTAAACAAATTACTTTTTTTTATATCAAAATTATTGTTAAATTTAGAAAGCAAAATTAACATTAAAAAGCTCAAAGGCTATAATAGTTTAGATTTTGTTTTATTACAGTCAGAGGTTTTCCAAATACATCATATTCATCTTTTTAACAGCAGCTGTTATCAAAAGAGCGGTTTATTGTTGTGCTTCTTCAATTAAATGATACGATTTTGATTTATCCCACTTAGTCCCAAACCAGCACGTTTTCCATCAACAGGCCAATAAACACAAATAAAACGTGTCCAAATTGTCTGTTTTTGTTAAATTATAAAATGTATGAAAAGTCTATAAAATGAATAAACACACATTATTAATTTCCCTTCATCTGAAGAGTTTAAATAATTTAAGTTTGGTTTAGTTTAAAATGATGAAAAAAAGGTCAATATTGATTTGTCCAAATCTTGAAAATAATCTGAACCCACATAAAATTTGCAGCTCATGTGCAGTCTGTTACAACTCAGTAAATTTGTGACTTAATGATTAGCATCATATCTGTCAGAGCCATATCTGTTGTCTTTTATAGGTTCAGTTGCCTGTGGCAGCCATCTCAAATGAGGTTGACTCTCAACGTTAATCAGCTGTAGATAACCACTCAGTCTTTATTTACTGACTGGTTCATTGAAGTCCACCCACTGATTGAAGTTGCATCGAGTCACTGACTTGTTGTGTCAGAGACTTTACAGCAATCCCCATACTAAGCAAGCATGTAGCAACAGTGGAGCGGAAAACACCCCTTTAACAGGAAGCAGCTATCCGCTACGACTGACTGGGATTTGAGAAGACTGGGAATTGTCTCTTCTATGTTATGTAATATAAATAGTTCAATATCAAAGTAAAAAAAGGATAGAATATTTTTTCCAAATTTATTTATTTTTTGTTTAGACTGCTTTACACTTAAAGACACAATGTGTAAGAATAAAGTAAGATTTCTACAGTGTAATAATCCCAAAACAGTCTAATGTGTCGTTCTCAATCATATTTCATTCTCAGGGGTTGCAGGGTTGTCAGTTTTCCTCTTTTTGAAATAAAGGAAGAAGGGATAAAGCTACTCTTTACCATCAGTGAGTATGAGGTTGCCGTGTTTCCTGTGAGCTAATGCTGCAGCGCCGACATTTGTAATTTTGACTACGGCCGACAAAAAGCGAGAGTTGTTTAAAGAACCAAAGCCAGTAACAAGAGCAACCCAAAAGTTATTTCTTGTACCCCAGAGAAGCCATAACTTCTTTTTGTTTTACTAAATACTAAATTTGAGTCAAGAAGGCTAGAGGCTAACGTTGAGCTAACATTGAGCTAACCATATTAACGGTGAATTAAAGTTAAAGTCCCATTAGTAATCACACACTGGTGAAACTCATCTCAAAAGTCACCAATCCCCGTGGGGAGCAGTGAGCTGCAGCTGTGGCTGTGTTCAGGAACTATTTGATGGTTTAACTCCCCTATCTAACAAGCTGAGTATCAAGCAGGAAGGTATTGAGTATTAAATGATGGGAAACTTGGGTTTAGAAGTGGTGAGCGCATAAAGAAGTGGAGGAGAATGAGGGACAAATTTGTCTGACTTAAAAAGTTTCTGAAATACAAAAAAATAAATAAATAAACACAATGTAAACACAATATTAAATGCTCTTATCTTGGACCAGATACATTTCAGGACACTACAGAACAGAGCTACGCCCACTGTTGTCCTGGCGGGGAATTGCTTTGCAGCACTCTCCAGGAGACGGTGAAGTCCGAAAGCAAATCGTCTCTGTCCGTGCCTGCGTGTCTCTCCCTCGTGGAGCTGACAGAGAAGCATAAATCACCAACAACCCAATATTACAGTATGTAATGTAATGTAATGTATGTGTGACGTGAATAATGACTGAAAGGTTATGTTTTACTTCTTTTAATGAATCATTCAGAGCAATAACAGTAAGCTAACAGCAAAACAACCTGACTTCCTCTATGCCGGAGGCACATTACTGTAATAAGTGTAGTAAATGCTCCCTACTGTAAAACGCCTAAGAGTGCTATGACAACTCAATTCAAGTTTATTTATATAGCGCCAAATCACGACAAGAGTCGTCTCAAGGCACTTCACATAATAAACATTCCAATTCAGGTCAGTTCAATGTCCATCCATCCATCTTCTAAACCAGCTTGTCCACGTAGGGTCTTTGGGGGGGGGGGGGGGGGGGGGGGGCTGTTGCCTATCTCCAGCGGTCAACGGGCAATCAGGCGGGGTACACCCTGGACAGAGAGCCAGTCCATCGTAGGGCAACACAGAGACACGCAGGACAAACAATCCTGCACACACACATTCACACCTAGGGACAATTTAGACAGACCATGTGAAACAGTCATGTGTTTGGACTGTGGGAGGAAGCCGGAGTACCCGGAGAGAACCCACGCATGCACAGGGAGAACATGCAAACTCCATGCAGAAAGATCCCAGGCCGGGAAGCGAACCCAGGACCTTCTTGCTGCAAGGCAACAGCTCTAACCACTGCGCCACCGCGCAGCCAATCAGTTCAATGTATTTATCTAATTATCAACTTACTGTGTGTGACACGTCTCTGCTTAAACCTGGTTTATGCTTCTCCGTCAGCTCCGCAAGGGACAGACACGCACGGATTGACGGAAGCGTTTTGCTCTCATACTTCTCCGTCTCCTAGGGAGTGTTGCAAAGCAATTGCCCGGCAGGACAACAGAGGGCGTAGCGCTGTTCTGTGGTATCCTGTCATGTATCGGTCCAAGATAGTGTGTTTATATTGTGTTTTTTGTGTATATAAGAGACTTTTAACACGGACATATTTATCTCTCATTCTCCCACCGCTTCATGCGCTCCCCACCTCTAAACCCACGTTTCCTGTCATTTCTGTCCACAAATAAAATGCTTGCTGCGCATCTTTTCACTCCTCCAGTCACGGGAGGATGAAATGTTCATATTTTTAGAGTTTTTTTGCAAGGCATTCTTCAAGCTTCTCCGTGTCTGCCACTAGTTAAACTCGGCTCTCTTTGCAATGGCGGCGCTGTAAACATCAGCGGTGTCCTGACCAATCACAAGCTCGCGTAATCCGTTTCGTTCGATGGATGTTTAAAAAAGTGGGCTCGACTCCGTATGTACTTGCGTGCCTGCCGGAGCCCTACACAAGGACGGATAATGGCGTTGCGTGTCTCCGCACTGACGCAGACGGAGAAGCATAAATCAGGCTTTAGAATTTCCTGGTACTGATCCGTAACTGGCAACAGCCATAAAACCCACAAAACAGGAGTGAGAGAGTGATTGCAGAAACCAAATTTGACCACAGGATGTCATCTTACTTACACATTGCACCTTTAAGAGCCTGAACATTAAAAAAAACCACAAGGAAAAAAAAAAAGGAAAAAACAACCACATTTATGTCTTTCTCTGTTACTCTGTGTTGGATAAAAATTGGAAGCCAGACAATAGAAAATTTAAAAAAGTTCCTCTTTCCTTTCAGATATTCCATTAAATGCTGATTTTGATTTTTGTTTTTCTTCTGGAAAACGGAATTGAGGAAACTTTGCTCATTTCACATGAGTATGAAACATTTACCATTTACTTAAAATGATGTCATTGGGTATTATGAACATTTAGACCATGTTGCTCTGCTGTAGTTAGAGAAGCCAGCCACTTTTGTCTCACAGGACCTTGTTAAGCTGTAATCCCAGCTGAGGTTAACACTCACCTGTGTACGTAGATGCTTTAGTCATGCAGGCCTCTAACCAGAGCCGCCCCCTCCCCCTCAGGGGAGGGGGCCTCAGCGTTGCTCAGTGACCTGTTGTGACCACTTGTTTTTGTAGCATTAATCCCCCTGACTTGTTTTCCTTTCAGTAACCACCTCTCCCCAGTCCGCTGCAGGCCAGATGTGGTGGAGTATGTTTGCTTTTTCTACTCTAACATACATAAATATACCTATATTAGTAAGAATTCCATCTCATACATAATTATACCCTATTTCAGAGCTGCTAAACTGTTGTTTTCTTGCCTTATATGACAATAACACTAAACTCCCCAAGGCTAATAACAGGTCGTGGAGCATGAGGTGGTTTAAATTACTTAATCTACTTATTTTCTCCTCTGCTCCCTGAAGTTTTCTGGACCAGACCATTCGCTCAGCGGTGGAGCAGCACCTCTTTGACGTAAACCCTTCAGCAGATCAACAGTCAGAGACCATCGGGCTGACCGCACGTCCTTTGAGCACGAGGGTGACGACAACGGCGCGGCAGAGACGTCGGCTCCAGAGAGAGCAGCAGCAGGACGGCTTAAGAGTCAGAGAGAGAAACAGGTAGAGTCTGTCAGGAAGCATCTCACGTCGATGTGCACTGCTGATTATATGATCAACACAAGATTTAACCCCTTCCTTTTAAATGAAAATTCAAATTTACATTTTAAGTCATTTTGCTTGAAGTGTAAAATGCTGCTGAAGTGAAATCATGCCTGCTTTATTCCCACAGTGATACAGAAATTTGCCTATTATACAAAAATGTTATTACAATAAAATGTTGTCTTTTATTTCTCAGAAAACTAATCTTTCTAGCAAACTTTTATGCAGAAATCCCAACATTTAATTTATATGAATGATTAATTATACTTGTATTACACATCTCAGGAAAGAGATGCAAACAGTGCGCGTGACCTCTGTAGCTTATGTCACATGGTTGCATGTAGTCCCAGCAGCAAGGAGAGCCTCTGCAGAACTGGGACTAACATTAAATATTTCTGCCAAAATAACAACTGAAACAAGAGTAAAGGCTTATTTAGTAACATTTATTTGGCTGGATGTGAAGTTTGATCTGTTTTATGGTGACATCAACACTTTTTGATAACTTCAAATTAGCCACTAGCTTCAAATTAGTCCTGAAAGAGGTCAAATCTATTTCTCTGAACAGAGGCTATTCAAAACACTCTTTTCAAAAGTGTAGAGTTATTCAAGTTTCAGTGGCATACGGTCTTACATAACTGGAATTTATTACGATTCATTAGATTTTTTTTTCATTAAATAAGAATAAATCAACACTTTTTTATAAAAGCCCAGAAATAAGCTGTTTCCATCTTTAAAGATGTAAGAAGCTTAATATTTACAGCAGACCATTTTCTGACCTGAGTGATTCTGCAGTGAGTCATTTGTGTTGGAAAGTTTGTCCACAAAGACAAAATGCAGCCATAACCACTGGAGTCAGACGCTAATCCTTGTTGATGAAGACCTGCTGGAGTATCAAAGGATCAGTGACATGTGGATTAGAAGACCGTCTCAGTCAGGAGGAAACAGAAAATGTCACTAAGAGCGTGGATAGTAAACAGACTGTAAATAGAATTAACACAAATGCTAAACAGCACATTATCTGCTTTAGATGGTATAAGTAAGGCACCAGAGTGACCCTGGCTTTGCTTTTTATCCAATGTCAAACTGATAAAGACGGTGCAAAAAAATCAAAACAGATGACTAACTTTGTCAGCGTTTCTGTCTGAGAACAGAGCTGCATCCATCAGGACGGAGTTGGACCCCAACAAGGAAAACATCCCATCGAGCGGAGGCAGTTGTTGGGGCAACGTGGGGGAGGAAACGGGTGGCTGTTTGGACTTACGAGGAGAACAGGGCATCCATGTGGAGCGAACCACCAAACCCAGGAAGTCAAAGCGCAGCCCGACTCTAGTGCAGCTGGAGAACCGAGCCACCCACACAGTGAGTCGGAACGTTATTCATCCCCCTCTCTGTTTATCTGTGTGACAAATGGGCATGCATCCAGAAATGTATTCGTTTCTTCGATCCATCTGATTTTATATGAAAGATTTCTAGGGCTGTCTGCACGTTTGATTTTTTTCTCAATGCACCTGTGATAATGGACATTAACTCCCTGTCACGCCTTCTTTTTCTTTTTCTAATGGTTAGCTGCAGTTAACAAGAACCACTAAACGGAGGCGAGCAGGGAAATGAGAGGAAATCACATGGCGCCCTTGGTTCCCTGCTACGTTTAATAGGGCACATTAATTGTTACATCATTTTTGTTCATGAAGTAGTTTAAACGTAAAAAGGCCATTTATGAGTTTTCAGCTTTTGTCCACTTAGAAAAAGAAGCTGGGACCAAAATGATATGAATGTATTGAGTCATGAGCTGTAATAATAATTGGTTTTAATTATTTACGTTATCTTACTATTGTGCAAATTTAAAATCTTGCATAAAGACGGTTTATTCTTAGGTTGGAAAATACTTAAATCGTCGTCGTCTCGTCGTCGTTGTCTTCCTCCGCTTATCCGGGTCCGGGTCGCGGGGGCAGCATCACAACTAGGGAGCTCCAGACCGTCCTCTCCCCGGCCACCTCCACCAGCCCCTCCGGCAGGACCCCAAGGCGTTCCCGGACCAGATTGGAGATGTAACCTCTCCAACGTGTCCTGGGTCGACCCGGGGGCCTCCTGCTGGCAGGACATGCCCGAAACACCTCCCCGGGGAGGCGTCCAGGAGGCATCCTGACCAGATGCCCAAACCACCTCAACTGACTCCTTTCGATCCGGAGGAGCAGCGGTTCTACTCCGAGTCCCTCTCGAATGTCCGAGCTCTTCACCCTATCTCTAAGGCTGAGCCCGGCCACCCTACGGAGGAAACTCATTTTAGCCGCTTGTATCCACGATCTCGTTCTTTCGGTCACTACCCAAAGCTCATGACCATAGGTGAGGATTGGGACGTAGATCGACCGGTAAATCGAGAGCCTGGCTTTCTGGCTCAGCTCCCTCTTCACCACGACAGATCGGCCCAGCGTCCGCATCACTGCAGACGCTGAACCAATCCACCTGTCGATCTCCCGATCCCTCCTACCCTCACTCGTGAACAAGACCCCGAGATACTTAAACTCCTCCACTTGAGGTAGGACCTCTCCCCCGCCCCGGAAAATACTCAGATGATGATAATAATTAGATGAAGCTAATTGAACATTCCTTTTTTAATGGATGAGTCCAACTATCTAACGTGAGGTTCTGTTGGAACTGTCAATGTGCCCCCTGGACAGCTGTGGCTTCAGTGTAGCTCATCTCCATCAGTGTGTGAATATGTGTGTGAATGGATGAATGATACACAGTAGTGTAAAGCACTTTGGAGTCCTCTGACTCTGACAGGCGCTATACAAGTGCGGCTCATTTATAATTTATCATGGCTGTAATCAAAAAGTGTCACCTGTTGTAGACAGCGCTTTCAACAACCTTGATTAGCAGAAACAGAGGTTATTTTTTTATTGGATTGATGAGCTAAAAGCTAGTAAAGGCCGGGAAAGTTTCAAAATAGATTTTTGACATGTTATGACTTTTTTCTTTAGTTAAAATAGCTCTGTGGTCGATACAAAACAC
The DNA here is from genome assembly GCF_043380555.1 of Nothobranchius furzeri. Lineage (NCBI taxonomy): Eukaryota > Metazoa > Chordata > Actinopteri > Cyprinodontiformes > Nothobranchiidae > Nothobranchius > Nothobranchius furzeri. The sequence continues at coordinate 12,003,012 of NC_091744.1, read as the reverse complement.
GTTCATGGAGTTCTTTGCACGAAACTCCTCTCACATGAAGCGATTTCAGCAGTTTTATCCTTGACAGTTTCAGTACCTTCCAGAATGAATCGTTTACTTCTTCTTCCGGCTCTTGGAGAGTACAGACACTTTTTTCTCCTCTCCCTCCCCGCTTCTCCCAAGGCTCTCTGTCCTGTCTGCCTGTGCACTGCGCTTCTCTGCATTTTTTCTGGAAACTGGAAATTATTAAACATGGATCTGATCAGCTGGTCTCTCAACGCGATTAACAAATTTTTTTCAATGATGAGAATGGGAGAAGGGGCTCCCGGATGCCCCTCTGGGACAGAGCAAGCTGGGAATATCATGGACTCCTGGAAACAGTGGAACCTGACACGCCTCTCTCAACTGTCTGTAAAGGATTCTGAAGATGTCTGGATATTTGTTGTTTTGGTGTTGAGATTCCTGCTGTTTGGTCTGAGCGGTTACCTGGCATACCAGAAAATTAACGAGCTTTCGAGGAATATTGGCTTAATCCCGGAGCTCAGGGATGGAATGCATCATGCTGTAAACTCACAAACTCATATAAATGTCGAGTCGTAAGCTTGGAACTTTAGCTGAGATTCAGGCTCTGGCACAGAAGGTTGATTCGATCAAGGAGAGAGTTGACGGATCAGCACGGATTGGGATAGATTAATACTGCCATTATTGGACCGGGAGGGGTTGATGACCTACAGAACTCTAAGGCAGAGAGGAAATATCTCTGTCTGTACCCAAAACAATTTTGTTTTCTGAATCTGGTGCCCTTGGAGCCTGTGAGGCTGAAGTGATAAGTAACTCCTCCCCTCAGAAGAAATGTGGAATGCTGCCGTCGCTATGGAAACCCTTTCTCCCTATCCCAGCCTGGACGGGACTGTGACCGGTGAAGGCCGTGGAACCGTATCTAGGAGTCACTGTGCCCTCTAACCCATTATCTCCCTCCCCTGTCCAAACGGAGGTGATGAGCGCTGATCTTGCGGCTGCACTATCCGAAGTGAGGAGAGTCCCAACCCTACCTCCCCACCTAGTGGACACTTATGTTGTGTATCGTCTGAAGTCTGTGTGCGTATCTGTCTGAGGTGTTTTTTTGCATAGCAAAGCTACCCTCTCTGTTGTGGGTAACTCTGAAGTGCCTTTTTTTCCCCTCCCCCTGACTTTATCCTCATACAAACCCTCTTGATCTATAACGGTAGCGCGACTCGTGTTGCGAATGACCACAGTCACCAATTCTTGTCATGTGTCTATGTATGTATGTCTGATCTCAGAATTGTGTGTACTGAAACAATTGAATTTCCCTCTGGGATTAATAAAGTATTTAAAGTATTTTTGAATTGAATTGAATTTCAGGGCTCTGTCTCTTTAAGAAAATGAGCTGGAACTGGCCATGCCCAACCATCTGCTGCTCAGGCTGCTAAAAGCTGAGAAGCTCCGATATCCAGGAGGGGCTTACAGTAGAGCCGCTGCTCCTCTAGATGAGAGGTGGGTCTATGCTCATTTTTTCATTTGTTAAGTCAGAAACTGGGACATTGTGAAACATTTTGTTTTAGTCACATGATTCCTAAAACCATTTTTATAGAGGCAGTAGAGAGACAGACCCACATGTCAGCAGGTGATTTTTGCACAATGTTTCCTTTTTAATAAAATTCTTCTGATGTGGTTTTTGCGCAAGAAGCATGACTGGTCTGCATTATTTGACTTGTCACTAAAATGGCATTAAACTTGTTTGATTCTGCCGTTACTCAATCGATCATCAGCGCTGTTACATAGCACCAAATCTGACTAAACTCCACTGCACTATTTCTTAGATGAATGCGTTTTCCTAAAACATAAAACCAGGGTCTACTTTTGTCTTTGTACAACAGCTCAGTTCTTGTAAAGCCTCCAGAGAATGTATCACATCAGACTCAGAGCTTTGTGTTCACGAGGAGTCCACATCGATCCAAATGAATCAAGTGTTTAACAGCCTGTAAAGCAGCCTGAAATTAATGCTGCTTTTAAAATGGCCTGTATTTATATACCACCTTCTAGAGCCCCCTTCAGACAGGCCATGAAAAACGGAAATGTTCCGGACTCTGTCCGTAAGACCTTTGTGTCTGAATACAAACATCCGGATAACCTTTTCCATAATTAAACCGGACGAAGCCCCTAGTAACAGGACCGGACTTGTCACGGACAAGGTGGCTGCTTCAGACTGGTGAGGTCGGGTTCCGGACAGGGAGGAGGGGGAGGAGGGGGAGGAGGAGGGGACCGGGGGACGCTGTGCGCACCTAGATAGCTCGCTCCTGTAGCATGCGGCAAACCATGGCAGCTCGCCTCCTACGGTACCATCTCCTAGACGCGCGACGGAGCACTTGAGCTTCATCATCCAGGTCTCTTATGTGTCTTCGTGTGCGCAGAATTATGCTCAACATAAGTCCGATCAGTGAGAGGAATTCTATCTCTTCTGCCATGTTTGACTGAATGGCTTTGTTTGGGTAAATCACGCGTGTACGCCCGCCGCACTATGTCCCCCCCCCCCCCCAGACATCTGGAACTTTTCCCTGCTGTGTGAAGGCAGCCGAAAGGACAAGTTCCGGTACAAAAGTGGTGTGTCTGAAAACACAGTTCTGGTTAAAAACCGGATTGAATTGTCCACACATATTCCAGAACGTCTATCTGAAAAGGGTTTTAGGGTTCTACACCCCCCCCCCCCCCCCCCCCCAAAGGGACTTTACAACACCGTCAGTCATTCATCCATTCAAACACACATTCACACACTAGTGGGAATGAGATACGATGTCACCACAGCTGCTCTGGGGCACACTGACAGAAGTGAGGCTGCCGAACACTGGCGCCACCGGTCCTTCCGACCACCACCAGCGGGTGTCTTGCCCAAGGACACAACAGCAGCATTCTCTGGTCAAAGCCGGGATAGAACCTGCAACCTTCTGATTACTGGACAACCCGCTCTACCTCCTGAGCTACTGCTGTCAAATCAATACAGTATATCAGAGATGGAGAATAGTTCCCCTTTAAAGGCCTGGCACAACGTAATTGAGACTTTATCTGGGAGAAAATGTGCTTTGATTTGTCTTCTGATTCTAACATGAGTTGATCTGATTGGCTGAACCTCGTCTGTGACAGACACGGCTCATCCCGTCGTTCGCCAAGATTATTTTGGAAACAGTTAGCCTTTTTTCCAAACACCTTCTCCACAAAGATGTCCCAGATGGTTTTCTGTAACAGGCCATCTGGTGGGCTCATGTCAGGTCTGCTTTGTGGCTGTGGTGAGCTGACCTGATCTTTACCTCTGTGAGCCGAAAGCTTGCTGATAACTGAAGTATTTGAGTGTTTGGAGAGAAAAACATTGCTCCCCCTGCTTTATTTTCTCCTGACTGTTTCTTGACTGTGTTACCATAGGTCTGAGCAAAGCTATGTAAACTACAGTTTTTCTTACATGACTACTTATTGTAAACAGCTTAAAATATCACATGAACCATTGGAATATTTTTACACTTTGTGACCCTGCTCGAAGTAGCTGTTAGCTTGTGAATCCTCTCAGAATACAACTATTTCTCCAAACATGGTTTCATATTATGATTTAACAGCTTCCCTCATAACCTTCTATGTATTATATGCATATGACTTACGGTATTTTATTATTAATGGATAAAGATGTACTTGCAGTGTGATCTTACCTGTGGGTGGGATTATGAATTCCTAATACATTTGATTTGTGAAAAAGACTCAACTTTCATTGTGAAGGATGTGCTCCAAGGTTTTAAAAGCCACATTTATTGAGAAACAGTTTTTTTATCTGTTATTTTTTAAATATGATCAGTACTCTGAGTTTCACAAGCTGGCTAAACGTGAAAATAGTCTTCCACCTCTATGTCCAGCATTAGCCGCCAATAGAAAATAGACAGGGAAACACTCGGATTACAAAAGCCTGTCAATTGCACGTAACAGGAATTTGCATTCATGGACTCTGCCATCTTGCCACGTGACCAAGTGACGGGGAAGGCTGTTGTTGATTTAGTGTTTCAAGAGTAAGCAGAGAATGTCTTGGCCAATAGAAGCTAACCGTTAGCATTAGCGACTCCACAACATCGCAGAACTCCTTCAGGCTGGTGTTAGTGGAGATAAAACATCAATGTCGCAAAGCAAACGGAGTCAGCAATATGACTTTGTTAGCCAATCAGAGATGAGATGTCAGGAAATAAGACTCCAAAAGGCCGTCATCTAAATGCGCCGTGCCAATGTCTGAATTGTAATCATAGTAATTACAAATTTTTCCAAGTTAATAAATCTCAAAAGTACATGACAGGCGTGGTCAAAACACACATTCATATTTAATTACTCCGGGGACTCATGAGCCGAGCGTAAGGAGAGGAGACTTAGGCTCCCTATATCTTCAACAAAATGTCCTCTTCTTCTAGACTCATTGCCTGAATGTATTCATTTTTGTCCTTGAGAAAATAGTGGAAAGAAACCCTGAAGTTTACTAAATCTTTAACCTGTGAGAGTTGCATTACCCATCATTATCTGTTCCTGACATGAAATGTAGAAGTGTGAAAAATATATATTGTTTGAAACTGTTTTAGATCAGACAAAAATATTGACTGTATTAACACTCGCAGGCTCAAAATAAGTTTTGATAAAAGGACAAACAACTAAGTCCTTCGGGGATGCTTCTGAGTAAAAAAAAAATGCTCATGAGATACGTATGTGGAGTAACCAGGTAGGTAGGTTTTAACGTTGCTAATCTGCAACGCCTGCCTCCAGAGGGCTAAGGTATTTTTCTTTTTTTCATCTTGCATTGTAAATATCTAGATTTGATACCATACGATGTAATCGTACTCCATAAAGTTGTATTCGAAAACTATAGTAGACCAGGGTTCGTAATCTCTCCTTCATGCATGTCTGTCAGCATTGTTTTGATTGGATGTTACTTTCACTAAAGCTGTGGGAATTCCAAGAAGCATATCTGTTGGGGATCTTTTCTATACAAGGAATGTATGAGTGTCAGGAGTGTCAGAGCAAGAACAAGGTGTGAAGCTGAAGTTTGTAACAGCAGAAACAAAGTATCTCACAACTCATCTTACAGTCTAACTTCAAATTACCAAGAATGTGACCGAGTGGCACGTGGCATCATTCCTGCCCACGTTCGCTGATGTAAAGCTGCGCTATGTGGCGAGTTGTCGTGCTGATTTATTTAGCTTCACACACAAGGAGCACGAGAGGAGACGCTCGCATCAGACGTTCATAAATTATTTTACTCTTTTCCTGCATACCAAGCTCTTACGCAACTGTACAGATGACACATGATAACAGCGATGAACTGAGGTCTGACAGGATCTCTGTGTGTGTGTGTGTGTGTGTGTGTGTGTGTGTGTGTGTGTGTGTGTGTGTGTGTGTGTGTGTGTGTGTGTGTGTGTGTGTGTGTGTGTGCGTGCGTGCGTGTGTGTGTGAGTGTTCGTGCGTGTCTGTGTCCACGACTGCCAAGAGCTCTGGGTCAAAAGCCACTGAGGCCAAACAGGAGTTGTGTAAATTTACGGAACTTTTGATTGTTGTTTTCTGTGTCAGAAAACAATGGGAGGCAATCCGTTATCGCTTTAACCTGACAGACACTCTGATCTCCAGCTACCATGAAATATATAGATTGTAAAAGTAACCAACAAGTAAAATCTTACACAGTAAAGTCGGATTCGTTTTGCTTACTTGAAAAAGGTATGCAAACAGATTGTACTTAAAATAATAAGTACACAGGACTAGGTAATTATGTGTTGGAGCTACTCAAAGTAAAATGCTTTTTAAACACAAATGACTAAAAAACTATTGCAAAATACTGAGAAATTTGCTTACTGAACTAGTATTTCGGAGTTATACATACTTAGCAGTCGTTAAATATAAGCCAAATTTGTAATATTTATAGTAACTTTTTATGAATCGGTGACTGCAACACATAATTGCCTATGTGCTTTATTTTAAGCGTAGCTTCTCCATCATCCAGTTACATGAAGAAGACACAAAAGATAAGGCTGCACAGAGGAGAGCTTCTATGGAAGCCTGGAGGTCCAAATTGTGTTGTTTTTGTTAAGCATCAATGTTTGAAAATAAAATCTAGTGGAAACATATAGCTGGATGCCACTCAACAGAGCTTGTGGAGTTAAAACGTAATGTCAGTATACTTGTTGCCCTTGTGTTTTTGACCTGTTTAACTATCAGAAGGGGAGAAGGTGCGAGTCATTTGGGAGGCATAACAGTATTGTTGTGAGGTTTTTTGGGGTCATTTTCATTGTTTTTATGATTGTCTGGAGCTAAAAACTAAGTTTGGTTAACGCTAGGATGTTGCCATTCAACCCATGAGTGTTTAAAATGTGTGTATTTACAGCTCAGAGAATGTGTTGCTGAAAGCTCTTCTGAGAACCACATGGACCTTCTTCAAAAAGGGTAAAAACTCTTTATGCCCTTTCACAATAAAAACACAAGCTGCACTGCCTGCTTCGGTTTTGCAATAATTAGCCACCAGCTATGAAGAGACGCCATGATTGTTATGTTGACCTGCTCTTGCAATCATGTACCTAATCAGATAAGAACAAGATTTACGTGTGTGGGTGAATGAATGAATGAATGATTGAATGAACGAACGAACGAATGAATGAACTATGAGAGGTTCACTAACTGCAAGTTACAGGGTGTTTGGTCTCATCCTGGTGTCACATTTTACTGAAGTGGTCTCTTCTGTTTGACTTTCCAGGTATGAGATTTCCAGAGAAGCTGGACTTGGATCGGTTTCACAGGTGGGTTTGTTTGTCTGTGATCTCTGAAAAAGAGAGGGCTGAAAATGCTCAGAGACACAAACATCATCTCTGTAACAGTAGTCATGGGAAGTTGGGGGTGGGATGTAAACAATAAGCAAAAAATGTGAAAGCAAGTCAGGGGCAAGCTAAATATAGAACAGAGAACAACAATACTGCAGGTGTAGCTTCTGTTCAATGAGATAAAAGCAGAGCAGGTGTGAGTTCAAGGAATCAAAAAGGTGGGGGGGGCTGCAGGTCCACTGTAGAAGTGTGGAGGGGTTCAAATTACAAGAAAGTTGAAGATGAGCAGCAACAAGGATTAAATCAACCTTGGCACAATTTATCTCTTTCTGACAGGTTGGGCTCTTTTCTTTCAGGAGATTGTAGGGATGTGTATTAGTGAAATGATGGCGATACAATATGCATCACGATGTATTGCGATACATTCAGTCAGATGATTTTAGTGATTTTTTTTAGACTGAATTTATTATAGAAAGTTCAGTAAACAGTCCAAACTGATGCATAACATGTTTAACATGATGTATCTGAACCAAGCCCCCACAATGCGGCTCAAAAATTGAAGCAATCCCGGAAGTACCGAACATTGCAGTTCCACCCTCATCCACTGGGGGCTGGTGTCAGAAGCGAGCAAATCCTCATTGACTCCCATGTTAAAAATACCAATTTCACAGCAGAAATAAACATGTTTACAGCCTGGTACCAAAACATGTTTTTGGTTTAAATGATCTAATTTACACTCATGGCATCTCTGAGGGGGTGAATTTTTTCTCACTCTTCTGTTTAAGTGTATTAAAAGCCTACAATTCTGTATAATTAATGAGCATCAGACCCACGTGACCACAGAGCTAGCTCCGTGGAAAGGCCTCAGTAGAGCCTCGGTCTGGCCTGGAAACTGTTCCGGGATTTTGAGTCTCTGTGTGTGTGTGTATTCTTTTTTGGATATTATTTGTGCAATTGTTGGACAAAATGACTTGCTGTGGCATTAATTGCACTAATAGAGCGTCCAAGGAGTCTCCACTTCATTTTTTTTGGTAAGTAAAATTATATTTTTATGTATTTTAGGTCACTGCCGAGCTGAGCTTAGATTTTAACATGTACTGTTTAACCATGAAATTTAAATGTAAGGGTAAAACCCAGTACATTTAACATAATGCTGCACTTTAGAAAATGGCTTGAAATATAACATGTTGGTGGAGCTGGGTTCCGAATATCGGCTTGTGGAGCTCTCGGGAGACCGATGTTTTCCACCCGGTTCTCCCGTCCCCGCAGCTCGGCGCATCTCTGTCTGATCGTGGCTTCTGTCTGCTGCGCGGGCTGACGGCTTGTGGAGCTCTGGATGGAAACCTGTCCACCCGGTTCGCCCCAACAGCAGCTCTGCACATCTCAGATCGCAGTGGCGCTTGTCTGCTGTGCGGCTGCCGGCTTGTGGAGGTCTCGGAGACCTCTGTGTTCCACCTGGTTTTACCCAGCGGTCAGCCCGGCGTATCTCTGACTCAGAAGCTCTGGTGTTGTGCACAGTTAACTTCGGTTGTAGCTAGGTTGCTACCTCCGTTAGCTTAGCTCCCACCTCCGCGTTAGCTTTAGGTTAGCTTCAGGTTAGCTTGTAGCTAGTTCGACCGGGTGTCGTCAGTTGATCCCAGCCTTACAGCCCCACCCTCAGCTCCACCTCTCTTCCCTTTTGTGGAATTGTCTGGGCTTGACGGAACCTGTGACACGGTCAAAATGGCGGTGGTGGCCACCTCCCATTTATCTTCAAAAATGTGTTATTGGAGCCTATGGAAACCCATTGTCCATATATTTATATGTCAATGATCTGAACCAAGGGTTGAAACAAAACCCACTGCACACTGCTGCCAACTAGCAGTCCACGTTTGAATTGCACCAAAAGAAAAGAAAATACACAAATGTTTACATGTAAATTAATCAAAAATCAGATACACTGTCTTGGAATATTGATATGACATTGCAGGAAAAAATATCACGATGTATTGCCATATTGATATTCTCTTAAATCCCTAGGAGATTTGGGAAAGAAGGTGTGGCTTAATGTTACTCAGAAAAATATAAAGACCAGAAGTGTTAGCCTTGGTATTTAATGTTGTCATTCCATCAAGCCTAATTCAGATATTTGTGAAAACATTTCTAAATCTTTTCCATCTGCTCTGGTTTTAGTCTAGACCGACACCGACGAGCAGAGCCGAGCAGCTAATATGTTGAATGTTTTTCCACACCGCGGCCCCTAGCTACCGTCTGGAGCCGGCATGTCACCGATCCCCTGGTGCTCAAGCTTCCCAGCCTCTCGTTAAAACTGCCTGGTGTGCAGCTTGATGGTGGCGTTTATCAGGCTGACTTTTTCTTTGTCTGACAATTAGATGAATTACTGATAAGATCCTGACCATGTTGTGGTGTTTGTCACATTGAGGGTGTGGATGACGGCAGACCAAGCGTGGAGGAGCTGACCAGGAGGCAAAAATGCAGGCTCGGATAAAGTAAAAATGTTTTTAATGGCAGAGCGGGAACAACAGAACAAAACAACACTGACAACAAACAATGATCCGACAAAGACTGATACAAGAAGGGAGGTATAAAAATACACAGGGGGAAATCAGGAACACATGGGCAGGTTGATAAGGGGCAGGTGACACAAATAAAAACTAATCAGGAGGCAGGAGAGAGTCACAGTCAGGGAGGCTGGAGCAGATTGTGACAGTGTTATGCAGTCAGTATGGGCCTTTACTTTTTCTAAAACACACATTAGAACATTTTATCAGATACTTCGAAGTAATAAACTTTGATGTTGGCTGAATGATTTTTTTTGTTTGTTTGTTTATTTGGCTTTTGCAGGAATATGCAGAGTCAGACAGATCTCATTCTTAGCATTTACTAAAAACAGATTTCAGGACAAATATCTTCTGTTTCACACACCCAGCACACTCGGTCCTGATCCTTAATACACAAACATCTGCTTACTGTGCATTTTAGTACATCACTCTCTGTAGGCCGATCCTCTTTCACCAACACAGGTTGTCTCTGCGATGCCAGAAAGCTGATAGTAGGAAGTGATATCTGTGGTTTGTTTTGTTTTCGTCACCTCATGTGGATGTGTCCCTTTGGCTGTTTTTAAAGGCCTAATTGTATTTGTAATCATGTTTTTTTTACACAGAGGCTATTTAATGTATAATTTTATTTAAATGTCAAGTTTACAGTATATTTTTAGATTTTTGCAACATAATCATCTTATTCTTTAAAAGATATTCAATTTAAGACATCTACACTCTTACAATAATTTTGTACCTATCAGTAAGCCTTTCTGAGGCTTTTCACAAGAATTTTCTGGGTTAGCAAGTGTGGATTTAAAGTGAAACGTCAGGAAGCATATGTAAACAAATCTACATGTAAACGTCCTCTGAAGCTGTGATTGCAAATCCTCACCCTGTGGCCTCTGCTGGCAGAAGGCTTGTAAACAAATGTTATGACAGGTTTGTGAGAGTGAAAAAGAGTAAAGTTAAGCTGCAGGTTGCATGCAGAGCTACTGACACAACCCTGTTAAAAAAGAGCTATCCCTGTGAGGCACTAGCATGCTTTTTTGTGCAGATTTGTCCTTATAGTAGATTTGTGCACATATGCAAAAAAATGTCCATAGCAGCTGATCTACTATACATGTGTATGAAACTTTCCTCACACATAGGAGATGGGGCTAAAAAGTGCAAACACCATTTAAAGATAAGAGTACATTAGCTACAGTTTGTGCACGTGACTGTTTCCTGATATTTTTGCTGTCTAAGCAAAACTCCTCGTAAATGTCACCCTTTATAGGTTGTTCATGCTGCATGCGTAAACCTGCAGCTTAATTATTGACTAAAACATCCTTCATCCACTCAAACCTTACACACACACACACACACACACTAGGTCTATTTCAGCTCTCCCTTGCACCACCTGGCCTTCTCCTGATGATGTAACCACAGCGTGAGTGAGTGCCTGATGTCCATGAGACCTGTGTGCGTGCGTGCATGTGCATACGTGTGTGTGTGTACCCTGTTCGTCTAAATTTTATCTGAGCACAGCAGGATGATGCGAGCTCCAACATCTGCGCTCGAGTTAATCCTCCATGGTTCCCTTTAGACCATCATTGAACCGGTCTATGTTTACGTCACTGATCCTGAGTGAAAGCTCACAGCAGCGAGTGTTTCTAGTAAATCATGTCAGCAACTTAATTCATTAGTCTGATGAAGCAAATAGGATAACCTCATTTAGAACAAGTGAGCTATTAGTACAACCCATATCAAGCCTTAAGATGTGCGACTCGCTGAATAATTCTAATTGGCTAATCTAGATTCATATAATAAGTGAAAATGTGTGCAGGCACATTGAGATCTAAAACTCATAAAATTAAATAAGGTTCAGTGGATTCCTAGAATTCAAACCCTAATGAGTCTGACCCCAAAACACGATCTGAAGCCCAATCTCAATACTCGCGCTGCGCTCTACCGTCCTCAGCAAAGTGCACTTGGAGGAAGTGCACAGTAAGGCTTCGAGTGCGTCGTACACAAGCGTGCAAATAATTGTCAAATTGGGGCAGGGAGTCTTGCATCATTGGCCGTGGCACATGCCAGGATGCTAGTCACTATTTGTGCAACTTTTTTTTAAAATCCTGGTAACACTTTACAATATGGGTCCCTTTATTAATGTAAGTTTATTAATGCTTAATAATGCCCTATTAAATCAAGTATTAACAACTGCTACAACCACATTATATAATGCATTACTAAGCAGAACCAGAATAGTTAACAGTAGTGGTAACATTATAAAGAGGACCCTTTGTTTATTAATGCTTAATAATGCATAAAGTAACAGAAAGGGTCCCTTATTGTAAAGTTCTACCAAATTCTTTATCAACAACTTTCGAACAATTATTTGACTAAATTAGCATTTATTGCTTTCCACATTAAGAGCATGGATAAATTTCATTATTCATCTTAAAATTTACTTCTTTCATTTTGGGTAAAAGTGAGAATTAAAAAAACTTATTCTAATATTGAAGATTTGATTTTCCATTAACGTTCCAAATGTTTTTTGTTTTTTTGTTTTTTCTGACCGGAAGGGGAAAAATTCACTATTTTTTTTTTATCTTAATATTTTATTGTTGACTGCAGTCTGTAAAACTGTACTGAATTATGTTAAAACTATTGATTAAATTACTGGCATGTCGTGTCCAAAATGACACCCCAGCACCGTTATCAGTTAACAAATATTTATCATCAGACATCAGAGAAATGTGTGATAGTAACCATGTATGTACACAATAATAAAATAGTCAATTTTTGATAATTATACTTGAAAATACATATTTTCAGAAAGAGCATTTGAGCCATTGCTCTGTCTACTTCTCAAAGTTTCCATGCAGCAATGGATTGTGGGTAATATCAATGCAGACTTTGGCGAATTGCTGATCAAAGGTGCAAAAAGGGGTCGTAGTCAATTTCCGCACTTGAGATTCAAGGCACACTAAGCACTCACTGCAGGACTGTGCGATTGAGGGTTGCGAGGGTGAAAGTGCGAGCATTGAGACTGGGCCTGAATGTGTAGAATCAAAAGATGGAATCAGGCATGGTTCAAAACATTATTAAAAAAAAAAACAAAAGAACATTAAAGAGGCAGGAAGAGTGGCAAACCAAATTAAACAAATGCAAATCATGCCTTGACATAAAAAAGAACACCAGCATCAATGGAGCAGGAAGCCGAGAACTTTATGTACCAATCAGACATGAACAGCCGCTGTGTTAATCTGGGATTGAGGTCAGGTGTGAGGCAGAAAACAACTGGGTGAAATGAACAACAAAGGAACTGGCATTACAAGATATGACAGGAAGTGAACAGAGTGAGGACTTTTCTAATGGGCAAAAATATAAAGGCACAAAGAAGCATCTAACACCAATAGACACGACAATAACTAGGACTAAAACATGCACTGGCTTTTAAAAACAACTCACATGTTCCTGGAATGGATGCGTTTGAGGACAGCAGAGTTGTTCTGATGAGCAGGTGGCGCATAATGAGCCATTTGCAGAAATCTGTGAATTCTCGATTACTAATAAGTTCCTGAAAGTGTTTTGACCTGCTGTTCAATAAAACGTAATTTAATATTTTAACAATTTCCTAATTATCTTATTTTATTTTTATCTGCTTTGTGAGGAGTTACATTTTCTGCCATGAAAGGTTTGTTTTTTCTTTTGTTGCTAAATTGACAACAGATGTGTGACAGATGTTAGAGAAGAAAAGCGTTAGTGTGAATAATTAGATTTTGAATGAATAGAATCAACATATTGGCATCGTGTGGGGCTAATCCTGCAGTGTCATAACCAAACGTCAGCTGTAGAAAAGAAAAATCTTGAGGGAAAATTCAGCATTGAAGAGTTATATCAGATTTGCTTCCTGCATGAACACATCTTCAAGTCTACTACTGCTATAGAATATGAGGTGCTTCTTTAAAGACCAAGTTAACTGGAAAAAAAACATTTTTACTTGTTATTTTTCAGATATGATCAGTCACTCTGACTTTAAGATGCAGGCTGAACATGAAACTACTCGTCTACCCCAATGTCCTGCATTAGCGTCTGATAGAAAATAGACGATGAAACTCTTGGATTAGAAAAGTCTGACAGATCAGACACTAAAAATTTGCATTCATAGACTCATCCAGTTTGGCTCATGACGGGGAAGGCTGTTGTTGATTTAGCGTCCAGGAAAGAATACAGCACATCTCGCCTGGTAGAAGCAAACCGTTAGCATTAGCAACTCCATAACACGGCGCAACCCCTTCAGGCCTGTGTTATTTGTGGAGATAAACCATCAGCGGTGTAAAGCAAACAGAGTCATTGGTAGAGTTGTGTTGCTGTTAGCCAATCAGAGGAGAGATGACTGAATATCAGGAAATAAGCCTCCAAATCCTGCTATGTGGCTCACTTCTACTTCCTGAAACAGAAGCACCAGAGCATTTTCCCCTCAAATATTAAATAACAAAGCATTCATTTACACTGGAGACCACTAGCCGAGAAATCTAGACCAGGGGTGTCAAACTCAAATTCACACGGGGCCGAAATGAAAATCTGGGACGAGGTCGTGGGCCAAACTTAGTATTTTTTTGAAAAAGTGACGGCAAATTTGCACAGTTTCTTTATCAACATATATGCAATTTCTAACCTTTTCATTTGGAAACAAACTTATTGTTACATTAACACTGAATGTGGAATAACCAAATTACACACGAGCAAGTCAATTTTAAATAAAACGCATCAGTGGTATTCATTATTTGTGGTATATTCAGCATTTTTAAAATCTATTCAGGATTTATGTTTTCTTGTTTGTTCATTTTTCTTATTTTTATTTTCCTTTTTTTCTCCTGTAATAATTGTCATCGCTGCTGTGACATCTAGCTTTCCCCACTGAGGAACAGTAAAGGGATTTTCTATTCTATTCATCTATCTCATTGACATAATATATGTGGACATCTTCTTTCCTTAGGCTCCAATATCACTTTTTTGAGCCCAAATGGGAGGTGGCCACCACCGCCATTTTGACCGTGTCACAGGTTCCGTCAAGCCCAGACAATTCCATAAAAGGGAAGAGAGGTGGAGCTGAGGGTGAGGCTGTAAGGCTGGGATCAACTGACGACACCCGGTCGAACTAGCTACAAACTAACCTGAAGCTAACCCAAAGCTAATGCGGAGGTGGGAGCTAAGCTAACGGAGGTAGCAATAGCTACAACCAGAGTTAACTGTGCACAACACCAGAGCTTCTGAGTCAGAGATACGCCGGGCTGACCGCTGGGTAAAACCGGGTGGAACACAGAGGTCTCCGAGACCTCCACAAGCCAGCAGCTGCACAGCAGACAAGCGACACTGCGCAGAGCTGCCGCTGGGGAGAACTGGGTGGAAAGGTTTCCATCCCAGAGCTCCACAAGCCGTCAGCCCGCCGCAGCACACAGAAGCCGCGATCAGACAGAAATGCGCCGAGCTGCGGGGAGGAGTGGCGTATTTTGGCGGTTCTGGCTTGCCATAAGAACCAGCCGTCAGCCCGCCGCAGCACACAGAATCCGCGATCAGACAGTGATGCGCCGAGCTGCTGGGAGAACCAGCCGTCAGCCCGCCGCCGCACACAGAAGCCGCGATCAGACAGAGATGGACCAGGCTGCTGGGAGAAACGGCCGACATTCCGGGTAGAAAACATCGGTCTTCCAAGAGCTCCACAAGCCAATAGTGGGAACCCAGCTCCACCAACATGTTATATTTCAACCCATTTTCTAAAGTGCAGCAATATGTTAAATGCACTGGGTTTTACCCTGTTACATTTAAATTTCATGTTAAAATCTAAGCTCAGTTCAGCTCGGCAGTGACATAAAATACATAAATATAATTTTACTTACCGAAAAAAATGAAGTGGTGACTCCTTGGACGCTCTATTAGTGCAATTAATGCCACAGCAAGTCATTTTGTCCAACAATTGCACAAATAATATCCAAACAAAAATGCACAAACACAGAGACTCAAAATCCCGGAACAGTTTCCAGGCCAGACTGAGGCCTTTCCACGGAGCTAGCTCTGTGGTCACGTGGGTCGGATACTCATTAATTATACAGAATTTTAGGCTTTTAATACACTTAAACAGAAGAGTGAGAAAAAAAATCTACCCCCTCAGAGTTGTCATGAGTGTAAACTAGATAATTTAAACAAAAAAAATGTTTTGGTACCAGGCTGTAAACATGTTTATTTCTGCTGTGAAATTGGCATTTTTAACATGGGAGTCAATGAGGATTTGCTCGCTTCTGACACCAGCCCCCAGTGGATGATGGTGGAACTGCAATTTTTGCTACTTCTGGGTTGGCTTCCATTTTAAAGCCGCATTGTGGGGGCTTGATCTATCTGCAGCCTTTCCACTTCCTGTTTTACTGTAGGTTAAATATTTTCTCACGGGCCAACAACAAAATAAAAATATCATTTTATCTTAAATGAAAATGCAACATCTCACCTGTTAACTTTCATGCTTTGAAGCAGAAAAAGAGAATAAAACCAAAATATTTAAAGCTCAGTTTGCTCCACTGGTTTACTGTGATGCTCACCTGTTCCAGTCAGATACCTGCATCATGGGGTTGATCTGAGCTGAGGAGGAGACTCCTGTTGTTTTGTTCATCTTCATCATAATAATGACAACATTAGATGACAACAGGTGCTCACATAGGTTTGTGCTGATGAACATGTCTGAGCAGCTTGACCACGTTGTTGTGTGTCGGGGAGGAAACACAACGACAGCAGCCACAGAGTCATGCAGATTTGAGCGTGTCGCTGTTCGCTGGAGTTACATCAAAAATATCCGTTTCTGGGCGTCAACGTCGACAAATAGCTCAGTGAACTCGGTGCTGAGTGAGAGGAGTGTTTAGTTTGTCCAAGACAGCGAGCTGCAGACACCGGCTGCAGACGCTGGAAAAAACACAAAGGAGGGGGCGCTTTGGCTCCGCACTTACGCCGCAAAGCATCATGGGAGTTGTAGTCATTGCAGTAAAATAGGCCAGCGGGTCAGTTTTAATACATTTTTGATATTTATCTCGCGGGCCACATAAAAATGCTTCACGGGCCGCATCTGGCCTTGTGTCTGACACATGTGATGTAGACAGACAGTAACAGAAGCAAAATGATTTTGCTCTGCATGTCGGTCTAGCCACGATCCACTGAAACCTCAACAGTCTGGTGGCTTGCCAGTCCCAGTGCTCCATTGGTTTGGTGGACCAATCACAGCACTCCGTTGGTGGGTGGGATGTTACTGATACAAAGATGGTGACGGCTTGTTTGAAACGGCTTTGGCAATAGTCTCTTTCTGAAGTATTTTTCTTATCCGATGGCACCATCTAGTGGCTGACAAGCATATCACACAAAAAGTCTCTCCATCCATTTTTTTAAGATGGCGACTTCACGTTTCTTGTTTATAAATGTGCTTCTGTTGCCGACAAATAGAGCTAAAACATGTTGTTTTACGAGTATTATTCTCATGTCATGTTGTATTCTCATATATTTGTATTTTAAAGACTTACTTGTTCGTGAAAAGTTCATCAACTGTGCATCAGCTGAGGTATTCCTTAAATTTGAAGCATGTAAGCAGTAGTCTAACGCTGTTGGTTAGTTCTGGTCAACGCTCAGTTTCCTATTGCACGGAGCTCTGCGGGGCAGGCGGCGTGCTTAGCAAAAAAAATTGCTTACATCAGGGTTCCTCGATTGTGACGGTCCAAGGGCCACTTAGCAAAACGTACGCAAAGAGGCCGTCTATTGAGTACCGCTGGCTTACATTATATCACAGTACACGATAAGACAATCACTTTTACGGATTTCTGAAAAATCATACACATAATTTCTGAAAGGGGAAAACTCCTGAAAGACAGTTTAACTTTGGACTATTCAGACTTGGGCTTTTCTTTGAGTCAAGAGTAGACATAAGTGTCCTTTAAAGGATGTATTGGCGTCTTCTTCAACGGTGTGTGGTGGACTGTCCATTGACTGACATCTGTAGCTGTCATGTTGTTTGTTTTCCAATAGCATGTGGAGACAATTTTAAAGATAACTGTAGGTCCCGCCCCACGACTGAGAGCAGTCGAGGGGTCGTAACCAGACTATATATTCACATATATAGAATGGCTTGCCAGGCTAGGGCACCACTGTGTGGTAGGGCACAAAACAAGCGAACTTGGTCTTTAAACAATTGTTAACATTTAAAAAGAATAAGTATTATTCAATGCTGATTTGTCTTCCTTATGCAAAAGCCATAGATTGAATGTCAGGAGGTAGCCTAGATCTAGACCATCATTTGCCAAAGCAAAATAATTTTGATTTGCATTTCATATATCAAGCATATATAGGATGGCTTGCCAGGCTAGTCTGAATATTCTATTCAATCAGCTTTATTTATATAGTACAGGTCATACAGAGACAACTCCATGTGTTTCCAGGTTGCAAGAAAACACGGTGAAAACATTAAACAGCAGATTTTAAAATACACAAAATATTAGTGCAACTTTTGTGGAATTTTAGATAGTTGTCCTTTAATCTGCTTTATATTCATTGTGCAATTGTGTTGATTTGTTTGCCATAAAGAGCACTGCTAAACAAGAGCAGGGGCCTCATTTATCGAGCTTGCTTACGCACAAAACGGGGTCGGAAAACTGCGTAAGCAACTTTCCGCACAAACTTTGGGATTTATGAAAGAAAACTTAGCGGAAAAATGTGCGCAACTTTAAGTTGACTAAGGACCTGGCTTACGCACATTTTGGACATGGAGAGCAGCTGCAGTGCTGCTGCTGAGAAGATACAATTATGAAATCCTGCAGCGTTATCACTAATGTCGCCGACAAATAGAACTAAAACATGTTGTTTTACGAGTATTATTCTCATGTCTTGTTCATTTTCATACAGAACAAGACCCCCCACGCGTACACACATGCGCGCGTACACACACATGCGTGCACACTCTCATACACGCGTGCACACACACACACACACACATACACACAGACAGCCTGAAGTGCAGAATACGGAATGCAGAATATCAGCAGGAGGACAGACGAGACAGAACGTCATGCGTCTGTGACAGGGTGTGTGTCCTGTCACTGTGACCCTATTGATCATGCGCCCTGGCTAGTTGAACGGGGAGATTTTCATTTGGCTGACTGGCTAGCGCGCGTAACTCTCACCCGGGAATCTGGGGATTGAATCCCGATTGGACCATTTTTTTTTATATCCGCCACAGATCTCTGAATAATTCACAACATTGACAGCTTTAGCAACGCTGTGCCACTCCGTGGATTTTCTCATATTTGTTTTGCAAAAGCACTTCCTTTCATTTCTCCACCTCACCCACAGGTACCTCAATTTCTGCTTCTGTGAAATTGCACATCCTTGATCTTCCTTGATCTGCCTTGATCTACGGTCGCCATGTCATTGGCGGAGCGCTGCAACAGCCGACTTATGTACATGCATGAGCTCCACAAGGCACTTTGCATTGACTATTTATGGCAGTAAGTGGGCGTGGTGAGGGCGGGATGTGACTAAAAAGCAGCTGAGATACATTCTCGTTACTCTCCGATTTATGAAGCGGAGATTGCGTGTAGCTGTGTGTACTCCATGTTTGATAGATCACAAACCTACTTGGCGTAAGTACTTTTTTTTTTTGCTGAGCTTAAGTACAGTTTTAGTAAGGATTCTACGCAATGTTTGATAAATGAGACCCCAGGTCAATAAAGAATACAGCATTGATCCTTAAAATTGATTTACAATAGAAGTGTCTCTGATTTTAACTGCTTTATCCATGTTGACAGTCATTTTTAAAGGAAATGTGCCGCTTCTTTAGAAAAGATTTACAGCTTTTTGCACAAAGGCTGAATTAAATCTTGCACAAGTTATCCCACAAATCCAAAGCAAAACAGTGGTTGAGGAGTCCCAGAAAGACCCAGAAAGATTCAGAATGCTCCAGACGGCTGAGAATCCTTCTAGAAGCATCTAGACGCTGCTAGGGCCCACTGTGTCACGCCGTTTAAAGACTAATTCATACTCATCAGCTACAATATTACAACCTTTTTTGTTGCCGTCAGAACTGCTCTGATCAGTCAGAACAAAGACCTTGTGGGGGGTGCTGTTGGTCATGTAACCAACAGATCCCTGCAGGATTGTGGGGTGGGGTCTCTATGGGTTGACCTTGCTTTCCACACATCCCATCAGATTGGTATTCAGGGAATTCACAGGTCAAGTGAAAACCCTGGGGCTCTTTGTTGTGCTTCTAAGCATTGTTTTGTGATGTGACTGGTTGAGGGACGTTGTTGATTGGAGGCTGAAGATGTTTTAGCATCCAAATGAAAACCAGGATGTGGGTTTTCTGTTGTTTTTGGCGCATAGCTGTTGGTATGATTACCTGTATCAATACGCAGACCTGTGATAAGCTGATGCTGAATGTTGACTGAACAGAGCAGGTTCAGTGTGATCCGTGGGGGGGGGGGGGGGGGGGGGGCTGGGCTTCCTGGGTTTGGAACTTGTGACTGTAAGTACAGCACAGGGGAAGTTCCTTTTGTTAGCTGGTCACACTGCACGTTCTCGCCGGGCTCTCATGCCTACTTTGTTTCCTCCCTAATTCACATCACGTCACAGTTGCTTCCCGCGCAACAGCTGAGGAGACTCGATAACCCCCCCCCCCCCCCCCCCCTCTTGGACTTGTGCCCCCCGCCGCAGTGCAGAAACACACACCTGACTCTGACTGATCCGCTGTGGCATCATGTCTCACAGAGCATACATAAAAACACAGTTCTAATCAGATTCAAATGCAGCTTTTCAAGTAAACCAGTGGGGTCCTGATCTGTTTTTCCTAAAAATAGACTGGTGCTTCGCCAGGACAGGAAATGAGACCCCTGTGGGTTTTGGATGAACTGAACTGGGGACTTTGCTGTTTCCCCCTCTAACTATTTAAAAGTTCATCACAGCTTTGATCCCTGAAAAGCAGGGTAGGGTCTGAGGAAGTCTGACATTAAAAAGTATGAGTATCCTACCAATATAAAAGAGGGGTGAAAATACCTCCTAACGTCTGATTTGAATCTGTTTATTATAAGGGTTTGTGTATCAATGTGCAGGAAACCCCAGACAGTAACACTGATAAACGACAGTTGAATGAAGTCACAATCTAACCATCAAAGGGAATTGGGGACATTAGATAGGGGATCTCGAAACCCTCCTTTTATTTTGGTGGACATCTCCTGCTTTAAGATGGTCTGAAATTTTAGTTCAATATTTAGTTTAAGATCAATACATTCATGTTTATATTTAGACGTTTTAAATGTATGCATTTCATTTGATTATAACTGTTGACAGTTTTATTTGGATTCCTGGGACAAATGACGAATGACCTGGTGCTTTTCTGAGTCAGAGGACTTCAAAGCACTTTCATCCATTCACACCACACACATTCACATGCTGGTGGTGATGATGAGCTACAGTGTAGCTGCAAGTATGGTGATCAGTTTAGGACGTTCAGACTATCTGTCATTGTTATGAGAAGCTGGATGTTGCTTTTATTTATTTACTTGTGTAGCTAGTTGTAGAATCGGAGCCGCATAGCTCCTAGTTTGGGTTGCAGAGATGAAAGTTTCAGATCAGACACGAGAAGAGGGGAAAGAGAGGAGCGATCTCCCATCTCCCCGTCAGCCTACGTGTGCTGGCTCACATTTTATGTGCTCCTGCTTGTCCTCCTCTCTCACCCCTCCTCCTTCTGTCTCCCCGTCGCGTCCCCCTTCCTCCCCTCCCTGCTGTTCCTCAAACAACAAGTCCATGGCTGCTGCTACTGCTGCTGCTGGGGGAGAATAAATATCAAGCAACAGAGAAAATGTAAAGGAAAACTACTGTTTAGGAGGGGTGTCATATGGGGGGAGGGGGGGAGGGTTTCTTATGACGGAAAAAAATAAATAAAAAAGAAGGCGGAGCGAAGCTACACACGAGTGGGTGGTTGTTTCAGTCAGCCAATCAGAGGCGGGGAGACGCCCCCCTTTCTCCCTTGGGGCGTGACCGGAGCAGAGCGTGCGTGCGTGCGTGCGTGCGTGTGTGTGTGTGGCTTAATTTAAGAGTGTGTTCCCACACAGACTGGCTGTTGTTGTTGAGGACGCTTTCTTCTTGTGAACTCTCATGGTCCTGCAGACGTTCAGGATGAAGATCCAGGAGTCGCCTGTGGCCTGTGACCCCGGGAGGATCGGCGGCGTGTCGGACCCGGACTGCGAGGACGTTCCGCGGCTGGACCTGACAGCTCTTACCGAGGACAGCTGGGGAGGTGAGGCTGCAGGCCACCCTGCTGCTGCTGTTGCAAATGTTTACCGAATTTATTGACGTGTTTTTAAATAAATAATGCACAGATAGTTTTTGTAAACAAGCTGCGAATTTGCACGCATAATTGCGCCATTATTTTTCTCCCCCTTTCCCCCCCATAAACTCCCCAAATCTGAATGAGAACGGTGTTTAGTTGGTTGATTGTTGCTATTTTATTCTGGCTTTATTTACAGAGTTTTTACTGATTTAAACAGGTGCGTTAGTACCCGGATGTAAACAGATTACAGCGCAGTAATGTGCGCAGCCTTATGTGGAAATGCCTGCAGCTCTAATCGCGATCACTGGAGGTTGATAACAGACAGAGGCTGCATGTAAGTAGCTCGCTGGTCCAGTTTGAAACGTGGTGCTCCATTTAAACAGCACTAGACAGATATTTATGTTCATTTCCCCTCAGATTAACATTTTAATTGCCATCATGTGGTTTCAGGCATTTATTTATTTTTTATTTTTTTGCACAAATCTTAATCGTAACCCGTGAAAGATAGCAGAAGCTTTGATTATCAGTAGCTTCAACACAAGTTGGCTGAATCAACTAAAGCGTTGCATCATTTACACACATCTCTTCCTTCCTGGTTTCCTTTGATTTCCTTCTGCCCTGTTTGTTTTTGCAGAGTGACACTATTGGTGCAGAAAGACATAAGGTGTAGCTTTGGGACTCTTGGATAGGAGGTTGTAACACAGAGAGCGTGTGTAAGGATGTGAAGCTTCCAGGGGTTTAGATGAACCACACACACACACACCCACACACAGGAATGATAAAACCAACAGGTCCTCCCTTTAAAAGGCGCAGTCACACAACGCTCTGTGGTTTTGCTGCATCTGTGTGTTTACATCTGCTCGCCATCGCTTCCTGTTTGACCTAAGGCAGAAAAATATTGTTTGATGCAATATCCTATAACTAATAACTTGGCTTTGAACATCAGCAGGCAGATGCATGCTTTTGTGGAGCTCTCTAGTGGCCAAACTTCATACCTGGAAAAATACTGGAGCTCTAGCAGGGGGAGGTTCCTGTTGCCATGCAGCCTTATTTTTTGCATGCATGCATGGAGTATATTTGTTTGTTCAAGGCAAGCAAAAATTTTGCACAAGTCATTTTGTGTATACCTTATTTTAGTGAGCTCAGAGCAGTGAGAAGCCCACAGGGATGATGCTTGGATGCTCAGACGTGCTGCACCTCCTCTGGGTCCCCCTCTGAGCAGGAAAACATGCTGTAGCATGAACCACATGTTTGTTGAGATGAGCATTGCTCTGAATAATCAGTTGCAATGGTGCTGTAGAGATGGGCTTATGGGTGCTTCAGATAGGGGTCTGCACCCTTTGTCCCAGTACACTCTGTAACTGTGACCTGATATTTCCCCCGTCTGTTTGCAGACATGTCAGCAGGAAATGGCATAGTTCTGGAGCTCATGTCTCGTGAGTTAATTAGAGTTAAAAGACAAGCACAGAAAACTCACCCCCCCCCCCCCCCCCTCATCCTTGTTTGGCTTCCAGAGCATTTTCCATCCCACTTGTCTTGATGGTGACGGTCTGGTTTGTGCCGCTAAAAGTGATGAAAAGACGAAAGAAGAGACTCGTCTGTGTGACCTTTTCCCAGCCCATGGCAACACGCTTGAACGACCTGGAACATAACTGCCGAGTGTCTCTTGCACAACCTTTGCTGAAATGGCACACTGGCAAGTTTTTTGTTTCATTAATCGAGTTAATCCCGAGCCGTCGGCGAGTGGTTGATTTAGAGGATTAATTTGAAATGCCATGGAGCCTCATTGGCTGGGTACGCAGCCTCAGAAAGGAAGGATGGGATGGTGTTACCTGCTGTAGAGTTGCCTTCTGGGTCAACCGCATGCACATGCAGAGAAAAAGGGAGAAACCCCCAGGACTCCCAGGCTGGAATCTGAGCTAAATCACTTTTATTTGGTGAAAGTGACACTGGCTAAGAAAAACACTCTTGTGTAGATTTCTACTGCGCGTGCATATTTTTCCTGCCCGTTCACTGACACCTTTGATGTTGACTCTGACAGTCGGTCTCCCTCATAGCTTGTTTTTAGTCCCCCCTCGGATCCTCTCTAAGTAACATCTCAGTTTGTTTAGACGTATGATGTTACATGTCTGTCCTCTTCCGTGACATCCACTTTCAAATTCCCGCTGGGATCTTGACATCTTCTCTGCAAAGTTTCCCTTCTTTTGTTTCAACTCTAAAATAACTTGATGTTCCCTGGTTTTAATTCACTCTAGTCCTTTTCTCACGGGCGCACGTCAGAGCAGAAGCGGCGCTCATCCGTCGCCACGCAGCGTGGAAACGTAAACACAAACTCATCGCTGCGCTTCCCAACTGGGATTTGACATTATTCCACAGAGAGCCAAGCTTTATTAATAGACCCCGGGATTGTCAGGGGATATCTGTGCAGGACGTGGTTATTAGCAGAGTTAGAGAGGGGATGGATGGAGAATCGGGCTGGGTGTGGTTGACAGAACCAGAATAACATCTGTGGCTGCTCTGATCCAAAGGACGGGTTGTTCTTTTCTCTTCTTTTTTCTGTCGTGTTCAGGGAGTTTCGGTTCATCCGATGATGTCGGCAGAGAGACGTGGCTCAATAGTCTAGATTAACGCGGTTTAGAAAATAAGTGCACCGTTTGGTAGTTCAACTTTTTATGTTTGTTTTGAAACGGTTGCTGGTTCAATCTGGGTTTGACCCATTGTTCAACCAATTAGCAGAGCATATCTTAAAGGCGTGCAACACTGCAAAAAAATGTTTGAACTTTTCTTCTGATTATAATGAGTCACTCTTGAGTTTTTCATGCAGGCTGATCATGACAATAGTCTCCTGCACCTATCTCCTGCTTTAGCTTCTGATAGAAAATAGACGGTGAAACTGTAGAACTAGAAAAGCCTGACAGATCTACGTCACACTGTCACTGAAAATTCATGGGCTCACCCATCTAGACTCCCGGCGGGGGAGGCTGTTGGCGTAACGTCCAGAAAGCATTTACCAGAATAAAGTAGGACCAAATAGATGTTTTAAGCCTTTGAGTCATTAATCTGGTAGAGCCCATTTTAGTCTGCATGTATGAAAGAAACTCAAATAAATTCTCTATGAAAGAGATGCTTTAATAAAAACAGACATTAGTTTGCATTTTTATCACAATATAAGATTAAAACCCTCAACGCCTCATTTTTACTTTTTCACCTTGTCGTGGACACAAGTTGTGGCTTCAGTCTGACTTACCAAGATTTTAACTCTAGTGAGTTATTTATCATAAAATGTTGTCAACTAGTCCCATCGGTGCCAAAAGTTGTAACCTTGAACTGTGTTCCTCAGAGCCGATCTCGGCATGCCCGCTCCAGAGGGAGAGCATGGACCGGGAAGAGGCCCGACTCTCCCCCCATGCCGGGGGACGTCTGATCCGGCAGCTTCTGGAGGAGGACAGTGACCCGTTGGTGTCTCCCCGCTTCTACGCCTATGGGCAGAGCCAGCAGTACCTGGACGACACCGAGGTTCCCCCCTCCCCGCCAAACGCGCACTCGTTCATCAGGTCAGCTGTTTCTTGAGGGCCGGTTGTTGGCAGAGAAAAGAAGCGTCTGTGCTTACCAGGTTGTGTGTCTGCGCAGCCGCAGACGCAGCTCGTCTCTCGGCTCCTGCGACGACGAGAGAGAGGAGCTGACCTCCGCCCAGCTCACTAAGAGGATTCATGTGCTGAAGAAGAAGATCCAGAGGTTTGAGGAGAAGTTTGAAGATGAGAGAAAATACAGGGTAGGCAGTGAAATAATATCCTTGCATTTTTGTTTTTAAATAAACTTTTTAAAAGCTCTTTTTCTCCATCCTAGCCCTCCCACAGTGATAAAGCTGGTAACCCAGAGGTGCTGCGGTGGGTCAACGAGCTGGCCGGGCTTCGGAAAGAACTCAAAGGTAAGAATAAAACATTAAAGAGAAAAACAAAAGTCTCTGATAGTTTGGGTTTACTGTAAAAGTTTTTCTCTAGATCGGAAGCTGATAAAGTCTGAGGAAGACCTGCCGCCTCTGACCCGTCAGCGCAGCAACACACTGCCCAAAAGCTTCGGCTCTCAGCTGGACAAGAAGCCTCAGCAGGAGAAGGTGCCGAAGCCCCCGGTGGAGAGCACCCTGGAGTCCACCTTAAAGAAGCTGCAGGAGAAGAGGGAGGAGGTGGACCGTCCAGAGGACATCAAGGTGAAAGCACACTTCTTATCTAGCCTGTGTCTTGAGTTGTGACACTGGAATCTGAAATATGTTGACTCACTTCCTGTCCGCTGACAGGAAATGACACGGGAGCAAATCGGAGCAGAGAAAGTGGCGCTGCAGAAAGCTCTTCTCCACTACGAGGGCATACATGGCCGACCGGTAAGTCGACTTCACTCGGAGTAAACAGACACACCTCATGTAGATACTCCGCCAACCTACAGGACCCGTCTGGGCGGGTCGATTAGGTAGTTTTATTTTAAATTTTTACGTCTTTAAGAGCAGTCTTGAGTACAAATCTGCAAACCAAATTCAGCTCCTGCCTCCAAAAGAGCGGTCGTTGAATTGTTTCCAACGACCTCCATTCTCTAAAAGCCCAGCTGCAGAGGGCCAGTGTGATAAAGTAGGATAGCTCTCGCTGCTGTTCGCGCAGCTCTGCTGGGACGACGAGACGTGTCCTAAACAGGAAGTCTTTGCTTGCTCTCCCTAAAGGTGACCAAAGGCGAGAGGGAAGTCATGAAACCGCTGTACGACCGGTACCGCCTGGTGAAGCAGATTCTGTGCAGAGCCACCACCATCCCCGTCATAGTGAGTACCACTTTAACTCCCTTCAGCACAGACGGGGCTGGCTGTGGGGACACGTGGCAGTCACGCCAGAGACTTTTAAAGCCCTAAGCTCAGCCCCATCAAAGGATTTTATAACAGAGATTTATAGGGACTGGTTTGAGTTTAAAGGAGGAAAAAGGAAGAAAATGTTGAACATTTCACCTAAAAGTAAGAATTGTTTGTTGGTAAGTGTAATGAATGGCTGGAAATACAGTTTTAAAGCTTGTGTTTCATATTAAAGATGACCGATATGGGTTTATCTGTTGCTGATACTGACAGTGGATGCACAATATTTCTAAACTTAAACAGAAATCTAGATTTTCTTCGTCAGAGGCCACCATCTAGAGGCAGAAAAGTGTATCACACCTTAAACCCTCCCTACTTCGCTTGACTACGGAAGCAACGCCACTTTGTTCACGAATGGCCACCTCTTGCCTCGGTCAAAACGGTCAAAACGGAAAACGGTCAATAGTAACAGCAGAAAACCAAAGCACAAAAAAAGTCACAGGCCAAACGCCAAGTCATAAAAACAGATCTTTAGTCGTGATTTAAAAATAGCGATGGAAGATGTCTGTCTGAGAGGGGAAGTGCATTACAGAGCACAGGGGCAGCAAACACAAAAGCCCGCTCTTTTGCTCTATAGTTCATGGTAGATGTCCAGAGTAGCAAGAGATCAGCCAACCTCAGTGCATGTACTGGTACATGGGGAGCGAGCTGGTCAGATAAATAGGTTAGGTGCGAGACCATTCAAAGCTTTAAACGCAAAGAGCAGTACCTTAAACCTCACCCTAAAGGTTACGGGAAGCCAACGAAGAAGCTCCAGAACCGGAGTGATATGACTGCATCTAATTGTGTTTGTTGGGAACCTCGCAGGCTTATTTGTCTCATTTCTGAATGGGGAACAACTCCAGATATCCCACTTTAATCAGTTTTTGAACACTGAATTTATCCAACAGCTGAGTAAGTTGATCAAACAAATCGATAAAACTGACCAAGTATTAAAGAGAAAATGTGTATGTAGTTTTACCATTAATCTCTGGAAATATCCATTGAAATGTTGCTGAAAATGAATGAAATGATGCCCAGTTTTTGAAATAAATTGGCGGTTTCATAACATATAACCATAAAATCTGTTCTAAAATACATGGGACTACGTCTACGTTTCTGGGCAACGCCATATTTTTTTCTGCGGAAGCCTGTGAGGACAAAATGAATTTACTGATTTGTAACAGTTACAAAACTCTTTGTTTTACACATTTTACCTCTTCACTTCCTGCTAGTGATGAAAGGGAATCTGACGTGTATCGGCCGATGTAAACATATATAAAAATGGTAAATATCAACCCGATATATCGGTCTATCCGTATTTTGTATCTCCTGAAACATTTAAAGTGAATATGAACACCCAGGAAACCCCGAATGTAACAAACTACCCCAAATCCTTGTCATGCAGTTACAAATATATTATGCATGGATTAACGTAGTTATCGGTCCAAAACGAAATGTTAGCATTTAGCTAACACTTCCTTTTTACCGGTCAGAATCTACATTAGAATTTCTGTTTTGTTTCTTACAAACAACCGTTCTAAAAGTAGCTTAATAAGTTGTAGACACAAACCATCTCGATTTTCTGCTCATTGTGGGAGTGAGCATGTCTCCCTGCCGTTAACTCCTCCTCCTCCTCCTTCTCGACCGTCACTGCAGGGCTCCCCCTCCAGCAAGCGCAGAGGTCCCCTCCTTCAGCCCATTATCGAGGGTGAAACTGCGCTCTTCTTCGATGATATCAAGGTGAAGAGGTGCTGCTGATGCTGCTGCTTGGTTAATTAAGGCTTCCTGAACCCGGCCCTTCTCCTCTTCCTCCTCCTCCTTCCTACTCCTGATCCACTACCATCCTCCCTCTAACCCAGCTGATCGGTGCCTGTTGATTGGGCGGCGGCCTGCAGCTTCTGTAGCGCTGTTGAATCAGTAGCTGTGGATGTGTGAAACCACTGTGATGCTGTTTTATGAGTTAGGCAGTTAGGTTATCATCGGGTAGGGTTGAGCCATCCAGTTCGAAATCAGTAAAATAAACGAAGTCATACTTTTAATGATGATTCATAACCACTGTGGACTAACACTGCATGATCTTCGGTGTTGAGGCCAGAAGTTGTCTTTATTTAACCCCTTATGCGCCACGTGTATCCTCTTTAATCCTGGGGTGTTTTATTTTTATTTGTCCACAGGAGGAGGAGGACGGCTCAGAGGACGATGGGGACACAAAGACCCAGTTCAATGTGTCGGTTCGGCCCGAGCTTGGAGTGTTCAGCTTCATGGACCCCATGGACGAGGAGGTGGACGGTTTTATTTCACCCGTGGATGAACTGTCACCCTCCAAAACCACAGCAGACATGGGACTGTCCAACCTGCACTCGGCCTCCATGTGAGTGAATGAAATCTTCACTCATTAACACCGTTTGATGCATTTATCATACAGCTGGTGCTTTTTGATTAAAGACCAAGTTCACTGACAAACAGTTTTTTTTTACATGAAATTTTCAAAACACAATTAGTCACTCTGAGTTTAACATGCAGGCTAAATGAGAAAGTATTCACCTACCCCAATTTCCTGCATCAGCCAGGGAAATGTTCGGATTAGAAAAGCCAGTCAGATCTACCTCACGCTGAAAATTAACATTCATGGACTCGTCCATCTTGACGGGGAAAGCTGTTATTGATTTAGCATCCAGGAGAGAGCAGAGCACGTCTCAGCTAGCAGAAGCTAATCATTAGCATTAGCAACTCCACAACATGGCAGAATTCTTTTGAACTTGTGTGATGTGTGGAGATAAAACATCAGTGTTGCAAAGCGAACAATCAGTGGTAGAGCCATGTTGCTGTTAAGTCTTTTAAGTCTTGGTCACAAATGGCCCTCTGGTCACACTTTGTTCATGCCTGTCAGTTAATCATATATGGCCATTTTATAGTGTCATTATTTGATTATCAAACCTAAATTGTTAGAATTGATTAACGCCATAACAGAGACCACGTTTTGCCGTCGATTTGGGTCTTCACCTCCTTCCAAGAGAACGAACATTTTCCTCCCCTCCCCCCTTTTATTGGCCGGTCAAAATGTATAATCATGTTGCGCAACGTAGCAGTAAAGAGAGCAGTCATGCTTTAAATCCACGCATTTAGATTGTGGATATATATGTTGTGGAAGAAATGACCGAAACTCAAAAGGCAGATAATATTCTCTTGACTAGGAAGCTTTAACGTGAAATGAGATGTTTACCCGTTCCCTGCTCTCTCCATCACAGGGAGGAACTGGTGGAGCAGCTTCAGGAGACAAAAGAGGAGAAGAAAAGGATCCGTAAGAGCCTGAAGGAGTTTGAGGACCAGTTCTTTAGACAAAACGGGAGGTGAGAGGATGCTGCGTTTTCTACATGAAGGAGAATTTCTCCTACATCAAAAGTTTTCCAGCTCTTGATATCTGCTTTATTTTTGACAGGACCGTCCAAAAGGAGGACCGCTCCCCGCTGGCAGACGAATACCACGAATACAAGCACGTTAAGGCCAAGCTGCGGCTGCTGGAGGTCCTCATCAGCAAAAGAGATGCCACCAAGTTCATCTGAACATAAGATGGAGTAGTTGGACTGGTGCTCGGACTCCAGCGATGAAGTCAAACACATCTCGCCCTGTTGGAACAAACTGGGATCAACATGCTGCTCTGGGAACAGCACACACAGTTCCATCTGTCCTGTTATGATTTAAAAAAAAAAGCCACACACCACCTGAGAGCTGCCTCTCCCTCGGACCTCACCTCCGCATCTGGATGTTCCTCCAGACAACGTCATGCGTACGCACAAATCACCTGTATAATTTATTTTAACAATTTAAAAAGAGTATTTTTCTTTTAACTTTAGAGATGAAAAAAGAAAAACAGTAAGACCAACTGTAGTTGAAAAAATATTTTTTTGAAGGATTTTGTGATGAAGATGTGTATTTATGTGTGTTTTTCTAAGGGAGATGTCACCGTTTGTGTCCGTTTGAGTAAACGAATAGCGCTTTAATGATTTCAGTTTGGACCATTATGAGTTACATTTCTTCAGAGGTTTCAGCAAAAGCAAAAAACAAATGGTTTCCTCCTTCACTACAGCCTGAAGTCAGCAGCTCAGAGCAAACCAAATCCTGCCTTTAGCTGTATATTCTAAACGTTGGCATGCTTCGTGTCTACACTTGTGTCAGATAAGCTAATCTTTAAATCACTAGTAGGTGTTTGCACACACTGATTATCACAGACAAGCAGAGGTGCTGCTTCCAGTGTGTGTGTGAATCTGTAAATATGGATCAATGAGTATGTTTGCATTTCTGTGAGCGAGTACTTTTCTCCTTTCTTTCTCCAAAATGGATGATTTATATCTGTGTGAATTTTGTTTTCACCTAAAACGCTGGCCAGGTTTCATGAATCTCGAGTGTGTACATTTTAGTACATAAATTGTATTTTGTATATAACATGCAATAAATCTTATTTTTACTGAAGTTTCTGTGCTTTAGCCTTTGTGGTTTGAAGTTAAGAAATGTCCCTCTTCACATGCAATAAGTAATCTTATTATATTTGAGTAATGATAAAATATTAGCAAGCTTCTTTGAGGAAGAACAGCTCCGATCTGAAATATTGTGGTGCAGGCACGTCGGTGTCCTCGGACAGTAAAATAAAAATGTTACGATTTATGCAAAAGCAAAGGATTTGTATTAAAGGCTCAGAAAATCTAAGAATTAAAATAATTTACCTCTGGGTAAATACAGCAAACTGTGCTTCCCTACCTAGGGTCCTTGGGCCCCAAGGGGGTTCCCACAATTTTCTCTGTGATGAGGTAGTGAGGTTACCAAAAATATTGGTGAAAATTGTAATAATAAATTCCCAACAACACACCCAATAGTATAATCAAACCTCTATAAGAGTTATAACTATATGTCAGCATAAAGTTTAGGAGATGGGGTTGGGGCAGGGCCGGACCAAGCCTTGGAGGGGCCCTAAGCTGGTTTTCCCATGAGTGTTATTTTGTGGTATATTACTTAAAACTATTTGAAAGAAATATCAGCAGAAAAACACTGAATTTACATAAAACAAGCTAAGTTTACTATTTTTGTTCTTAAAATTTGGAACAGATGTGAATAAAATGTGCAGTCACTACAAAATAAATCCAAAGAGCACTAGATAAATGACACTATACAAAATAATTTATTTCTCTAGGTTTGATATCATTTAGTTTATATTATTTAGAGTTATTTTAACTGAGGTCCTGCCTCAAGTGGAGGAGTTTAAGTGTCTCGGGGTCTTGTTCATGAGTGATGGAGCGCAAGATCGACAGGCGGATTCTAAAACTTTCACATTTTTCTTTAAATGTTCAAAAACAAAATATGAATTTTTATTGATGCACACCTAGTTGAATAAAATCAATATTTGGAAAACAGGTTAAATAAAACGATGCAGAGGATGAACACAAAACTTTTCCTTATTAAAGACAGCTCAGAGGGACCTGAGGTCAGAGGTCAGGTCAGACACAAAAACAGTGACATCACAGAGGTGAGCATACATTTGAATGCATCATCTGGCAGCAAAAACATGAAGAAGAAGAAAATATCATTTCTATAGCGCCTCTCAAGATAAAAATCACGAGGCACTTCATCACAAAAACAAAAAATGTAAAAATATACAAAATAATTTATAAAATGGTTAAAAGTATATTTAAAATGAGCAAAAATAGACAATTGTGATTTAAAAAATGTAAAGAAAGAGAGAGAGTGAACAGGAAAGAGGGAAATCATTGGATCCTGAGGAAGGTGGAATAGGTGGGGAGAGCAGAATAAAGAGAGAGTAGTGAAGAAGGTCATACAAAAGCCAGCTTGAACAAGTGAGTCTTCAGCTGCTTTTTTAAAAGAGACCACTGAGTCCACTGATCTCAGGCTCAGGGGGAGAGAAGTCCAGAGCCTGGGGGCCACAGCAGCAAATGATCTGTCACCTTTGGTCTTTAGCCTGGTGCTGCACAACCAGTAGGCTTTGATCACTGGACCTCAGGGACCTGCTGGGGGTGTAGGGACTAAGAAGATCACCAATGTAAGATGGTGCTTGTCCATGTAAGGCCCTATAGACCAGAACCAGGATCTTTAAATGAACCCTGAAGTTGACTGGCAGCCAGTGAAGCTGGAGGAGAAGCGGGGTGATGTGGGTGTATTTGGAGGACTTGGTCAGAAGCCGAGCACAGGCGTTCTGAACCACCTGTAGACGGTTCAGGGAGGTTCTGCTCAGACACGTGAAAAGAGAGTTAAAGTAGTCTAAGCGTGAGGAGATGAAGGTGTGGAGAACTGTCTCAAGTTCAGAGCGAGACAGAATGGGACTCCGCTTAGCAATGTTCCTGAGATGGAAGAAGGAAAAGCGAACAAGAGAACTGACATGAGAATCCAGGGTGAGAGCTGGGTCAAAGGTCACGCCAAGATTCCTGACAGAAGGTTTGGTGTGAGAAGCAAGCTGACCAAGAGAGTCTCTGACTTTGGGAACCAGCTTGTCTGGGGCACAGATGAGGATCTCAGTCTTATCTTCATTCAGCTGAAGAAAGCTCCCAGCCATCCAGGTTTTGATAGAGTCTAAGCAGGTGTGTAACAGCTGCAGCTTAGACATCTCATGGGGCTTAAAGGAGATGTACAATTGGATGTCATCTGCATAAAGATGGTAGGAGATTCCTTTGAAGGAGGTCAGGGTGTGCTGAAGAGGAAGCAGATAGAGGAGGAAGAGCAGAGGCACCAGCACAGAACCTTGTGGGACACCCTGGGTAAGAGAGGTGGTGGAGGACCTAAACTTGGAGACGGCCACAGAAAAGGAGCGCTCAGAAAGATAAGAGGAGAACCACTCCAGAGCAGTTCCTGATAGGCTCACCCAGTCTCTCAGACTCTCCAGTAGCAGGTGATGGTCAACAGTGTCAAAGGCTGCAGTCAGGTCCAGCAGGACCAGAACAGAACAGTCCCCTGCATCACTGTGAGTCAGAAGGTCATTAGAGACCCTAAGAAGAGCTGTTTCAGTAGAATGAGCTCTACGAAAACCTGAAGCAATCATAGATGTTACGTTCATCAAGAGCAGCTGTGAGTTGTTTAGCCACAACCTTTTCCAAGATCTTGGAGATGAACGGAAGCTTAGAGATGGGTCTGAAGCTGCTATGGAGAGAGGGGTCGAGACTCGGTTTTTTAAGAAGAGGGTGGATTACAGCGTTCTTAAAGTAAGCAGGGACCTGACTAGAAACCAGAGAAGCATTAATTATAGAGAGCACGCTGGGACTGATGGACTGAAAAGCTCTTTTAAACAAAGATGAGGGTAAGATGTCGAGGAGGCATGTAGAGGTCTTCATAGAGTTAACTAGTTTGGTTAACTCAGGCAAAGAAACAGGAGCAAAGCTATCTAGGATGATGGGCCTGGTTGGAGTCGGGAGAGGCAGCGATAAGGCTGAAGGAGAGATGCTAGATCTGACCTTATTGACTTTTTCCACAAAGAAAGACAGAAAGTTCTCACAGTCTGCATCAGAGTGGATGGAGGCTGTAGGAGAGGCAGGAGAGACGATGCTGCTGATGGTGTTAAACAGCACCTTGGGGTTCCCTTTGCTCTGGGACACCAGGTTGGAAAAATAGGAAAACCTGGCATCTCTGATTGCAGAGTTAAAGGATGTCAGAAGATCCTTTAGGCGCAGCAGATGGACGTGGAGATGGGTTTTCTTCCACAAGCGCTCAATTTTTCTGCATTGACGCTTCAGGCTGCGAAGGCTGTCATTTAACCAGGGAGTAGGGTTCACTGCAGGAACTGATCTGGTTCTGACAGGACAGATGTTGTCCAGAATGGAGAGGCAGTGCTCGTTAAACTGAGAAGTTAAGGAATCTGGGTCGTTATCAGAAGAACAGGGTGGATCAAAAGCAGCAGAAAAATTGCTAGCTGTGCTCTCATTAAGAAAACGAGAACTAACCATACGGCGAGCTGGAGGTGGGGACGCAGAAACTGACAAGTTAAAGAAAATGCAATGGTGATCTGAAATATAAACGTCCTCAGGACAAACACTGTCAGCATTTAGACTCAGGGTAAAAACAAGGTCCAGAGTGTGTCCCCTTGTGTGTCACCAACAATCACCAGTCTGGACAGCTTCACAGTGGAGGATAGAAAGTCACTAAAGTCCTGAAGGAAAGAACTGTGCGAGTCAATTTTAAAGGTTGTGGAACACTCGCTTAATAAAAAAACTTTGCAGTGGTCTCTAGAAGGACTGAATGCCTTGTAAGTCGTACTCGGGGGGTGGCAACACCGGTGTACCGTTACCAGGGACTAGAAGTCACCCACAGCTGAGCTTCAGACGGCATGTTAGGGAGCCTTATCTGATTTTTGGACAGCTCGCCTCAGATTGGCTAACACCAACACAACACTACCACTTACTTGCAACACTGATGTTTTATCTCCGTACATAACACAAGCCTGGAGGAGTTCTGCTGTGTGGTGAAGTTGCTAACGCCATCTTTTACTAGCCGATGTGGTTTCCTGGGCACTAAACCACCAACAGCCTTCTCCGTCGCAAGTAAAGATGGTTAAGTCCATGAATGTTAAGTGTAACTTAGATCTGTCAAGATTTTCAAATCCTAGTTTCACCGGCTATTTTCTATCAAAAGCTAATGTAGGAGATAGGTGTAGATTATTTTCATGTTCAGCCTGCACAAAAAACCATCATAATCAGAAATAAGATTTCTAAAATGGCTTTCCACAGAAACTCTGAGTCTAAAAAATCCTGGATTGGAATAAAATCTTATAATTTCTTCAAATAAAAGGTGGTTTCTCTGATAATAATCTATTTTTTATTTGCCATGTTTTGAGAATGTCACAAATATAAATAGAAGCCTGGTAGATGTGCACGCAGGTGTGGGGATGCAAAAGAAGAAAAAAGTCCAGAAGAACCAGATGCAAAGAGGGATTGACGGCTGTCTGACTTGTCTGGTTGAGCTGAAGAAATGAGATCAAAGAAAAGCCTAAAAGATAAAAGAAAAACTAGAAATACCAACTGGTTTGCTTTTGCTGTGACAAACTGAAGAGTAGACATTAAGGGCCTTTTTATCGATGTTTAAATTAAATCGAGGTAAATTTCTAGGCGTACAGAAAAGCCTGTGGTGTCTTTGAATACAAAAGACAGAACGTTCCATCTTGTGTTTCTCATCAGTTTAGGCGACTTTCCACAACACTGGACACCACCAGTCAAAGCTGGGTTATTAAAGCAGCCACAGCTAAGGCTACAGGTTTCTCTGATGTCCGTGTGACTGAGATCCACTGTTAACAGAGAAATAAGGTCACAAATTAGGCAGAAAGTTTGTTTATTCCAATGTATTTTATTTAAAATCTTGGCTGGAACAGAGAACTTTGTTTTTATTTGTAATAATTACACAAGAAAAAAAATGCTCTAGCACATAAAAAGGTGCAGAAAAGTCAAGGGCTGCACAAACCTTTGCATAGGACTAAACTCTGTAGGAGAAATCAGCCTGACATGAAGAAAAAGACAGAAATGTTGTCTACATGCAGTATAGCGTGAAGGGTCGGTCCTCAGAAGGCTCCAGCGTTTCACCCAGAGTTTTTTTTCTTCTTTTTTTTCTCATTACTGGGCTGCTTTAGGTTGTTATTGCTGAATGGATCATCAGGTGTGTGAAGTCACTTCAACACCACTACCAAGAGTTATAAATGCAAGACGACTTCACACGATTCAATGCACGACCAACACTTTGTAGTAAGAGGTTCAGCTTAAAGAGTAAATACAGCATCAGGGCAGGTTCTGGAACAAGTAATATCAGATTTATAATAGAAGCTAATATGTATTTCATCAACCCACATAGTTAAAATATGCATTTATTCAAATATAAAAAAGAGTTACCCTCTAATTTGTGGTACAGTGGATAATAGTTACAATCATCGATGATACTGTTTTTATATGTTCTGTTTTATGTGACATTTAAAGGACACACTTTATGTTTTATTACCTTTTTAGTGACGTTTCTGAGGTCACAGCTAGCTTAAGACAATAACAGGAAAATGGTTGTGTTTTTGTTGGTTTCGTTCTGGTTTTCAGGCTTTTGTCTGATAAGGAGACAACTCCAGTATGAGGGCATTTGTTACTAGTCTTTGATTTTCTGAGGAAAATCAAGCTGTATTTTCTCACTGACCAGATTTTCTAAAACTAAGGTCCTATGAAGGCTAATAAATCAAATTTCACAAAAAGAAATCCACTTCAGTGTGGCTAGCCGTTAGCCTGTCAATCTAATCAGAAATAATCAATTTCTTCAAACCAAGATTGTTTAAGTGACTTTCAAAAACATAAGATCCAGAAACTTTCCACAGAAACCCACTAGAAAGGATGTGAACCATACCTTTAACGGTAATTTAACTGGAACCTTGGAGATGGTGGGTGAAGCTAGGACTCGTTTACTTCAGGCCCTGGTCTGTTAGAATTAGCCTGATGTTTCTTCTCTTCTAACCTACTAGAAATGGAATCACTGGAATTGAAAGAAAAAACAATCTAGCTTTAGCTTTCACCCAACAACATGCATACGGGTCCCGGCAAGCAACTCTGAACGTTAACTTCAGGTCTTTACAGTAGGTTTAGTTGTAGAAGGCAACGCTGTTGAATGCAGGTTAAAGAGCTAAACGGCAGGAATCACACACTCCGTACATGTTGCCCTGAAGCCTTCCTCGGCCTGCCAAAAACAATCGTCCCTTCTTTTTTTATACACAACAAAAATATAAACGCAACACCTTTGTTTCTGCTCTGATTTTTCATGAGATGGACTTAAAGATCTAAAATTCATTCCAGATACACAATATTACCATTTCTCTCAAACATTGTTCACAAATCAGTCTAAATGTGTGATAGTGAGCACCTGTGCTTTGCTGAGATAATCCATTCCACCTCACAGGTGTGCCACATCAAGATGCTGATCTGACATCATGATTAGTGCACAGGTGCACCTTATACTGCCCACAATAAAAGGCCACCCTGGAATGTGCAGTTTTTTGCCTTATTGGGGGTCTGGGGACTCAGAACCGGTCTGGGATGGATTATCTCAGCAAAGCACAGGTGCTCACTATCACACATTTAGACTGATTTGTGAACAATGTTTGAGAGAAATGGTAATATTGTGTATCTGGAATGAATTTTAGATCTTTAAGTCCATCTCATGAAAAATCAGAGCAGAAACAAAGGTGTTGCGTTTATATTTTTGTTGAGTGTATAATCAGGGAGGAAGGACATGCTTAAGTCCAGATTTAAAAGGATCAGCGAGACTAAACTCCCCTCCAAACATAAGGAGCAGAGATTAAAGTCCTATTTACACAAATCTATACATGTTTGTCAAAATATAAAACCCTCTGTTTAATAAATTAAAAATAACCAAAAGCAATATATTGTGTCAGGGCAACAACAAAATAAATTTAAAGGTGAAAAATAGAATTTAAGGAATATAAAATACACAATTTTACGAAACAATTTTTTTTAAAGAAGTCAAAAGAAAACAACAACAAAATCGATGCAAACACCCAGAAGTCAAAGTTTCTCAATCTTCTCAAATGTTTTCTGATGTCAGGTCATCTTCACCAGTGACCTCCGTGTGTCCAGAGCAGTGTTACCTTCAGACAGACACACACACTGGGATGTTGGGCGGGGTGTATTGCAGTTAAAGTGCATTGAAGCTCCTCTCAGATGCCCCTCAGACCAGGCTGAAGCCCTCGTATTGCTCCACGGCCTGAGTCAGACGGCGACGCAGGATCTCTTTGGTCTGGTAGCGGGGCATGTCCAGGAGGTTGTAGCAGGTGTGGGCCACCGGCAGGTAATGCTCCTCGGCCGTGGTGGACTGGATGACGATACGCAAGCTCTCCATTCCATGGATGGGGATACGGTCACTGCCGGTGAGGAACACTGCAGCCCAAAGACAACATGCTGGATTAAAAACCAACAGCCACAGAAAAGAAAGTCTCTAAAACTAAATGTGACTTCTGTGCATCTTTGGTTCTAAACGTTCATGCAGATGGGGCGATGAGTCCATTAAAAGCTTACGTAAGAACTGCTTCTTCTTTTCCAAGGAAAATTCGTGGAAAACCTCCCAGAACAATCTGACTGTTGGGTGAGTCGCTGAGAACTCTCCTTTGTAAACAGCGTTCTGCAGAAGGAACAAAAAACACAATATAACATGGTGAACAAATTTTTATGCAACATCTAGCAAGAATCAAAACATGAGGTGGTTTGTTTTTCCCCCTCTTGACTCATGAGCAACACATTTTCCCTCAGTCAGAAGTTTGGAGGTTGATACCACGAACAGTGACATCAGCGGCTGCTAATGATGCACACACTCCGCCTGCACACGAGGACATCACACAGCAGGACGCTACAGGAACGTTTTAATTATTCAACAGGTCAAATATGAATAAGTTAAAGCAAAAAAAAAAAAAATACAAATTTTAAAACCTTTTAACTTAAATAATAGTTGGTTTTAGAATATGTTTGATTTTGTATTTACTCCAAAGGAGGCAAACACTAATAATAATTAGTAATTATTTTGGGCATTTAAGTTTGTTACATTTAAAATGTACTGCATTAAAGCTACAATCCAAAGTTATTATCTAGAGATACGCTTTTAAAAATAAAAACCTAAACGGTAAACGGCTTGCATTTGTACAGTGCCTTCTAGGTTTTTACAACCCCCCAAGGCACTTTACAACACATCCAGTCATTTACCCAGTCAGCCCCCGATGGTGATGAGCTACATTGTAACCACATCTGCCCTGGGGCACACTGACCGAAGTGAGGCTGCCAAACACTCATGCCACTGGTTCTTCCAACCTCCACCAACGGGCAAGATGGGTTAAGTGTCTTGCCCAAGCCCAAGGACACAAGTATGACAGACTGAGCAGGACTTGATCCCGCAACCCTCCGGTTACGAGACGTTATGAGAAGTTAAACAAGTGGACAGAAAATCTTTTTATTTAATAACTTCCGTCGACCCACCCGACATTTGACAAAGAATTTCACCCTGCTACCTGGCGTGTACTTAAAGGTACACTTGTTGTAGTTTTAGCTTAGTTTTAGCACCCCCTAGAGTCCGTTATTAATTCACTGATGTAAAACCAAAAGAGAAACTCTTCTCGCTGTGTGTTTGTCTTTTTAACACCTTAATCTAACATCTGGAATGTCTCCTCAGCCTTCATTAGTGTCTACAGGAGTTATTCAATACTAAAGCTGGGCGGACACTGTGCGACTTTTTCCACTCGTAGCGTTCAGCTTCAGCTCAAACTGTACGACTTCCTCACAGGGCAGATCTCATGAGTCATGCGCTCACACTGTACGACCCAGTTCTTGGATGGGACCTGACTGCTCACACTGTATGTCTGGTAGCAACACGTCGGACCTAAAAATATGCTAAAATTAGCAGTTTTTACACAACACGTCAACTTTTTTGTCTTGCCTGTTGTCCTTCGGGAGTGCTGCAGGAGGACACACAGGGATTTATGGGGGTTGGATGTGTTTTGTGATCAGTTTAATTTGACATGAACACGACAAACACGCTTTCCTGACAATCTTTGTGAGTAAAAAAACGTGTAGAAATAAAAACGAACACCTTGTGTTATTAGGGAAATAGCGGGGAGCGGTGTTGATGCAGGATTGCGCATGCGCCGTGAGCGGTTCTGGTACTTTTTGCGTCGCAGCTGCTCGCAGCGCCGCTTCAACCCTCATGAGGAACGGGCAAAATATCAAACACTCCAGAAGTCCGTGCGAGCTCACGATTGCTGATCACAGTAGCTGGTCACGTGGTGTTAATCACCTCTCGTAACCTCCGTACACTACACGACGCTCAGCGCAAAACTCACCCCGATCTTCTGGATTCTCGCACGAGTGGAAAATTCGCTCAAAAAAGTTGCACAGTGTACGGCCGGCTTAAATCAATCATATCAGCTGTGCTCATGATCTAAAACATGCAAGAAATGTGCTTGAAACAGACTCCAGTGCTACCATTTCAGCTCCATATTACTAAGACCAACAGGGGTTGGCCCGGATACTCTGAAGTTGCAAGTGTGGTATTCTGGCTGCACATGGCAGGGAGGTCTGAATGGTAATTCATTAATCCTGTAAAGGGTCATTTTAGCACACACTGGCTCAAGAAAATTATTTAAAAACTGAAAAAGTTGCATAGTGGGCCTTTAAGCTCTTAATTAATAAGAGGGTCTTAAATTCACCAAACTAATCAAAACAGTTCCAAATACAAAATCCATTACAGATTAATACACCAAGCTTTAGTAAATTCTTTGAGATTTGAAGAAACACAAGAATGGATAAAAAATAAAGATTTCCAAGAGAACAAAAAACAAAAAAAACAAACAAAAAAAAAACCCATCCACAACAACCTTTAACACTATTATAAACACATCACAGCTGACAAACGCGCTGCTGAGCTTCAAACATCCAACTGACCTTCTCCATCTCCTCCCAGTTATAATTGTTGTTGCCAACCACCATGGCCATCAGCTCAGAGGGCTGGAACAGCGCCAGAATCTCCCCCCCGCACACCTTCAGGAAACCGGAGGAGAAGGCAGAGTACTGCTCGGACACAGAGTCCGTGAACACGTAGCGCAGGTAGGCCTCCACAAACTCCTTCCTGAAACGCACGAACACAGACAACAAGTAACTCATCAGGTGGTCAATTAGCTCCACGCAGCAGCTGCATCCTCAGACACCACGCAGACTGTAAACACTCACTTCCTCTCCCATTGTGTCTGCGTGTGCGTCTCCACATTGTTTCAATGTTTAGTTCATCTAATGCCTCTCCATTTAGTCTGAGCTCAATCTGCTTATATGTCAGGGAGGTCTCTCTGCACCATTAGCCCCATCAAAGCCGTGGTTTACCTGCACCACTGGTTATGTCCAATCATCAAACCAATACTTGTGTTTTCAAAGGTTTGGACTTGAAAAGTCGCCAAGTTTAATTGATACGGTGGAGTTAAAAGTAAACCTTTTTGTAAACATAATCATTAGCTCTATTAAGGTGTTTAACTGCTGCTTTGACGAAAATGCTCCCATCTGATCATCTGAAACAAATTTCTGAGCAATTAGGACATTTTAAGGTACTGAATAACATTTTCAAACAACAAAAAGAAGAAATTAAAGGGACTTTACGGAGTTTTGAATTTTTATGCTCGCGATTGCCCCGTCAGGCCAAAAGCGTAAAGGCAACTTCAATAGTAGGCTCGTGCACGAGGCGCGCATGCTGTACGTGCACACTCCTTAACGAAAATAACAGCTGAGACAGTCCCGTGTGTGTGTGGCCCGGAGGACAGACAGGAGAACGCGCAGCTAATTAATTAAATAATTTGGTTCTGTACCTTTCTCTTCAGCACAGCCGACAAAGGTTTATGATGGGTCAGTCCTCCTGCATGCTCAGATCATGCCCTTCCCTTGCTTTTAAAATTGTTCCAAAATGAAAGTTGAACCCACATCTTTATCTGTGAATTCAATGCCGTTCGGCGAGTCTCAAATGAGAATTTGGGCATCTTACTGTAAAAAAATATATCATTAATGTAAAAAATCAACTCTAAATAAACTATGTTCACATCCAGAAATGAACCCGGTTCTTCCGCACGACAGTCCGCCGTTTTACTAGGTGAGCTAAAGCACCAATGACGTCTTTTGCATCTGTAATGTTTATATCCTTGATGACAGCTGAAACAACGTTCAAAGAACGGTTCGGAGCGAAAATGGCTATTTTGTTGCTAATTTGCAGAAAATATCTAGAAGAAAGTAGCTAAGGGTCCTCAGAAATGCAGCTAGGTTCATCACTAGGCGTTAGGAACAGCGACAAAGTCGCTGAGTTGGCACTACCTCACTCTCTGCTGCTAAAGCTACTGATAGCAAATGCTACGAGCTATGCCTGAGCGTGAACACGCATGAAGCAGCCTGCTCGACCCGATCATCTCTCTTTTTCTGAGATTTTACAGAAAAACAGGCAATCTCAGTAAAAAATACCAGGGCTCATTCTACAGGACGAGGCCATTGCAGGAGAATGTATGAAGAAGAAATGTATTATTTCTATACATGTTTTGGCTGTCAAACTTCCATAATGCCCCTTTAAGTATTATAGATGTTAACAAGAGGGGAAAACAAACACGTACTGCAGCAATCATAGTTCTGGACACACCTAACGTTTCAAAATCAGTGTTTAGGTGTGTCCAGTCTTTTGTCTGTCGTTCCATAAACATCCTGTAGTCTAAAACAAAAGGTCTAAATTCCTCCGGAGGGCGAGACACTGCTGTCTGAGCCTTTAATAATTCATTTCACTCAAACCTTTTGGGAAACACATCATGTTGGGTTTCCTCTTCATATGTATTTTTAAAATCCAAGGATTTTTTCTTTTATTTTTTTTTAACTAATATCAAAACAGAAAACATGAATGGCTTATTTATAATTACAAGGCTTAATCTGCCTTTATTTGTCCAAAATAAGAATTTTTATTTTTTACCAAAGTCCTTAAGTATTTCTTAAGTTCACTGTGACTTCTTATTGACTGGTCTTCCTTAAACTGAGATGAACATCAGAGTCAAATTGAAGAAGTTCCCTCTAGAGGTCACTTCTATAAAATACAAGATGTAAGGTTACCTGGTAAAGCTGGAAGAAAAGAAGCAACAAAGAAGTGAAGAGAGCTGCAGAGACAAGTCAGCACATAAAACTGAAATTGTTTTACAAATGATGTCAAAACAAACAAGTGCTTGGACTTTTAAAAAGTTAAAAAGACACAAAACACCCAGTCTGACCTTGATCCTCAATAAAGAATCAGAAGAACAGAGGGTAGATTTTTATCTCTATTATTTCCACGAGAGGGTTTTAGAGAAACAGCTGATGTGGTTTTTCACCATCTGGTCACCACAAGCTGCCAGACATGCAGACGTCGTCAGGCCTGCAGATCTCAGAGGACTCCTCCACAGAACACAAGAATGAGCCCAGAGCATGGAGCGGTTGTGAGGAGAAAACAAAGTGCCACCTGGGTTCAGCACAGATCATTGATTTTTACTTAAATTAGAGCAACACGGGTTGTCTGCTGCACAGGGACGTGGCCGTCTCAACAAATCATCAATAATAAATCCTACAATTATCTGATTTGTCTTTAATATGAACACTTAACTCTGAAAGTCCAAAGGGCCAACAAACCCTAGGAAACAGTTTTACGGTTTTACCAGCTGTGAGTCAAACATGCAGAATCTCAAGTTTACTGATGACCTTTTATGATTTTTGGTGGAGATGTTTTACATCAGCTTTTTTATCAATATCCTGGCAAGCCATCCTATGTATGCGAGTATATAGTCTGGCCCAGACTCATAGACAGAGTTCAGGTGGTGGAATCTATATTTGTCTTTCAAACTGCCTTTGCATGCTATTGGACAAGGAAGAACGAGACATACTCACAGCTACAGATGCCAGTCAACGGGGCAGTAAGTACCTCTATCTGCTCTCGACTCAAAGAAAAGCCCAAGTCTAAATAGTCCAAAGCTGAAGCCATTTCAAATGCAATAACGTCATCTTAGTCGTTCCTCTCCATTGCATCATCCCTCCTACCAAACTGATAGAGCGAGGTAATTGGCATAACACAAAACTGCTTAGGTCAGTGGTAGACCTGCTGAGGCTCCTATGAAGCGTAGCTAGACCAACATGCATACCAAAATATTTCTGCTGCTACTACGGACTGTCTAGATCTCTAGGTTAATGCACCAATATAGTTGGTGTGCAGTATGGGCTGCATGGTGGCGCAGTGGTTAGCACTGTTGCCTCGCAGCACGAAGGTTGCAGGTTCGAAACTCGGCTGCGGCCTTTCTGCGTGGAGTTGCATGTTCTCCCCATGCATGCGTAGGTTTCCTCCGGGTGCTCCGGTTTCCCCCACAGATCACAACATGCCTTATAGGTTATAAATTGTAAGT
This sequence comes from Nothobranchius furzeri, assembly GCF_043380555.1. Lineage (NCBI taxonomy): Eukaryota > Metazoa > Chordata > Actinopteri > Cyprinodontiformes > Nothobranchiidae > Nothobranchius > Nothobranchius furzeri. Next base: position 11,958,503 of record NC_091744.1, on the reverse strand, counting down.
CGCTTTGGATAAAAGCGTCTGCTAAATGAATAAACATAAACATACACAAGTATAGTTAAACTATTAAATTCCAACAATATAATCAAATATATTCAGGGTCTCCGTCCTAATACAAAATAAGAACCTAAATCATTTTAGGAATCCAACATCCCTAATTTTAGGTGAATCCAAAAGAGAACTCTGATTTATGAAGAGGATATGTTGTAATTTATAAACAACATGATGAAAACTGTTTAAATTCATATAAAAAAACATATCGGCTGATGTTTGTAGCTTTAAAGTGACAATGTATTTTTCCTGGCGATGGAGAGGCAGTACATACCTAAATCATTACAAGAAAGCAGTATTTTTGTGTTTGAGTAAGACCTTATCAACGGATGGCCATTAGGGTCAAAAATCCCTGGGAGTGCAACCTCCAGCGAAACGACAAGACTCTCTGCACTATGCGTTTGGGTCTGCCAGGTCTACGTGGCATCTTCCCCTGCCAACTGATCCAACTCACCACCAGGTGGTGATCAGTTGACAGCTCCGCTCCTCTCTTCACTCGGGTGTCCAAAACATACTGTACCGCCGCAGGTCAGATGATACAACTACAAAGTCTATCATCGACCTGCGACCTAGGCTGCCCTGGTACCAAGTGTACCCATGGGCATCCTTATGTTCGAACATGGTGTTCGTTATGGCCAAACTGCGGCTTGCACAGAAGTCCAATAACGAAACACCACTCGAGTTCAGATCAGGCGGGCCGTTCCTCCCAATCACACCGCTCCAGGTCATGCCGTCATTGCCCACGTGAGCATTGAAGTCCCCCAGCAGGACAATGGAGTCCCCTGATGGAGCACTATCTAGCACTCGTCCCAGGGACTCCAAAAAGGGTGGGTACTCTGAACTGATATTTGGCCCATAAGCACAAACAACAGTCAGGACCCGTTCCCCGACCCGAAGGCGCAGGGAAGCTACCCTCTCGTCCCCCGGGGTAAACCCCAACACGCAGGCAGAGAGTCTTGGGGCTAGCAAAAAGCCAACCCCAGCCCTCCGCCTCTCACCCGGAGCAACTCCAGCAAAGGAGAGTGTCCAACCCCTCTCAAGGACTTGGGTTCCAGAGCCAATGCTATGTGTCGAGGTGAGTCCGACTATATCTAGCCGGTGCTCCTTCCCCGCCAGCGAGGTGACGTTCCATGTCCCAAAAACCAGTTTTCTTGTCCGGGGATCGGACCGCCAAGGCTCCCGCTTTGGTCTGCCACCCGATCCACATTGCACCGGACCCTTCATGTTCCTCCTGCGGGTGGTGGGTCCACAGTTGGATGACCCCATGTATCCGGTTCGGGCTGGGCCCGGCCGGGCCCCATGGGCGAAAGCCCGGCCACCAAGCGCTCGCTCACGGGCCCCAACCCCAGGCCTGGCTCCAGGGTGGGACCCCTAGTAACCCTCCGGGCCGGGTACTCCGACTCTTTGAAATTACATCCATGAAAGATCCTGTGAACCGTTCTTTGTCTCACCCTTCACCTGAGACCAATTTGTCATGGGAGACCCTACCAGGGGCACAAAGTGCCCCAGACAACATAGCTCCTAGGATCATTAGGGCACTCAAACTCCTCCACCACGATAATGTAACGGTTCAAGGAGGAAGTTTAAAAGTAAGTCAGCTAATTTAAAATGTTTTTTTTTAGATCCAAAGAAGTTATCTATTGCTGGTTAGTTGCGTATTAGTTGCAGCTTCGGTGGCTAGCGGGTAGTAACACTTATATTTTTAATTTAATAAATATATACATAATTTAAAAAGTAAAAGTCTCGTCATATATTTACGGTAAATAGAAACTAATAGGTATAAAATATAACGTTATCTCCCGTGTCACATGACGTTACGTGACCGCCGTGGAAGCCGCGGTCACGTGATGCAAGTCTGTTCCATTTAACAGTTTCTTTGAGCAAGGAAGGACAGTGTCCTTGCAAGACATCGCCTCGCAAGGTCAGGTACCTTGACATTGAGAAACACCCTTAGACCCGCTCCTGTGTATTTTAAACCTGATTTTTATGGTTGTGTGTTACGAAGCCACCAATATTTTTCAAAAACTGGGCATCATTTAATTCATTTTCAACACCATTTTGGTGGATGTTTCCAGAGAATAACGGTAAAAACAACACAACAATTATATATTTTTTCAGTTTCCTGGGTTATTGTGACTCACAGTGGGGTCTTGAGCCCAACTGATCTAGAGAAGTTTACTTTTAAATATTTAATGGCAGAACTGCCCAAAAAACTGGTCTGAATTTAGAGAAAACACCAAGTTCTGTTCTATGTTTTACACACCATCAAATTTCCACCCATCCATTCCTGTGGGCATTCAACTTAATTTTATAATGAGAAATCAAAAACGGTACTGTATAAATACTGTAATAATCTAAAGTCAGTCTGGAAACCTGCTAACAGAGTGTCACTAGTAGCATTTCGTTGTCTTTGTGTGTATTTGAGCTGCTAAGGGGTCAAACCTGTTGTTTTTGTCCACGGCGATGCTTTCTCCTCCAGGAACCAGCTCCTTGACTTCTACCATCCCATAATTCTCCCTAGTGATCTAAAATATAAACACATCAGCCTTCTTTTATTCTCTCCAATTAAAAGTAAAATACGAGATTTTCCTTGTGAAGCTAAAATATTCAAAAGCTTCTTCTTTGGTATTAATGTCAACACAGCCATTTCATTATGACCGACTCATCCGTGGTATCCTATGTAACAGCGCATCAGTTTATGCAGAATTGCATAAAATAATAGATTTCAAATGAAATTTTTTACTAAAACACTTTCATATCATTTACTAAATAAACCTTTTGAGCTTCAAGGGTTTGTTGTGGCAAGCAGAACTATATCAGGTATTTTTACCAAAACCTGAGCTGCCAACATCATTGACTGTAAACATAAAGGACGGTCCTTTCGCATGGTCACCTGCACGGTTCTGAAGAGGTGAATTGATGCCCAGTGGGCAGTTCCCACCAGCACCACAGCCATCTTGGCTGCGTCACATGTGTCATCACTCCCAAAATATAAAAAAATGGAGCTGATAATGGGACTGTGAGTGTGGGAGTAGATGACTGACACCCGTTAAACTCTGAGCCAATGTAGCTACGAGCTAACTGAAGCTAACGGAGGTTGGTGGGGACTTTAAGCCGGAAACCTGCAGTTGAGTGACTCTGCTAACCTCTGCCTTCTAGGCTGCAACACTTTTAAACGTGAGGCTGAGGCCTTCCCTGGAGTAAGCAGGAGGAAAGCTGCTAGCTCATCTGCTACCTGTCTATTAAAGGGGCACACCCTAATTATTCATAATATCAAGCTTTAGTTACATCTAAACAGATGAATTACAAAAATACGTTCACCCCCCTCAGAGTTGTCATGACTGTAAACTTGACCTAATAAACCTAAAATGTATTTTTGAATGAGGCTGCTAACATGCTTATTTCTGCTGTGAAGTTGGCCTTTTTAGATCCAGCCCCTAGAGGATGAGGGGGGAACTGCAATTTTGTTGCTGGCTTCAATTTGGCAGGATGTGGCTACCCCATGGCCAACATGACTTAATAAGAGTTTATTTTAGTTTTTTAAAGTAGCGACAGGTTTCATTGAATTATGTAGCCTTTTAATGCTGAAGTAAGGCTTTTGTGACACATTTGGAACGTTGTCTTAAGGAGGATTTAAAAAAAGTTCATAGGATGTACAAAAACGTCCAACATTAAGACATTTCTGGACAGTTAGCTATTAGATTACAAAACACTTAATGATCCAACCCTAAATCAGCTATTAAAACGTGTGAAAAGTTCATTACACACAGAAAAGTTAAGAAGAAATATTTCTTCCACATCTTCCCCTTCATAGTCCAAAAGCTCCTGAAGACTCCTGCAAAAAACAAACAAAAAAAAAACACAGGATCAAATAATCGGAAAGAAAATCTGGGCAAAAATCTGATTACAAAATGTTAGATTAGAGGGGAACTGGTGAAATGACTCAAGAGGGATTGCTGAGAGTTCATTATCCTACAAGAAACAAGGTGGATATTTACAACTCAAGCATGGAAAATGACAAATGGAAAGAAAAAAGGAAAGGATAAGCTAATTAGTATAAGAGGATGAATTCATGTTTCCATGGAGACAAGGTCAAAGTACGAGTTAAAATCGCAAGAAACTGGAGCAATCATGTCTTTAATGAGTGGAATAATGAAACCAGTGATAATAAAAGTTTGTAGAATTTGCTAACAGAAAGACAGGAATATTTTTAAAAGTGGTTGTACGTGGTCTGCTTTGTGAAGTAAATAAACAGAACTTAGGCCATGAGGCATGAATGTCTAGACACACGGATTTTAGCAAGTAAAGCTGTAGAAAAGCCTCCACCTGGCCTCTGTCGGCGAGAGCTCCTTAAAGTCTTCCAGTTTGGGCAAAACATCTAGAAGTTTCTTGTAGAGAGCGAGAGGGAAGTGCAGGTCCACCACAGTGGAGTTATAGATGGCCAGACCACAGATGACCCCAATCAGGTGGAACCAGTTCTGCTCTACAAAACACTAGAAATGGAAATAAAAATGTTTTATTGTCTTTAGGACTATTTTCTCAAACTCACATGTGAAATATGTTTTAATGAAACAGCAGCAGATCCTATTTATTTGAATTGCACTTCTTTGGTTAAAGACCAAGTTCACTGAGAAACTGTTTTTCAGTCACTCAGTTTCACATGCAGGCTGAACGTGAAATAGTCTTCTACCCCTATTTCCTGCATTAGCCACTGATAGAAAACAGACATGGAAACACTCTGGTTAGAAAATACAGACAATAAAACATCATAATGCCAAATTTGCATTCATGGACTTCATGGAGAAAGCGATTGTTGATTTTGCATCCAGGAGAGAGCAGAGCGTGTCTCGGCTAGTAGAAGCTAACCATTAGCATTAGCAACTCCACGACATAGCAGAAATCCTTCAGATTTGTGTTTTTTGTGGAGATAAAACACCAACATTGAAAAGCAAACTGAGGTTATGCTAGAGTTGTGCTGCTGTTAGCCAATCAGAGGCGAGATATCCAAATATCAGGAAATAAGACACCACATCCTGTAGTTTAATCACTTCTACTTCCTGAAACAGGAGCGTCAGAGTTTTTTCCCCACAGATATCGACTAATAAGTCACTCAATTATACTAGAGGCCCCTGCAGATGTATGGAAAAAAAAGTGAAATTGGTATTTAAAGACTCTTTCAGTATCATTTGTTGTAAATTTTCCATTTTAAATAAATGTTGCTTTTATTGTGTCTTTATCCTGCATCAACATGGTCTGTATGTATGTTTATGCTACCCAACCATACGATTTCATTTGTCCATGAACAGCATCTTAAACAAAACTGAGAGTGGCAGATCTGATGGATAACGGTTTCCTCAACAAACAACGGTATAAACATCTTGCATTAGGAGTTGTGTTGCAGGAAAAAAAAAGTGAATCAACTATAAAATAAATGTCAGAGGCAAAAAGAAAAAGACGTATATACATTTTGTGGGCTATATAGAATTTGTTTTCACAGCCTGCTCTGTATTTTTAAATATGGGGGTCACAGTTCTGGGACATTTTCCCTCATAGAGGTGCTTGTTTAGTAAACCTGCATGTTCCCACTGACAAACAGTATCCCTTTGAGTAACTACAGAAACAACAACTCTTCTGGGAAAATACAAATGCAGGTAAAATAGCTGCCTGCACACCTTTGGACCAAACAAAAGGAAGTTACAAAACACCAACCAAAAGCTTGTGGATTAAACACAATACCAACTCTAAACTTGGAAGGAAACAGATATCAAGCCTATTCAGCGTTTTTGAAAGGGACCAGGTTAAATTTGGTCCAGTCCCACTGAGAGGGCCTTCTTTTCTTTCTGCCATCATTAAGCAGTTCCCATTGTAATACATAATAAAGGCTTTAAACAGAGAGGATATGACCCCGAGTGTCTCTCTGTGGTGAGTTCTGTGGAAATACTCACAGTGTCTGAGAACCACAGCAGGTTGGAGTCTTTATAATGAGTGAACATCCCATAAACAGGATCCATCAGCTCTTTTAACAGCAGCAGGAAGAACTCTTTAGTCACTCCACCTGCATCTACAGCCTCCTCGCCATCAAATATCACCTGGAAGGAGTCCAAAGTACATCATCAGTGTTTAAAATTTAGAGAAACAAACAATCATGAGCGCTTCTCCAAACCTTGAGTGGCTTCTTGAGGTCCACATCAGTGTACATGGTGAGCTCACGTAGGGTGTCACTTACTAAATGGTTCCTACGCACATGGAGCACCAGGTAGGGGTTTCTAGCAAGGTGGGGTTCCAGTGTGAGCAGCATAAAGACATTGTGCAAGTTTGCACCACTCACTGCCATCTTGGTAGCATTTGCACATCAAAGAGGGAGGGAGGGAGGGAGGGAGAAACAGAGAGAGAGAAAGAGGCTTTTGTTTTAATACATCTATTAAAAGCTAACTGGCTAAAGTTACAGCTTTTACTTTCATTCAACAGATTATTATACCTGCATTTGCAGTTCAGCATCTGTTTGCAGCATTGTAGTCTTGGCTTGAGCGTTCAAGATGAACGGAAAGGCACAGAGGTTTACGGAGGGAAAGTCACTCTGCAGGGAAAGGTGACAGCATTACACTAATGACGTCTCCAAGACTAATCTAAAAGGATTAATATGGAAACAAATACCTGTGAAGGAGATGATCCAACTTTCTAGAAGTCAAAATAAGAGAAGCAGATTAAGGGAAAAATACTTTGCAACATTGGCACAAATTGTAAAAATCGCAGCCTGTCTGCAGGGTTAGATACCGTAAATCCTCTAATACAGGCCCGGGACTGTATTTGACTCAAGCTCATCAAGCTCCAGGCCTTTATTGGAAGGAGGGCTCGTATTAGAGGCAGGCCTCTATTTCTATTTGAGCAAAATGAACTAATGGTTCGTTGGAGTTTTTGACAATTAATATTGAGCCCACATTTTCAAAGTTAAACACATTTCTTTTAACAACGGTAGTTTCTGCTTCAGCCCCCCCCCCCCCCCCCCCCCGCGCGTGCACTGGCCGCAAACTCACTGATGCGCCTGCAGCCTCTCAGAGTTCCTGCTGCTCTAAACATTAAAATAATTATTTCATTTTCGGTTCCTCACTTCTGATTACCTTCAATGGTGTCTGTTTGTTGCAACCACCAGGTACAAAAACTAACTTGTTTTTATTTGACTATTTTTCTGTCCTGTCTGTTTATTATCTTCCTGCATCTCCTCTCAATCCTAAAGAGAAACTGCTACCTGGGTTCATATATATTCACCTTATGAGTTACCTTTGAACTGCAGTTCTAAAAGATCTACCGACCGCAAAAACAGCGGAGTGCTCGCTGCTTGCCGGCCGCATCAGTGATCGGCGCGTCACCGGATGACAAGGTGATGTGCCCCGCTCCACAGCAAAACGCATCAGGCGCAAATAAAAGACAGAAAACATCAAAGGAAATGAACCGACATGAACGATTGCGTGTTAAATAATTTGGCAACACCTGATTGTTACTGTGGCCGTGCTCAGGAGGCAGATTACCGACCGCAAAAACAGCGGAGTGCTCGCTGCTTGGCGGCCGCATCAGTGATCGGTGCGTCGGAGGACAAGGTGATGTGCCCCAATTCACAGCAGCGAAACACATCAGGCGCAAATAAAAGACAGAAAACATTAAAGGAAATGAACCGACATGAACGATCGCGTGTCAGTACACGGTCTGGGACATCCCCCCCCCCCCCCGAGCGCAGGAGCTTGTCACCTGCCGACAGCAGGCTGCTGTCTTTTCCGAGGGCTGCATCTTGCCGGTCATTATCACGTGACAGCGACTAGTCGACGACAGGCATAAAAAGTCACTATAGTGACGTCGACTAGTTCATACAACCCCTATTGCTCCCCAGTGTTCTGCAGCGCACGTTCTCTTTGAACTTGATATCAAATTTTCGCCTCCTCTTCGTCTCCGCACGGTTAAAGTTACCCTCGCGGTCTATCACTCGCAAATCAAAAGAGAGACGATGACACAACCGCCCCCCGTACTTGCTTGTTACCACATTCCACCCGGCCACAATAAGAGACCGGCCATTATTCACCTCCGCCGACTCAGACACCGGCCAAAATTGGAGACCCGGCCTTTAACTGAATACCGGCCTGTATTAGAGGATTTACGGTACGTTAACTACAGGTGTCCAACATAACCAACAAAAATAAAACATTTCACTCACAATCTCGGCTTTACTCAGAAACCATTTGAGGTAGTCTTCCTGGATGTCCACCAGGCTGGTGACATCAGGGATATAAAAATGGCTGTACTCCACATGGTTGGCCTTCAGGTTCACCTGGGGAAGCAAAAAATAATAATAATAATAAACAAACAAATAAAAAAAACCTTTAAATGAGCTAATTTCAAAGTAAGCAGTAAACAAACATTTCCTCTTTGACCTGTCCTGACCTTATGGAGTTTCTCCAGCAGCTGCAGTGTGGCCAAAAAATAATTGTCGTAGAATACAGGTACCAAGAGCGTCTTGCCTCCTGTGAGCATAAACACAACAATGCTCTTGTACGTGTCCACCATTCTGGTGAACACATTGCCATCCACAAAACACCACCAGTTATCTGCAAAAACAGAAAGGAAGTAATTAGGGGTAATTAGAAAACATTGATACAATGAAATATCGCAATATTTCATGTTGTGATACTCAATCGATCTCTCTCTATATATAAGTACTGTAGAAAATGTCTTATTGAGAACCTACATGCAAATATTTACTGCATTTCTTTTGGGTGGTGCAAATCAAACTCCAAATGCTAGATGGCAGCGGTTGTTACCACATTCATTCTGACGGAAGAAGAGATCTCATGATAACACTACGGCCAAATCCCAATACTCGCACTTGCACCCTTCAAGTGCGTGTTCCCGGCCAGGGGTTCGAGTGCATTGGGTGTCCCGATTCTCACGTGCGGAAGTTGACCACACCCCCATTGCACCCTTAATCTGCACTTAACCCAAGTCCGCAGAGATGCGGACCTCGGGCAAGGGTATTACCCACAAGTCATTGCTGCAGGAGAAAAGGTTCAAGTTCCTTTTCTGAAAATATGTATTTTCTAATGAAATTAGTTAATTTTAGGACGATTAGTTGATGCTCTGAATGTTTTAGACAAAGCAGCAATGAAGTTAAATTTAATTCAAATAATTGCTTTGTTGTTTGTTTGAAAGTTGTTAATAAAGTTTTTTGAAAAAAGTTTCACAGCGGCCAGCATCCCGGCATGCGTTGCGATCGATGACACAATGCTCCCTGTCTCAATTCAGCAATTATTTGCACACTTGTGTACTACACATTCGAACCCTACTGCGAAATTTCTCCAAGTGCAATTTGCTGAAGACCGTAGAGCGCAGTGCGAGTATTGAGATTGGGCCTACAAGTGTCTAGGAAGTGTCTGGCCGGTGTCTCAAAATGTGCAAATATCTGGCTTTTAGTATCACGATATATTGCATCGTCTACCCATATATATATATATATATATATATATATATATATATATATATATATATATATATATATATATATATTCTGAGGCTGTTCAACCCCGACACTGAAGATGACTTCAGTGGTTTCAGTGTGCAGGAGGACGATGACTAAACTAATCAATAACTTTTCTGTTTTGTTTGATACTGATCAGTTCAGTTACGTTCAGTTAAACTACGTTTTCAATTCAGTAGATATCTGCGGCTTTTAGCCCAGTGAGGCTCATATTGAGGTGCGCTCTATAGTCTGGAAATTACAGTATATACATGTATACACACATATATACATACGCGCGCACACACACACACACACACACACACACACACACACACACACACACACACACACACACACACACACACACACACACACACACACACACACACACACACACACACACACACACACACACACACACACACACACACACACACACACACACACACACACACACACACACATAAAATCACCAAATTCTTGCCAAAACACACCCTTAGGATTAAATTTGGCTCATCTTGCGTGAAGTAAATCTTTAGTAAATTTTAGTGCTGAATTTAACAAGACAATCACTCTACATCAACATGACACCACCACGTGATGGGGTCGTACCCGAGGGACAGATTGGTGCACGCACAAAACAACTTATCAAACTCCAATAAGTGGTCAGTCTGTGTGTTTAGTTTGCTTCTTAAGACCTCACCAAAACCGTTCAACAACCATCTACATTCTGACTGATCTATTTTTACATTGTCATTGATTCTTAAGATCTCTTTCATGGGGTATAGATGTTTAAAGATGTTCAAGGAGGTATGATACCCAATACTTTGCTGGGGTTGGTGTCTAGTCGGAGAATTGCCATCGCCAGAGGAATGGTGAGACGGATGTAGTTCTTGGAGTCCTGCAGGGCGGGGTACTCGGACAGGATGAGGTAGATCCTCATGGCCTCAACGTCAGGAGGGGAGCGGGGCAGCTGGGGAATCAACAGACTCTCAAAGCTCGTGCTGGCCTGAAAACAGAGGTTAAAAGGTCATTATTTACAGTAAACTTGTAAACAAATTACACATAAAGGACGAATGTAAACTATGTGTTTGAAAGATGAAAGTAGAAACTAGTGAAGGCCACAGGAGAAAAATTGGAGTTAAAACATTTTGGGAGAGGCTTCTAGTGGTTTGGATTGTGGCTAAAGTTCAACCACTGATTAAAAATTCGTATTAGGTTTGGCTCCCAACCCCGACATTACAGAGCCACTAGTGGCTATGACTCAGTCCTGCTCGTTGCTTTTCTGGATCTGTGGAAGAACTTGATGTAGTGTCATAACAAACCCAGCTCCTTTTGGTTCTTACATGTTGCACTACACCAAAAGGTTTCTTCTTTCTCAGCATTTTATTACGGCCAACAACCTAAATAAGAGATTCTGGCTTCAGAAAACAAATCTTCAGTAACAGATCACAAAGATGTTACACTGACAAAACATTATGGTTTTCTTGAACAACCTCACTACAGATTGCTTTGACTGGATTTGAGTGTGTTCCAACTACAGGGGTATCACACTCCACAGCCTCCCGGGGGAACTTCACTCTAGCTTAGGGGTATTCAAGTCCGGTCCTGGAGGGCCAGGTCCAGCATGTTTTAACTGTTTCTCTGCTCCAACACACTTGAATTAACCTGTGTGTTGCAGAGGAGGCTCTGACTGTCAAACCTCATATCCAGGAGGTGCAGTGTGACTTTCATCTGGGTCGAGTAACAGTGAACCAGATCTTCACCCTTGTGGAGTTGCTGAGAGGGTCATGGGAGTTTGGAGCACTCCTTTTTGGAGTCAACAAATGAAGTGTTAACGATAGCATTTTCCCCCCCTCATTAGCTAGTTTGCACCGTATGAAATGATATATAGTCCTTTGCGATGGTTTAAAAACAGGCAGTATGGCTCGGGCTTTATTCAAACTTTTTTCCTGGTACGGGCTGGACTCTGCCATGGGCTGCCCCTGTTTCCCTGGTCCTATTTGTTATGTTCATGGTCACGGCCTAGTAGGCATGGAGAGGAAGGTGTCCGGCTTAGCAAGCGGAGGATCTCTTCCTCAATTTTTGTGGATGATGTGGTATTGTTGATGTCTTCAAGCAACGGCCTTCAGTGTGGACTGGGATGATTCACAGCTGAGCAAGTGAGTAAAGAGGGAGTTGCACTGGTCTGTTGTGGTAAAGATGGAGCTGAGTCAAAAGGTAAACATCTCAATTTACTGTTCTGTCTTGGTTCCAAACCTCACCAACAGAATGAGATCCTGGATACAAGCAGTCAAAATGAGCTTCCTCCATAAGGTGACATCGAGAGCCAAGAAGGCTCAGGCATATGATTGGGAAGCCTCCTGGTTTCCTCCCTCTGAAAGTTATCAAGAACATCCCACTGAAGGGAAGTCCCCAGGAGAACTCAGAAACTTCTTGAGGGATTGCATGTCCTGTCTGGACTGGGAACACCTTGAAATCCCCCAGAGGAAGCTGGGAAGCGTTGCTGGGGAGAGAGATGTCTAGGTTTACCTTCTGGATCCGCTACAATTAGAGGAATAAAATGGATTGTCCGACTCATTTTTTTCCCTCTCTCTAAAGTTGCCTTGTTGAAATTAAACGCTAGTGGGTGAGGAAAAAAGCTGTTCAGGTCAGATAAACATCAGAATGGATACCTGTTCCAGGAGTCCAGAAAAGGCCGGTTTGCTGAGACACTCAAACAGAACTCTGACAGAGTTCAAGTCAATGCCTGGAATTTTGGGGTTGGTTTTGAAGTGAGTATCGTCACTGGAAAACACAAACAAATCAAAGTATGTGCCATCGCAAACTAGACGTAAATAGAGTTCAGATTCAGGGGCACTGTGATAAAAATCAGTGCAAACGTTCAAGTCATTATAAATGAAACAAGAATCTACTCGACCTGGCCATGAGCCAGGTCAGCTGTGAGTCAGGCTCACTGAACGGAACAGAACGTTAATAATTCCTATAACATAAGCTGTGGTTGGACTTGGATGATGTGGGCAATAAACACAAACTGATTAATACAACTGGAACATGACTCAAACAACCCCCCCCCCCAAAACCCAACACAATAGACAATGATATTTATAGTTTCAACTTTAACTTTTTTAGAGCAAAATGTTTGATTTAGCTTCAACACATCAGATCTCACCCTGTGGAACTCATAACACCGGTGTTGATGCTACACACAACAGAGGAATGAGTCAGTGCATGGTGACTCTGCTTAAAGATCATCTAAAAGCTGTTCAGGGTCAAAAGTAAAGCAAACTGTGACAAATGATATGTTTGCTGTGTACATATGCGATTTAAACATCTGAAGAAAATCCCACCACTTCATCTTTCAAAATCAGTCTAGAGTTAGGCTGCAGCTGATGAGCCAGATAATGGATTGTTTTTCCATCATATGATGAAAATGAGTCAATAATGAAGGAAGAAAATCACTATGACAATGTACTAAAGAATACTTTGTAGTGAAGAGGTCCTTCATTTATATTATTAATAAATCTGAAGGGAGCAATTTTTCTATCCCTCATTTTCCTGCATCTCTGTTCAATTCTCCAGAAGCATCTTACTTTTTCACCTCACAAGTTACTTTTGAACTAAGCACATCAAAGAGATCTACTGGACACAAAAATAGCCGAGCGTGCGCTCAGCCGCGTCACTGGAGCATGGGCGGCGAGCTCCGCTGCAGTAGCGAAGCGCGTCAGACATCAATAAAAAATAGAAAGTATCAGTGAACATGAACAGACATGAACTGTGGTGTATACATAATTGTTTTGGTTGGGTCACTCTCTGCTTAAAAGAATCCCCGTTACACTGAGAGTCCATATAAATAATGTAATATAGGAAGAAAAAACTTTTTCGGGCTCCTCCTGGGTGTGTAAGTTGAGGGCTTCCAGCTCCCCCCAAATTCAAACCCTGCCCCTGGATGAAAACCCCAGACATTTTCATCAATACAGGAAACCCCCGTGGATGCCCCAGACAGATAGTGGAAAAATTGACGTTAGGGATGCACCGATACGATACTGGTATCGGTATCGGTGCCGATACAGATACTGATACCAGTATGGGTATCGGTAAAAGTTAACAGATTCCAGTAACTGATACCAATGCAGTTGCTTGAAAGTGTCTTCACTGTAACTTGTCATTTCTGTTCACCTAATATTTTAGTTTTGTGATCACTTATACTACCTTTTATCTACCTCACAGTCTTTTTCCTATTGAAAACAGAAGAAAATAAAACCTGTATTCCAATTCATTGCATTTTTTTGTGTGGTACAAGTATCTGTATCGGTAATCGGTATCGGCGAGTACTCAGATCCAAGTATCGGTATCGTATCGGTTTGGAAAAAAAGTGGTATCGTTGCATCCCTAATTGACGTGTTTGGGGAAAAGAGGACGTTTGGTCACCCTACTGTATTCTGAAGGAATGAGATTTTGCGATAAACGCGGATTCACCTTTAAAGCAAATTTTGTTTTATAAATTGCAATATCACCTGTTCTTTTTGTATCACAATATATCGTATGGTTTCCCGATATCTTGATAGATATTGTATCGCCAGATTCTTGTTGATACACACCCCACCCCCCGTTACTCTGGAACCAGTTGCCACCCTCAGTCAGGCTGTCCCCTTCTCTGCCAGTCTTTAAGAATCACCTAAAAACACACCTCCTCCGCTTGGCGTTTCCAGAACATGTTTGATTATGGCCCTCTATTATGTTGAATCCATTCCACAGTTTTCATTGGTACACTCAATCCATCCACTCAATCCAATTGTGTTTCACACATTTGTATTTTACCGGAATGTTTCATCTATTTTGTTATTTCCATTTTGTATTTTGTAATTTGAATTTCTTTTATTGTTGATTTATTCAGTATAATTACTTACAACTGAACCATGTTCAGCGCTTTGGGCTTCCTGACAGGGTTGCGGAAGGCGCTTTATAAATAAAGCTTTGATTGATTGATTGATTTGTAAAATTGATCAAAAATGTGATCTATAAATAAAGCTGCCTTGCCGAAATAAGAAAGAGACATAGCTACCCAGAGATCATTTATTTTTAATGAAAGACTGATTTGAAACCAAGTAATTTAATTACCATCATGAGAGCTCTTGATGGTCTTTTATAGGGTGAGATTGAATTTACTGGCTGCTTAAATCTAGACACTTTCTTTGTGGTTCAGATTTGGATAAGACCAACGTTTTGGCTCCATTAAAGAAACTCGATGACTTGGTGTTGGTTTCAGGAGACTTTCTACATCTGCAGAAACTTGCCTTTGATCCAGCTGACCTCTCAAACTCGCTCTCAGAACATGATAAGTATCTGCTGATGGGTCGGCCACAAAGAGCCATGGACTTCACATGGGTTCGGAAACATGGAGGGTAGCACTCATCTAAGCAACTGCTCAGATAACATCTCTCTCAGAGGCATGCATTTGTTTTGATGAATAAGGTTTAGCACATGGAGCAGTAAACTACAACATGAAGAACAAGGACACCTTGTAAGAACATTAACCTGGGCATTGAACTCGGTGACTTGTTGTCCTTTAAGCTGAAGGTCAAGTTTGTCTCATTTTAATGAATCTGTAATCCTGAATAATGAAACTTAACAAGTTAGGTTCCTACTGATGGATAAAAAACTGTTCTACCTCCTGGTTGCAGCAAAGATTGTTCTTAATCGCCAGTTTTATATCAGAAAAACATTTTTGTGCTCAAGGGCGTTTAAGTAACATAGCTCCAATTATTGTTTAGTTTCTTCTTCAGTCAACTAAACTTTTTACTCACCGTATATAAACCATATATACATATTAAAGGTTTACTGATTTCATGGGCTTATTTTCTGACTTTAAAATGTTTTTATTAGCTCATATAAAGATCTTGAAGATTACTGAGAAGACTACCCATGTGAAATACTTAGAAAAGGTTTGTGTACCTTTGGTCCAAGAAGCTGGCGTTCCAACAAGCTGCAGAGGAGAGTTGGATTACAATATCACTGCGGGCAACAACAAAAAAACCACAGACGTGTTAGCTGACTGGAGGACGCAGAAGGGCTCAGACAGTCGAATAAAGATTGTGTTTTGTGAAAAATAAAACAATTTTTTTTTTTACCAAAGTGTAAAACGAGAACTAGCGACTCACTTTGCAACACTGGAGTCTGTGTTGTACATCAGCTTTAACCTCCAGGAGTTTAACCTCTCATAGTTGATGGGAGACAAACTTTTACTGATGTTGATCACTCTGAAGTCCACCGGGTTGATAGAATTCTGTAGAAACAAACGCAGAGCGTGGTTTACGTGGATCCTTCTGATGTGTGTGTGAGGAGCGGATCAGGTTCAGATGAGTCTGTTTCATCAGAGGACATGAAACCACAATAAAACATCTGAAGGACGTGCTGCTGAAGCAGAGAGCTTTTACACTTTTAATAGGAAACATTTCTGACCAGATGCCTCGGAGGTTTGAGCTCAATTATAGTTAGTCCTCTATATTTCTTACGGCTTAACAAGTCAAAGCTTAGGCATCACCGCCACCCAGTGGTGAAACTGTGACGCTAAGCAGAAGACATATTTGTTGATTAAACTGTCAAGATTTCAGGTTGTGAGATTTCTGCAGCAGGCTACAAAAGCTACAGGTAAAAAGTGCAAATGAAAACAGGTTATAACACGTGCGTTTTTGATGCTCCTAAAATAAATAAATTATAAACAAACGGAAAGTTCTGGATTAAATGCATTTGAATTACATGAGCTATATCGGTGATTCAGCTTCAATGCTGTGACGACACAGAAGCAAAAATTGAAGTCGAGACATTCTCTGTTTTTTCCTGGACATCAAACCAACAACAGCCTTCGCTGTCGTGAGTCAAGATGGTTGCATCAATGAACTTTAAGTGACAGTGTGGCGTAGATCTATCAGGCTTTTCAAATCCTGAAGTTGAATCATCTATTTTCTATCAGAAGCTAATGCAGGAGATAGGTGTAGGAGACTATTTTCATGTTCAGCCTGAATGTTATACTCGGAGTGATTGATTATAATCAGAAATAAAGAAATAAAATAGGTTTTCAGGGAAGTACCATAGTAATAAAGCCTTAAATCACAAACCTGCTCATTGGAGTATAATAGGAAACTGTGGTCTCCTCCACAGATGATCTTTATCACCATGTACTGCTTTGTTTCTGAAAAAAAAAAGAGGCAAAAAACAGAAATGCAGTGAATTAAACTTTTGTACATAGTGATCATCTGCTTTGTATCAAAATGTTCACGAAGGAATAAAATAATAAATACATCAAAAGCAACAACTCGGAACTAATCAAACGTCTTTAGTGTTGTAGTTTTATGAATTCAAAGATTCACATCCTCCAGGCAACACCTAGCGCTGAACTATTTCACTTCAGTTCACTATTTTCTTCAACTCAAGCTTCAGCACAATGACAGAAAATGACATCAAACCAAAACATTAAAAGCCATTACTCCAATAACGCAAGGATAAAAAATAATAAAACTAATAAATGGACCTTTTTTTTTTTGTTTTTTACACCCTTTACCCTTGGGAAGTTTTTTCTCTGCATTTGACCCATCCTTACATTAGTAAAGAGCAGTGGGCTGCAACTTGTATCACACCCGGGGGGAACTTTGGGGCTCAGCATCTTGCCTGAGGACACTTTGGCTCTGGCCTGCTGGGACTGGGGATCGCTCCTATGACCTTCACATCCTAGGACGACTGCTCTCCCCGTTCAGCCATGGCCGAACCATTGATTTGCACCATATTCAACTTTCTAGAGTTCCACCTATATTTATTAACAAACATACAAAGTTTTCCCTACACTGTTTTACCGAAGCGAGCTGACTGGATGCTTATTCATCACAAAAACACATTTCACATGCTTATGTTGATTTACCGTGACTCTGCAAGAGTTTGTTACATCAGAAAAATGCTCTCAAGTCTTCATTACTCATAAAGGCAGTCAAGTCCTTATTAGTTTCTCACTGTTCCAGGAAGACGCTAAATTGTTCTCTTCGTCTCACGTTCATAAGTGAGGGACAGAAAATCCGCGACAGAGAGAGACGGTCACAGCCATTAATATTATCGCCGCAGTAGCGCCATGAAAAATAAATAAAAACACAAACTAACAAATGTCCCACAACACACACCCCCACCGGTTTTCGCTGCTTCTGCCGTAACACTTTGAGTCTGCGGAAAACCGTTCAGGTGTAAAGTTAGCTACAACAGGTCCTGGTCAGTCAGAAACGCTACCAAAAAACGCAGCTTTGACAATCACGTGATCGAGCTGCTTGAAATTGCAATTTTGATCAGAAAACGACAAATCGAACGACATTTGCCAACAGAGGACAAGATTCTTCGTCCAATACCCCTGATAGGTGACAGCAAAGCCCCCGCGAGCTATTATGGAAATGTGCAGACATCCTGGACTAGGGCTGTACGATATTAGGAAAACACACGATAACAGTGATCAATATCGCGAAGACGATATGACTTGCAATAAATAAACAAATCCTTAAGTTAAGAACAAAGAAAACATTTTAAAATGACTAAAGAACATAATAAAAATGAAAAAAGCAAAAAATGAGATCAAAAGATAATTAGTCAAAAACTTTGTGCTTCCATTTGATTAACAAAATGCATAATGTGGAGCAAACATTTGAGCTGACCATTCATTGCGTTTTTTCCTGTTCTTTGTGATATGCGTATTGCAC